>NC_137791.1:129355704-130555704 GCF_963383645.1 Muscardinus avellanarius | reverse complement strand
CTGATTACATTTTCCTATTTGGTCTAGAAAAATCTTCCCCCAGGGAAATTAACACAATAGCCCTGATCTATGTCAACTACCCCCACTTTCTTGTTTGCATTTAACTTCAAAAGGAGTCTATGAGGTCTCTTCCTTGTGTGGGCGAGAAAAACAAGGCTCAGAGAGATGTGTCCAAATGGTGTGATTTCATGTGGTGGAACTGGAATTCAGACCCAGGTAATTCAGTGTCTGTGTCTGTTTCTGTCGCTAGAACAGAACACCAAGGGCAGGTGCTTTAGAAAGAACAGATGTTTATTTGCCAAGGGAAGTCCAAGAGCATGGTGCCAGTATCTCAACTTTGCCATCCGAATGCAGAAGGCAGAGGAGACAGAGAGGAATCATCCTCGCTATCAGAAAAACACCCTCAGCGGCTGTGATAATGACATGACAATCCATCCGCATGGGCGGAGACTTGGTGGCCTCATCATTGCTTTTATTTCTTGGTTCTTTGCTGGTAGTTTATAATTTTATTATTGTACATAGAATTGTAATTTATATAGTAATATAATTTTTATATTTTTTTGCTAAAATGGGGATGGAAACAGGGGCATTCTACCTCTGAGCTACACCCCCAGCCCTATTTTATTTTATATTTATTTTGAAACAGGGTCTCACTGAGTTGCAGAGGGCCTCACTATGTAGATGAGGCTGTCCGCAAACCATGATCCTGTCTCAGCCCCCCAAATGCTGAGATTACAAATGTGTGCCACCATGCCCAGCCTAATTTTTATACTTTTAAAATTTTATTTATTTATTTATTTATTTTTCAGTACTGGGGATGGAACCCAGTGGCATTGTACCTCTGAACTACACCCCTAGCCCTATTTTATTTTTGAAACAGGGTCTCATTGAGTTTCAAAAGGCCTCACTAAGTAGCTCAGGCTGTCCGTGAACCATGATCCTCCTGTCTCAGCCTCCCAAATGCTGGGATTACAAGCATGCACCACCACACCTGGCCTAAGTTTTATACTTTTATTGGTGCACTGCAATTATATATCATATTGAGGTCCAGTGTGGCCAAAGCACATATGCACACAGCACCCCCCGCCTTGTGCATTTCCCTCTGGTCCCATCCACTCCTCCCCTCCCCTGTTCATAATATTGAAGTTGGTATTGACAGCTTCATGAATGCACATAGGATTGCTTGAACTGTTTCCTTCATCAGGTCTCCCCTTTCTGCCCCTCACTTCCTTCCTCAGATTCTGGGTCCCGCCTCGTCATACCAGCACAATGACAATCTAGTTTCAACATACTTGGTGGAAAGCCAGTAAGAATTTAACCTGGGTTCAAACACCTGTGGCCAATCCCAGATCTACTAGCCTCTAGGAAAAAGAGGCACTTATTGCATTTAGCCCTTGCTAGAGGGGGCTGGCGGTGAAATTTTCAGCCATCAGTGAACATGAGAATCCATGGGTTGAAAGTGAAACCTCCCAGAGACCTAGACACCTGATCGGTACTTCTGCCCTGGAAGCTATGTTTTTCATAGTTCGCAGTACCAGTTTGGCTGTCGGTCATCCAGAGGTCTTTCTCAGTGGCAGGGGGTCTCCTCTCCCAGGAGCGAGGGTCTCCTCTCAGGTGAGAGAGGTCATCTGTCCAATTCCTTCTTCCCAGAGTCCTTGGCTCCCTGTAACTGCCTGTGTAGCAAATTCTTTCAGATGTCTACTCAATACTCACTCTCCCCTCTCTAGAACTTTGATGTGGTGCTGTGCCCAGGTACTTCACTGTATCAGGGTTCACTAGAGTAGCAGAACTCACAGGATGTATGGTAAAAGGGATATATGGTAAAAAGAGAACTTATTCAATCAGCTTACAGTCCAAAGCACTGCAGTCCCAACTGGCTGCTTGTATGTGGAGAGCCAGAAGAACCAATAGCTGGTGGAGGGGTCCAAGAGCTGGAGTCTCAGAATAGTAGTGCCTGAGAATGCAGTCCTGTTCCAAGATGGAGACCCAGGAAACTCTCAGGACAGCACTTCCCACATTCAGGGCAGGACTTCCCTTCAATCTGCCATTTAAGTAAACCAAGCATCTCGTCAACACACCCAAAGTCACACAATCTTCTGTCATGTATCTTCTGTGGGTTTCATAATCCAGTCAAATTGATGATCCAGATTACCCATCATATTCACAAAGGCTAAAATGCTACCCCTCCCAGGGGCCAAACTCTGACAGTCTAAACTAAATATCCTTAGCTCTAGCTGCTCCTGAGTTCCACGGAGTGCATGCATGAGTGCAAGAGGGCCCCAAGTGAAGCCGCATACATCCACCTGTAAGGATGAACTTACATGTCTGTGTAGACTTTGACAGGTCTCCACTTTGCTCTCAGCCAGGGTCAAGTCATTGGTCTAACCATTTCTCTCTCTGGCCTGTGATGCTTGCTGGATGAACATTTAACAAAATTCTGGTGAATGAAAAGGCTAAGAAATCTTCTGGGAGGTGGAGCTTTTAGGAATTATTTTCCTCTTTCTCTAAAAGAGATATTAGGATAAGATAAGGTCCCTTTTCCTTTTTCTGACCATTTGATTGTGTGATGTAAAGATGTGATACCTGGAGTTGTTGCAGCTATCTTGGGACCAAGAGGAAGGCAACTGAACAGCCACAAGCTGACAGTATCAGAGAAGAAAAAAATGAAAAGAATCCAGGAGCCAGGCGTGGTGGCACACGTTTGTAATCCCAGCATTTGAGAGGCTGAAATAGGAGGATCACAGTTCAAGGACAGCCTCAGCTACTTAGTGAGGCCCTCTGCAACTCAGTGAGACCCTGTTTCAAAATAAGGAATAAAAAATAGGGCTGGGGGTGTAGCTTGGAGATATAATGCCCTTGGGTTCCATCCCCAGTACCGCAAAAAAAAAAAAAAAAAAAAAAAACCTAGGGATTGAACCCGGGCCATTCTACCTCTGAGTGACACCCTGAACCTCTCCCTCATTTTTAATCTTTTTGTTTTGAAACAGGGTCTCACTAGATTGCTGAGAGGCTCCTTGTTAATTTGTTAAGGCTGGCTGCAAACCAGTGATCCTCATACCTCAACCTCCCATGTACTGGGATTACGGGCATGTGCCACCACACCTGGCAAAGAGTTGGCTTATTTAAATAACTCTGGAGTTACCTTGAGAATTCTGCTTGTGAGGAATTGTCCAGAGCAAAGTAATATAGTATGCCAACTCATTCCAGGCTTAAAATTACCTGGTGAGATAAGAAGGAAACTGAGACCCAGTGAAGCGAAGAAATGTGACCCACGTTGCATAGCTCACAAGTGGCAGGGCCAGAACACTAACCCCAATTGGTCACTCTCAAGATATTTCTTCTTTCTAAAGAACCATGTGGCTGCATTTCCCCGTGACTTGGGAAGCGCTATGTGTTCGTACATACACTGGAGCGCTTAACAATGCGAATTAAAGATATCCATCATTGTAATCCCTAACGGAGATAGCAGAAATATTAGCAAAGGCTGAAGTGAAAACAGTTCAAGTGAGGCCTAATTTTTTACAAGGCTAAGGAATGATTTACTTTATCACAGCAAAGAATTTTATTTGACAAATGCATACTTTATCATTTCTGGTCTGCTGAAAATGTAAGTTTACATTTTTCCCAGCCATAAAATTAAAATAATGTTGGCTCCAAAAACTTAAAAGAAATCCCTTTCTTGGTTCAAGTATTTTCCTGGAAATTTAAATGCTTATGATAGAGTCTGAAAAAGCACCAGGCCTTTCAGGCAGGACAGAGCCAGAGTCAGAGGGACAGGGTTCAAATCCAGGTCCTGCCTCTTGCTGACCCTGTGAGAATGAGAATTTCAGCTCACATTCGAGGTTGGCTGTGATTAAAAATGTGCACAGCCAGATGAGGTGCCTCACACTTGTAATCCCAGTTCTTGGGAGGTTGAGATAAGAGGATTGCACATTTGTGGACAGCCTTGGCAACTTAGCCCCTGTTTCAAAATATAAACAGAGCTTGGGGGGTGGCTCAGAGGGAGAATGGCCCTGGGTTCAATCCCCAGTAAAACACATACTCATACACACACACACACACACACACACACACACACACACGTACAATGTTCGTACTAACATGGAACCTGGCACTTAGGGAGCTGCTCAAAAAATCTTCTAGTTATCTGTCTTCTCTTATCTGTTTCCATCCTCAAATTTCAGGGGTGGGCCTTCACACCAAAGCAGGTCCCCTCCAGTTGGTTGTGGAAGTAGTACCTAGACAGCCTCCACATCTTGGTTTTCTCAGCCTTCTGGCAAGTTTTTACTGCATCATACCCACCCCTGACCCAAAACAAGGCAGCTGGCCAATCTGCTAGTGGGCCATCTGCCAACTTAGAAGACAAATTTGAGAAAGTCAGAGGGTTGGAAGAAGAACAAGGGGTGGAGCTAGAGAAGAAATGGTTAGTTTGGCTCAAGAGCCAGGGACTCTGGGAAGCTGGAAAGGTACAATCCTCCATGTTCAGTTAAGAAAGAGTGGATGCCAGGAGGATTTCCACAAATGATGGATTCCACAGATGGACAGCTAGTGGGAGAGGCACAAGACAGAGCCGCTGCTGGGATGGCCGAGCCATGAGCAGAGGGAGACCCATTGGCTCTCTAACAGGACAGTTACCCCAAACTGAACACAAATAACACCAAGGTGAGCAGACTAGAAAGGCCAAAACCCACATACTTGTTTGAAATTGTTATGCTTTGAGATAATCTCCCTCCATCCTATTGCACCTCATGAGGGCCCCAGGGCTATCACCATGGTTACTGTCTCCATCTTACAGATCTGCAAACTGAGGTGCAACACCTTCTCCATCAAAAAAATAGAAAAGGAGAGACACAGAGGGATGGATGTGGGTGGTGATTCCCAATCAGAATCCAGGGCCCTAAATCAGGGCTACAACCCCAGAATTGATTGGCTTTTTGAGCTTCTCAGGTGATTCAACCATCAAACAGGGCTGAGAACTACTGATATCACCCAACAAACTCACTGCAGGTAAAGAAATGGAGGTGGACATGGGTGCTTGGCCACTGAGCTGCTGTGTGATCTTGCCTAAGATCACACAAAGTTAGCTAGCCCCTCAGCCTCAGGCCTCCAGGAAAAAGTTCCTCCCAGCTCCACCCACCGGGGCCCTGAGTAGCCTGGGGTCAGCAGTACAGCACAGAGATGCTACAAGGGGAGGCTTGATGTATAAGCATGGAGGGCACAAGAGGGGTCAGAATTATAGTTAGATATAAAACATCCCCTAAAGAGAGCATTTATTAATGTTTGGAGCTGATGAAATTGAGTCACAGGGTTCTAATCCCAGCAGTGGATTAATCATGGATTTATCTGGATGTGGCTCAGGCTGGTAGGTGTAGCTGGAGGTAAGTCCCTGGGAGTGAAGCCTTGGAGATTACACATGGATCTTCCTCCCCCATCACTCTTTGGTTTCTGGCCTCCATGATGTGAGGAGCGCAGCCCACGTGCTCTCCCTCCTCCTGCTTCCTGCTGCCCCGAGATCTATGGTCCCCAGTCTCACGTGGACTGAACCTGAAACTATAAGAAAATAAATCTTCCCTCTAAGTTACATGATCAGGTCTTAATATTATAGCTGAAAGAATGCTAACTGGAACAGTCAGTGACTTCTTCCTGGGAGGATTTAGAAGGAGAGATAGATAAGGAAAACAAAGGCTCCTTACATGGGAGACGCTTATGTGCTGTGACTTTATACAATTTTAGTTAGAAGCAACTTTTTGGTGCATGGTACTGGGGGAGAGGGTTATACCTCTGAAATATGCCCTCAGCCCTGTATTATTTTTCATTTTAAAACAGGATCTCTAGGCCGGGTGTGGTGGCACACACTTGTAATCCCAGCATTTGGGAGGCTGAGACAAGAGGGTCACAGTTCCAAGACAGCCTCAGCTACTACTTAGTGATTGCAACTCAGTGAGACCTTATTTCAAAATAAAGAATAAAAAGTAGGACTGGGGTTGTAGCTTGAAGGTAGAATGTCCCTGGGTTCCATCACCAGTACTGAAAAAAAAAAAAAAATAGGGTCTTTGCTGCTGGGAGCCTTGCTAAGTTACTGAGGCTGGCCTCAAACCTGTGATCCTACTGTCTCTCAAATACTGGGATTACAGGCATGCACCATCACATCAACAAAAGCAATGAGTTTGAATAAAAGTTTTCTTAGGATATTTATTGTGCATAACACACACACACACACACACACACACACACACACACACACACAATTTGATGTCATTGAAATACATTAGGAAGGACACAGAAGCACAGAAAAGTTCCCCTTGGGTGAGAATCCTCACTACCATTCCAAGGCTACATCTACCTTTTTTTTTATTATGGATGGAGGTCAGTCCTTACTACTGCAGGGCAGGAGATGGACAGGTCAGTATATCTGCTGCATCTCCATGAGGTATTTACCATTTCTAGAATTGCTGTAGAAGCATTGAAATTTATTCTATTGTGAGCTACAAGATCACTGGATGTGGACGCTTCCATTTGCAATTACCAAAATAAATTAAGACAGTATATCTGATGGACAGTTTGGCAAAGCTTAAGAAAATAGTTAATGCATTCAAAATACTCTTTGATCGGAGCCTGCCGAGGGGTTAGACCAGGGCTGGGGCCAGGGAGGCCATCATCAGAGCCTTCGGTGCTGGGGCCTCCAAGGCCAGGATCTGAGCCTGCTGAGGAGTTAGGCTGGTGCCGGGGCCAGCAAGGCCAGGATCGGAGCTCACTGTGAGGCAAGGCCAGTGCTGGGGCCTCCAAGGCCGGGATCAGAGCCTGCTGAGGGATTAGGCCAATGCCGGGGCCAACAGCCGGCATCAGAGCCTGACAGGAGGCAAGGCCACTACTGGGGCCTCCGAGGCTGGGATTGGAGCCTGCCAAGGGGTTAGGCCAGTGCTGGGGCCGGCGAGGCAGGGATCAGAGCCTGCCGTGAGGCTAGGCTGGTGCTGGGGCCTCCGAGGCCGGGATCAGAGCCAGCCGAGGGGTTAGGCTGGTGCCGGGGCCAATGGCTGGCATCGGAGCCTGCCGTGAGGCAAGGCCGCTACTGGGGCCTCCGAGGCCGGGATCGGAGCCAGATGAGGGGTTAGGCTGGTGTCGGGACCAGCGAGACCAGAATCGGGGCCTCCCATGAGGCAAGGCCGCTGCTTGAGCTAGTGAGGTCTGGATCAGTCCACTGGGTAGCCAAGCCACTACTGGGGCCGTCAAGAGTGGGATCGGTACTTGCAACACGGCATGCACAGAGAAATATCACAGAAAATAAAAATCAGATGCTTCCCCTAATCAGCAATAACTAGGAGGAAAGGGCAAACAGGAAGAGGTCGAGCTATAGAAAGGGCCCTATAGTGAAGCAACTAAGGTGACCAATCAGAGGGTATGGAATAGAGGAGGATGGAGCCTCTTTAAAACGCAGGAGGTACATAAACAAATGTATCAAAGTAAATCACCAAACAAGAATGGGATGGAGGGAGGGGGAGGGAATGGGATGGGGGCTGGATGAGGGCTAATTGGATGATGTATGCTTGTATATCCTCTCAAGTCTTGTACTCCAATGTGATGTATGACTACAATGCACCAATTAAAAAAAAATACTCTTTGAACCAGTCATTCCACTTCCAAGAATATAGCCCAAGGGTAAATATATAAAGGTAAATATATATATAAAAATATACATAAGATGATCAACAAAGCATAATTTATAATGGTAGTAGAAATGTGGAAAAACTATTCATAGATAGAAGATGAAATAAATTATCATATAACTGTACTATTAAAATCATAAAGTCATTAACATTATAATATCATAATGAGAAAGGCAAATTTCAAATTGTTAGTTAAAGTAACACAACATATTTAAGTATAGCTCCTGGTTAATTTATTCCCACATACATGTCGAGAAGTTGGCTTTGCACCAAAATCTGAACAATAATGAGCAGAGGAGGGGATTATTTTAATTTCTTCCTTCTGTATTACCTTACAATGTTTGTATAATCAGAACAAATGATAGGATTACTTTCACCCAAAGATTAACATTTTTAAGAGAGTCTCAAGCAATAAGAAATTCAAATCTGATTTTATAGAAATTGCAAACATTCATTGTATTTGTGGGCTTCTTTGTAAATACATACTTATTATCTAACTTCTTTCTATATTCAGCCATGACAAGAATCTGTTCCTTCACTTAAAACTGTTACGTTTTGGATCTAGAATGTCCCCAGGAAAAGCTCGTGTATCAGCAATGCAAAAATGTTCAGAGGTGAAAGAATTGAAGGGATGCTCTCATCTCCTTTGTGGATAAACCCATTGGTGGATTAATAGCTTGAATAGACTTACTGGGTGATAGGCAGGTGGGTGGGGCATGGCTGGAGGAAGTGGGTCCCTGGGAATGTAGCCTCGGGGACTATGTCTGTCTCTCTTCCCTTCCCCTTGCTCTTTGCCACCCATTTGCCATGAGCTCAGCCTTCCACCACACCACACCACACCACACCACACCAAACCACGCCACGCCACGCCACGCCACGCCACACCACACCATACCACACTACACCACGCCACGCCACGCCACGCCACACCACACCATACCACACTACACCACACCACACCACACCACACCACACCACACCACGCCATCATGATGTTCTTGCCTTCGAGGCAGCTGCCCATGGACTGGACTTTTGAAACTGTGAGCCAAATAAACCTTTCCTCCTCTGAGTCTTTCTCATCAGATATTTTGATCATAGCAACTAAAAGTTAACTGTTGAAGGCACCTGTTATGAACTGGGCACAGAGACACTAAGGAGTGAGGTCAAGACGTCACTCTCCTGAGCCGAACAGGCTGGGTCTGCATCCCTGCCCATCACTCATCAGCTCCACACCTCAAATGCTCATCAAACCGTCCTGAGTCTCCGTCTCCTCATCTGTCAGAGATCATAGCAGCACCTACTGTATTACTTGACTATTGCTATGAAGCAAATTTACCCCAAAGCTTAGGAGCTTAAATTTATGATTTATTTTGTCCTCTATTTTTTGTGGGTCAGGAATTCAGGGGCAGCTCAGCTGAGTGCATCTTACTCAGGGCCTGATGGGAACTGGTGTGGTGGTTCCTAGCTGATTGTACACAAAACTGGAAGTTGGTGCTGACCGTTGATGGGTATCTTCTTCACATGTCCTATGGGTACTGGCATGTTCTCATCACACGGTGTCTAGCTTCTCCCACCAGGAGCAAGTTAAAGGATCACAGTGGAAATCACATCATTTCTGCAGTGTTCTATGAGCTACAGTTCTCATTTAATGAGGGCATAGCACGCAGGTGTAAAGAACCAGAGGTGAGGACCACTGGGGCCATCCAGAAGGCTGACTACCACATCCATCAACAGAGAAAGTGTTTACAAGGTGCTCAGGATATCTGCATTGCACCCATAGTGAGCTTGAGTAAGGATGATGCCCTCAACAAATGGGCCCTGAGCCCTGCTCTGGTCCAACCCTCTGGTTTTTCAATGACCAAACTGGGCTGGAGAAGTTAAATGATCTAATTATGCAAGCAGTCATTTTTCTGTTTTTTTGTTTGGTTGGTTTTGTACTGGGATTTGAACTCATAACCTCATGTATGCTAGGCAAATACTCTTACCATTGAGTTATAGCATCATACCTGGGACCTGACCTGAGCACCATGATTTTACTCTCTGAAAATTAAAAGGTTGCAAATTAAATGAGGAGAAAGACCAGTAGAAGAGTGGAAGGGGTTTGGGGGATGGAGGTGATGAGGGGGAGAAACGAGGTTTTAAAAAAGGAAAAAGTTCAAATAAGGTTATACCCATACATGAAGGTATCACTACCAATCCTACTAACATACATGAGGAGAAGGAGGTGGGGATGGGATGGAATATAGAGGGAAATACACCAAGTGATGTGGGCACATATGATTGTAACCCTTAGAATCTTACTATGATATATAATTATAATGCACCAATAAAATTATAAAAATTAGAAAAAAGGTTGACAAATATTTATCTCTCACCGGATCCATCAGCTTTACATCAGAGACTAAGGCACAGAATCACAGGCTGAGTCTAGCCCACCCATGGGGCCACCATTGCCATCACGGGTGTAGATTTATGTCCTGTCCTCCAGGGCAGTGAAATGCTGTTCTAAATAAACAGGAAGACAACGTTCTAAAAGAAGAAACAACTTGAGTAGCAAACATGTTTTCTAAGTGATGTGAAGGTCCTATGGACTATGAGTGCCCCTATCCACAGGTAGGCTATAGTTTGGCCAACAGAACTTTAAGAATTGGGCTAGATGGATGCCGGGCGTGGTGGCGCACACTTGTAATCTCAGCGTTAGGGAGGCAGAGATGGGAAGATCTCAGTTCTGGCAGACAGCCTCGGCTACTACTTAGTGAGACCCTTTGAAACTCAGACCCTGTTCCAAACATAAAAAGAACTAAAGAATAGGGCTGGGGGTGTAGCCCGGAGGTAGAATGCCCCTGGGTTCCATACTCAGTATTAGAAAAATAATAATTGGGCTAGATGGAGCACATGCCCCCCAACTTATTAACAGTTACCACCACTCCCTAGAGTCCTTCTCTCTTAACTGCTAGAAATTCATTTGTTTACCTGTGTAACCCCTGAAAGTATATGAGTTTATACTGCAACATGATACAGTGCCTAATAAAGTAATCTCTTTCACCTTTTGGAAGCAAAGGTTTGCAAGGTTCTATCTTAGGCTGGATTGAAATCTTCATAACTTCTTCCTACCCGTCCTATTTCTAAGGTACCATAGATTTATCATGCCCTATAGCACAGATATAACTCTCCTAAAGCACACTGTCTTACCTATTTGGACTGCACTTGGGAGTCTGGGACCATCTCTTTCCCGTATTAGTTAAGCATAATGTCTTCCTTCAAGTAAGCAAACAACCCAGTACATAATAGATGCTTGTGCAAGAAGTAAAGAAAATCAAATAAACATAAGCCCAAGTACTCAAAAGAATTTGACATATGTCAAGGCATGGCTTGATCCAGGACTCAGACACAGAGACAGGGACCCAGACCACCACATACCGTTGGTCCCTTGGCATCAGCCCTGGCCCTCATGGTCTCAAGGTGGCTGCCAGCATCGCTTATAGCTACATCCTTTCTCACCCTAGTCCAGTGAGTAGTCTTCTGGAAACTTCTGGGATGTGTTCTTTTTTCTTCTTTCAGAAACCTCAGCAAATATCCCCTCTAGTTTCATTATATCCGATACATTTATCAGCTCATTTCCAAGCCAACCACTGAATGTGGAGGATTTATACTTCAACGTGTTTAAATCAGGGAGGACTCACTTCTAGCGATCTCAACAGCTGAAAGTGGAGGAGGGATCCATTGGAAAATGAGGAAACTGGTGCTGGGAGAAGTGGTGACGCGGCTGCTGGGAGGTGACAGGCAGATGTCTACCCTAATGCCCAACAGGTCTGTGTTTCAGCTTCCTTTCAATCTGCAACCATTCAGGGCGCCCAGCATTACAGCGATCGCTAGCATGGGTTATGGCCTGAAGGTTTGTATTTTTAAACGGCACACACGTGATTATGCCCCATCACATTGTCCCAGTGACCAGCCTTCTCCTGGAATAATAAAGCAGTCACAGGAGTCCTTTGGGCCACTCCAAAAACCACTCCGGAGCGGTTTGCCGCACATAATAGAGGGTGCACTTGAAAGGCATTGTCCAATGACCAGTTCGGGTTGAAGACTTTTGTGTTTTTCAAAAGCTCAATAAGCAGCAGACGTGACCACAATGTGTATGAAACTTTATAGCATGCATCTTCAGGAGACGAAGTGCCTAAAACTAGATGGGGAGACTTGTAATTTTTTAAATTAAAAACTGTAGACAGGAGAGGTAACAGTCAAAGTAAAATAAGCATGAATCCTACGTTTTTGTTTCAAAAATAAAACCCGAGGTATGGAGAAAATTGTAATATGAAATTCGGAAGTCTGGTTTTGCCATATGCAGCCTGCATGTTCACTGAGTCTGCTTTTCTCAGTCCAAAGGCTCTCAGTGACTGGTCATGCTGAGCTGAGAGACACTTAAAACCGATGAGACCCAAGGCAGGGAGTGGGGAGCCCAGGGGTCACCACCAGCTCCTTTGCTGTGGGTCCAGGCAGGTGGTATAAGAGATGATGGCCCAGCACAGGCTCATCAACAATTCTCAGTGGAACCATAAACCCAGACCTGTCAACACCCAGGAAAGGTGTCAGAGGAATGTACAACTGGAAAGCAGCCCCAAAGTGGAACCAACTTACTCCATTCTATCTCAAAGTGTGTTTGATGTGGCTCTTGGCTCTACCCCTTCCTCAAGGAAGGACCTGGATATATACTTACTTCCTCTCAGTCAGTCCCTTCTCTGCAAGGGGCCAGATTCTTCTTTCATAGGTTGGTGTGAAAACAAAACTATACCCGTGACAAAGCCTAGAAATATTCAGAACAGAGCAAGCCTACAAAGGCCATTCTCTATCCAGCCTCCTGTGCAGTCCTTCATGGTGCTCTAACTTTATAAATACATAGCTGGAGAACGTCACTTTCACCACAGACCCACGCACTCAGCTGGTACAATCATGTGTATGTGTAAAGTCGTACTTTATAGTAACTACAGTCATTGTAATGGGTAGGGGTGGGGCTTTTGAAAGTCCTCACATAGATAAAAGCAACACAAGATGGTTAAAAGGAGCTTGGCCTTACGCCTTACTAAATGTAAAACTGTGGGCAAGTTTAGTTCAACAGTGGGCTTCAATCGACCACAGCATTTAAAATAGCAGCAGCAGCAACAACAAACATCTCTCTTCCAAGACTGTAAAGTCCTTGAGAGTTGAGATCTTGCTTATTCAACTTTATATTACCCTACAGGCCCCAGCCTGGGTGCACTGAGATGTTGAAAGGAAGAATAAACTGAACTAGTGTGAAGGGTTATCACCTTGAAAGGTTTAAAAGGGCAGATTAATATAAAAGATGCAGAAATAAAAATAAAGAAGTTGAACCCCTACCTAATGAGCACAGTCAAAATTTTTTAATCTATTTCAAATTTTTTAAAATAATTCAATTTCTTGGCCTAGAGAGAGACGATCTATATCAGGTCCATGGCCTCTGGCAGCTATTTTAATCTCCCCACCCTTCAGTTTCCCTAGGCACACAAGGATGTGAATAAGTTTTCTAAGAACCCTTTCAGCTCTAAAATTAGGTGTCTTCGACTTCTGCACACACCTGTGGCAAATTTCCCATGAGAAAAGCAGCCCGCAAGGCCTCCAAGGGTCAGAGGGGGGCCCCGAGCCGATCCTCAATGAGCTCCTGCCTCTTAAAGCAATAAAGGATGGGGACACAAGTAGCTGTGACTCAGGCAGGAAGGCGTGGCCCATTTGAGAGGCAGTGAGTGGGACACAGCGGCTTTATACAGGGGCAGCATTCATTCCTGTTTCAATGCCAGGCCCTGTGCCTTAGCACAGAAACACAACACTGCTATGACCAAGGCAGAGACCTCTGCCTTCACGGTGCTCAGCATCTGGTGGCAGGAGGAAGGACCCCAGGCAGAAGGAAACAAGTCCACAGCTCTATCCACACCAAAGTACGAACAGCGTGAGAACAAACAGAAAGGTAGCATACCGCTAATACAGAGTCCCTGAAACGCTGGGCCATGGGAGCGGGACTTGAACTGGTCCACCAACATGACTTGATGACTCTAAGTGATTGTATGGTACACTGCACAAGACTGTCAACTGTGTATTCAATTGCACATCTGTAATGAAAAGATGGCTAAAAAAATCCACTCAAAAGAGTAATTTAAATAAATTTATTTGTGAGAGAAAAACATCTGAACATCAGGTACAGTGTGATCCACAATGATCTAACAGGGTATCATAACTCATTCTGGGAGTATTTTATGTAGTTTGTAGGAAAAAAAATTCCACGCAGAGCATCAGCTGAATATTTATTAAAATTCATAAAGCCATCTAAGCTAAGTATAATACATAATGACCATGATACAGTAATAAAAATACAATATCAAATACTCACTACTTTGTGAGTTACAAACTACAATATAAACAATTTAGGCCTCTTTTTTAAAAATGAAAAAATATTTCTATTACAGCCTTATTTCAAGCATTTTCAGTTAGGTACAGCTTTGTATATTTTCACTTAAAACAGACAGCAAAAGAATGCCTTCTTAAATAACTGTAGGTAAAATATATAACTTGTTTCAATATTTGTACTCTGAAGTATACTCTGACATAAGTGAGATCAGATAAGAGAAAGAAACTGCTGTGGCAAAATCCTGGCTGATGATCAAGACTTGGAGTGTTTTCCTATTTGGTTAAAAAAATTTACATTGGGGAGAAAAGAAGTGAGGATGTAAAGAACTAACATCATTGTTTTCAATGAAGCAGTCTAATTCCACAGGACGGGCTTTCCATTTTGATCTCAAAGTGTGTGGTCCCGAAGCTGAATTCTTTCCAGTTGGAGGAGCTGCCTGCGGCCTGGGGCAGCTCTTAATGACCAAGTGAACGGAGGAAAGTGTGAACTGAACTAGAGATGGTCACTGATAAAGCAAGCTCCTAGCTGGCGTGGCCAGAACGATCAACAGAAGTACACCACTCACTGAACGATACACATCGAGCTCCTAGGCGGGTTAGCGGTTCTTGACATGGGCTCCTGGTTGTAGTTTACAATGTCTGCCTTCACCACCCTCTGCCATAAGAAAAGAGAGTTATTATCAGGACATCAGAAAGAATTCTTTACAGTGTATTTTCATTTTCTGAACTTTCATGAACCCCTAATGATAAACATCACAGAAGAAGCAGGAGCTGATATTAAAAGAATCAACCGAAACTAATGAGGAGTTTATATTATGAATTTTCTTGTTTGCCTTTTATTTTTTAAAAGAGCAATAGCTACTTCCATGGTTTATCATAAGTCTCACAAAAAATTGAAAATCAATGTGAAAAATTATATCCTGATTATAATTTAAAGCAAAATAGTTAAAATTAAATCTTGTACCGATACTTAATTCATAGGTAATACCTCATCAGTCTGAATTAAAGACTTTTACTAACTTATTGATACTCGCATAAGTGATAAAGTCATTTATCACTTCTTGGAATGTTTGTGAAAGCATGCAAGTTAGTGAGAGAAGGTGTGCTTGAGAACACTCACATACAAGGCAGAAATATTTTAAGCACACCAATTTTTAAAACTTTTCTAGTTTTTAAAACTTTCCTCCCAAATCCTTAGTTTACTTTCAAACCTTGTCATTGGGCTATGAGTAATGACTAACAAAACACAGTATATTGAGGAATTTAAAAAATTACCTCATGTTCGTGTTTCTAAAATAATTTAATCCAAAAGATACTTTTTAACTCGTCTCTTTCCCACTAACCCATAGTTAAAGGATTATCTGAAACAATTAATTTAGCAAAATTTCTTAATATTCATCTCCAATTAAGTTAAAACAAATATTTTACTGTTTTCAAGTCTTTTGCTAAGTCTGCATACTCAAGCACACAAAGAAGGGCAATTCAAGGCGATTTTAAAAAATATTCTCTCAATTACCAGGCTATTTCAGGAAAAATGGAAAGAAATGAATAATGAAATAACTGCCTCAGTTCTCCACCTCACTGCACATGTAATAAACATAACCATAAAGACAAATATGCCTGAAAGTAACTGAAACATTATTTTAATTTGCTCCCGATTCCTTGTTTAATTTCTAAGTCTCCTGGCAAATAACCAATTTTTCAAAGTTCTAAAACAGGAGTTATGTGATATTAATTATTTATAAAAACCTGCAATAACCATCTGAACTTCCCTCTTCTTAAGGAATAAAACAAGATAGCATTCAGCGGCCCTCCCCCTCCCCAACTGCAATCATGTATCCATGAATACCTGCACTACTGCACTGAACAGATTCTACTCTGAGAAGAGCTGGAAGGCTGATTCTCTTCTTCCGGGTACTTCACTATCTCTGCCCTGACAATATGCTGTCAATTCCGCACAACACAAACAAGATGAAGGAGAAAGAAAAAAAAAAAAAAAAGGAGAGACAAAATGGAAAGTATGTTCAATGACGAAAGTAGAACACTAAAGTAGAAAAAGAAAATTAACATATAAGTTTAAACATGTCACGAGAGAAACAGCAGAATGCATGCACACAAAAGAGAAAAAACAGTAACCGAGACCCAGTAAACATTATTCTTTACAATTAAGCAAATATGTCTATTGAACTTCACAGCCATGTTAAAAATTCTGTTGCCTACATCACATTTACACATAACATATATAATGCCCACTATTTCAGCTGACTGAAACAATTGCAGGCTAAAGTGCAGTAAAAGTATTAATTCCATTTCCTTTGACAAACATTACTACGGATCTGCTACGTGCCAAGCTCTCTTTACTGGGAATGTGTGGTAAGTACACAGCTCTATTCAGAAGCTGCTGTGGACCTAGTGGGAAAATAGAAACATGCACACAACTAACTATCACACTCTTGAATGCTTTACAAGTGCGCTTACGCTGCAAGAACACAAGGAGTAATTAGTTATCTTTGAAGGTAGGGAAAGGAATGAAGAAATCAAAAGCAATTTTTATATTTAACAATACTTGTTACTGGTCCAAGATTTCCTTTCAATGTTACTCCTCTATTCTTCTCAATCTCAAATTTCAAATTTCCATAAATAAATAAAGTTCAAACTGTAGTTGTGGGTTATCCAAAAAATTGTGAAATGTAGTATTTAATTACAATGACTTTTGCTTTTAAATATCTAAGCGTTTTGATAATTAAAAAAACTACATTTTAATGTTTTTAACTGCTACATACCTTAAGATGAAAAGACGACATAGAACAAGAATGAATGACAGAGATATAACACACTCCCCAATTATTTTAGGTATGAAACCACTCTCTTTCCATATGATTGCAAATATCTCATTTCAGAAAAGCCATCCTTCAAAATTGCAACTGTTTGTTCATTAACACAACAGAGAAGCACCCTAATATGAGCTTCTACTTGTGAAGACATTTGTAAATAAAGATTTAATAAGCACAGGAGAGTAAAGAAATAGGACGCTAAGGTGCATGGATGTGCTAGCTCAGGTGGGATCTGTTTAAGTTCTCTAGGAGCAGTGCTAACTTGTGGACAAGACTCATGAATCACCAGGCACTCAGCCTGATGTTATCAACAGCAGCATCGCTGACCATCAGATGAGGATCAGAGGGCATATCAGTGAATGTTGAACACCATTACCTGGTCCCCTAAACCTAATTACTTCATGCCAAACTATGGGTCACAAAGAAGAAAGGATTCTCATAATCAATGTGCAAGCCCTTAATCCACAAAAAGGTTGGTTTAAACCCTCTCCTTTAAACACAACCAAGTTACCAAAAATGTCTTATGCTCAAGACATTTTGGCCAAAGCAGTGACTAACATAAATTACTTGGGTTTTTATCATTTATTTTATCAAATTATTGAAGAACCTCTTTCTTGGAGGTCTTTATTGTCTGGGAGGGGGGAGATTTATATATTTCCAAACTGGAAGCCATAATGAAGGCTCTACAGATTCAAAACTTTGCTTTTCATAAGTAGAAAAATATAATTTCCATGCCATAAACTTCATGGTAGGTGGTTTCACAGTACCTGGTTTGTTTACAAGCCATTTATTGATTTTTTTTCAGAGAAAATATGACCTACAAAATATCAACCTTTATTTTTGGAGCCAGAAAGCACATTTTAATTATTCTCAGCTACCAACCAATGGAGTGAAAATAATTAAGTGGCACTGAAAGAAAAGGTCCCCTGTGAGTGAGTGCCAGCTTAACTCTGATCTTGTCAAAGAGCATTTGCAAGGGGATACAGAAAACAGAAGTGGAAGAGATCAAGAGCATATGCAAGAAAGCAACCTAGGTGTGGAGATTAAACCTAGGAAGACAGTAAAGTAAATTCAGTCAAAGGTGCAATTGTGTTTTAATCTATTTTAGATCAGCATTTGCCTTTGCCAAACTCACAGTTTCTCTTGCCCAGGATATGGAGTAAACACACCATGAAGAATAAAACACTTGTTACTATCATACCCACATTTAGGTAAATAATGTGTGATCTCTTTTTTTTAGATGTGTAAAAGTCTAGCATAGAAAACAGATATATAAACTATTAAAGAATATTTTTGATTGAAATACATTGGAAGTATAACAAGATGATTATAGATTTCCCCATATGAAGCAGGGATACAACATGTTAAAAGAGCATAGTACTTTGTACATAGTACGAGCTAAAACAAAAAGCTCTTTTCCTTCCATACAATTGGTCATTATATGCTGCCAGTAATACTCATCACTTGGAGTAAGTTATTTCACTTCTTCATTTTACAAACTCTTAATCTACACAATACAGCGTTTAGCTACGTGGTGTCCAAGGTCCCAACTGGACTTGAAATTGTATAAAAAATAAATTTAAAAAATAAACAGAAAAAAGCAAAAAGCAAAAACCAGACATGAGCTGAAAATCTATTAAGCAATGTACAGTGCCTGAGGGTCAAAGAAGTATGCATGAAATTAATAAATATGTACTTTAAGAAAGGTGACACAGAGAGAGAAAAAGGAATTCCATCACCACCTTCAAAAACACATGGGAGAAAATGATAAAAGATTAACATATGAAAAAGGAGACCTAAGTTCCTGAAGTGCTCCCTTATGGTGGTCAATATTCGAATAAAGCCCTGAAGCAGGGAGAGGCCTTCGCGTGTTGTAGCTACTCTGAGAGTCCACTACAACGCGAAGTGCACTCACTGCACTCCAGGCCCTGCCAGGCACTCTCACGAACACGAGGAGAGTAATTTGAGGAAACAACAAAGAATATCTATTTTAAAAAGTTTGGTGAATATCTTAGATAAAACAGAAAGTTTTGTTTCTAAGAAACTAGTGCATACCAAATTCAAACCAATCATAAAATCATAATTTATTAAGTGATAAGTAAATGTCAGGGGTGAAAAATGGATCCAGAACTCTTAACACAAATACATGTGGTGGAACCGCCTTGAAATTCAAACTGGAAGAAACAAGATGGAGGCCTACGAACTTTCTTCACAGCTTATCAAATGCATTTTTTTTTTTGTACTGAAGGTTTAACCCAGCAGCATTCTACCTCCAAGCGACACCCCCAGCCTCATTTTATCCTTTATTTTCAAATAGGATTTCAATAAGTTGCTGAGGACTTTGCTAAATTGCTGAAGCTGGCCTTGAACATGAATTTCCCCTGTCTCAGCCTCCCAAGTACCAGGATTATAGTACCATGCTTGGCGTATTAAATGTTTATAAAAGTGCTAAATGCTGAACCTCCTAAGGAACAGCTGTACGTTTATTTATTTTTATTTTTTGGTGGTACTAGGGTTCCTGGAAGCTCTTCTACCTCCGGCTACACTCCCCACGGGCTACACTTCCAGACCTACTTTTCTACTTTTTTATGTGAAAACAGAGTTCTCTTAAGCCAGCACATGCGGCTGGCTTCGAACCTGCACGATACTCCTGTTTCTGCCTTCCAAGCGCGGGGATTACAAGCATGCACCACCACCCCCAGCCTGCTGTAAGTTTATTTTTTCCCATGAGGTTAACTGTTTTACAAACAAGTTTCTGAACAATCTGGGAAAACAGAACACTTGTTAACAACAGTCCCAGCCTCTACACTATCTTAGAAATACTGGGGGAAGAGGGTGTAGAGGAAGAGTAGAAAAGTGATGCAAATGAAACTATAACTAAGTTAGTAACTGTGAGAAGCCTATCTGTAATACACCTCGTTGTTTAAATATTTACCTGCCCCGTTTCACCCGAAGCTCCTTGAGGACAGGCACTTTACCTTTCCCCTCTGTCTTAACTGATTCTAGTATGGTTGGTGGCTTTAAGTAGACCCTCAAAACATCTTTATTACGTTAGTAAACTACATTTACTTTCTTTCTCTCCCTTTTTCCTTTGTTTTTGTTGCAAAGCTTACAAAATGTTCTGATAACTCGGTTTTATACAATTCCCAAACAAAAGCAATCTATGTTAGAACTAAAATAGCAGAATTTCTTAAGGAATCAGTAAATGGAACTAAAACTGAAACCTCATAAATCTTTTTTTTTTTTTTTTTTTTGGTGGTACTGGGGTTCCTGGAAGCCCTTCTACCTCCGGGCTACACTCCCAGACCTATTTTTTAAATTTTCATTTTTTGGAAACAGGGTCTCCTAAACCAGCGCGCGCGGCTGGCTTCGAACCTGCGCGATCCTCCTGTCTCTGCCTCCCAAGCGCGGGGATTACAAGCGTGCGCCACCACGCCCGGCTCTCATAAATCTTGATGTCACAAATTAACTTACTCCAGCATCAACTCCCATGTGATTGGTGATCCTACCATTCAACTGTCTCTAAAAATTAGTACAAAATACTTTCAAATACCTTGGAAATCTTTTAACTGCAATAAAAAAACACAGAAAACCTGCAAAGCGAGTGTACACACACACACACACACACACACACACACACACACACACACACTGCACACAGAACCTCTGCCCTCTTTCTAACTCTCATTTTTCTTCTTTTTTAAAGATGGGGTTTCACTATGTTGCCCAGGCTGGTCTCAAACTTGTGGGTCATGTGACCTTCTGGTCTCAGCTCCTGAATGCTAGAACTAAGGCACACACTACCACACCCAGCTAGGACTTTTTGTTCTCTTAAGTGAACTTTAAAAAATGTTTCCAATAGAAAATATCAATTATGAAATTAATAATTTAACTGGCACAGGTACCAAGTTACCATGATAATGAGGCTTCCCACATCACACAAACAATTCTAGTAATTAGAGGAATTCTACTGTTAGAGGGGGCTCTAGTAGCTTAAATTCACCTTAAAGAAATGGAATAAAAGTCTGCACACACGAGTTTTTTTATCCCAATATGATGTATGAATATAATGCACCAATAAAAATTTTTTTAAAAAGTAAAATCCAAAAAAAAAGTAAGCTTACTTTTATTACTTGGTATACTTGGTACTTACTTTACTTACCACCACCAAACTAAGGACAGAGTTAAATCTCAAGGAACAATAAGGTGTGGTGTGCAGGGATGGTAAAGGACTGTTAACACACGTAACATTTCTTTAGTGTAAATATGCCTGAGTGTTATGCCCACATCTAAAAACAAAAGAGTAACTTGCTGTTCTTTTGAAAAGAAAGCCAAAAATAGTATTTAAAAAAAAAAAAACCTAAAACTTTACCTTTCAAAAGTATACCAGCTCCTCCATCCCTCCATCTCTTCGGAGTTCTCCCTGCACCTGAGCACCACACACCACAACAGCTGAGTCGACGCCGGGTTCCTCCTCGGTGCGGCCTGCCCCTCAGAATTCCCTCAACGGATGACCCACTGCTTGCTGGGGCTCCCTGCCTCCACTCCTCCAGGCAAGAAATCTCAGGGTTATCTTAGACTTTTCTCTCTTATCCAACTATTCCACAAACCTAGAGGTCCTTCTTTGAAATGTCTCTGAAGTCCAATCCATCTTTTCCCTTCTGCTTTGACCCTGGTCTTCATCACAGGATAGCTGAAAACCAGTTTTCTTACCTGCTTCCCATCTAACCATGCACAAAAATACCCCAGTAGATTAATTTGCCCTCAAAACTGCTTTCATTTATTTCCCTATTTAAAAATTATTTTCCACTCACTGTAAAGATAAAATTCATCATCTTAGCACCCATAAATCCCTATAATGAGTCCTCAAACTATCTTTATACTCCAATACAAATGGTATTTATTTAATCAAACTGCTTTTATGTTTCCAAAATACAATGTAAGCTTTTCTACCAGGTACACTGTTTCTACCAGCTCACACTTTAGCTGTTTTCCCCTGTGCACTCTAAAGTACCCAGTAGACCTTCTTCCAATACAACTAAGTAAGTAGAAACAGGAGACATGGTGTCAGACAGAGCTAGGTTCAAATCCTCCCTCCACCAACTACCTGACCACAGCTAGTGATCAAGATACTCAGCTTCTCCAAACACTCAGTGCCTCGACTGTAATATAACAGGATACTTCCTGTGCCAGAGACTTGACGTGGGGATTAAATGCACTAACACAATGCCTGACACATACTATATTAATTTTATTCAGTAGAGACAGGGATTACATTTTTTTTTTTTTTTTTTTTTGCAGGTCTGGGGATGGAACCCAGGGGCATTCAAACTCCAAGCTACACCCCCTTCCCTATTTTTTATTCTTTATTTTGAAAGAGGGTCTCACTGAGTTGCAGAGGGCCTCACTAAGTAGTAGCTGAGGCTGTTCATGAACCGCGATCCTCTGGTCTCAGCCTCCCGAATGCTGGGATTACAAGCATGCCACACCACGCCCAGCTAGAGATTACATTTTAAACTCCTTGAAGTCTTGTTTAGGTCCACCACCATACTGTACATATAACATATGACCCAATAATTGCTTACAATTGGTTGGTAATCCTTCATAGACTCTTCAATTAACCAGCAACAAATATCACGAAAAAAAAAAAAGAAGCTAAAAAGCAGAGACATCACTTGACTTCTGAGGTTTGCAGGGATTTGTGTGACCAAGCAAATCATGGGGACGTTTCTTTCTTATATTCTTCTATATCCTTTATTATAGTCTTCTTTCTTATATAACCAAAAAACTATTTTTTATGTGTCTGGGACCTTGTTACACAGCACAAAATATCTTACCAATGTGTCTGGCCATAGCAAACACCAAAATAAATGTCTTAGAATAATGAAATTAAAATATCCAAATTTCTAGAGTTCCAAATATTTTAATCAAGTCCTAGAAAGCACCACAGCAGTATAACAATTTTTAATTGATATTTGTTCTAATTACCTTAAACACACACACACACACACACACACACACACACACACACACACAGAATGTGATATAAATTCTAAAAAATTAAAGAAAATTTTAAGGATTAGGGAAAGATAATTATACCTTTCTAGCTGCATGGAATGGGAGAAGATGGGAGGAAACTGAGGAAAAATGTTGTTAGTTTGTTGCTTCTAATCAAACATTTCTGAAGCTTAACTTTAAACGATATAGCCCATAGGTTCCTTTCTGTTTATTTACTTAAAGTAGATTTCCAGGGGGTTGATGAGTAATACTTTTTTTTTTACTTTTTTTTTTTTTCCTGAAAAAGGGCAGTAGCCAAATTTAGGAAACTCTGCATTGGTACTTACTTATTTATTCATTCTATCAAACATGCAAATTAAAGTGCAATTGTAATGGCATTTAAAGTTTTCACTGATATTCATGCTTTTTGTGTTTGGTTTTTTTTTTTCTTAGTATAAGAAAACTATCAAGGAATAGTGAAAGAACATCAAAGTTCTCAACAATCAATAATACTATTAAATTAAAATAACATAAACAACTAGCTGGGCATGGTGGCTCACACTTGTAATCCCAGCATTCGGGAGGCTGAGACAGGAGGATCCGGGTTCACGGACAGCCTCAGCTACTTAGAGAGGCCCTTTGCAACTCAATGAGACCCTGTTTCAAAATCAAGAATAAAAAACAGGGCTGGAGGTATCACTTGGGAGTAGAATACCCCTGGGTTCCATCCCCAGTCCTGCAAAAATAAATAAATAAAATAACACAAAGAACTAAGACTATAGTAGTATTTTAAAGATCTACAAGTAGCCCTGAAAAAACTTTAATACAAAACAATATATTCAAAACCTTAACTGCTGACAACTTTTCTATAACTATTTCTTTACAACGAAAAGAACAAACTAAAGTTTCAAAGATACCATAATTTTTCAAAACATTAACATTCTCCATTTTATTCAATAAACACTAACTTACACACACTACCTTTTCCAAAGCTTTCAGGATATATACATAGAAAGCAAAAATGGGAAAGGACTGGGTAAAAAGTAGTATCCTATAAGAAATTCATTAATTTCTTAAACCTAAAGTTCAAGATAGTTACCTGGGATTGTTCTATTTCTGCTTTGTTTAATTGAATTCCAAGGATTTCAGCAGCAACTTTCTGAAAACACAGGAAGACCTATATAACAAAAATAGATTTAAATGATTTAAAACAGGTGTGCTTAACTTATCTTCAAATAAATTGAATTTTCTAAAAACTGCTAAACAGCAAGCATTACAAAAATATGATATTGCAGACCAGTCTAAAACTGGCCTTATCTGTCAAATAGAGCAACATATTAAGTAATTTTTTAAAAATTCAACCAGTTTAAAAATCCATGCAATTCAGTGAACTTGTCTAAACTTAATTTTAACCCTGAAAACATACATTTGTAAAGATATAATGCAGCAACACAGGTACCACCTTACACACCACCACCATACCTACTGGCATAACAAATTCCCACAATTCATAAAGAAAATGAAAATAATTATACTTTATTGCCAATTCTATGCTGGTCTTTTGAGCTACCTTTGGTCTGTCTTAAAAGGTTTTACTTTCCAGTCTGTTAATTATCTTTGTGGCTTTCTTATCAATTTCAACAAACTCTCCATGGCTTTTGAGTAAAACAATGTGGTCCTCTTTACTCTGTTTTATCAGTTCAGAGTAAAGGAACAACATAGTCCCGTTATCGTTAAGGAGAATTCTACGAACGCTCCTCTATAAAGAGCCATCCACAGTCAGCTCACGCCGGGCCCACTGTGGTTCCCAGCACTTCGGTCCTGGCTCTGGCTGCAGCATGACTGGTGACTGGCCTTTCCTCATTGATGCCCCACCATACTCCAAGCTCTACTCATCTCATGACTGCATACTGAATATTTGTCATGACTTTACTAACTCAATTTTGATTTCTAATAAAAAAGATACATATTCCTGGAAGGCTTAGGTGATTTTTACACCAAAAAGCATGTATCTCAATTCACTGAGGTCAATGTTGAAGGAACAACAGGAAAGCTAGTGTGGTGAACACAGAGAGAAAGAGAGGAACAAAGAGATGAAGAGGTACAAATCATGTAAAAGGGTGAAAGTAACTAGAAAAACTCTGGCATTTGTACTTGGAGGAAAACAAGCCTTCAGAGGGTGGCCTGCTGGGAATTATTTTAATAGGACCAATAATTGATCCTATATTATATAATGGTGAGAGGTACTAGCAAGGAGACAAACATAGGACATTATAAAGGCTAAGTTCAACTAGATGGTGCAGATGGTGAGAGCCAGTCACCAGAGTCTGGATGTATTTTGAAAGTAGAGTTGGAGATAGACAGGAATGGGTTGTGAGAGGAAGAAGAGTCAAGGATGACTCCAAGGCTTGGTAGAGAGAGATGTCATTTGCTGAAGTGGGGAGGATGCGAGAGATCAGAGGGGGAACACCAAGATTCAGCATGGACACATCAAATGGCCAGCGACTGCAGCAGCCGCATGCGCGGGCAGCTGGACAGACGAGTCTGGAGTTCAGGAAAGAAGTCTGGGCAAACCATGAGATTAAATCAGGTGCTCACGGAATAAGTTCAGAAAAAGGAAGACCTAAGAAATTAGCCCCCAGACACTCCAATAGTTAGTGACTGGAGAGACAAGAAGGAATTAGCAAAGAAGAAAAAAAAAGGACTCTGCGTACTTAGGTTGAAAGGAAACGAGGAAGCACAGTATCCTGGAAGCTAAGTGAAGAAAATATTGCAAAGAAGAGAAAGTGACAAACTATATACTGCTACCAAATTAAATGAGGACAAAGACACGACCTCTGGATCAGGCAATAAAGAGGTCACTAGTGATCTTATATTATCAGTTTGGGTGAAATATTGGGGCAAAAGTCTGCCAAAAGTGTTCAAAAGAAGCTGAGAGCCAAGTGTGGTGGCATGTGCTTGTAATCCCAGCATTCAGGAAGCTGAGACAGGAAGAACACGGTTCACAGACAGCCTCAGCTACTTAGTGAGGCCCTTTGCAACTCAGTGAGACCCTGTTTCAAAATAAAGAAAAAAAAAAAATAGGAGCCAGGCAACTTAGTGAGTCCCTGTTCAAAATAAAGAATAAGTCAGGTATACTGGCACACACTTATAATCCCAGGGCTTGGTAGGCCGAGACAGGAAAATCCCACAGGTTCAAAGCCAGCCTCAGCTACTTAGTGAGACTCTGTTTCCAAATAAAGTATAAAATAGGTCTGGGAGTATAGCCTGGAGGTAGAAAAGCCCCTGGGTTCCACCCCCAATACCACAAAAAAATAAAATTAAAATAAAGGATAAAAAAATGCGGCAGGGGGTGTAGCTTGGAAGTCAAAAAGCCCCTGGATTTCATCCCCAGACCCGCAAAAAATAAATAAATAAATAAAATAGGGCTAGGGGTGTGGCTTGGAGGTAAAATGCCCCTAGGTTCTATCCTCAGTACCACAAAAAAAAAAAAAAAAGAAGAAGAAAAGAAACTGAGAGAACTAGAACCAGCTCTTTCAAAACATTCTTCTGTCATGTGAGGAAATAAGGTAGTAGCTAGAGAAAAATGAGAAATCAAGAGTTTTCTTATTTTTAAAATGACTCATAGTATTTTATATGCTGATAAAAAAAATCCAGTAGATAGAAAAAAACTGGTACAGGGAAAATAAAAAAAGAGAATTGCTAAAGTAATATCCTTAGGCAAAGAGAAATGGGACTGCTGCACAACAGTGGCGTTTGCCTCACCTAGAACGTGTATCCCAGCTAACCTCAGGGAGGACAGGAGACACGAACAGACGTAGAGGGGAAGGAGAGCAATGCTAGGGCCGACATGGTGACAGGAACGACGGAAGTTGTCTTCTGTTTTTCAAATTTCTTATAAAATAGGAAACAAGTTCTTTAGCTGAGAGAATGGAGGATAATGTGTTGAGAGTGTGACAAGAGTAGAGAAGCTATCAAACAGTCATCTCGATGACGACCAGTTAGGGATGCAGGGTGGGACTCCTGTGCAGCACTAAGGGCCCACTGGAGGCTGGTGACTGTAAACTGCAAGTGGAACCTCCGGCCTGCCTCTGTGTTTTACATGCACGTGTGTGGATGCAGCCATGGAAAAGTGGAGGCTTTGTGTTAAAGTAGAATTAAGATTTGGCCAAGTGAGTTTGGCAAAGTAGAGAAGGAAAAAGGGAACTTCAGGTCTGGGCACAGTGACCATTTTTGACCATACGGGAGATTTAAGTTAGGAAGAGGCAAAAAATGAGGACATGGACAGAGGTTAGGGATTTCAAACGTGTACTAGGATCAATGGGTGTGGGTCCTGCTAGGCTGAAGCATGACAGGGTTAGGACACTCAGGGTGTGAGCTGGAAGGGCAGGGTGGCTGAGTCAATACAAGGGCTGCAGTGGTTTGTAGTGACACTCCCGGGAAAGGCCCAGGTGGGGTGCAGGACAAACGATAACAACCAAATCACTTACAGCTATGCAGACGTAGTATCAGAAAGTAGAGCAAGCCTGGAGCTCAACTCATCAAGCAAAGAGGGGAAGCAACCCAGAAACAGAGATAACCACAAGTCTTTAAACTGGTTCCACAAAAACAAACCATTTCAAAGTAGCATTTATAAAGAAAACAATGAGCCCTTTTATTGATGGCTGAATATAAGTACACAAAAATACTAAGCTAAACATAGGCTAAAATACCAGAAGTTAAAATAATTCTAAAATGACAAAGGGCCCCTAAAAAGCCAAAGTAATTCATGTATGACTTTAGCAGGAAGTACTGAAATTGTATATTTTTAAATGGCATATGTGTATGTGCCTATGTTTATATTATTCTGGGTGAAAGAGTTCCAAGGGGCCCAAAATTATTTTCATTTTTATTTAATTTATTATTTACTAATTTTATTTAATATTTACTCATATCATAAAATCTATAAAGAATGTCTATACCATAATATTGATTTCTTGACATGTATATATTAGATGAGTGTAGTGGTGCACGCCTGTACTGCCAGTACTTGGGAAGCTTAAATGGGAAGGCCATAGGTTCAAGGTCAGCCTCAATAATTTAGTGAGACCCTCAAAAACTTACTGAGATTCTGTTTCAAAATAAAAAAATTAAAGTAAGACTGGGGCGTAGCTTGGTGGTAGAATACCCCGGGTTCCATCTCCAGTCACACACACACACACACACACACACACGCGCGCGCGCGCGCACAAGTGTTTACTCAGGTTAAGACAGGGACCCTAGAATGTCACTACTTGGTTTCACAAATCCTATCTTACTGCTTATTAGCTGTGTAACCAGGGCCCTGCTCTATGGCTAAGACTTATCTACGAAACAGAGATAAGCATAGTAGAGTAGTACAGTGCCTGTCACAAAATAATTACTCAATAAATGCAGTCTGCTAGCAGCAGCAGAACTAGTTTTTGTGAATAACAGAAAAAGAAGACTAAAAGGAATCACATGAGATTATGAATGGCTATTTCTGAATATGGGTGATTTATATTATTTTTAATTCTTTGCATTTTTAATACAATTAGGTTAAAATAATGTTACATCTAATCTATTATATGTCTTTACTAGGAATTAATGTACTCTAAAAGTTAAGTAATAAAAGTATATTTTTCCTAGGAATTTCATTAAATAAAAGTAACAAATCACTTATGATAGGCAGTACTCATTATTTTACTTACTGAATCTCCTGTCTTGGCTGAGACATAGTGGCTGCTAAAACCATGCTTGTGGCAATATAGCAAGTGTTTCTCGCGTTTTACTGTTCGCATATGCTCCAAGTCAACTAGAAAAAGTGTTAAACAGAGAGTGAAATTTACTATTAGAGTCAGCCAAAACATTTGTAAAATGTTTAAATTTGACTTACTTTCCATATTACACCACAACTTGAGCACTAGCTGTGTAACCCTGGACAACTTATTTAACCTCTTTATGCCTTAGTTTCCACATTCTTAAACTGAGAATAAGAACCATACTTATTAAATAGTTTTCTAAGAACTAGTTCATGTGCAATGCAAATGTACAATGGCTGTGCTTGAAGTATACGATCTATCATTATTTATAAATTCAGACATCCTGATGATGCTTAAAAAGATCATCATAATACAATGCGAGGTATACTTACCAAATACATTTGATTTGACACAGTTTAATGACTTTAATAACTTAAATAGATACGTAATGTTTATAAACTTTAATATTTAAACAGAAATATTCTGAGAGATCAATATCACATTGCATATTTACATTAACTTATTTACAATCACGGTTCAATTTCACAAAGATAATTTCACTGCTTTCTAAACTGAAAGTATCCATTTTGAGGGTAGTAGGCAAGGATATCTTTGCTTGAGTAGGTACTTAAAAGTACAGTACAAAATCCATAGAAAACTATTTGTTTTCCTTTATTGAACAGTTTCTCTTTTTATAATGTTCCAGACCCTATAAGAGTGCTGATTCAATGCCATCAAATTATAAGGCAAATATAGTCACAGGACTTAAGGACAACTAGGTTCTTTGAGTCAACAGAGGAAAAATAACTTAAACTGATTTCCTGAGGAAGGGACCCAACTGAGTTGTACAAACTTGTAAACTTGCAAACCTAGTAGGCCTATATAATACTGGCAATTGATAATCAACTAAAAAAATTCTCTCATACTTCATAAAAAGCTTTACTTAAATTATATTGAGGGTTTTTTGTTTATAGGCTTAAGATATCTTTCTCTAGGTAAGTTTAAATGTAGTGGGAGCTTTCAGAGCCCCATTTATATTGCTTACCTTAGAAAACAGGGAGTTTGTTCTTTTCTGGCCACAGTTGCTATTCCTTACACATCACTGAGGCCTTAATCTATAAAAAACAGGTCAAAACATCCAGATTCCACAAGCATCAATTTGTGGAAGACTAAGATACTAAGCTATTAGCACTGACATTTATATATCTAGTTCATAATATTGAAAGTAAAATATTATCCTAGTAAGAACAAATCATGATGGTAGAAAAAATTCCAAAGAAATTTCTATCCAATTAAAAAATATGAAGATGTATGATGTAAAGTTTGAATTTGTCTTTTCTAATGGAATAGCCTGCTATTGTTTTTCTTTCTCTTTTTGTCCTTTCTTCCATTCTCCAACTAGCACCTAAGTTTATCTATCCAAATAAAAATATTTATATATAAAAACTTTACCATTATAATCATGTAATTTCCTTGTGATATAATTCCTCATGATATAATTTCTTTAGATAATCATATCATTCTTTTCCTTTTTATATGTATTTTTATTGGTGCATTATAGTCATACATCACAATGGAATACAAGATTTGTGAAGATATCCAAGCACACATCATCCAATTAGCCTTTATCCAATCCCCATCCCATTCCCTCCCCTTCCCTCAATCCCATGCTTGATTTGTTGATTAACTTTGATATATTTGTTTATGTATCATGAGTTTTAAAGAGATTCCATCCTCCCCTGTCCCACCCACTCTGACTGGTCACCTTAATTGCTCCTCTATAGGGCCCCTTCTTCAACTAGATCTCCTCCTATTACCTATTTCTTCCTAGTTTTTGCATACTAGGAAAAGCATCTTGTTTTTTATTTTCTGTGATATTTCTCTGTGTATGCTGCATTGCAAGTTCCGATCCCACTCCACTGGCCTGGCCACCCGACAGACTCTGATCCCGGCCTCCCAGGCCTCAGCATCAGCCTTGCCTCATGGCAGGCTTCGATCCCAGCCTCACTGGCCCTGGCACCGGCCTCACCCCTTGGCAGGCTCCAATCCCGGCCTCGGAGGCCCCAGCACTGGCCTTGCCTCATGGCAGTCTCCAATCCCAGCCTAATCCCGGCCTCGGTGGCCCTGGCACTGGCCTAACCCTTCGGCAGACTCTGATCCTGGCCTTGGAGGCCCAAGTACCAGCCTTGCCTCACAGTAGGCTCCGATCCCGTTCTCACTGGCCCTGGCATCGGCCTCACCCCTCGGTGGGTTCCAATCATGGCCTCAGACGGAGGCCCCAGCACCGGCCTTGCCTCATGGAAGGCTCCAATCCTGGCCTCCTTGACCCCGGCACCAGCCTAGCCGCCCGTCAGGCTCCTGTCCTGGCCTCAGAGTCCCTGGCACTGGCCTTGCTGTGCATCGGGCTCTGGTCTCTGTCACTATGAGCATGTCATCTAAAGATGTTCCCTTTTTTTCTTTTCTTTCTTTCTTTCTCTTTCTTTCTTTCTTTCTTTCTTTCTTTCTTTCTTTCTTTCTCTCCTTTGGTGGTATTGGGGTTCCTGGAACCCCCTCTGCCTCCGGGCTACACTCCTAGAGACCTGACTCTTTATTTTTATATCTATTTTTATTTGTAAACAGGGTCTCTTAAGCCAGCGAGTCTGGCTTCAAACCAGCACAATCCTCTTATCTCCGCCTCCCAAGCACTGGGATTACAAGCGTGTACCACCATACCCAGCGTTCTCCTGGTTTTTTTTTTTTTTTTTGGTTTTTTTTTGTTTTTTTTTTTTTTTTGCTATGTCCTCAACCAAGAGGACATAGCAAGCCTAAACCAACCAATAACAAAAAAAGAAATAGAAATGGCAATAAAAATTCTTCCACCAAAGAAAACCCCAGGCCCAGATGGGTTCCCAGCTGAATTCTACAAAACCTTCAGTGAACAACTAATACCAATACTTCATAACATGTTCCGGGAAATTGAAAGAGATGGAACTCTTCCAAACTCCTATGAGGCCAGTATCACATTAATCCCCAAACCAAATAAAGATACCTCAAGAAAGGAAAACTACAGACCAATATCCTTAATGAACACTGATGCAAAAATTCTAAACAAAATACTAGCTATACGCATTCAAAACTATATCAAGAGAATAATACACCATGACCAAGTCGGTTTCATCCCAGAAAAACAAGGCTGGTTCAACATACGCAAATCAATACATGTTATTCACCACATAAATAGAACCAAGAACAAAAACCACATCATCATAGCAATAGATGCTGAAAAAGCATTCGACAAAATCCAACACCCATTTATGTTAAAAACACTGAAAAAAACTGGGATAGAAGGAAAGTACTTCAACATCATCAAGACAATATACTCCAAACCCAAAGCCAATATTATAATAAATGGGGAAAAACTGCAAGAATTTCCGCTACAGTCAGGAACAAGACAAGGATGCCCACTATCACCACTCCTTTTCAATATAGTCCTTGAGACTCTTGCTGCAGCAATCAGACAAGAGAAGGAAATCAAAGGAATCCACATAGGAAGAGAGGAAGTAAAATTATCCTTATTCGCAGATGAAATGATCCTTTATCTGGAAGACCCAAAGAACTCAACCAAAAGACTTCTGGAGCTGATTGACAAATTCAGCAAAGTCGCAGGTTACAAAATCAACCTAAAGAAATCAGTGGCCTTTCTTTATGCCAACAACGAATCCACAAGGAAAGAAACAAGAACAACAATTCCATTCACTATAACCTCAAAACCAATAAAATACCTAGGAATAAACCTAACCCAAGATGTAAAAGACCTCTACAACAAAAACTATAAAACAGTAAAGAAAGAAATAGAAGAAGACCTTGGAAGATGGAAAGATCTCCCGTGCTCATGGATAGGCAGAATAAATATCATCAAAATGGCCATTCTGCCAAAACTGATCTATAGGTTCAATGCAATTCCCATTAAAATACCAGTGACACTCTTCAGAAACCTAGAAAAATCAATCATGAACTTCATATGGAGAAAGAAAAGACCTAGAATAGCCAAAGCAATTCTCAATAACAATAAACACGCAGGAGGCATTACAATCCCAGACTTCAAACTATACTATAGAGCAATAGTAGTAAAAACAGCATGGTACTGGCACAAAAACAGATATACTGACCAGTGGATTAGAATAGAAGATACAGAAATAAACCCACACATCTTTAGTCAATTAATCTTTGACAAAGGGGCCAAACACATATGCTGGAGAAAAGACAGCCTTTTCAACAAGTGGTGCTGGGAGAACTGGCTAACCATTTGTAAAAAGATGAATCTAAACCCCTATATCTCACCTAACACAGGAATCAACTCAAGATGGATCAAAGACTTAGAAATTAGACCTGAGACTGTGAAGTTAGTAGAGGAGAACATAGGTTCAACACTACAACATATTGGCACAGGCAGTAACTTTCTCAACAAAACCTCCAAAGCTCAGGAAATTAAAGCAAGAATAAACAAGTGGGATAATATCAAACTAAAAAGTTTCTTCTCATCGAAGGAAACTACCAATAACCTAAAGAGGAAGCCTACAGAATGGGAAAGGATCTTTACCAGCCACCATTCTGATAGGGGGCTAATATCCAGAGTATACAAAGAGCTCAAAAGGCTCTACACTAGCAAAACAAACAACCCAATCAAGAAATGGGCAAATGAACTAAATAGACATTTCACAAAAGAAGAGATACAAAGGGCCAATAGATACATGAAAAGATGTTCTTCATCACTGGCCATCAGGGAGATGCAAATCAAAACTACACTGAGATTCCATCTAACCCCAGTCAGAGTAGCAAGAATAAAGAAATCAAACAACAACAAATGCTGGCGAGGAGTGGGGAAAGAGGAACTCTTTTACACTGTTGGTGGGAGTGCAAACTAGTTCAGCCACTATGGAGATCTGTGTGGAGATTCCTAAGAAAGGTGGGAATAGATCCACCATATGATCCAGCTCTACCACTCCTGGGTATCTTTCCAAAGGGGTTGAATTCAGAGAAATACAGCAACATATAATAGCCAAAATATGGAACCAACCCAGATCATCATCAACAGATGAATGGATAGCAAAACTGTGGGAAATACACACAATGGAATTCTATTCAGCCATAAAGAAGAACAAAATTATATCATTTGCAAGAAGATGGAAAGCCCTGGAGAGCATCATGTTAAGTGAGATCAGCCAAGCACAGAAGGAGAAGATACACATGTTTCCTCTAATATGCCCAAACTAGAAAACACAAAGGATACCAGTGGGACTCCAGATATTAGAAGGGAAATACTAGCTAAGTTTTAATGGAAAGATAAGTGAGGAGAAAGGCCGATCTTGATTAATGAGGGTCTATACCTGAACATGTGTAAAATTATGAATAAGACATGGTTAACCTGGACAACCATTGGTGGGAGGGGGGAAGAGAAAACGGGGGCGGGGGGGGCACCAAATATAGTGTAAATGTATACTATCTATGTTCAATAAAAAAATTGTTAAAAAAAATAAATATGAGAAAGCAGAACATGTCTTTTGCAAAAGCTAGGACCCCAAATACCTAGTGGCAATAAATCTTGTCTTCCCTCCAAAGGCAGAGGTCCACAGCTTCACTTCAGGAAGCAGGCTCGGCTGTTCCACGTGCACCTTGGCCTCTCACTCTGCGCCAAGGAGAGCAGTGGTCATGAGAGCTGATGACTCCCAGAGCACGCAGCATGTAGGCCCATCCCGGCTATGCGGGGATTCCTCTGCTACCCCCCCCAAACCCTTTTGCCACTTAGCATGTTGTCCAGTCTTCTCAAGCATGTATGACAGAAGGAGCCAGTCTACTTTGGGGGAGATTTCCTCAAAAGCTCAAGGTGGACTGGGCTGGATCTGTCTGCCCCTCCAAATTCTACCTTTGGGGCAATTTCTTTAGGAGATCAAGTTGGGTTGAATCAGATGTCTGCCTCTCCAAAATAATAGCCTCCACCTCTGCCGCTGGCACCAGTGCCAGGGCCGCCGTGCTGCCGTATTCCTCCTGGTTCTCTGCTGAGCTCCTTCCTTACATGATATGATGTCCCGAATTCTTATGCCTGTGAGGAGGGCCAGTCCTCCTTCGCGGAGATTTTTTTTTTTCCCAAAAGTTCCAGATGAACTGGATAGAGTTTGTCTGCATCTCCTGAGTCCTGGCAGCCACCACCGCCATCTTGACCAATCTCCAATTTTTTTTTTTTTTGAAGAAGTTGTGAGATTGAACACTCAGCAGCAATGAATTTTATCTCCCTTCCAAGAGCAGAGGCCCACAGCTTTACCTCGTAGAGCAGGATCTGCTGTTCTGGGCGCACCGCAGCCCCTGACGCAGCATAGTGGGGCACAGGAGGCCGGGTGCGCTGAGTCCCCGGGGACACACGCGGCTCAGCTTCCCGCCCGGCACTGCTCAGCTCTACCACGCCCGGGTCATTTTTCTTACAAGGTATGATGTTATGAGTCCCCAACATGCGCAGCTAGTTGAAGTGGTCTTTTCTCTAGTCCCTTTTGGGGAGATCTTGCAAAAATCGCTTTTCTTGCGTGGCTGGCGCCTCCTTGTCATCTTGCTTCTAGTTCCGCCATTATCCACTCTCTCTCCTGTATTCTAGATAGGAAGTCACGGCTGGAAGTGTCTCTTTAAGTTGTCCCGATCCGATATTAAGCCAAACTCTGGTGTCCTGGGCTTCCCCGATGAATGCTTGTCCTTTTCAGCGGCCGTGATCGTCAGTGCAACCACGGCCGCCGCCATCTTTCCCGCCTTCATAATCATATCATTTTCAAGGTCTTACATTTTATTTTCAAAATAGAATTAAAATTTCTGGATATGTGAAAAAAGCAAAAAAGTTGTAAATGCCAGAGTTAACACTATGTGATATAATCTTTACAATATTTAAACAACAAAAAGAGAAGGGCATTAATACAATTTCTTTTACTTCAATAATACTATATTATGCTTAAACATGTGCATAACTCTCTATTTTATACTTTTTTATTTTGGAGACAGGGTCTCTTAATTAAGCCAGCGCGGCTGGCTTCGAACCTGCACAATCCTCCTGTCTCCGCCTCCCAAACACGGGGATTACAAGCCTGTGCCACCATGCCCGGCTCGAAATCAACAAATTCTTATACACACATTTAACCTACCTAAATAGAAAATAAAATAAAAAAAACAGTAACAAGAGACGGACTGAAACAATAGTAAAGATCCTTCCAACACAGAAAAGTTCAGGGCCAGAAAGATTCCCAGGTGAATTCTGCAAGAACTTTAAAGAAGAGCTAAGCCCAATGTTCTTGGGATTGCTTCATGAAATAGAAAGAGATGGAATACTTCCAAAGTCATTCTATGAAGCTAGTACAGCTATTATATCAAAACCAAATAAATATGCCTCAAGAAAATAAAAATACCTTTGCTGAACACATTTGCAAAATTCTTTAAAAAAAAATACTAGGGATGCAGTCAAAACCACAGTGATAAAGGGACACACGGCTATTTCAACATAAGCAGGCCAATAAACATAATTCACCACAAAAGTAGAACTAATGATGATGTGATCATCTCAATGAAAGCAGAAAAGGTATTTGACAAAAACCCAATAGCAATTCATGTTAAAACCTGCAAAAATTAGGGATAGAAGGAATTTACTTCAACATCATGAAGGCCATATATAACAAACCCAAAGCCAACATCATACTAAATGGAGAAAAACTTAAAAAATTACCTTTAAAATCAGAAATAAAACAAGGATGCCCACTATAGCCACTCCTTTCCAATACATTATTTTAAATTCTAGCCAGAGCCCTAAGGCAGAAGAAAGAAATTAAAGGAAAACAAATAAGGAAAGAAGAACTAAAGTCATCTCTGTTTGCAGATGATATGATTCTTTCCATATTTGAAAAATTTAACCAGTGATAAAAAAAAAATTGTAAAGTAGCCAGGTGTGGTGGCACATGCTTGTAATCCCTGTACTTGGGAGGCTGAGACAGGAGGATCGCACAGGTTCGAAGCCAGCCTCAGCTACTTAGTGAGGCTCTCAACAACTTAGTGAGACCCTGTTTCCAAATAAAGTATAAAATAAGTCTGGGAGTATAGCCCAGAAGTAGAAAGCCCCTGGGTTCCACCCTCAGGACCACACACACACACAAAAAATGTAAAGTAGCTAGATACAAAATCTACTTGCAAAAATTGTTAGCTTCTATATATACTAATCACAAATCCACTGAAAAAGAAATCTGGAAAATAATTCCATTCACAGTAGACTGAAAGAGAAGGGAAGAAGGGGAAAGCAACTTATCTAAATCTAACCAAGGATGTTTTAGGACCTCTACAATGAAAATTATAGAACACTAAAGAAAGAAAAATTGAAGAAAACCTTAGAAGGTTAAAAGACTCTCCCATTTTCTTGGATAGGCAGATTGTCAAAATGCCCATACTACCAAAAGCAATCTAAAGAGTCAATGCAATCCTACCCAGATACCAATGTCATTATTCAGAGATCTAGGGGGAAAAAAGGTCTTAAAATTCATATAGAAAAACAGTTGACCCAGAATAGTCAAAGTAATTCTGGGCAACAAGCGCCATACTGGAGGCATCACTATATTTGAATGCAAATTTATATTACAGAGCTATACTAACAAAAACAGCATGGTTTTGGCATAAAAACAGACACAAAGACTAATAGAGTAGCATAGAACCTCACACAGGCACTTGATTTTTTTTTTATTTATTTTTTTTTTTTGGTGGTACTGGGGTTCCTGGAAGCCCTTCTACCTCCGGGCTACACTCCCAGACCTATTTTTACATTTTTATTTGGAAACAGGGTCTCCTAAGCCAGCACGCGGGGCTGGCTTCGAACCTGCGCGATCCTCCTGTTTCTGCCTCCCAAGCGCGGGGATTACAAGCGTGCGCCACCACGCCCAGCTAGGCACTTGATTTTTGACAAATGAGCCAAAAACATACATTGGAGCAAAGTCAGACTTTTCAATCAGTGATGCTGAGAAAACTGGATAGGCATATGTAGAAATATGAAATTAGGGTTAGGGCTAGCTTGAGTACTTGACAGGGAGATGAACCACCACAGATCAGTATTAGCTGGTTTTGGTGTTTATATTAACAAGAAATGAGTTTTAACTGTATTTTACTGAAAAATTTGCAGATTGGTTATCTAGTATCTAGTATTACTAACAGAAAAAAGCTTTTAAATATAAATTTATATCCATTCTTAATAACAATGAAATTCTTCCTAAGTATATACTGGGTCTTGAGCTTGAGTTACTAACTAATGATAATATGAAGCTATCATGATTAGCAAAACAAGAAAAATATATGCATTGTAACTGCATCTGTGATTAATATCAAGTTATACACAGTCATAAAACTAAGCTTAATTATAAATTGAGCAGCCTGTTTGTATACTTACAAAATTTGTTAAAAAAGAAAAAACTTGTACCACTGAATAAATGCTCTTCCTTCTGTCAATAAATGGCTCAAGTAATATGCAAAAATTAATATGAAAACAATAATGCATCTCTATTGTCGATATGTTTTGTTATAAGATACAAGGAAAACAATTTTACAGTAAGGTGTAAGAAACAGGTGAAAGTAGAAATGGTCTGAACATGTTCTCTTCCAGTATTTGTTAGATTTTCCTTCAATAACAAAATCTATGAAAAAATGACTTTCCATAAAAGAACTAAAAGGAAAAGGCAGCATATTTTCAACATGATTCACTCCTCAATTAAAATCATTGTTTATTTGGATGAGTAGCTATTTGGACAGGAAAGAAAATACAATTCTGAAAAGACAGTACCACCACTTTATAAATGTTAAAAATGTACAAGCATGCTTCTAAAGACAGTTTCCTCAATGTAAAATGTTTAAGCTCATTATTCCTCCCTGCCTTTTCCCAAGTCAAATTATGAACCTTATATCCCAAGAACTCCCACTGTCAATTTTTACCCAACACTATTATTGAAAAATCTATTAACAAATATATCTCTGCTTTAGAATTGCAAGAATTGAAGAGTTAAAGTCATAAAAAATGCTGAGAACACCACTTTATTTGCTTAAACATGTAGCCTTCCAAATTCAGTAGAAAATCCAGAAATGAATTTCACATAAATGGCCAAGTCTCTTATCTTTCAAGAGAGTCAAGACTATTCACTGGGAAAAGAGTAAGCTCTTTGATCAACAGTAATGGTAAAACTAGGTAGCCACATACAAAAGGGTTACAGTTGGATCTGTATTTTACATCATCTACAAAAATCAAGTCAGAATAGAATAAAGACCTAAACATAAGACTCAAAAACATAAAATTCTGAATAAAACACAAAGGAAAAGTCATTCTATATAGTAATGATTTCTCATATATGACATTAGAAAGAAAGGAAGAAGGAAGGAAGGGAGGAAGGAAGGAAGGGGAAAGGGAAAGGGAAGGAAAGGAAAGAAAAGGAAAGGAAAGGAAAGGAAAGGAAAGGAAAGGAAAGGAAAGGAAAGGAAAGGAAAGGAAAGGAGGAAGAACAAACAACGAACAAATGAAACTGTATCAGACTTAAAAACTTTTGCTGGGCCTGATGCACATGCCTGTAATCCTAGTACTTAGGAGGTTGAGACAGGAGGATTGTAGCCTCAGCAAGTAGTGAGACTCTCATCAACCTATAGAGACCATGTTTCCAAATAAAGAATAAAAAATAAAGCTGGGGATGTAGCTTAAAAGTAAAAGTGTCCCTGGGTTCAACACTCAGACACACACACACACACACACACACACACCCCAAAAATCAAAAACAAAAAAACCCACCAACTTAAAAACTTTTCTACACCAAAGCACACAATTAACAGAGTGAAGATAAAACCCATAAAATGGGAAAGATATTTGCAATCATGTCTTTGACAAGGGATTAATATCTAGAATATATTTCTAAAAGCCTATAACTCAACAACAAAAACCTAAGTAATCCAATTTAAATGTACACAAAGAACTTTTACAGATAGTTCTAACATGATATATCAGCAGAAAATACAAATGGAAGTCACAAAGAGATATCACCTCACACAAAGTAAAATGGCTACCATGAGGAAAGGAAGACCGTAAAACAGTGTTGATGAGGATGTGGGGGTGTAAAGCAGCATAAGTGCTATAGAAAACAGAATGGAGGTACCTCAGAAAATTCAACACAGAGCTGCAATATGACTTCACTCCCCTCCTGCCTCCCCTGACCCACCTTGTTCAGTTCCCTGGAGTCTTTGTTCATCTATTTGGTGCTGCCCTTATTTCTGAATAGCTGTCTAGCTCCCACATGTAATATAAAACGTACATCTACTCATTTTCTGAGACTGGCTATACTTGCTTAGTATAATATTGTCGAGTTCCATCCATTTTCCATAAATGGCATGATTTTATTCTTTTTTATGTTTAAGTAAAATTCCATTGTGTATACATATCAAAGTTTAGTGACCCACTCATCTGTTGACGGACACCTAGGCCGGTTCAATAATTTAGCTATTATAAACTGCGCTGCCATGAACTGATATGCAAATATCATTAAAATACTCTGATTTCATTTCCTTTGGGAAGATGTCCAGGAGCATTGTTGCTGGGTCATATGTTAGTTCCATTCCCCATCTTCTGAGAAACCTCTACCCTGATCTCCATAGTGGCTGTGCTAGTTTTCAATCCCACCTATTCCCCTACAGCCTCATTAACATTTATTACTGTGTTCTTGATGTTTGCCATTCTAACTGGAATTAGATGAAATATCTCAAATTCCCCTGATTGCTAAAGATAATGAATATATTTTCATATATTTGTTGCCCATTTATATTTCTTCTCTTAAGTCTACTGCATTCAGTTGCCCATGTTTTGATTAGGATTTTTTAAGTGTTAAGCTTCTTAAGCTCTTTGTATATTCTAGATATTAGTTCTTTGTCTGAACAGTACGTGATGAAGACCTCCCATTCTATAGATCTCTGTACCTTTTTGGTGGTTTTCTTTGCTGCACAGAAGCTATTTATGATGTGTGTGTGTGTGTGTGTGTGTGTGTGTGTGTGTGTGTGTGTGTGGTTATGGGATTCCTGGAAGCTCTTCTACCTCCGGGCTATACTCCCAGACCTATTTTATATTTTTTTAAATTTGGAAACAGGGTCTTTTAAGCCAGTGCGGCTGGCTTCGAACCTGCACAATCCTCCTGATTCTGCCTCCCAAGCACGAGGATTAAAAGCGTGTGCCACCACGCCTGGCATTGCACAGAAGCTATTTAATTCTATCTCAGTCATTAATTCTTATTTTAATTTCTTGAGCTTTCAGAGTTTTATTGAGGAAGTTTCTACCTATACCTATATGTTGGACTGTTGGTCCTTTGCCCTTTTTCTAGCAGTTTCAAAGTTTCTGGTCTAATTTCTAGGTCTTTGAACCATCTTGAGTTGACTTCTATACAAGGTGAAAGGTTAGGATTTAGATTCATTTTTCTACATATGGATAGCCAGGTTTCAGGAGAAACTCAGCAGGTAGTAAAACTCTCATCAACCTAGTAACACTACTTCCAAATTAAAATAATAATAATAAGGTTAAGGTAGAATGATAGAAAAGTTCTGGGTTCAATCCCTAGCACCACACACACACACACACACACACACACACACACACACAAAAAAAAAAAAAAAACCATCTTTTTCAACATGGTATACGAACGTATGCTATGCCAGGCGTGGTTGCACACGCTTGTAATCCTAGTGCTTAGGAGGCTGAAACAGAAGGATCATGCAGGTTCGAAGCCACCCTCAGCTACTTAGTGAGGCTCTCAACAACTCAGTGAGACCCTGCTTCCAAATAAAATATAAAATATGTCTGGGGGTGTAGCCTGGGGGCAGAAAGCCCCTGGGTTCCCTCCCAGTACCACAAAAAAAAGAGAACATATGCTATAATGATTAAGACTTTTTCATCCAAACCATAATGATGCTTCATCTTTTGAAAAAGGGAAAGTACTATGTGATGCTAATTACTTATATAATTAATGTCTACTCCCTGTCAGTGGAAACATTGTAAGTATAAACTATTTTTGCTCCTCATTTTGCACAAAACAGGAACAGAATATTCTCAGTGAAATGACTGTAAAAAAATGTCACTGTCTAGCTTAAAAGAAGTAAAAGCAAAATATAAATATAGCACTTGTACAGATTTTCACAGTAATTTTTAGGTTATCAAGGAAACATCTAGAGTGTTGATCTGGTTATACTCAATTCAAACAAACTACTTGTCACATTAACTACCTCCAGGAAGTTACTCCAAACACAAAATAAACTGTTTATGCCCCTACTCAGATAGATAACATGACAGATTGTTATTAGTTGAAGACAGATGAAATACATTAATTTGATTGTGAGTGTGTGTTTAATTTTCCCCTGCCATGTACACTCTCTAATGCTGTCTTTCCATGATGATACAGTAAATCATGCCATATTAGAAGAATTGCTAATGCAAGAAAATAAAAAATTACCAAAACTTAGCTTTGACTTTCAATATTCTTAACCCAACCTTTTTATGAAAATAACTGCCTGAAAATCACTGGGTTCCAGGAACACATAAAGAAAAAACTAAAAACATAAAGAAAGGACTTTAATTTCTAATATATATTTAACATTTCTTCTATATACTAGTATTTATATTTCTTTATGAAATGTCCCTTCTTCTTCCCATGTTCTACTGGGTTTTAAGTATTTATCTTATCAGTTGTGTAAGGGTATTTTATAATACTACACTTGCCATATTTGTTTCAAACATTGCTCTTAGGATAGAATTTTCTTTTTAAATGTTGCATGATCTTTGAAAAAACAGAAATTCAGATTTATGGAATCAGATACTCTGAAATAATAAGCTTGGTATTGTTTCAGCTACGCATATTTGGTTATTTTGACTCATGCATCTAAAAACAAAAACAAATGAACAAAAAAGCACATAAGACAATAGCCACTCACAAAGTATTTGCTGAGTGAAGAAAAATAAATAAAAAATGTCAGCCAGGTGTGGTGGTGCACATTTGTAATCCCAGCATTCGGGAGGTTGAGACTGGAGGATCATGGCTCGCAGATAGCCTCAGCTACTTAGCAAGGTTCTTTACAACTCAGTGAGACCCTGTTTCAAAAATAAAAAAGACTAGGCTGGGAGTGGTGGCGCATGCTTGTAATCCCCGCGCTTGGGAGGCAGAGACAGGAGGATCGCGCAGGTTCAAAGCCAGCCACGCGCACTGGTTTAGGAGACCCTGTTTCCAAATAAAAATGTAAAAATAGGTCTGGGAGTGTAGCCCGGAGGTAGAAGGGCTTCCAGGAACCCCAGTACCACCAAAAATAAATAAATAAATAAAAATAAAAATAAAATAATAATAATAATAATAGACTAAAAAATAGGGCTGGGGAGTATCTCAGAGGTACAATGCCCCTGGGTTCCATCCCCAGGACCACCAATAAATAAATGAATAAATACAAAATATCAACTATGCCGAAAATAATATTTAACCTTTTGTTTTATAGGAATATTACACAGGATTTGAAATTAATGAAGTAGAGTTTCATGCCACAAAAAGACTAAATCTCATAAAACTGGTGAGACTTGTGAGAAACAACACACACAAGTTATTTCATTTATATGAAATTCTAAAATGGTAAGGCTAAAATTTGGTAAAGCATGCACTGATAGTGAAACCAAAAGAAAAATAAAGATCAGGACAAAGGATACAGCTACCTGAGGACAGAAGGGGGATAAACAAAGAAAGGCACCTGGTAGGCCATGAGGAGTTGGCAATGCTCTACTTCCTGACCTGGGAATAGTTCTTTAAAGTACATACACTGCACATTTCCTTCTGCATGTCTACCTCATTATATTAAACATTCTATTAAAATAATTATTCTATATGACAGTCTTCCCTTAAAAATCTAACTTTTTATTTGATCACTGTTGCAAAAAGCAACAACAACAACAAAAGTTTCGCTCTTCCCAAAGATCTCTAGTATTTCTTTAAGCATCAAATCATACTCTTTTGACCCACCTATATATCTCATGAGCCTAGTGGATTTTTCTCATTTATTTGCCACCTGACTCTACTAGATCTCTACCTGCTAATTTCTTTGCTTCTAGAAACTACTCAAGGTTTACATTATATAGATTCTGAATACTGTTGCAAGATTTGCCTAAACTATATGCATTGTGTTTATTTTGTGCAATCACATACATATCCAAAATCAATGTAGAAGGATTCTGAGATAATAATGAATACTCTTAACATTGCAGAGTCATCAAAAGAACTCCAATAGCAACCAGTATCAGGAAAATGGAGTATGTAAGAATCCATATTATATCCTTAGCTCATCTAGTGCAACTAATTAGATTAACTGCTTTCCTTCTGGTGATGAATCACACACAACTACTTCCTCTACAATCTCTGATTAAGTAGATCTCAGTGAGGGCATAGCACTATCTAATAGGTGAACTTTTTCCACATTTGTGACTGACTACAACTTTTCTTGCTTTCTGTAATATTGTGTACAAACTAATCACAAAGATTAGCATTTGCCTACATACTACACGTCTAAAGGAACTAGAATATTAATGACCTTTCCTTAGTTGAATTCATGTCTTGGGCTTTTTCTATAAAAATTCTTATTAGATAATTTCATGCTGATAAGGTACTATATGGGTTTAATAGGAAAGGTCTGTGTAATAGGTAGATATAATAAGGTCAAGGTTCACTTACAACATTCATACATAAATTTGAATTTACAAGAAAAAAAAAAGGATGTACCCTACCTAGACATTAGCATACCCTGGCATCTCCCAAAGAACAGAAAAACTGCTTTGCTTAGGCAATTGTATCATGGTTTTTAAATCTTTCTTTATATTTTCTATTTTCCAATATATATTTATATTTTCTCCTATTTCCAGTCACTATGCATTAGTAATAACAGGAAAGGGGAAGTAATACAACATGATTTAAAATAACAAGCTGGGCGTGGTGGTGTACACTTGTAATCCCAGCATTTGGGAGCCTGAGACAGGAGGATCACGGTTGGTAGCCAGCCTCAGCTACTTAGTGAGGGCTTCTGCAACTCAGTGAGACCCTGTTTCAAAATAAAGAATAAAAACAGGGCTGAGGGTGTCGCTCGGAGGTGGAATGCTCCCAGGTTCCTTACCCAGTACCACAAAAAACAAACAAACAAACAACAACAACAAAAAAAAACAATAAGCCAGGCGTGGTGGTGCACTCTTCTAATCCCAGTACTTGGGAGGCTGAGTCAGCAGAATCACAGATTAGAGGACTGACTCTTAAAGTAGTGAGACTCATCAACCTACGGAGATCCTGTTTCAAAACAAAAATAAAATAGGGTTAGGAGTATAGCTTGAAGGTAGAATGTCCCAGGGTTCAATCCTCAGTGCCACACACAATAAATACATAAATACATTAATTAATTAACAACAAAACCTAAGGAATAAACAGAAAGTTGTGCCAAAAGCAATAGAAGAGTCCAGGAATAACAAGCACTTGTAGAGCACTACACTTACTTTACTTTACTTTGCACAGTGATCATCATTTTAGAGATGAGAACACCAAAGTGTAGAGAAAGCAAAACGACTCGTGTGAGACCACAGATCTAGGAAGTGGCGGGTGCACATCTCAATGCCCAGGCGTCTTAACTACCACACTACCTTCTCTTCACACATGCAGTCCTCTAGGAACAGCATTCATCACATATTGTTTCGTCCCTATCTTCACAATGAAATATAGTTCATGCTTTCATTGCTACACAGTACTTTTGTGTGAACATTATCACAATCTATACATCTTTTCTCCCACTCAAGCTGTCTCCAACGGTTAGTTACTACCAACAGTGAAGCTGAGAATAGAACATATGAATGGAACACGAGGTCTAAGATACACAGCTGAGTAGAACTTCCAAGTATCCACCACGAATGGTCAACTTTACAAAACAACAGTATATTGTTTTCAAAGAGTGTTTTCAAAGTATGTACCAATTTATAATCCATCTAGTAGTGAATATGAGTTCCTACAGATTCACACTTGACTTTTGCCAATGTAGCATAAGTATCTCATTGTAGTCTTATTTTGCACATCCTTAATTAGTGTATTTTTTCATATGTTCTTAAGCCATTAGTCTCTTTCCATAAAATTCCTATTTATATCTATCTATTTTTATAATTTTCCTTTTTCTTGTAAAGCTACAAAAAACTTTTGTCAATCATCTGCGTTACACATATCATTTTCTTTGTTTTTGAATTGTTTACTGTATCATTTCATAGAAATAGGTGTATTTATCATATGTGGTTAGTAAATTCAACATTAAATTTTTAAAGATTTTTTTTTTTTTTTGGTGGTACTGGGAGTTGAATACAGAGGCAGTCTACCTTCAAACTACACCCCAGCTTGATTTCCTTTTTTTCTTTTTTTTTTTTCTTTTTTTTGATGGACTGGGGTTCCTGGAAGCCCTTCTACCTTAGGGCTACACTCCCAGACCTATTTTATATTTTTTTAATTTGGAATCAGGGTCTCTTAAGCAAGCGCGGCTGGCTTCGAACCTGTGCAATCCTACTGTCTCCGCCTCCCAAGTGCAGGGATTACAAGCGTGTGCCACCACGCCCGGCTGATTTTCTTATTTGTAAACAGGCTCTTGCTAGGTTGGTGAGAGTCTCACTATGTTGCAGAGGCTGGCTACAAACCTGTGATCTTCCTGTCTCAGCCTCACAAGTACTGAGATTATAGACATGTACCACCACACCCGGCTAACTTTAAAATTTAGTAATTACTTCTTGTTTAAGAAATCTTTCTATATCCCAAGAGAGGAAAGACATTTCCTCCGCCCCTCTGTCTTCCTCCTCCTTTGTTAACAATGTGGCATTTAATCCATTTATCTGATTTTTATGCATGGTATAATATAGGAACCATTAGCTTTTAGTCTCTAAAAAACAATAACTCTTTCAGAATTATTAGACATCTCTTTTATTTCCTGAAGATCTTCAACATCATATCCATTATAATAATGTTCTTCCACTTATGTGAGACTTGGTTTCCAGTGTCTAAATTCTGTTTCCCTGGGTCAATTCTATATATCTTTATAAAAAGCTATTTTAATAAGTCTTGATAACCCACATGGCAAATGATTCTCACTTTGTATCTCAATAACATATTATCTATTCATGTTTTTTACTGATCCATGCATATTTGAGATTTAATTTGTTTACACAAAGACCATTTGACTAAAATAAAATTGAATCAATATATCAATTTGAAGAGAACTGTTATCTTTATACTGTCCAGTGTTTGTATCCTTGAATCTGGTATTTCCTTTAGGTCTTGTGTGGGGAGCCATTAAGGATTTCGCCTAAATTAATAATTCTGACTCAGCTGACTGTCCTTCACCCAGAGTCAACAAGGTGTGGAGTCATGGAAAGTTCAAAATAAAAGGTCTGGGAGAAGATCAGATGGTGATGGCACGAGGGTACTGATGAACCTATCTGTAATATATGTGCTTTGGATTGGTCTTTATTGTATTCTGGTGGTGGTAGCACGAGGATATTGATTGACCTGTGAACTGTATAAACACCTCTGGGAAAACAAACCCAGCATCAGCACAAGAGAGAATCCTGACCCAGGAGCAGTTGTTGACCAGTAGGAAATATTGACCCAGGAGCAGGGGTTGGCCAGTAGAGATAGTAGACTGGCGGGCCCCCCATGTTAGAATAAATTAAATATTCTGAGAATCAAATTCTTAAAGTTAAATTCTTCATCCTCACACCTCTCTTCAGAACCTGTACTTTTGCCGGCTGGCTCTAGCAGTCTTGTCCTTATGTTTTGGGGGTTATTTATTCCTCAAGGCAGGATTTCTGTGTAGCAAATCATATTACCTGAGAACCCATTAGCTTAGTTCTTCCTTTCCAGTTTGTAAAGTCTTACATACCTTTTTCCTTGCTGTTTCATAATAGTTAGGACCTTAAGAAAAATGTTGATTTGGAATCGTAAATCAATTTCTTGACTTGTACCTGATCTAAGGTGGAAAACATTCATTCCTTTACCATGAAGTATCACATTAGTTGTGCAATTTTTCATAATGCTATTTATCAAGCTGAAGTTTTTTCTCATTCCTGGTTTGCTGAGAGCTCCTTTTAAAGTCACAAATAGATGTTAAATTTTACTAAATGTTTCCACTCATGTATTGAGATTATACTATGGTTTTTCTTCTTCAGCCTATGCATTCAGTAAATTACTCTAATTGATTCAAATAGGAAACTGGCCTTGCATTTCCAGGATAAACTCCAACTGGTCATGATGTAAAATCCTTTTCAAATATTGCCAAATTCATGCCCTCTCAGTTACTGAGAGGAGTGCTAAAATCTCAGTCACAAAGGTAGATCTGTCTATTTCTACTTTCGATTTGATTAGTCTTTTCTTGGGTTTTGGAATTCCATTGGTGGGTTATATACATTTATAATTGTTAAGCCTTTTTTATAAATTGATCCTTTGATCAATATGCAATGTCCTACTTACCTCCACTAAATTCCTTGTTTCTGGTATGAATATAGTTATCCCAACTTTCTTCCAATTAGTGGTTGTGGAATATATAATTTTCTATCCTTTTAAACTCTCTATAACTGCATATCTAAAGTAAGTTCCTGAACCAGGAATGATGGCACAGGCTTTTAATCCCAATACTTGGGAAGCTGAGATAGGAGGATCACAGGTTTCCAACCAGCCCCAGCTACTTAGTGAGGCCCTCTGCAACTTAGTGAGACCCTGTTTCAAAATAAAGAATAAAAAGTAGGGCTGGGGTGTCGCTCCAAGGTAGAACGCCCCTGAGTTCCATCCCCAGTACTGCAAAAAACAAACAAACAAACAATGAATTCCGTATAAACAACATATAGTTCAGATTGCTTTTTTATTTTTTATTTTTGGTGGTACTGGGGTTCCTGGAAACACTTCTACCTCTGGGCTACACTCCCAGACTTATATTTTTTTTATTTGGAAACAGGATCTCTTAAGCCAGCGAGGCTGGCTTCGAACCTGCGCAATCCTCCTGTCTCCACCTCCCAAGCATGGGGATTACAAGTGTGCCACCACTCCCGGCCAGATTGCTTTTTTAAACAATATGACTATCTCTAGGTTTTAACTGGTATATGTGGATCAGGTATGTGCAAATTTTATCTGTAAAGTGCAAGCAAGTAACTATTTATGGACACTAAAATTTGATCTCCAAATAATTTTAAAGTGATGTGAATTATTATACTTCTTTTGATTTTTTTCAAAAGATTTTGAAAAGTAAAAACCATTCTTAGTGGATCATACAAAAAGAGCTCATGGACCATAGTTTGCTGACCTTTGTTCTATTCTACTACTAAAATCATTCCTGCTGAAAAACTGTCTTTCTGTGGCTCTTATGGTAAATTCTCAAGCTCTTTAAACCATTTTAACTGTTTCCAGTTCTTCCTGCCTTGTACCCTATACTCCAGCTAACAAAATGTTGCGAATTCCCCATATATTCTGGACCACTTACTTCTGCAGCTTTATTCATTCTCTTCCTTCTTCCTAGAATCCTTTCTGACACTCTTTATGGCACACTCTTGTGTGTTCCTTAAGTTTCTGTGTAGTACCTCTGCTATAAAATCTTCCCTGACCATATGTCCCTATAAAGTCTCCTGTGTCCAAATACCACACTCTAGGACAACATCCTGTTGTCTTCTACCATTGTACTTGGCACATAAAAGACACTCATAAATGAATAAGTTAGTGAATGAGCACTTTAAACAGGAAACACTGTGCAAATGTTTAAATACATAAGAGTTAAATTCTAACATGTACTTATGTATTTATAATCAAAATGTATTTTATTTTTTTAAATTTTATTATTTATTTATTTATTATTTATTTATTTATTATTTATTTTTTGATGGTACTGGGGTTCCTAGAAGCCCTTCTACCTCTGGGCTACACTCCCAGACCTATTTTATACTTTTTATTTGGAAACAGGGTCTCTTAAGCCAGCAAGGCTGGCTCTGAACCAGTGCATTCCTCCTGTCTCCACCTCCCAAGCAGAGGGGGGGGGATTACAAGCGTGCGCCACCACGCCCAGCAAAATGTATTTTAATAAGACTAATTTTAGAAACATTTTTAAATTCCAATGAAACTGAAATCCATGTTGTCAATTATAAAAGGTCCCTACACCAGGCATGGTGGTGCATTCTTCTAACCTCAGTACTTTGGAGCTTAGACAGGAGGACTGCAGATTCAGTCAGCCTCAGCTACTTAGTGGGGCCCTCTGCAACTCAGTCAGACCCTGTTTCAAAATAAAGAATAAAAATCAGGGCTGGGGGTATAGCTTGGAGATTAAATGCCCCCGGGTTCAATCCCCAGTATCACAAAAATAAGTAAATAAATAGTCACCTAGATTTTAATATTGAACTTTGCAAATTCTCAGAAGATGGTGTTAGACCAATGTTAATAAGCCAAGAAACATATAATTAGGCTATTATACAAATAAAAAATGCTTCCTCTAAAAAAAATTGATCTACTTAAAGAAAAGGCACAAGCAAAAATAATTCCTAACAGAAATTCTCTTTTGAAAACAAAAATCCATTCCTGAACATACCTTAGATTAAAAACAATTTTATCAATTCAAAAATATAGAATAGTAGCCAGGCGAGGTGGTGCACGCTTGTAATCCTAGCATTCAGGAGGCTAAAACCTGAGGATCGTGGTTCACGGATAGCCTCAGCTACTTAGTGAGGCCCTCTGCAACTCAGTGAGACCCGGTTTCAAAACAAAGAATAAAAAATAGGGCCCAGGGTTGAATGCCCCTGGGTTCCATCCCCATACCCGCAAAAAAAAAAAAAATAAATAATATATATATATATATATATATATATATATATAATAGTAATTAAAATATATATAATAGTAATTATTAAACCTTAATGTTTATTAAAATGATTCTGAAAAAAGAGAAATTTAATTTTAAACATGTTCTCTACTGCAAAGAATTCAGGCCGTGGTCCCAATGTATTAGCGTATCAAGTTAACACCCTACTGGTATAAATGGCAGTAGTAGAGAAAAAGTTGGAATAAGGAAAGGAACAAAATCATACCAGCCACCTTGGTGCTCAATATCAAAATTAAACAGTATTTTCTTCAGAAATTAAAGGGAACAAGTTCAGTTAATAAATTTTAACAATATGCACCTAGTTTTTGTTTTAGTTTTTTTGTTTGGTTAATACTATTACTATTATTATTATTGTTGTTGTTGTTGTTTCCAGACACCTGCCATTCTGTTGCTTTTTTTGTTTGTTTGCTTGCTTTGTTTTGTTTGTAAACTGGCCACTCCACAATTTTTGGTTAAGCCTAAATTATAAAAAACTCTAAAAGAGGATTTCGGAATCACTACTGAGAATTTTTAAAATTCTACATCCAGGCATTCATTTTCAAAAGATAAAACATTTTGTGTAGAATATCTGTCTCCTTATGACAAATTAAATCCACACTTGGAAAGTAAACGGCTTATACTGAAAGCCTGAAAATGTTTCTGACTTGAAAGGAGATAAATATACACAGCCAAAATCTCAGTCCAAGAATATCTGATTTAAAACCAGCAGTCTTTCGTCTACTGGGGTGTGTTACTAAATGATACACTCTATATTTGATATGGTCAAATATAGCTCATGGTGCTTATTTAAAATAAAACTCCCAAAGTGTATCTCATGGATGCAAAATGGTATATGAAGTAGAAACAATAAACATAAGAGTTTATACCTAAAAGCAGCAAAAGATAGTGGTCACGCTAAAAAAGGATGTGGTTACTCTACATGGACTACACAGCAACTTAAAGGTATTGCTATGAACTACAGTTCTTTGGGTAGGTAAATGAATCATTTGATTCTAACCAAAACTGTCATATATTTCTTTTATGGAACTACAACAAAATCTTTTAATAAGAAAATCTGACAAGTTTCCATTACAAGTCAAATAAAATTCTTAATTTTCATGATGAATTCGTGGGAAAGCAATAAAAGGAAAACTACTGAACTCCAATTTCGATTTTTTCATGGTATTTGAAGACCTGGCACTGTGGCACACACCTGTAATTCCACTAGTTGGGAGGCTGAGACAGGAGGATCACAGTTCGAGATCAGCCTTAGTAACATAGTGAGACCTCATTTAAAAATGAAAATAAAAAGGGCTGAGTGCACTTCCCAGTACCAAATTAATAATAATAATATTAATAATAATAATAATATTTCTCTCTTCCCCCCTCCAAACCCTGTTAGATCACCTTATTTATCGAGAGTTCCTCCTATGACTCATTTTCTCCCTAGCTTCCACATATAAGGGAGAGCAGATTTCTTTTTTGTGACTGACTAATCTCATTTAGCATAATGTTCTCCAGTTCCATCTATTTCCCTGTAAATGACATAATTGTGTTTCTCTTTATAGTTGAGCAAAATTCCATTGTGTACATATCCCATTGCTTTGTAATCCATTCATCAATTGATGGACATCTTGGCTTGTTCCAAAGTTTGGCAATGGTGAATCGTGCAGCTACGAACATAGGCATGCATTCGTTTGGTAATTTGGTTTCCATTCTTTTGGGTAAATACCCAGAATATTGCTGGATCCTTATGGTAAGTTTGTTTCCATTCTTCTGAGGATCCTCCATACCATTTTCCAAAGTGGTTGCACTAATTTGTAATCCCACCAACAATATATTATAGATTTCACACTTCTCCAATTCCTTGCTGATATTTGACATTGTTTATGCTTTGAATTATTGCCATTCTAGTTGGAGTTAGGTGAAATCTCAGGGTGGATTTGATCTGCATCTCTCTGATTGCCAATGATGCTGAGCATTTCATGTATTTATTGGCCATGTAAATTTCTTCTTTCATGAAGTATCTATTTAGTTCACTTGCACATTTTTTAATTGGGTGATTTGTTGCTGAGTTTCTTGAGTTTCTTGAGTTCTCTGTATATTCTAGATATTAGTTCTCTATCAGAGCAGTGGTGGCAAAAATCTTTTCCCATTCGGTTAGCTCTCCCTTGAGGTTTTAGATAGTCTCTTTTGTTGTACAAAAGCTTTTCAGGTTAATGCAGTCCCACATAGTGATCTCCCACCCTCGCCCCACCGCTTCCTCTTCCCTCCCCTCCCAACAATGAATATCCAGGTTGACCATGCTACATTCATACTTTTACACATATTTGAATATAGCTCCTCTATTAACCTCAGCCTTCTTCCTCTCCTACCCTTCCATTCTAGATTTGCTGAGGTTTGCCCTCCATTATCTGGAGTCTCTCTGGTATCCCCAGTACTCCCAAGTTTGAGAAAACATATGTCCCTTCTCTTTCTGTGTTTGGCTGATCTTGACAAAATGTTACCCAGGCATTTCCATCTTCTTGTGAATGACATAATTTTGTTCTTCTTTATTGTTGAGTAGAATTCCATTGTATTTCCCATAATTTTACAATCCATTCATCTGCTGATGGAGACCTAGGTTGATTCCATATTTTGGCTATTATGAATTTTGCTGCTATGAACATGAGTAGGCATATGTTACTGTAGTTCTCTATTTCAACCTCTTTGGAAAGATACTCAGGATTGGTAGAGCTGGATCATATGGTGGATCCATTCCCAGCTTTCTAAGGAATCTCCACACTGATCTCTGTAGTAGTTGAACTAGTTTTCACTCCCACCAATAGTGGGAAAGAGTTCCTCTTTCCCCACATCCTTGCCAGCATTTGTTCTTATTTGATTTCTTTATGCTTGTCACTTTGGTGGGGCTAGATGGAATCTCAGCATTGATTCTTTGAACTGCTTTTTTGTTCTCTACTTCAATTATTTCTGCTCTGATTTTAATAACTTCCTGCCTTCTGCTAGCTTTGGGATTAGACTGTTGCAGTTTTGCTAGGTCCTTGAGATGTGTCATTATGTTGTTTACTTGGCGACTCTCTGTTCTTATATGGGTACTCAATGCTATAAACTTTCCATTTAACATCACCTTCAAAGTGTCCCATAGATTTTGGTAAGTTGGTTGTGTCTCTATTTTCATTTAATTCCAGAAATTTCTTTATTTCTCCTCTTATTTCTGATCTCACCCACTCATCATTCATTAGTGCATCATTCAGTCTCCATGTATTTAAATAGTTTCTTTTTGTCTTCCTGGTATTGATTTCTACTTTTATTCCATTGTAATCTGAAAAGATGCAGGGAATTATATTACATCTTTTGAATTTGCTGCTGCCTGCTTTGTGGCCCAGGATGTGATCTACTTTTGAGAAGGTTCCATGGGCTGCTGAGAAGAGTGTGTATTCTGCTGTTCCTGGTTGAAATATTCTTTATGCCCATTAGGTCTATTTGGTTTATTGTTTTCTTTAGTTCTGAAGAGTCTTTACTCATCTTTTGCCTTGAAGATCAATCCAGTGGCATAACAGGTGTGTTGAAGTCTCCCAATGTTATTGTACTTGGGTCTATTTGAAATCTGATGTCCTGAAGGGTTTGTTTTACAAATGTGGGGCATAAACATTTATTATCATTATCTCTTCTTGGTGAATTGTTCCTTTTAATAAAAGAAAGTATCCTGAATTTTCTCTTTTGATGTATTTTAGCTTAAAGTCTGTTTTGTTGGATATCAGCGTTGATACTCCTGCTTGTTTTTGGTCTCCATTAGCATGATATATCTTTTTCCATCTTTTTACTTTCAGTCTATGAATGTCTTTGGCTATCAGATGAGTTTCTTGCAATCAGCATATATTTGGATTATGTTTTTTAATCCACATTGCCAATCTTTGTCTTTTAATTGGTAAATTAAGTCCTTTGACATTCAGGGTTATTACTGAAATATGATTTTCGTTTTCTGTCATTTTGTGTTCTATCTTCTGTTTGGTGTAATGTTATTTCTTCTTTACTTAGGTGCACCGGGTCAGTCGCACACCCATGCTTTTTTCAGTTAATCTCACAGTGCAGAGTACTGGATTCCTTCTGCCATGGTTCCTTTTTCTGTTTTGGTTCGTGAACTTTGTTTATTTTGTTTGTCAAGATGCTGCCTTCCCGGTAGCTGAACTTTATTTGTTCCAGCTACCGAGATGTGCTGCATCCCGCAGTCACCATTTTGAATCCTATCCTTGAGAAAGTTTATACCTATGCCTATGTGTTGCAGTGTTGGACCTATGCCCTCTTCAAGAAGTCTCAAGGCCTCTGGTCTAATTTCCAAGTCTTTGATCCATCTTGAATTGACTCTTGTACAAAGTGAGAAAGTGAGGTTTACTTCCATTTTTCTACATATGGTTAACCAGTTCTGCCAATACAATTTGTTGAACAGATTATATTTTTTCAAGTGTCTGATTTTGGCCCTTTTGTCAAAAATCAATTGGCTGTAAGTGTGTAGATTATTTCTGAGACTACTATTCTGTTCCATTGGTCTTATATCTGTTTTGGTGCCAGGAACATGATGTTTTTATTATTATGGCTTTGTAGTATAGTTTAAAGTCAGGTATTGTGATTCCTCCTACATGGTTTTGGTTGCTAAGAACTACTTTGGCTATTCTGTTTTTGTTGTTGTTGTTCCAAATGAATTTAAGGAATAATTTTTCTATCTCTGTAAGCAACAACCTTGGTAATTTCATGGGTATTGCACTGAATCTGTAGATCACTTTTGGAAGTATGGCTGGCTATTTTGATGATATTTATTACGCCTATCCATGAACATGGAAGATCTTTTCATCTTCCAAGGTCTTCTTCAATATCTTTTTTCAATGTTTTATAATTTTCTTTGTAGAGGTCTTTTACTTCCTTGGTTAAGTTTATTCCTAAGTACTTTATTTTTTTGTAGGATATCCTGAGTAGAAGTGTTTTCTGGATTTCTTTTTCAGTGGATTTATGGTTGGTATACAGAATACCTTCTGATTTTTTGAGACTGATTTTGTATCCAGACACTTTGCTCTAATTGTTATCAGTTGTATAAGCCTTTTGACTTAAAGCTGCTACAGTGCCTACTACTGAGGACCAGCCTGCAGTCAGAGAGCATATCAACACGTAGCTTGATCCTTTTTTTTTTTTTTTTTTTTTTTTTTTTTTTTTTTTTTTTTTTTGGTGGTACTGGGGTTCCTGGAAGCCCTTCTACCTCCGGGCTACACTCCCAGACCTATTTTATATTTTTGAAACAGAATCTTTTACGCCAGCACGGCTGGCTTTGAACCTACGCAATCCTCCTGTCTCCGCCTCCCAAGTGCAGGGATTACAAGCGTGCGCCACCATGCCCGGCTGCTTGATCCTTTTAACTCTTGGGCAAACCATCTCTTGTGGCCAACCAAGACTAACCAGAACAAAACAGAGGACATTTGGAGAAATAGATTTCATTTTGGCCCAGTTAACCTGGTACAGCATCACCACAGAAAGAATCATATCAGTGCCTCCACAGACTCTTGAGCTATTAACTATTAAGAAGGCAAAAAGAGAGAAAGACAGTAGATACAGCAATAAAATCCCTAACTCAACCCAAGGTAATGTCCTCACTGCTACAAAGGACAGCCAAAGCTCGGCATGGTGGCACACACATGTAATTACAGTACTTGGGAGGCTGAGCTAAGAGGATCGCAGGTTCACGGCCAGCCTCAGCTACTTAGTGAGGCCCTCAGAAACCTAGTGAGACCTTGTTTCAAAATAAAGAATACAAAAGGGGTGCTGGGGGTATAACTTGGAGGTAGAATTCCCCTGGATCCAATCCCAAGTACAAAAAAAAAAAAACAATCAACCTATTGCCTGCCTGTCTATACACCAAATCAGAAGCCTGACTGCTAATGTGCCACTGACAGGTTATACTTACGGCAACTTTGCATGCAGGTAAGAACTTAATTCATGTCAAAGGTAAGAACTACCTGCTAAGAAAATTAAACAGTGACCTCATAATAAATTTTAAAAGTCAAATCAGCTACCAATAGTATTAAATTCTATTTTCATTTTTAAATAAGAACAAGTTAAAAATAAAAATATGAATGTAAAGCCACAGGGCTGGTGATTTTAGAAAAATAGTCAATAAAAAGAGTGTATGACAATGCTAAAAAATGCAAGCATATGTGTATGGTAGCCTTAAGATCAATATTATAAACATAAAGCAAGAATAAGTGAAGTTAAAGAAAGAACAAGAAGAAAATAAGACAGAGTTCTTAAAACTTTAAAATACAGTTTTCAAAATCAAATTGAAATAGGCTAAATAGTAAAATGTATTTGGTAGAAAGTGTATTGATCCAGAAAAAAAAACTGAAACATTTTCTCAGACGTAATAAAATAAAATCCAAAGAGGTAGAAGTCATAAAAGACAACTTAAAACTCAGATGTGACTATATAATGTAGCTCAAATATCTACCTAAAACAGGGCCTGGGAAGATAGAAAGGAAGAGAATAATAAACACAATTAAATTTTCCTAGGGTGATAATATAGATTTAAAACTGAAAGAGCCATAAAAGAAATACAAAATATTATTTTTTAATCTAAACAATAAATACTCTAAAGTAAATAAAATCTATATAGAGAAAAATATAGTTGAAATGGTAATCAAAACTAACATCAAAATTTTCATTTTCAACATGAAATATAAACACAACAGAACAATGACTACAAATTTATGGGAAAAGAATTTTGTATTAAAAAGCCCAAATTAGCCGGGCGTGGTGGCGCACGCTTGTAATCCCAGCGCTTGGGCAGAGACAAGAGGATCACGCAGGTTCGAAGGCAGCCTCGCTGGCTTAAGAGACCCTGTTTCCAAATAAAATATAAAAAATAGGTCTGGGAGTGTAGCCCGGAGGTAGAAGGGTTCCATCCCCAGTACCAACAAAAAGAAAAAGAAAAAGCCAAAATTATTGTTAAAATATTAACAAAATTGCATACAACAAAGATGCAAGGTATACCACACAATACAAGCTTAGTGAAATATGATTAACTGATGTAATAAGACAAAAAATGTTGGTCCATTAATTCAATGAGTATAAATAAAAAATGAAGCTGGGAAAATCCAATCATAACATGAGTGTGAAATAAAGCATACTGTGAAGCCAATGTATACTTAATAATAACCTGACACAAAAATTTAGGATTAAAAGAAAATTACACAAAAAAAGGAAAAAGGAAAAAGCAAAAGTTCAAAATTATGCTGTATATATTCATTGATCATACTGTTAGAGAAATTCTGGACCAAATGTTAAACTTAATAATTTAATCCTAATAGTAAATATTTAATTATAAAGGTAGCCACAGTTAAAATATATTTTATTTTATTTATTTTTTATTTATTTATTTTATTTTTTTGTGTGGTACTGGGGCTCCTGGAAGCCCTTCTACCTCCAGGCTACACTCCCAGACCTATTTTTACATTTTTATTTGGAAACAGGGTCTCCTAAGCCAGCGCACGCGGCTGGCTTCGAACCTGCGCGATCCTCCTGTCTCTGCCTCCCAAGCGCGGGGATTACAAGCGTGCGCCACCATGCCCGGCCTAAAATATATTTTAAATATAAAATCAGATGAATTGTACCTAGAAAATAATGAATACAAGTAAAAAGTATAAATGTTCAAATCTCTGGAGGAAAAGTAGTTTTTAAAATATAAACTGAATCTACGTGAGAAAGATCCTTGGAAAAATTCTCTTCCACCTGGCTTCCTTAAAGTTATCATACTCTAAGTATCAAAATCAAACCATAAACGCTCTTTGATATGTTCTAGAAGTACACTGAGATATAATATATAGATATATAGTAATCTTTGATGGTATATTACTTTTATCACGATCAGCAAGATAATGGATTCTGAAAATATAAGCCCCATTAGATGACAGTAAAATTAACAAATGAATGGCATATAAAACTAAAGTAACTAATACTGTTTTCCTGAAATCCTTCACAGTAATATGGACCTTTATGTTTCAACAACTCCAAGATTAGCAAATTCAATCGCTAACATCATGAAAAAGACTCACGATCCTGCCTTAAAGTTGTGGGTATCTGTGTGTATATGCAATTGAGGAGGGATTCTTACAGAAGGCCAAATCTGGTACAAATGCATTTTTCTCAAGACCTTGATGGTGTTACCATTATAGAAAGATTAACAAAAGCTTTTAACCTCTGTCAAAGTTCTTTTATAGGTTCTGGCAGGTTTTTTTTATTCAACTCATGAATACATAGTTCTGAGGCAACAAAAGTCTGACGATACAGCCATCTCACTTTGGAGTTGCATCAATTCTAAATAATACACAGATGATTATTCTCATGTTGGCGAATAAGGTTAATCTAAACATTTGGTTGAGCTTTATTAATTTTGGTCTTGGTAATCTTTACTCACAAAATTGTGACTAATAAAAATATTTTCATCTAAGGCCAGTTTACCATAATCCAAGGCTGCAGTGTATACTTTAGAAATTCCAAGGCCAGTCCTTAAAAGAAACATACTGGTATCTGTAGATTTTTAATCATTAACATTCTATTTTCCTCCTAATTTTTCATGAAATCAGAAAGTGCTTCAGCCACATGATCCAAGTGTTTAGAATTCCCTATTCACCTGATATTTTAAAATGAACTGATAAAGATTTCTCTAATTGTTTCTAAGTTTGGAGATTCTCTTCATGAAAAGAGCTACACATTAAATATAATATTTTTTTCTTCTTTTTTCACTCTTTGGTGCTGAGGATTAAACCCAGAGCCTCAAATATGCTAAAAATGCTCTCCATCACTAAAGTACAGCTGCAGTCAATATTTTATTTCATACATAAGTATAAAGGTATAAAAGAGTTGAAGATGCTGGGTGTGGTGGTACACACTTGTAATCCCAGCATTTGGGAGGCTGAGAGAGGAGGATGGCAGTTCGAGAATAGCCTCAGCTACATAGTGAGGCCCTTTGAAACTCGGTGAGAACTTCTTTCAAAATAAAGAAAAAAAGTTGGGCTTGGTGGCACATGCTTGTAATCCCAGCGCTTGGGAGGCAGAGACAGGAGGATCGTAACAGTTCAAAGCCAGCCTCAGTTACTTAGTGAGGCTCTCAGCAACTTAGTGAGACCCTGTTTCCAAATAAAGTATAAAATAGGTCTGGGGGTATAGCCCAGAGGTAGAAAAGCCCCTGGGTTCTACCCCCAGTACCACAAAAATAAATAAATAAATAAAATTTGATTTAAAAAAAGGAATAAAAAATAGGGTTGGGGGTGTAGCTTGGAGGTTGAATGCCCCTGGGTTGATTCCGAGTTTAAAAAAAAAAAGTTGAAGATATAAAATATTTGAAGACTAAAAATTCTTTATTTTATTTATTTATTTATTTATTTATTTATTTATTTATTTATATACTGGGGATTAAACCCAGGGGCATTCTACCACCCCTTCGTACTTTTATTTTGAAACAGTGTCTCACTAAGTCACTAGGGGTCTCGGTAAATTGCTGAGGCTGGTCTCCAAACTGCGATCCTCTTGTCTCAGTCTCCCAAGTTCTGGGATTATAGCCACTACCAGCTTAAAAACCTTTTCTAAATACTACCACTTTCAGTTATGACAGAATAATGAGGATAAGGTTTTCCTCCTACTGTAAACAACTAGAAAATTAAACAAATTATATAAATCAAAGGAAAATATGTAGAAGGAAACAGAGCAAATAACTATATGTGCATATATGAATGTGTCACTGTGAATCCCACTGTGTCAACTACCATGCATCAGTGATAAGTATATATATATATAGTATATATATACTTATATATACATATATACACACAAATTACAAGGCACCAATAATAACTACACACACACACACACACACACACACACACACACACACACACAGAGCAACTATTTTCAGACACTGGACATCAGGCAGAATAAGCACATGACCCTTGACATGAAAGCACAAACACGGCAAGCTTTATAATCACTCTATGTTTCTACCCAGAGGTACTTTCAAGACTATAATAAAGAGGAGTGCAGTTCAACCAGTAGAAGCATATAGAATTACATGGAGAACATGTCAGAGAAGGAGACCTACAAAGAGGAAAAAAAGTCCTGGCATCTCGCTAGAGCTCCCTGTAGTCTGTTTTTGACTAGTAAACTGCATGTGTTTATGGCAAAACGCTTAAGAGGTTGGGCAAAGAAAAAGCAGGAAGCTATAACTTGAAAAATTCCCAGAATGGAAAAAGACGTGGGAGATATTCAACTGGGAGGGAAGAAGGAAGCCAATGAATATTCAGGGTATTTGGTGAAGAAGAGACAAAAGCAGTCCCTTTGGCATGGTATTAAACTAGCCCTTTGTTTTTATGCCCTCACCCAGCATAAAAACAGGCCTTGAAAGATCAAACCAGAAATAATTTAAATGCGTCTTAAAGTACAAAAGAAGATAACAAAATCCAACATCTAAGAATATAAAATGTCCAAGACATAATAAAAGAGCATTATACATGTGTAGACATAAAATATAAATGATAATCAGGATGAAAATCAGTGCGAGAAACAGATCTACAGAAGTGGCAAAAATCATGAAATTAAGCATCACGTACTATTTAAATGAAAAACACCAGAGGGCTCGAGAGCAGAAGAAATGGCCAGAGTCTGAAGATAGGTCAACTGGTACAACCCAGCCTGAGAGGCACGCAGAAACAGGAACAAGATAGCAGAGAACCGTGGGACACGATCATATATTCCTCTTCAGGAGAAAGAGAGAAAAAGAGAGAAAGAGAGAGAAGGAAGGAAGGAAAAAGGAAGGAAGGAAGGAAGGAAGGAAGGAAGGAAGGAAGGAAGGAAGGAGAGAAAAGAGATAGGAAGAAAGGGAAGGATGAAGAGAGGGAGGTAAACTATTTGAAGAAATAAAAACCAAAAACTTCCCAAATTTTATGAAAAACATTAAACTACAAACCCAAGAAACTCAGCAAATTCCACATAGGATAAACTCAGAGATAATAAATACCTACACACATTATAATCGAACTGAAATAAAAAAGGGAAAAAACTCATTCATCTGAATTATGCAAAAACAAAATCATTTGAAAGTCTAACACCCTTTCATTTCACTCTGTATTTGGTGAATATTTAATGGGTATTTTTCAAATATCCAGTTTTAAATGCCACACTCCCTGTAATCCTTAGGTGCCTTAGCTGACAACTTTTCCCTTGTTGTGATAAGAGTAAATCAAATGTTGTCTTCTTTGAGAAATGTGATAGTAAGATGGGTATAATGGGTGTGGCCGTGTGTGTGTGTGTGTGTGTGTGTGTGTGTGTGTGTGTGTGTGTGTATTTGGGAATGGTACTAGGGATTGAACCCACGGGCTCTCTACTACTGAAATATATCCCAGTTCCTCTGCTCTTTTTTGAAATAGGGTCTAAGTTACCTCACAGGGCCCTCAAATCTCATCTTCCATTCTCAGCTTCCCAGGTACCGGAATCACATGTATGCATCATTGCACACAGATCATTATGCTTGTCTTACTTCTTTTAAGTAAGGAAGGACTTTAAGTTGCCTGAAGACAGGATTCAGATATATTTACCTAAAAAGCAGCTACGTACTCACAGACAGAACACAGTTCTCTGAGCACTGACTGTGTGACTAACATAAATCTTGTCATTCCTTTCTACAATGCTCAGATTAAAGGTATTATGGAGAAATAGAACATACTTTTAGTTTAATATATATATAGGATCACACATAGAGTTGAAAACACTCTTAAAAATCACTGCATTTAGCCTAATTAATCACCTAAGAGTTCCTTAAGAGTAATTATTAGATAAAATACAGACCACAATAATATTTATTATTTTCCCACTGTTAGCAATATATCTCTTTTATAGTCTACAACAGTTAATTTCTACCAGTCCCTGAATGATAAGGAGAACATATTTTCACAGTGGCAATGTGTGACATTTCTATAAATCAATGTGCTACAGTGATACCTAAATAAAAGCTTATTTCACTATAATGATGCTTCCAGGCTTCCCTCAAGTCAGGTGGTTACTTGCAGTTAATGATCTGTGACATACCACACAAGTAGCCCTAAAAAGACTTATTATCCATTGCATGTGCAACAATATTTGCTTTATGGATGGCTAAATGAATGAAGACATTCAATGTAACTGTAAAAGTAAAATCAAAAGAAAACTTACAAGTAACATGTTTTCTTTAAGTAAAAGGGCTGTGACCATTTTCCATTAATACTTAACCTTTTGCTGCAGCAGTGCGACCACATATAAGGCTCAATCCATAAAGCCCAAGAGCTGTTCTGGGTTAATGCTAATTAACTGCCTCCAATCAAAAGAGCAGGCACTTTCCAAAAAACGTGGGATCATCAGCCTCCATTGTTGGTATCAAAGTCACATCTCAAAGCTTAATGAATAGTAAAAAGGATACATAAGCTTTACACTTAACAGAAAGTGTGTCTTTTAATCAGTTCTATTTATGCATGTATAATGCAAACTTGTCAAAAATATAATTATGTTGCACACAAAATTTGCTAATCTCAAATCTGTCGTCTTTCCTATCTGCCAAACTTTGTAGGCATTCACATTTACCAGTAATAATTTTATTTCATTTGCCAGATCCAGCTTTTGTCCACCATATGTCCACTGTGGATTAACAATTCCCTTAGGTACAATTAAGGACTTTCCATTTGTTGTAAGAAGAGCTAAGTGTGAAGGACACAGCCAGAAATAACATTTATGCCTCCACCAAAAACAGAAGCACATTCAAACTTAAATGATGGTTTATGTAGCATCTATTTTTTATTAGACACATGTCTATATAGCAAAATAAACTTGAGATAAAAATTCATGGCAACAGTACAACAGCTTTCAGCATTCAGATTGGATATCAAAATTATATAACCTCCGTCAACTGAATTTAAATAATTCTCAAAAACTATACCTTTAAACTATAAGCTAAAAGGCTTGATTTCCAAATATTGCTTACAGTCAACATTTTTATTATTACATATTTCAAAGCTACTTCAAAAAATTTTCAGTTTTTAATTTCTAATTTCTTATACCAGAAAAGCATAAACATTTAGTGGGATTACCTATTACCCATAAGTTGAAAACAAGACTTGAAGAATAGGAAGGACAATTATAGCTAACACATGTAGCAGTGTTATATAACAAGCTAGGCATAATTCTAGGAGTTTTACATATATTTAATCATTATTCCAATTCTATATTTAATTCTACCTCCTAATGAAGTAGTGTTTGTTATCAGTCCCAGTATACAGATGAGAAAACTAAGGTGCAAAGAGGATATATACTGTTAAGGACTGGATTTGGAATGTCCCCCAGACCTTAGGCTGCAGACAAGGCAGCCATGTTGGAGCAGGACTTGGTGGCCGGGGAAGTGTTTCTGGGGTGTGGCTTAGGCAGTGGCTTCAGCTTCCTCCTCTTCTCTCTTTCCTGATGACAAGCCCTCTTCTTCACCTCTCTGTTCCCCCCACTCCTCCTTATGCCTTGAGGAGTTACAGCCTTGGCTCCTGCTTGTAAGCCAGAATCAGGAGCAAATAAACCTTCCTTCCTCTGAGTTGTGGTCATCAAGTACTTTAGGTCACAGCAATGAGAGTGCTGACTGAAACAGGCACCTTACAACAGCCACACAGTTAAGAAGTAAGCCTCTACCTGAGCTAAGTGGTTTTAACTAGGAGGCTATGCCCCTACATAATAAATGTCCTAAGGGAAATTATAACTTCTTGTGATTTTAAGTTTAAAATTTTGAACAAAACTAATAAATTAATTACGGTTAAGAGTTATCAAAAACTACATGCACAGTGGAAATGCTTTGGAAATGCATGATTACTAACTACAGTTAACATGATGTACAACAGACTCCAGACTGGATTCGTCCTAACTCCAAGTACGTAGCCTTTGACCTCTACTGCCTCATTCAAAGATCTTTCTGTGCCTGTTTTGTTTCATGTAGCATAATGTCCTCCAAGTTCATGCATGCTGTTGAAAATTATAGGATTTCTTCTATAAAGATCAATAGTATTCCATTGTTTGTGAGTGTGTGTGTGTGTGTGTGTGTGTGTGTGTGTGTGTGTGTGACATGCATAATGTTTTTTCTTTTAAAATTTTATTTATTTGGAGTTAGGTGAAATCTCAGTGTAGTTTTGATTTGCATCTCTCTGATTGCCAATGATGTTGAGCATTTTTTCATGCATTTATTGGCCATTTGAATTTCTTCTTTCATGAAGTGTCTATTTAGTTCACTTGCCCATTTTTTTTTGATTGGATGATTTTTTTTTTAGTGTTAAAGTTTCTTGAGTTCCCTATATATTATAGATATTAGTCCTCTATCGGAGGGGTAGGTGGCAAAAATCTTCTCCCATTCTGTTGGCTCTCGTTTGAGGTTCTTGACAGTTTCCTTTGCTGAACAGAAGCTATTCAATTTCATGCAATCCCATGCATTGATTCACCTTTTGGTTTGTTTTGCCTTTGGGGTCTTGTTGAGAAACTTTTTATCTGTGCCTATGTGTTGCAGTGCTGGACCTATGCCCTCTTCGAGGAGCCTTAAGTTCTCTGGTCTAATTTCCAAGTCTTTGATTCATCTTGAATTGACTCTTGTGCAGGGTGAGAAAGTGGGATTAATTTCCAATTTTCTGCATATGGTTAACGAGTTTTGCCAACACCATTTGTTGAAAGAGGCTATGTTTTTTTTCCCAGTGTATGTTTTTGGCACCTAACTCCAACTAGAATGGCAATCATTCAAAACACGAACAATAACAGATGCTGGTGAGGATGTGGAGAAGAGGGAACTCTAAAACATTATTGGTGGAATTGCAGATTGGTACAACCACTTTGGAAAACAGTATGGACAATACTCAGAAGAATGGGAACAAATGTACCATTCGATCCAGCAATACCACTTCTGGGTATCTACCCAAAAGAAAGGAAACCAAACTACCAAACTAATGCATGTTTATCTATGTTCATAGCTGCACAATTCACCATAGCCAAACTGTGGAACCAGCCAAGATGTCCATCAACACATGAATGGATTACAAAACTGTGGGATATGTACACAATGGAATTTTACTCAGCCATAAAAAAAAATACAATTGCAGTATTTTCAGGGAAATATATGGATCTTGAGGACATTATGCTAAGTGAGATTAATCAGTCACAAAAAGTAAGGAATTGGATGCTTTCCCTAATATGTGAAAGCTAGGGTGAATGGGGTCATAGGAGGAACTCCAGATCGAAAAAGAGATCCTATAGAAGAGCAAATAAGACAACCTAACTGTGGGGATTGGAGGTTGGGAGAGGGAAAAACTTTAAAGCGCATAATGTACTTATTCATATCGAAGTCAACCCATCGAAGCATGGGAGGAAGGGATGAGAAGGGAGTGAGGTGAGGACTGGCTGGGGGCTGGCTGGGTGATGTGTGCATTTATGCCTACACAAGTTTTTACCCCATTATGATGTATAAATACAATGCACCAATAAAAAATTAAATTATATAATAATAAATTAACAAAGAAAGAAAATTTTATTTATTTATATGTGAAACATATTGAAAATGCCAAAAGGAGAGATAAAAATGGCCAACAGATACATGAAAAGATGTTCCACATCATTAGCCATTAGGGAGATGCAAATCAAAACTACACTAAGATTCCATCTAACCCCAATCAGAGTGGCAAGCATAAAGAAATCAAATTACAACAAATGCTGGCAAGAATATAGGGAAAGAGGAACTCTTTTACACTGTAGGTGGGAGTGCAAACTAGTTCAGCCACTAAGGAGATCAGTGTGGAGATTCCTTAGAAAACTGGGAATAGATCCACCACATGATCCAGCTCTACCACTCCTGGGTATTTTTCCAAAGGGGTTGAAATCAGAGAACTACAGTAACATATGCATACCCATGTTCATAGCAGCACAATTAATAAAAGCCAAGTACATAAAATTTTATTTTCTTTATACATTCATGCATTGATGGATACGTAGGCTGATTTTAATTCTTCGCTGTTGTGAATAATGCTGAAATAAACATGAAAGTAAATATACCTCTTCAATATATTGACTTCATTTCCTCTGGATACATACATAAAGGGGGACTGCTGGGTCATATTTTTTTTTTGAGGAACCTTCATATTGTTTTCATTTTGGCTTTACTAATTTATAGCCAAAATAATTACACAATGGTTTCTTTTCTCTACATCCTTCCCAAATTATTCTTTTTCTTTTTGATAACAGCCATCTAAAAGTATACAGTGATCTCTTGTGATTTTAATGTATATTACTCTGATGAGTGATGGTAAGCATTTTTTCATATATATGTTGACCATATCCACGTCTTCTTTTAAAAAATCTTTTTTTAAAAATTTTTTATTGGTGCACTGTATTCATACATCATAGTGGGATACAAACTTTTGTAGACATACATGCACACATCGCCCAGTCAGCCCCCACCTGATCCCCACCCCATTTTCTCTCCATCCCTCCCTCCCATGCTTGGCTTAGTGGTTGACATCTAGTATTATAGTAATTTATCCAAAATTAAAAATGATAATCTCACATAACAGTTTCATTTGTCTGATACCAAGCTTTTGATGACTTAAAGATAACATTTCAATATTTCTTTTTACTTTCTTTCTTACCAGAGCATATTTTTTTCTATTTTTTTTTTTTTTGGTGAAACTATCATATATTTATATATTTATTTTTCAGAAAAAAAAATCTATCCTAATATGGAATATGGACTCTAGATACCCAAAACGATCTTGAAAAAGAACAAAGCTAGAAGATATATATTTTCTGATTTCAAACCATATAAAGCTACAATAATTGAAACAGTGTAGTACTGTTCTAAAGGCAGATATATAAACCATTGGAGTTAAATACAAGCCTAGAGCTAAACTCTTCCCTATATTGTCAAGTTATTTTTGACAAGGTTTCCACGAACATTTGGTGGTGGAAAAAATAATCTTTTAACTAAATATTGTTGAAAAATAATAATTACATGGAAAAGAATAAAATTGGACCCTTACCTAATCCCATATACAAATATTAACTCAAAATAGATAAAAGACCTAAATATAAATCTTAAGACTATAAACTTTTAGGAGAAAATCTAGGTCATAAAACCTCACAGCATTGAAATTGGCAGTGATTTCTTGGATATGATTTCAATGGCACAGGCAACAGAAGAGTATACAAACTCCCTAAAAATAAAAAAATTATTGTATATCCAAAGACAATGTAAACAGAGTTAACAGTTACTAATAGAATGGGATAAAATATTTCCAAATGCTATATCTGAAGGTATATTAATATTCCAACTAGAAATCCTAGAAATTAACAACAATAAAAGCAAACAATACCCTTTAGAGATAGGTCAAAGACTAACATAAATAATGAATCTCCATAGATAACCAATCTTAGTTGTCTGTTGGATGGAAAATCTTGTTTCTCTAGTTCTGGAGTGTGTTACCTATTTCTTCTTTGTAGTTAATCTCTTTGAGTATTTTCTCTAGTGCTGGTTTTGAAGACATAAATTCCTTCAGTTTCTGTTTGTCATGGAAGCTTCTTATTTCTCCATCTAATTTGATAGAAAGTTTTGCTGGGTAGAAAATTTTTGGTTGGAAGTTGTTTTCTTTCAGAGTTTGGAATATGTTACTCCAAGCCCTTCTGGCTCTCATGACTTGGTTTGGGAAGTCTGGAGTGATTCTAATTGGTTTGTCTCTGAATGTCACTTGGCCCTTTGTTTTTGTTGCCTTTAAGATTCTCTGCTTGGCTTCCACATTGGTCATTTTGACAATTATGTGGCTTGGGGATCCTCTTCTCCGATCCTGTCTAAAGGGAGTTCTATAAGTTTCCTGGACCTGTGTATCGACCTCTTGCTCTATGTCTTGAAAATTTTCTGCTATTACTTCCTTGAAGAGATTGTTGATCCCTTTGGTTTCACTTTCTTTTCCCTCCTCTATTCCAATTATTCTTAGGTTAGCTCTCTTAAAATGGGCCCATATTTCTTCAATGTCAGATTCCTACTGTTGGATATTTTTTTCTAGATTAGAAACTATGCGTTCATTTTTGGAATGATCATCTTCTAAGAGCGAGATTCTGTTTTCCATGTGGTCTAATCGGTTGTCTGTGCTTTGAATTGAGGCCTTTACTTCATTAATTGCATCCTTTATCTCTTTTTGGCTCTCTCTGAGTTCTTTTCGAAGCACCTCTATTATTTCTACAGTTATTTTCCTGATTTGATCTTCTAGAAATCTCTGATTTTCTGTTTTATCAGGTTCTGATGTTGTGGGGTTGTGGGCATTCATTGCTCCAGTGTTATTCCTCTTTCCCATGATTTCAGAAGTTTGTGCCTTCTCTGGGTTCTTCCCTTGGGTCACTATGACTTCACTTAAGGTGCTCTGGATCTCGAGTCTGTAGTATCTCAGACCCCACTACTCCTTTACTGGGTTGTATCACAGAGTCTCCGACCCAGAGAGTCGATAGAGGCTGCTTTAGACTGTGGGGGGTGCCAGGTTGCACGTTCTCCTATGGTGTGATATCTCTGCCACCGCCACTCCCCCACTGGATCAAGTCCCAGGGAGTACAGTACTGGGATTTCTCCTCTGTGGCCCACAATTTGACTCACTGTTCTTGAGTACGCAGATGTAGCTGTACTGGACTCGGTGAATTCGCTGCTGCTGCCGCCGGTGGCAATATGGCGCCGCTACCACACCCTCGGCCGTGAGGCTGGCATATTTCTTCTTGGTTTTGATTTCCACTCTGAATCCCTGCAGCGTGTGCTGAGCTCAGCCACTGGGAGTTTTAGATGTTCCTTCGCCGAGAAATCCCGCCTGGCTGTTCCGCAGCAGCTCACCTCGGCTTGCTGTAGCCGTCCGGTGAAATCGCCGCTGCCGCCGGCAGTATGGTGCTGCTGCCGCGTCTTCAGGCGTGAGGCCGGTGTATCTCCTCTTTGGCTCTGAGCTCTGTTCTCAGTCCGCTTTCTCTCTGGAGCCTGGTGATTGTTTTGTTTCTCTGGTGATGGTGTTTTCTGGCTATGAATGGTGCTAATTTTGTGGTAATGGAGATTGGTTGTTAGCGGGGTTCTTAAGCCCCGTTTTCTCGGTCGCCATCTTCACGGAAGTCTTCTTTTAAAAAATCTTCACTCAGCTCCTTTAATCAAAGTATTTGTCCTCTTGCTATTGAGTTCTTTGAATCTCTTACATATTACCAAATGTAAAGTGTGCAAATATTTCTTGCCAACTCATAGGTTGCCTCTTCACTGTTGACGGTTCCCTTTGCTTTGCAGAAGATTTTTAGTTTGATGCAATCTCATTTCTCTATTTTTGCTATCACTGCTTGTGCTTTTGGAATTATATCCAAAAAACCAATGCCAAGATAAATTCAAGAAACTTCTTCCCCTGTTTCCTTCTAGTAATTTTACAGTTTCTATATTTATATTTGTCTCCACTCCATTTTGAGTTGATTTTTAATATGGCATAAGATAAGGGTCTGATATGTGAATATCTAGTTTTCCCAAGATCATTTTTAAAGAAATGGTCCTTTATTATATGTCAAAGAAATAAAATTATAAGTAAAAAAGGAGACATTACATTGGGCATGGTGGTGCATGCTTGTAATCCCTGCACTTGGGAGGCTGAGACAGGAGGATCACACAGGTTCAAAGCCAGCCTCAGCTGGCTTAAGAGACCCTGTTTCCAAATAAAATATAAAATAGGTCTGGGAGTGTAGCCCGGAGGTAGAAGGTCCCTGGGTTCCATCCCCAGTACCACCAAAAAAGAGAGAGAGAGAGAGAGAGAGAGAGAGAGAGAGAGAGAGAGAGACATTACAACTATACAACAGAAATACAAAGAATCATTAGGAATCGTTATTAACAAGTACATGCCAAGAAATTGGATAGCCTAGAAGAAATGGACAAATTTCTAAAAATATACAATGTGTCTGGAATGAATTATGAAGAAAAAATCTAAACATAACAGTAAGTAAGAAGACTGAATCAATAATAAAAACATTTCAACAAGAAATACCCAGGGCCTGTTGGCTTCTCTGGTGAATACCAACAGCCACTTAAGAAATAGTTTCAATCATTCTCAAGTTCTTCCAAAACATGAGACAGAATACTTTAAAATTTATTTTATAAGGCCAGCCAGCATTACCCAAATACCAAAGCCAGACAAAGACACCATAAGAAAAAATAACTACAAGCCAAAATTACTGATGACATGGATTAAAAAAACCCAAAACAAAATACTAGTAAAACTAAATGCTATAGTACATTAAGAGGTTCATACATCTTGATGAAGTAAAATTACTTTCTGAGATAGCTTAACATATACAAATCAACATAATAAAGTATAGAAAATAATGAGTATCTTACTAGATGTAGAAAAAGTAAGTTACACATTTTTTCATGATAAAAAAAATAACTCCCAGCCGGGCGTGGTGGCACACACTTGTAATCACCATGCGTGGGAGGTGGAAACAGGAGGACTGCACAGGTTCGAAGCCAGACGCACTGGCTTAAGAGACCCTGTGTACAAATTTAATAAAATATAAAATAGGTCTGGGAGTAGTCCAGAGGTAGAAGGGCTTCCAGGAACCCCAGTACTACCAAAAAACCTCCCAACTCTCAACTGGGTATAAAATAAACGTATCGCAACATAATGAAGTCCATATAAGAAAAGGCCATAGCTAACAGCATACTCAATACTGACAAACTGTAAGTTTTTTCTAAGATCAGAAACAAGACAAGGATGCCAATCTCATCATTCATATTCAATATAAGAGAGCACATAAATTATGTGCTTATGGTCAATTAATCTACAGCACAGTGTTACTATTAAACCCATTTATGGGCTGAGCTGAGAGTTATGCAAAAGCTAGAAAAAGTATTATTTTCACTTTATCATCTCAAAAGGCACATATTTCCAACTCTTACTGTGACAGAAAACTAATTTTCTAATTATTCATATGACAATTATTTACTGAGCACTTCATACGTGCCAGGGACCAGAGCAGCAGCCATAAATGGCAGACAGCTCCCACCTGTAGGAAGCCTAAGTCACACATTCCTGCTTTATTTATCTTCATGGTACTTATTATCAATGAATATATATTTTACTTCTTTGGGTTTTTTTTTATATGTGTGTAGTGCTATACCCCCAGTCCTTTTTATTTTTATTTTGAAACAGGGTCTCACTAAGTTGCATAGGCTGGCCTCAAACGTATGATCCTCCTGTCTCAGCCTCCCCAGCACTAGGATTACAGGAGTGCACCACCACACCCGGCTTACTTTATCTTATTTATTTATTTTTACTTCTTTTATACTGGAGGTTGAACTCAGAGGCATTCTACCACTTAGCTACATCCAGCCTTATTTATTTATTTATTTATTTATTTATTTATTTATTTATTTATGGTACTGGCAGGTGGAACCCAGGGGCTTTCTACCTCCGTGCTATACCCCCAGCCCTATTTTATAATTTATTTGGAAACATGGTCTCACTAAGTTGCTGAGAGCCTCACTAAGTAGCTGAGGCTGGCTTCGAACCTGTGTGATCCTCCTGTCTCAGCCTCCCAAGTGCTGGGATTACAAGCATGCACCACCATGACAAACTTATTTTTTAATTTTGAAAAAGGGTCTCCCTCAGTTGTTGAGACTGGCCTCGAACCTGTGGTCTTCCTTATCTCAGCCTCCCAAGTACTATGATTCTGAAACTGTATCATCATGCCTGCCTTACTTTTCTTTAGTGCCTGTCTTCCCCGGTGGAACATAGCTAGAAGAGGATAGTAATTTTTGTTTGCTCACTTCTACATCTCTAACACTTTGACTGGTACACCTAGACTGGTACTGGAATATGTGTTAAAAGAATGACTAGAGAGAAGATAATAAAGTTTAGAAACAAAATATCTGTTTAAGTGTTTTATTTACACTATAAAACTACACATTCAGGCTGAGGAGGTCACTTAGTAAGTATATGCTATGTGAAGCCCTGGGTTCAACCCCTAGCACTGCAAAAAAAAAAAAAAAAAATGCTCATTTGAATTTTTAGAAATAATGTGGTATATAATATACATTACATTACCTAAATTCTTTTTTTTTTTTTTTTTTTTTTTTTTTGGTGGTACTGGGGTTCCTGGAAGCCCTTCTACATCCAGGCTACACTCCCAGACCTATTTTATACTTTTTTTTATTTTTGGAAACAGTCTCTTAAGCCAGCATGGCTGGCTTTGAACCTGCATGATACTCCTGTCTCTGCCTCCCAAGCGCAGGGATTACAAGCGTGCACCAAAATTCTAAGTTCAGAAACAATTTTAAATTTAAAAAAGGCTATTTTACAGCCCCCAAAACATCCAACAGTTGGCCATATTCAGAGTAATCCTGGAAGATAGTAAACATTCAATAAACCTTAGCTAGATTTTGTAGTATAATTATTATTATCAATATTATTATATACATGCACTTTTCAATATGCAGGAGAAACTTAAGACTTTTAATAATTAACAACTGAAAAATAAAATGAATCAAAGAAATAATCACTGCAAAGCAAACAAGGCTTAACTTTCACATGAAATTAACATAAATCCCTCTTAAAATAAAACTACAAGATAATAAATATTTTCAACTATGTAATCTCACACTAAACACAGTTTTGGTCTTCGACCTTTAGGAGTGAAAGGTGCTTAGGTGCTAACCAGTACAATTTACTCATTTTATACACAAAGATGACCCTAAGTGGTTAAACAAATTGTCCTAGGTCATGCAGCAAGATAAAATGACAGTACCAAGGAAAAAAGCTGAATTTTCTGATCCTTAGTCTAGAGTTCTTTTATATGATATCTGCTTCACAATCAATGAAAATATAAAATAAATAAACTACTAAAATTAATGCAAACTTCAAACCTCCTCTTCACAAGGAAATCTGTTTTTATACCTCATATTCTTTTATTCCATATGAAGAATTCCTTCTAAAATTTAAAATCAGAGGTTTATCATAAAAGAAAAAATAAAGTGAATTATGTTTTCTTTAGTATTTAATAAATCTTTATTGTGACAAAAAGAAAATGGACAGACGTCACATAAACATATTACTATGGCTACAATACTTATACAACTCCCTCAAAAGCAAAAAAAAAAAATAAAATGAAAACTGTAATATTCTTTAGGCAAAGTAAATTACCCTACTGTCAAAATAGTTTGAGGTAAGCCAGGCATGGTGGCACATCCTTGTAATCTCAACATCTGGGAGGCTGAGACAGGAGGATCGCAGATCACAGACAGCCTCAGCTACTACTTAGTGAAGCCCTTTGCAATCCAGTGAGACCTGTTTCAAAATAGAGAATAAAAAATAGGGCTGTGGGTGTCACTCGAAGGTAGAAAGCCCCTGGGTTCCATCCCCAGTACTGAAAAAACAAATAGTTTTAGGTAAGTTATCCAAAAATTAACTAGAGAGTGGGGCGTGGTGGTGCATGCTTGTAATCCCAGCATTCCAGAGGCTGAAACAGGAGGATTGCAGTTTGCATAAAGTCTCAACTACTTAGTGAGGTCCTTTGCAACTCAGTGAGACCCTGTTTCAAAAATAAAGAATAAAAAAAATAGAGCTGGTGGTGTAGCTCAAAAGTAGAATATCCCTGGGTTCCATTCCCAGTATCGCCAAAAAATAAATAAATAACTATAAAATTATATCACTGTAACAACCATTTGGTGAATAACTTTTTGATTAATGTTCTAAAACAGCACTCACTGGACATGTTCTTCCTAAACAGTTGTCAAATGCAACACAGGTCTGAAGGCAAGTTTATGCATTTGATTTGGAGATAATGTTCAACCAATTAACTTGAAATGTTATCAACTTGTTCTGAAAGTACAGTATAAGTGTGAAGAATCATGTAAGAGATCAAGTTTGTGCATATATTAAACTCCTTTCTCCTCAGTATATAGAAATGCTTTCAGTATTTTCCAGTAAGTAAATAACCTTAGCACTGTTTGAAAAATGTACAGGTCAAGAGAAGAAAATAAAGCAGCAGCAATAGAAAGAGAAACATTATTTCCATTTAAAAAAGACACTTGGGCCTGATACTTTGAGATTACTGTTACCTGAAACAAAAAAGAAGCAAAGTATTCAACGAAATGAGGTTCTGAAGAATGGGCTGAACATGTTAATTTAGAATGTGTAAACAGAATGGACATTTCAAATCCTCAAGAGTTGCTTATGCTTTATAAATAATAGCTTTCTTGGTGACAATGACTCTTTTACTTTGGTATAATGTTTAGGTGATCATTTTATAGAAGCTGATACAAATACTTCAAGATAAGAATTAAATTAAATATTGCCTGTTTGGTGATTTCACATTTCTACTCTCTAGATGATAAAAAAATGTTTGAAAACTCAAGAATCATAGTATAGGCAAGTACTTTTATTTAAACTCCAGTGAAGTGCTCAAATTTGACAAGACCATTTCTTATAATTCCTGTTATTGAGGGGAGGAAACATTCTTTTAAAAGCCTGCGATAATCTTATTGAGAACATCATTAAATTTTTCAACTTAAAGTTTACCTGTTTTACTAGTATATTTCCACTGAGTTCAGGGAACACAACTTACGGGTACATTAAAATGTAACCTTTAAACCCCCCAATGTAAAACATCACTTCCTGGGCAGAGATAGTACTCCAAGAGTAATCAATCACTGTTGGGAAGAGTATACACTCAGCATGGTTAATTAGTGTTGATGCACTCTTCTCTATGCCCTCATCTGTCATGAAGATTGTTTAAAAATCTGAGTTATTAGTCTTTATTTGGGAAAGGATCTGGTTAATATCTTTAAGAGTAGAAATCATTCATCCATCCACTCTATACTGGAGCATGATAATTCCTACCCCCAATACAAGTTACTGATAACCACCACCCCTCCACCGACTAAGCAGCTATAAATCAGGGAGAGGGCAGCTCCTATGCAACCCCTGTTAATTCTGTTTACAATCTATCCAACTGAGAATGTTAGCTAGTCAGGGAAGAAACTGGCTGATGGATCAGATAGTACAAAAGCATAACACATTAAAAATAGAAAATAACAAAATGACAAATCAAAATGCCATGATGTTATAAAACTTGGGCAGAATTTTAAAAATTAACATTCCTAAATTTTTATTTCATTTATACTCTTATCTGAAACGCTGAAGAAAATTTAAAACTGTACTTGAATGCACAGCATAAATTTTAAATTAAATATAAAAATTAAAACCTCATACATTTTTAAAATATAGGATTTTAATGATATAAAAATCACAAGTTAGAAAAAAGCAAATTTCCTAAATCCTTTACATTTATTTAATCTAAAATCATGCCATAAACCTATGATATTTTGTTTCAAACATAATCCAGCAAAATACAGCTATGATGTATTTCTTAGAAAACCCCACTGACATTATTTATCAAGGTGGCATTCAACACACCAGTTAGGCCTGAAGACCACCTAATGGAATTCCTCTTTGTTTTCCCCATTAACAAAAACATCTGCCTTGAATAATATAACCTGGGACATAAAAAGTTGTTTTATTTATTATTTATTATTTGTTTTTGTTTATTCATTCATTCATTTATCACAGTACTGGGGCATCCATCCTATCACTAAGCTACACCCCCCAGCCTTATTTTTATTCTTTATTTTGAAATAGGGCCTCTCTAAGTAGCTGAGGCTGGCTGCAAACCTGCAATCTTCCTGTCTCAACCCCACAAGTACTGAGATTACAAGCATCTGCCACCACACCCCACCAACACTTCTAATTTCAACAGCATTCATTTATTCAGGCACTGTTCTAAGTAATGAAGTACTTAGCTTTCATAAAGCTTAATTTTTTAGTGAAGACAAACAGTATCAGATAGTAATGAGATTATACAGATAACTAAAACATAATGGTCTGACATAAAAGGATGGGTGGATATTTTAGACTGAATGGTCAATGAAGGCAACGTTAAAGAGATTACATTTAGCACACTTGTAATCCCAGCATTTGGGAGGCTGAGACAGAAGGACTGTGCTTTGAAGACGGCCTCAACTACTACTTAGTGAGGCCCTTTGCAACTCAGTGTGACCCTGTTTCAAAATGAAGAATAAAAAGTAGGGCTGGGGTGTACTTGGAAATAGAATTCCACTGGGTTCCATCCCCAGTACCGCCAAAAAAAAAAAAAAAAAAAAGACATTTAAGATGAGATGAAAATGACAAAATGCAGCTACTCAAAAGCAACAATCAAGGGGAAAGTATTCCAAGCAGAGGAAGTTCCAAGGTACAAATGACCTTGGAATGCTTTAGGCATAGGGAGAAGAAAAGACCAAGAAGCCCTGAGCATAGAGTGTGCACAAAATCACGTGGAAGAGGCTGTCTAGGTGGTAGGTAAGAGCCAGCTGGGAACTGGATCAGAAGACACCAGAGCTCGAGCAGGAAGACCAGGTAAGGAATGCGTAGTAGTTTACACCAGAGGTGAGGGTGGCGTGCTGGGCCGTGGCAAGGTCCACCCATAAAATGCCCTTAAGTGGACATAAGTTGCATACCCCTAGACTCTGCTGTTGAGGCTCTGATCAAGTGAGAGTGCCCCAACACTGGAAAAGCAAGATTTAAGCTCCCTATCTTGCACCTGCTGCCTTATATGACCAAAGGGTTGTTTCCAGGGGCTTATGTTGCTGAAGGTGTGCCCTTCAGACACCTCACTCCATATGGGACTGCAAGGTCACTAAATTTCCACTGAACTTCTGTGATGTGCACAGAATAAAGTAGACAACTAACCTGTTTCCTATTCCTACCAGGAATTGCTTTTTTACCTCACTGTAAGTAAAAATACAATCCGCTGAGAAGATTTGGACATAACTATACTTATTAATTCAACAACCAGAAAGAGCAGAAGAAAGGGAATCAAATTTTTAGAAAATGTAAAGATAGAAGATATAAAATTAAAACCCAGGTTAGAAGATCCTAATCATTCCTTAAGAACTACTGATCATTCTCTCTCTTTCACCTCCTCCCTCCTGCCCTCCCTCCCCCTTCCCTCTCTCTGGTTCAATCTTTGAGCAAATTGATTTGTAAATATTTTAAATATTTATTAAGGCATGTAATAAACTATCCTTTTAAACCTGTTAGGTAAAATGAAATTTAAAGCCATAATGTAAAAGATGGCATACTGGTTATAAACAGAAATAATATTTTTTATTTTATGGCATAAATTTCCAATAATGCAATAGAACCACTAAACTTATATATCCATGTTCCATTAAAATCATGTTTCATTAAAATTATACTTTCATAGTATTTTTTTTTTTTTTTTTGGTGGTACTGGGGTTCCTGGAAGCCCTTCTACCTCCGGGCTACACTCCCAGACCTATTTTATATTTTTGAAACAGGGTCTCTTAGGCCAGCGCCAGCGCGGCTGGCTTCGAACTTGCGCGATCCTCCTGTCTCCGCCTCCCAAGCGCGGGGATTACAAGCGTGCGCCACCACGCCCGGCCTTTCATAGTATTTGATTTATAATTTTTCCCAATGTGCTTTCCTAAATGTAATAAAACAATAAGTATTAGATATTAATGATAATTGACAAATAAAATTCTCTCAAATTGTTTCTAAAAAAATGGTTAGCATAATAAAAAATCCCACAAAGAATAAGACATGACATGGAAATTCTGTAAGAACCATTCCCTCCCACTCAGTTTCATAAAATACCTATTTTAGCTCTACAAATTTATCATTTGTGATCATTCAAACTGAAGTATACACAGTACTTGTTAAAGGCTATTATGATCTAATAATAATAGCTCAGAGTTATTAAGCATTTGCTATGCATAAAATCATGTGATTAGTGGTTCTCCTAAAAATTACTCATTTCATCTGTAAAACAACTTTAACAAACAGAAACCATTGTTCTCATTTCTAGATTAAGAAAATTAAAATAAAAAATGTAATTTCTTTAATGTTCTATTTCTATTAGGTGAAGAAACTGGATTAGTAAATATAGTCTACCTAAATCCAAAATTCTGTGATTTTAACTACTACTCAGTATTCTCAATATTTCATTTTTTTTGCGATACCCCCAGCCCTATTTTTTAAATTCTTTTTTATTTTTGGAACAAGGTCTCACTGAGTTGCTAAGGTACTCCCTAAGTAGCTGAGGCTGTCCGTGAACCACAATACTCTGGTCTTGGCCTCCCAAATGCTGGGATGACAAGCATGTGCCACCATGCCCAGCATTTCAATACTTTATTTAATATCTTAAGCCATATCAAGAAACACCATTAACCAATGTTTGATAGACTTTCAGAATAAATTAATTTTAATTATATATTTTAGGAAATATATAGAAATAATTTTTTTTAATTTTTCCATTTTATTTTATTTTCTTAATTGGTGCATTGTAGTCATATATCGATCACACTGGAGTACAAGACTTGAGAGGATATACAAGCACACATCATCCAATTAGCCCTCATCCAGCCCCCATCCCATTCCCTCCCCCTCCCTCAATCCCATGCTTGTTTGGTGATTAACTTTAATACATTTGTTTATGTACCTCCTGAGTTTTAAAGAGGCTTCATCCTCCCCTATTCCATACCCTCTGATTGGTCACCTTAGTTGCTTCAATATAGGGCCCTTTCTATAGCTCAACCTCTTCCTGTTGCCCCTTACCTCCTAGTTTTTGCTGATTAGGGAAGCATCTGATTTTTATTTTCTGCAATATTTCTCTGTGCATGCTGCGTTGCAAGTACCGATCCCACTATTGACAGCCCCAGTAGTGGCCTGGCTACCCGGTGGACTGATCCAGACCTCGCTGGCTCAAGCAGCGGCCTTGCCTCATGGGAGGCTCCGATTCTGGTCTCGCTGGCCACGACACCAGCCTAACCCCTCAGCAGACTCCGATACCAGCCTCGGAGACCCCAGTAGTGGCCTTGCCTCACAGCAGGCTCCGATGCCGGCCATTGGCCCCGGCACCAGCCTAACCCCTCGGCAGGCTCTGATCCTGGCCTCAGAGGCCCCAGAGCCGGCCTTGCCTCACAGCAGGCTCCGATGACGGCCTCGCTGGCCCCAGCCCCGGTCTAACCCCTTGGCAGGCTCCGATCCCAGCCTCGGAGGCCTCAGCACCAGCCTTGCCTCACAGCAGGCTCCAATGCCAGTCATTGGCCCCGGCACCAGCCTAACCCCTTGGCAGGCTCTTATCCCAGCCTTGGAGGCCCCAGCACCGGCCTTGCCTCACAGCAGGCTCCGATGCCGGCCTCGCTAGCCCCAGCACAGGTCTAACCCCTCGGCAGGCTCCGATCCCGGCTTCGGAGCCTCAGTAGCGGCCTTGCCTCACGGAAGGCTCCAATGCCGGCCATTGGCCCCGGCACCGGCCTAACCCCTCAGCAGGCTCTTATCCCAGCCTCAGAGACCCTAGCACCGGCCTTGCCTCACGGTGAGCTCCGCTGCTGGCCGCTGGACCTGGCATTGGCCTAACCCTTTGGCAGGCTCCAATCCCAGCCTCGGAGGCCCCAGTAGCAGCCTTGCCTCACGGCAGGCTCCGATGCCGGGCATTGGCCCCGGCACTGGCCTAACCCCTCGGCAGGCTCTTATCCTGGACTCGGAGACCCTGGCACCGGCCTTGCCTCATGGTGAGCTCCGATCCCGGCCTTGCTGGCCCTGGCACCAGCCTAAACCCTCGGCAGGCTCCGACCCCGGCCTTGAAGGCCCCAGCACCGGCCTTGCCTCACGGCAGGCTCCGATCCCAGCCTCACTGGCCCCGGCATCGGACTAACCCCTCGGCAGGCTCTGATCTCGGCCTCGAAGGCCCCAGTAGTGGCCTTGCCTCACGGCAGGCTCCGATGTCAGCCATTGGCCCCGGCACCGGCCTAACCCCTCAGCAGGCTCCGATCACTGTCTCGAAGCTCTAGCACCGGCCTTGCCTCACGGCAGGCTCTGATCCTGGCCTCACTGGCACCAGCACCAGCCTAACCCCTCGCCAGGCTCCGATCTCAGCCTCGGAGGCTCCAGCACCGGCCTTGCCTCATGGCAGGCTCCAATCCCAGCTTTGCTGTGTCCGTCACCAGCCTCACCCCTCGGCAGGCTCCAATCCAAGCACCCTCTTGGCCCAACCAATTGTCCCACATTCTGGAGGGTGCGTGGTAGTAACATTCTGCCTCTGGGGTTATTATTTCAAAGGTTCCAGGTGTAATGCATCAGATCTCTACCTCCCCTGAGTACTGGCCACTGCCACTGCCACTGCCTCCACCATTTCAAATCCTTCCCAGGCTCTTTTTCCACTCTGAATGTTGTCCAGTGTTCCTAAGCATGCGTGACGGTAGCATTCGACATTTGGTGTAATTTCTCCAAAAAAATAAAGTTGGTAGGATCCGATTTCTGCTTCTCCCGAATACAAGTCTCCACCGCCATCGCGGAGACCGCTTTCAACACCACCTTTCTCCTTGGTCTCCGCTAAACTCTCTCCTTACAGGTGATGTCCAAGATTCTTAAGAATATAGAGAAACAGCAGTCCTCCTTCATGCCTTCACGAGGAATTTTTCCATAAGTTCCAGTGCATTTGGATAAGTTTTGTCTGCATCTCCAATGTCCTGGCATCCGCCACGGCTTTCTTAACTCCTCTCCAATATTTTTCCTTTTCCTTTTTTCTTTTCCTTTTTTTTTCTTTTTAATAAGAGAAGACAGTATATGTGGTTTGAGGAGGTAGTGGGATCAGGCACTCAGTAGCAATATGACCCAGTCGGTTTCCCCATGGGTCCAACGTGTTCCGCAATACTCCGCCTGGGGCCCAGAGTCCCGCGACCCAGGCTCCGGCTGGCGCACGACCCACCCGGGACCCAGGGTACTGGGCCCTGTCTCTCCAGTCCGGCCCAGGGCCCACAGTCCTGAGACCCGGGCCCCAGCTGGCGTGCCCCGCACGACCCCTGCCCGGGACTCAGCGTCTTAATGTGCCCGGCTTCTTCAGGGGTATCAAAATAATTTAATTAATGTACTAATTACCAATCATTCTGTCCTTTTATGTGTGGGGGTGTGGTTCTAGAGATTGAAGCCAGAAGCATTCTACCTCTAAGCTACTCTCTAGCCCTATTTTTAACATTTTATTTTGAAACTGGGTCCCACTAAGTTGCTATGAACCTGCAATCCTTCTGTCTCAGCCTCTGAAGTACAGGGATTACAAGTGTGAGCCACCATGCTCAGCTTCTGTTCATTTCTTTAAAGCAAATCTTCTCCTCTACTGGCTCCTTCATTAGCTTCATACAGCTACTCCATATTTAAAAATAATAAACTTAATTTTCCATAAAAATAAACCCATAATTCATGTTTGTATCAGGCAATCCTCTATCCTCAGCCCAAATTTCTAGGTTGCTTTATAAAGCAAATAATTTTTACTAATTATAAGCTCATAGTATGGCATAAATTCACACACACACACACACACACTCCTAACTTTGGCTAAAAGTTGACAACTGCTTTTAATATTAGACGACACATTTCTTTTCAAAGTGATTTCTATTTAAATTGCAAAGAAGCCGGGCATGGTGGCGCACGCTTGTAATACCAGCATTTGGGACGCAGATACAGAAGGATCACAGTTCACAGACAGCCTCAACTACTACTTAAAAAGGCCCTTTGCAACTCACTGAGACCCTGTTTCAAAATAAAGAGTAAAAATAGAGGCTAAGGGTATAGCTCGGAGGTAGAATGCCTCTGGGTTCCATCCCCAGTACTGCAATAAATAAATAAACAAACAAACAAACAAACTGCAAAGAATACGGTACAATAATAAACTAAAAATCATTGAGCTAGGCATGGCAGAGCATGCCTGTAATCCCTAAACTTGGGAGGCTGAGACAGAAGGATCACAAGTTTGGGACCAGCCTCAGCAATTTTAGCAAGACTCTCTGCAAAATAGCAAGACCCTATTTTAAAACAACAACAACAAAACAAAATGAAAATAAAAAAAAGGGCAAGCCCAGAGGTAGAATGGCCTCTGGGTTCAATCCCCAGTTCCCCCCTCAACAGACACACACACAATATTAAGCAGAAGATGACTGTTGTTATGGTTTAAATACAGAATGTATCTTGGAAAAGCTCAGGTATGGAAATTCAAAAATATTCAAGTTGAAATAATTGAATCTTGAAGGTTCTTATCTCATCAGTGAATGAATCTACTGATGGATTAATGGATTTACTGGGGGTAAAACAGGCAGGTGGGTGTACCTAGGGATGGCAGGTCCCTGGGGTGTGCTCTTGGAGGGTGTATATATACTTGTCCTTCATTCCCTCCAGGTCCCTGCTTCTCCACCACACTCCCTGAGGTCCACAGAGGGGACCCAACCTAACATGGACTAAAATTTGAAAGCCCAGAACTGTGAGCAAATAAATCTTTTCCTCTGAGAACTGATCATTAGGTATTTTAGGGCTTTGCAGTGAGAATGCTGACTGAAACAACTGTTTAGATAATGAGCTCAATAATCTAGTTTCAGATGTCTTTACATCCTTTTCTCTTACTTTTTCTTTAAACAATATGTGAATTTTACTGCTTTTTAATAAAATGATATCCCCTAAAAGAAATTGAATATATACTACTACTGCTGCTCTATACTAATGTAACATCAATTTGAAAACAGAAATCAAAAATATTAGGGAGATTCAGAGGTAAGGCCCCAAAAGGCTTAACTGCAGAAGGATCATTCATTACATGATCACAAAAAATTAGCTAGTGACAGACTGTGTCATAAATAATGTCCAGGGATATGCTCATATCTTCATTTTACATGTGCAACATTCTGTGTGACTGGGTATTCTAGGATCTCATTCTGAAAAAGGACATTACAAATACATGTAAGAAAGGGGGTATAGCTAAGCCAAAAGTGAAAACAACTTGACTTTTATGCTATTAAATCTCAAACCCAATACCATGTAAATTTTCTGCAAAAATTCAAAAAACTTATATAAATATTTAATGTTTTAACCTGGGCATGGCACCACCCACCCAGTCCAAAGATCATCTAGTCTGATATCCTGTCTTTAACAATGATCAATGGGGAATGCCTCACAGGACAGCATAAACGCATAGCATACTATATATAATTATGTGCCACTGTATCACTGTGTCACCTGGTGATTATATTATATCCTGCAAAAATTAAAACAAATTCCAATTCCCCTCCCTCCTCTACAATTTTTCATAAGGTGATGGGAAACCTCCGGCAGAGCATAGATTTAGCCAGAGCATAACCCCATGCTTTGGTAATACGACAAATGACAAAGTGATCTCACAGAATGAAAAGCTACACCGAAAACAGAACTTAAGCTCACTGAAACATGACCTGTAAAGGAAAAGTCCAATGAACTGGAAGCATCTGATTCACTGGAAATGTTACTTATAAACAGAGGAACAAAATTTAGCTAAATATTTTTTAAAAAATACAATACCCGAGCCGTGCTATTGTGTGACAAGTAATTCTGTTCTCTGAAAAAAGCATAATGATATTTTTAACTCTTCAGAGAAATGACATTCACACCTGTTCTGTAATGGTTTTAAACTAAGGCTTAAGTTTAGCAAATGCTCATTTCAGTGTGCAAGCCACGTAAGGCATAAATCTTAGTTGAGTTATTAAGGAAACATTATTTCCTAAACAATTACAGAGAGGAAAAAATGTACTATAGTTTTAAAGACCTCTGGAGAAGATAATCCTCTTGGTAGTATATGTGGGTATTGACTTAATAACACATGTAGTTAGGAAACAATCTGACCTAAATCCTCTATGGTATAATTTAAATTCATTTTCTCTTTTTCTGACCTTATGTAAGTTAGAGAGTATCAGATATTATGATAATATTTCATATATTTAAAAATATCTGTTTCCTTTTACAAGTTACTGCAGTTCAGGACTATGAATGAAATGGCAGTCTTGTACTGAATTCAGTTTTATGATGTTTTATGTCATATATATCATAGCCCAAGAAATAGATATCAAAAATTACTTATCCATAATTTCTACCAAGAAATTATGGATAAGTAATTTTCTTCTTCTTAATATAATGTTCCTCTTCCTAATATAATGCACTTTTTCAAAAAAAATCTGTATTTCACAATAAACCCCCCAAATTTAGAAAAGAAAGTTTTTAAGAAATAGAAGCAAGAAACAATACATATGAAATTCCACACAGACACTGCTTTCTTCTCTAGAAGATTACTTAATAAATGTATCTCAGACCCTCTGAGATGGAACTGAAGCTGCCATGCGGTATCATGAAATCCACAGCTGTGCTTCTATGCACAATAGCTCATTCTGCTTCCTTAGACCAGAGAAAGTCAAACACACACCACGTGATCTGCACATACCTTGACAGGGATGGCCAAAAGTGGCAGAGCATTTATAACAGAGCAGGCATCAGAACAGACATTGAACGGTATATATCCAGTGAAAGTAGAGCGTTACCATGCTATACTGCCTAAAATGGGGGTTTAATATACATGTTGAAAAGAGGTTTCTTAGAATGTGATGTATACTATATGGTGTTTTGTGAATTTCAAAGAATAGATACTACTTATGAAAAAAAGTTACTGAAATGATTATATACACCCTTAAAAACTTTCTACATGATTTCCTTTCTCTAATTTGAAAATAGCTCTTTAAAAAAAAGGTATTTCCAAATGCCAAGTCTTTTTCTCAAGAAAAAATACTATACGTCAGGCAAATTTCTTTTGGGTTCTCAGCTCAAGCCATGATAGAATAACACCATAAACTGAAGGCCTAAACAACAAGTTTTATTTCTCAAAGTCTGCAGTAGATTCAGTGTCTAGTAAGGGCTCTCCTCCTGGTTTGCAGATGGCCACCTTCTTGCTGTATCCTCACATGCTAGACAAGGTGATCCCCTCTCTAACACCTTGTCTTACAAGGCAGTAATCCCATTCAAGAGATCTCCACTCTTGTGACCTAATTACCTCCCCGCAGCCCCACCTCCCGTTTCCATAGCATGAAGATGTAAGCCTGAACAGATGAACTAGTGAGGGGACACAAACATGAAGCCCGGAGCAGCAGATGAACTTGACTATCTATAAATAAATAGTAACAACTTACTTTTGTTGCCCACCAGAGCAATCAGGGGCTGAGTTTCTGACTCTTCACTCACTTTCTTCACCACAGTATACCAATCTTCTAAATTTTCAAAGCTTTGATAATTTGTAATATCATATACCAAGAGGATTCCCTGTCACAAAAAAGTTACAGAATATTTGTAATGTACTACTTGGAAAAATATTAATATTAGTAACAAATACTCTTCAGCAATGCTTCAGATACGGCAAGTAGGTTGTAAAAATACAAATGTGGGGTTTTTATATACAAACTGACTTCACTTTACATCAGTTCCTAGCAGACAAAGAATACTGAATATTTTATTCAAGATAAATCCAGAAATGAAGGTGCAATGGAAGGTTAAGGTATAATTTTATCAAAGTGGTAAGTGGTTTTACAATAATATATAAGATATGCCTAGAAAATTACAGTAAATGTAAAAAAAAATCCTATCTCAGAAGTGGAAAAGCCTGCAAGGTCTACAATTTTGCCTCTTACTTTCGTGAGGTCAAAGATTTAAACTTTTCAATAAATAACCATCTGCTGCTATTCTTTTTAAATATTTTCAAGAATGGAGATTCCATGGCATCCCTTGATAGTCAATTTCAGTGTTGCACACAATTTTCTTTAAATGAAATGTCTATTTCCTCTTTTGGTCCTCTGTGTATTTGGAGAACAACTTGAGAGTATCCTCCTTATACTAACCCTTCATATACTTGAAGATAGCTAACTCCTTTACCGTGTGCCTTCCAGAATAAATAAACTCGGTTGCTTAAACTTGCCTCAAAGGGCCTATTTTTTTGTCTCTTTAATCACAGTTGTTGATTCTTTCCAGGACATACTACATATAGTTTTTTTGACATCCTCTTTAAAATGAGCAATGTAAAATTAGACATGATACTGTAATAAGAGTCTGGGTAAAGCCAAATATAACAAAGAGATTGCTTCCTCCCTCTTACATATCACATTCCCTTTCATTTATCCCATTATTTTGTGGGGGAAGAATGAGAAGTATATACATACACAAAAATAACAGTACCACATTCTTGATTCTCATCCAGTTTGTGGTCAAACACTTAATACAAAAGCTCTACACACAATATACGTCTGCATGTGGCATTTATGTCTCTTTTTAGGTTATAATAATAAAAGTACTTTTGTGCACCTACTATGTGTCAGAGGTATCTTGGTCATTTCAATAAACCTCACCACAATCATGAGAGGTGGCACATTATTTCCTTTTCAGTGATAGAGATTAACACTAGCCAAGGTCACATAGATAGACACATGATACAGCTAGGATTTAAGTCAGGATTAAATTATTAAAAGCATTTATCTGCTAACTATACACCATTCATTGTGCTGGGTACTGGAGATATCAGTTCCAAACTTCAAGAAATTTATGGTCTTGCAATAAAACCAGACACATAAACAGATAAAAATACAAAACTGAGCCATAGCGGGAAACATGCTGGTATATATTAAATCGCTTGAGGCTAGGATGGTTATTGTCTGTATCATTTACCAACGTTCGTGGTTTGAATACTCCCCTATAGCCATTTTTAAGCATTTGTGTGACACACTGAGCATGAACTGCGTAGGACATCTTTATATAGCATTTCTACTATTCAATACGCTATGTATAAATAACCCCAAGAGCACAGATAGCAGAAATAGGTAATAAAATAATTATAAAGTAATATATCCTAAGCATATCTTTGTTTTAACATTATTTGTGAGTATACATAAAATTTTTAATCATGGGTATATTCAACAACTGGCTCACAAAAATTCTGAAAGTGTAATATTTCACTTTCTGAAGCAAGAACAAGTTGGTCCTAGCATACTTCTACTATGATCCTCTTATACTGTAACCTTATTAAACCCTCAAATCACCTAGATTCTCTGCATCTCAGGTATACAGTTGCACAATAAAAGAAGGCTTTTGAATTAGATAAGAGTCTCTAACATCCCTGTCAATGTAAATACTTGATAATCTTCATACAAAACCCACTTCCCTGATTTATTTAGGTCTATCCTCCATGCCCAATATAGAATTATCTGATATGAGAAACATAGTCTTACTTTCCCTTAGAATAAAGACCCAAAGGTGACTTCCAACAGTGGCCAATCCTCAGTCCACTGACTCTAGCTCTAAATGCTATGAGTGATGCTATATACTATTCATTGAAAAGGGCTCTACCCTTGGACTTCAGTCCTCAGAGCATCATCTATTGACATTGGGAAACACTTCTGTTATCTCACTTTTATTTTTTTTATTTTTATTTTTTATAAGTGGAACATATGAAGAGTGGTGTACATTTACATTGTGCTTCATACGCTTACCCGTCCATTTCCCTTCCCCCCCAATAAAAAGTGTCCAGGTTAATCATGTTGTATTTATGCTATTACACATATTCGTATGTAGCTCCTCCATTGAACAACCTCAGCTTTCTTCCTCTTCTATCCTTCTGTTCAAGCTTTGCTGAGATTTCCCTCCATCATCTCGAGTCCCTCTGGTATTACCACTACTCCCTGGCTTGGACATATTAGAGAAAACATATGTCCCTTCTCTTTCTGTGCTTGACTAATCTCATTTAACATAATGTTCTCTAGTTCCTTCCATCTTCTTGCAAATGCTATTATTTTATTTTTCTTTACAGCTGAATTGTTATCTCACTTTTAAAATAACTAATATGCCTGCATAATTAAGAGAAATAAAGAAAATACATAGTAAATAAAACGTTAAGCCAGGCATAGTGGCACATGCCTGTAATCCCAGCACACTGGAGGCTGAGACAAGAGGATAGCAGTTTCAAGACCAGATTTAGCAACTTAGTGAGAAAACCAGCAATTCAGTATGACTCTCTTTCAAAATAAAAAATAAAAAGGACCAAAAGTTTAGGTTGGAGCTAAGATGCCCTGGGTTCATCTCCAGTATCACACACACACAAAAAAAAAAAATTCAAATTTACATCTTATACAGTTGCACAATATTTTTGTTATTATTCCGAATGCACATGAATCATATACTCAATCACAAAAAATTAGAAATCGAATGCTGTCCCTAATAGGCAAAGCTAGGGAGAAAATAGGTCACAGGAACTCTAGACAAAGAAGGAGATCCTATAGATAAGCAAGTAAAGCAACCTAACTGAAGGGGATAGAAGGGGTAAAGAAAGAAATTCCTTAATGTACATGATGTACATCAACAAACATATCAAAGTCAATCATTAAGCCAAACATGAGAAGAAGGGGAGAAGAAAATGGGGTGGAAATTGGGTATGGGTTAATTGGGTGATATGTGGATATATGCCTCCACCATCTTGTACTCCATTATGTATGACTACCATGCAACAATAAAAAATAAAAAATGTCAACTTGTACCTAATGCTTCCAAACAATAAAATAAAATAATTTCAAATAAATTTCTTTTTTAAAAATTATTATTATTAATTTTTTTGATGGTACTGGGGTTCCTGGAAGCCCTTCTACCTCTGGGCTACACTCCCAGACCTATTTTTTATATTTTTATTTGGAAACAGGGTCTCTTAAGCCAGAGCGGCTGGCTTCGAACCTGCGCGATCCTCCGGTCTCCGCCTCCCAAGTGCGGGGATTACAAGCGTGTGCCACCACACCCGGTGCTCAAATAAATAAATTTCATTAAAGCAAGCCTAACTACATTGCCTAAATCTTAAGATTTCTGGGCCCCTTCTGATTACTAATTGAAAATCTTTATCCCAACATGGGATGAAATACACAAAAATAAAACATGGTCACCATTTACTGATGGCTAATAAAACAGAATCACAACATAGAATAAAAAATTTAAAATCATTTATCTAGACCAGAGGTTGGTAAACTGTGGCCCATGAGTAGAAGCCTGTATTTATACATTAAGGGAGGTAGGTGCTGGGGCTTGAACCCAAGTGTATTCTACCCCTGAGCTATACTGCCCAGACAGATTTTATTTTTAAAGAGAGTCTCACTAAATTGCTGAGGCTGGCCTTGAATCTGTGATCCTCCTGTCTCCACCTCCCAAGTGCTGGGATTACAGGTATGGGCCACCACTCTCAGCTTCCACTACCCATTTTTATAGATAACCATTCATTAACACATAGTCATACTTATTTGTTTAAGCATCATCAATGACTGCTTTTGTATTATAAATGCAGAGTTGATTAGTGGCAACATAGAAAGTATGACCTAGAAGGCCTAATGTATTTACTATCTAGATCTTTATAGGAAAAGTCTCCAATCCCTTATCTATTTTCCAGTCACTGACTCTTATAAATCTTTTAGAATTCATAAAAAGATATTATAATAAACTAATCTTATTCTCTAATCTAGCTATCCAATAATGTAAATGCCTTCCTATCCATATTCCCCAAACAATTTAATATAAAAATATTATTTTGTCTTTGACCTTACCATCATACTTACTACCAGTTTTGACTTTCATCACTGTGATCAAAATCTGAGAAAGATGAGAAAACCCAAAATATTAAAATACAAAAGGAATTGTAGGACTTTCAGTTTGGGTCCAACATGTAAAGAACTCAGAAATCATCACACCTGTCCTATAAATAGGAAAAAGCCTGAGAAGTGAAAATCAGTGACTTTTCTTAGACTCATCAGAGAACTAAGACTGCCAAACAAATCACCATCCTAAAATATACAAAGAGCAACCCAGAGAGTTACAGTCCAGATCTGCTTAGCTGGAGCAGAAACTACTACCAATTTTGAAAAATTGCCAGAAGCTGTGATCTAGCTTGAAAGTGACAAACTCTTAAAGGCCACAGTTTCAGGGTCAACCACTTTCCTAGGTTTTACCTCCAGGAACTTGATGAGGAGCCACGGAAGATTTCCTCATGTCTCTACAAAAAAAAAAAAAAAAAAAAAAGAAAGAAAGAAGGAAAGTTCCCAACTCCAGGTCCTGGAACAGTTCTGTTTCATTAAATTGGAAGAGTTAAAAGATACTTGTGAAGGTCATAGCCTGGACAAAGGCCTAGTTAAAGCCTGAGAAAATAGACTTCTTCCCTTCTCCCATTTTTGCCACTATAGTCACAAAGCAACAGTTGATAGCAATCACTGACAGCTCAAAGATCTGAAAGACAGCCAGGCCAGGTGTGGTGGCACACGCTTCCAACATTTGGAAGGCTGAGATAGGAGGATGGCAGATAACAGACAGCCTCAGCTACTTAGTGAGGCTCTTTGCAAATCAGTGAGACCATGTTTCAAAATAAAGAATAAGAAAAATAGGGCTAGGCATGTAGCTTGAAGGTAGAATGCCCCTGAATTCCATCCCCAGTACTGAGAAGAAAAGGGGGGGGGGGGGAGCGTGTGTGCGAGCTGAAAGACACAGACTTCAAGGAAGAAGTTGTTCATTGGCATATCCAAAGAATATGGGCAGGGGAAGAAAAAGAAAGAAAGGATTCTGATGGCTCTGGTACCTATAGCTATAGCGCACATTAAATGAAGCATAACCCTGGACAAAGTAACATAAAAACCTCACATTAAAGGGCTAAATTTTTAGTATTCAATACATTCTGTCAGTTTTCAATAGAAACTTACAAGGCATTGTAAAAGGCAGTTAAAGAGAAAAAGCAAGCATCAGAACTAAACACAGATATGACACCAATTTCGCAAATATTACACAGGGAATTTATGTATTTACTTACTTATTTAGTGGTACAAGGGCTTGAACCCAGAGGCATCCCACCTCTGAGCTATACCCTGGGCCCTTTTTATTTTTTGTTGAAACAGGATCTCCCTAAGTTGCTGAGAGTCTCACTATATTGCTGAGGCTTGCCTCAAACCTGTAGTTCTCCTGTCTCAGCCCCTTAAATTCTGGGATTACAAACTTGTGTCACCATGTCCAGCTATAAAGGAAATTTAAAATAACTAGAATTAATATAATACATTATGAATAAAAACAAAAAAATAAAGTATGGGTTCCAATGGAAAAAGTACACAACATGCAAGAACAAGTGGGCAATATATACAAAAAATGGAAACTCTAAAAAATGATGAGAAAATGCTAGATTAAAAAAAAGGCTGTAAAAGAAATGAAGAATGCCCTAATTAGACTGGACACATCCTAGGTAACAACCAGTAAACTTAAAAATGGACCAATATTTTCCAAATATAATATCCAAAAGGAGAAGAGAATGAATAAAACAGAAGAAAATATGAAATAGCAGTGAAACACTTCCAAGTAATATGTCATATGCAATAAATGGTGTAGGAGAAAAGACACTTGAGCTTACGGAATGTTCAGAGAATAGACAAAGAAACTGCTGGAATTCCACATATCAAAAAATCTCACAGAATACCAAGTAGGATAAATATCAAAAACTCTAAAAATATAGTCATACCATATATTTAAACTACACAAAAGACAAATAAAAAATCTCAAATGAAAACAGGGATAAAAAAAACTTATCAATAAAGGATCAGGATAAGAATTAAAGAATATCCCACTACTAAAAATGTTTTCTAGTAAGATGAGAATGAAGTGAAATATGTAAAGTATTGACAAAGAAAATCAATCTAGAATTTCATATATAGCATATTATTCTTCAGTAGTTAAGAAGAAACAAAACTTTTCAGAAAAAGAGAATCTGAGGGAATTAATTTCCAGAAGACCTATTCTGGAAGAAATACTTTTAAAAACTCTTCAGGGAAAAAGGAAATACTTTGAATCAGAAACTAAGTTCTAAATGAGAAAGAATGAAAAGAGTTTTAAATGGTAACTGCGGGAGGCAGCACATCTCAGTAGCTGGGACAAATAAAGTTCAACTACCTAGAAAGCAGAGTCTTGACAAACAAAATAAAGTTCACAAACGAAAACAGAAACAGGAACCATGGTGGAAGGAATCCAGTACTCTGAACTGCAAAACACCTGAGCGCCTGACTAATCTGCTGTGGCCTGGCCCAGCCCAGCCTTCCCCAGCCACTGAAGCCATTTCAGGCTGCTGACCCGAACCGTGAGCACCAGCTCTGGCGCCAATGACTTCCACACTGCAACCCCAAGAAAATCCCCAAAAAGAATCCAAGAACTTTAAGTGCAGAAAGCAGTAGCAGAACTCCAACATCTTAAGCGACCAGAACCACACTTCAGGGACACAGAAAAACATCCAAAAGCCCAAATGCTTGCCAGAGGCAGCACCTGTAGCAGCACAGCATGCCCTCCAGAGAAATGGCAACAGGACAGCCAGGTGACCGCTTGTGTTACTTGATAATCGGAGGAGATGGAAGACTGCCAGAGCAGCCATGAGACCCCAACGAGCTAAGACTAGGCAGCTCACCCTGGCTGGTAGTAGTCCATTTAGAACCTCCAGAGACACAGGAAAGGTGCTCAAGGCACAGTACATGCACAGGGTCAAAAGGGGTGGCTCCAAGACTACACTAGATGCCCTCTGCTGGTACGACGCCCTGACACCTAAGCACAAAGCTGTCGTAGGCAACAGAGGGGCACAAATACTCATAGAGTGGGTTTAAAAGCTGACAATAGGTTAGGGAACAAATGAGAGACACTGGAATATACTCCAGAACCTACCACAGTGAACAAACATAGAAATAGTATATGGGCCCATGCCCTATATATGTAAATTAGCAGGACTGTTTTTTATTTTTTGGTTTTTTACTGTTTGTTGGTTTGGTTTGGTTTGTCTCTCACTTTGTTGCCAGATTTTTTTATTTTTGTCCTTTCTTTTTTTTCTCTTTCTTATTCCATTTTTTCTTTTGCTTTTTTTGTCTTTAATTTATAATTGTTAGGTTTTGTAACTTGTTTTGCTACAAATAAAAGAATGAATGACATATAAGGACAAAAGAATAAAAATTACCCCATACTTTACAACCCAAGCCATGAATGCCAGGAAGAGACTGGTGTGATGTAATCCAGAAAAAAATAACTTCCAACCAAAACTGCTATATCCAGCAAGGTTATTATTCAAAATTGGTGGAGAAACAAAAGTGATTCAAGATAAGCAGAATCTCAAAAACTTCATGAACACAAAGCCAACACTAGAGAAAATACTTAAAGAAATAAAACATACAGAAGAAAAAAAAAAGTAAATTTCAGAACCAGAGAAGAGATGAAGTTGAACAGGGGGCAACTAAGTAAAGACGAAATAACATTATACCAAACAGAAGATAGAACACAAAATGACAGAAAACAAAAATCATATTTCAATAATAACCCTGGATGTCAAAGGACTTAACTCACCAATTAAAAGACATAGATTGGCAATGTGGATTAAAAAACATAATTCAAATATATGCTGTTTGTAAGAAACCTACTTTATAGTCAAAGACATTCATAGACTAAAAGTTAAAGGATAGAAAAGGATATATCATGATAATGGATACCAAAAACAGGCAGGGGTAGCAACACTGATATCCAACAAAACAGACTTTAAGCTAAAACATATCAGAAGAGGCAATTCAGGGTACTTCCTTTTATTAAAAAGAACAATTCACCAAAAATATATAATGATAGTAAATGTTTATGCCCCACATTTGTAAAAAAAAAAAAAAAAAAAAAAACATTTAGGACATCAGATCTCAAACGGACCCAAATACAATAATACTAGGAGACTTCAACACACCTCTTCCACCACTGGATCGATCTTCAAGGCAAAAGATGAGTGAAGACTATTCAGAACTAAAGAATACAATAAGCAAAATGGACCTAATAGACATATACAGAATATTTCAACAAGGAACAACAGAATACACATTCTTCTCAGCAGCCCATGAAACATTCTCCAAAGTAGATCACATCCTGGGCCACAAAGCAAGCACCAGCAAATTCAAAAGATATAATTCCCTGTATCTTTTCAGACCAAAATGGAATGAAAGTAGAAATCAATGCCAGAAAGAAAAAAGAAACTATTTAAATACATGGAGATTTAATGATATACTCTTAAATGATGAGTGGGTAAATGAGAAATAAGGGAAGAAATCAATAAATTTCTGGAATTAAATGAAAATAGAGACACAACTTACCAAAATCTATGGGACACTTTGGAGGTGGTGTTAAATGGAAAGTTTATAGCATTGAGTGCCCACATAATAACAGAGAGTCGCCAAGTAAACAACGTAATGACACATTCAAGACCTAGCAAAACTGCAACAGTCTAATCCCAATGTCAGCAGAAGGGAGGAAATTATTAAAATCAGAGCAGAAATAAATGAAATAGAGAATAAAAAAATTCAAAGAATTAACAAAACAAAAAGTGGGTTCTTTGAAAAGATTAATAAGATTGACAAACCCTAGCCAACCTAACCAAAAGAGAGAATCAACTCATATCATTAAAATCAGAAATGAAAAGGAGACATCACCACTGACAGTGGGGAAATTCAAAGATTTATCAGAAACTATTTTGAAAACTTATACTTCAATAGACTGGAAAACATGGAAGAAATCGATACATTTCTAAGCACATATAACCTACCTACATTGAACCAAAAGGACATAGCAAGTCTAAACCAACCAGTAGCAAGCAAAGAAACAAAAACAACAATAAAAATTCTGCCATCAAAGAAAAGCCTGGGTCCTGACGGGTTTCCAGCTGAATTCACAAAACCTTCAGTGAAGAACTAAAACCAATACTTCACAATTTGTTCTGGGAAATTGAAAGAGATGGAATTCTCCCAAATTCTTTCTACGAGGCCAGTATCACATTAATTCCAAAGCCAAGTAAAGATAGCTCAAGAAAATTACAGACCAATCTCCTTAATGAACATAGATGCAAAAATTCTAAACAAAATGCTAGCTATACACATTCAAAACCATATCAAGAGCAAGTTGGTTTCATCCCAGAAAAGCAAGGCTGGTTTAAGATATGCAAATCAATATAAATTATTCACCACATAAATACAACTGAGAACAAAAACCACATGATCATATCAAAAGATGCTGAAAAAGCATTTGACAAAAATCCAACACCCATCCATATTAAAAACACTGCCGAAAATTGGCATAGAAGGAACATATTTCAACATCATTAAGGCAATATACAATAAACCCAAAGCCAACATCATACTGAATGGGGGAAAACTGCAAGAATTCCCTTTAAAATCAGAAACAAGACAAGGATGACCATTATCACCACTCCTTTTCAATATGGTCCTTGAGACTCTTGCCACAGCAATAAGACAAGAGAAGGATATCAAAGAAATTCAAATAGGAAGAGAAGAATTAAAACTATCCTTGTATGATGACATGATACACACATGCACATACACGTACATACATATACACACAGTGGAATATTACTCAGCCTTTAAAAAAAATTCTGTCATTTGTAACAACATGAATGGTACTAGAGAACATAATGCTAAATAAATAAGCCAGATGAAAAAAGACTAATATCACATATTCTTATTTATATATGGAAACTAAAACAAACTCACAGAAACAGAGAATAGAATTACAGAGGTTTGGGATTATGGGGTAAATGGGGAGATAATGACCAAAGGGTACAAAATCATGAAGAATACATTTTCTGAGAGCAATTACACAAATGGCAAATATAGTTAATAATAATTTATTATATATTCCAAATAGCTGAAACAGTACATTTCAAATATTCTCACCACAAAAAGCATATTTTATATGATAAATATTACATTGAATTATTCCCTGTATACTCATAATCCATAAAATCATTTTATATACCATAAATGTATAACTGTAAGTTGTCAATTTATAATAAAATATTTTTTGTGGTAGTGGGGATGGATCTAAGGACATTCTAATTCCAGGCGACACCCCCAGCTCTATTTCTTATTCTTTATTTTGAAACAGGTCTCACTGAGTTTCCAAAGGGCCTCACTAAGTAGCTGAGACTGGCTTCAAACCTACACAATCCTGTCTCAGCCTCCCAAATGCTGGGATTACAAGCGTGCACCACCATACCTGGCTATAAAATTTTTTAAATAGATTCATACACAATAAGAAAGGAAGGAAGGAAGGGAAGGAGGAACAAAAGACAACAAAATAAAATCACCTATTCTTTTTATTGCTAAATGATCTAAGATATAACTGTCTACAGTAATAACAGTAACCATGTATTTAATTATTATACCATATGAATGATAAAAGTGCCAGAAGATACAAAAAAAATGAATTGAGAATAATGTTTTATGAAGCATCTGTACAACATGTGAAGCAATATAATCTTTGCTGGAGTGGGCAGGGTATTGGGGAATGAATGCAGGGGAGTTCTACCATGAATCTACACCTCTAGTTCTTTTATTATTTTTAAAACAGAGTCTCACTAAATTACTAAGGCTGGCCTTGAACCTGAAATCTTCCTGTCTCAGCCTTTCAAATACTAGGATTATAGACATGTACCACAATACCTGGATAAATCAATATAGTCTTACTAGAAGGTGGTCTTATATTAGTTTAAAATTGTATATTTGAATAACCAAAAAAATAATTCATACGCTAAAAGAGAAGATTAAAAATTGCAAATAAAGTCAGAAAAGGCAAAAAAGAGAGTTGCAAAGAAAGAAAAGAAAACAAACATGATCGATTAGAGCCTGAGTCTGTCTGAGCACCAGGCACAGTCTGAATGTATGCCATTATCAATATGATCCACATAAAAATAAAAGAAAAAAAGGAAAAAGATGGTAAGTGTTAATCCAAATATATCAATAATCACTTTAAATGTGAATGGCCTAAATATATCAATTAAAAGACAGAGATTATCAGAGTATATAAAAAAACTAGACTCAACTATATGCAGCCTATGGGAATTCATTTTAACTTTAAAAAACACAGGTTAAACATAAAGTGATAGAAAAACATTAGTGAAAAATAAGCTAGAATAGCTATACTAAATTCAGAAAAAGCAGACTTTAGAATAAGGAAAATTACCAAGCATAATGACTGGCCTACTGATAAAAAGGTCAGTTTTCCAAGAATGTACAAGTTTTCAATATATATACATCCAACAACAGAGCATCAAAATACATGAGGCTAAAACTAAGTGAACTGCAAAAAATTCCATTTGTACTCGCTATTATACTTGAGGACTTCTATACCCTTCTCTCATTAATCAACACATCAAGCAAAAAGAAAAACAGTTAAGAATATAGTTGATTTGATTTTATTAGCACTAACAATCAACTTTATCTAATTGACATTTATAGAGTACTCCATCCAACATCAGAATACACTTTCTTCTCCAGCACTCATGGAATATTCACAAAGACAGATTATATTCTGGACCTTAATATATACCCAATAAACTTATATGGATAAAAATCATACAAAGAGCTGGGAGTGGTGGCACATGCTTATAATCTCTACATTCAGGAGGCAGAGACTGGAGGATTGCAGTTCATGGACAGCCTCAGCTACTTAGGCCCTTCGCAACTCAATGAGACCCTGTTTCAAAAAATAAAAAGACAAAAATAGGGCTGGGGGTGTAGCTTGGAGATACAATGCCCCTGGGTTCCATTCCCATTACTGCAAAAAAAAAAAAAATCATACAAAAAATGTTCTCAAACTACAATGAAATTAAATCAGAAATGTATAACACGAAGATAGCTTGGAAAGCTCAAAATCTTTGAAGATTAAACAATGGGTTTCTGGGTAATACATGCATCAGCGAAGTCTTAAGAGAAATCTAAAAGTATTCTGAATAAATATACAACTTAAAAAAACTTAGTAGATGCAGCAAAAGCACTGATAGAGGAAAATGTTTAGCACTGAAGGTATATTGTTTAGTTTGGATTTAAAATGCCTCCCAAAAGCTCATATGTTGAAAACATGTTCCCTCTGCAGCAACATTAACAGATGGGAAGAGATGGAGGTCACTGAGGGTGTGGCCCGGGGACTGTATATGTCCACAGCCCTCCTCCCCTATCTCAGGCCTCCATGAGGTGAGAGTGTCTTCCTTCCACCCCGTCCCCTGACAATGCCACCACCCACTGCTACACAATTTAAGCTGGGAGCGGCCCTAGGACTGAAACTGTGAGCTTCAATAAACCTTTTCTCCTCTAAACTGTTCTTATGGAGTGTTTTGGTCACAACAGAAAGAAAGCTGACTGAAACACATATGTTAGAAAGAAAGAAAGATCAATAATTAAACTTTCAGTACAGGAAATCAGAAGAGCAGTTTTAGTTTAAAGCAAGTAGAAGAAACTGAAAATACAAATTAGAGCAGATAGCCATGAAAAAAGAAAAACAACAAAACCACAAAGTTTCTTCAAAAAGATCTATTTGAAGGAAAAGGTAAAAACACACAAATTTCCAATTACAAAAATGAATGAAAGGTCATCACTACTAAATTATCACAGTAATGATACTATGAACAACTTTATGGCCACAAATTTCAAAATATTAATAAAACAGATCGTTTGAAAGATACTAATTTCCAAAATTGTTGACTCCCAGGACCTCTCCTGTACAAAAATATCCATATCTCTAAGTACTCACCTTTTCAGGAGCCTATAAAATAAGCACCTTCACATCTGAGTCTCTCACGTTAATCAATCCAAAACTCTTGTGAGTCCTGGCAGAAAACCACCAAAATCTATCCAGCCACAAAAAAGTACAACTCTCTAATACACAACACATTTTAACATCAACTCAAGTCTGAGAACAAAATACTTAGGCACTGCAGGATCTAATCTTCTTGGCTAACCTCTCACCAGGTCTTATGTCCCAGATACCCTTGTTACCTCCCACCTAGGTGCCATTGATCTCTCTCCTGTACCCCATCCCTTAACATCTTTCCTGCGCGCTTCCCAGTTTGGCTCCAAATGCTCCTCTTCTTCCCAAAGCTTTTCATGTTACCTTTGGAAATCAGTTTAATAAATAATTTTATGTCTTCATATTCTTCAACAAAAATTCCTCTATTTTTATGCCTTAACTGCACTGAACCCCATCCCAATTCCAAGAAGATACTACTACTCTTCTTCTCTGTAAACTTCAAGACTTATATAAGGTTACTTTATATAGCTCTCTATCATCTACTTCATTTATCATATCTAATGAGCATGATGAGTCAGTAAATCAAATGGATATCATTTTCAAAGAAATAATGGTAATTTTGAAGCAACAAGCACTTTTGGCAACACTTAACAGTCTTAGAGGAAATTATTACATAAATTTAGTTTCACAATTTAATAAGTACTAAACACAGAACACATGCTATTCTCAAAACAGAAAGATTCCCTCATGCTCAACATGCAGATTATTTTTTCTGCCTGACCTTCAAGAGAAATAATCTACTCTAGTTTTTAGTTATATAGAGAAATTAATTAAATCACACCGATTACACAATAGCCATAAGAACATAATACCTTGTTGTAGAAGTATAACCTGTAAGAAACTCTAATGCAAGGGAAGTCTATAAATAGAATCTGCTATATATTGACAAATAACCAAATAAAAAACTCATAGTAAAAAAACGGCAGACAGTGGCAGGGAGTCCAGTTTTGACTTCCCAGCTGTCATAGGCACCAAGCCCTTTTGTTCGTTAACAGGTAGGCTTGCCTGTGTGGGCCACTGGACACAGTAGTAGTTGTGTTCTTACTCGCAAATGTCTATACTTCACTGAGTTTGAAATCTCTGGTGTAGAAAAATGATATTACCATTAATTTGACAGTTAATCTTATCATTTCAGAATTTTAAAATACCTAAGATAATTTAATAAAAAGGGTCATGAATTGCTCAGAAACACTGTATTATATTATTGTTTAATTAAATAGTATGTATTTATAATAATCACAAAAATTGTAAAGTATAAACAACATGAGGCTTCAGCAATAGTTTAGAGAAACATCAACAAGTACCTTCAAGACGGAAGCCCAATATGACAATTTCTAAGAAGAAATATAACATTACTGGCTCCCAGGAAATGAAACACATTAAAAGAGAACAGAGACATGTTCCTAATCCCAAGTACTCCCAACAAAGATGAAAATTCTTGAAATTTCTACAAATTTCCATATTAAAGCTTGTTGAGCATAAACAGTTATGAAATAACAAAATATACACTGATTTATGGGGCCAAATACATAATATTCTGGCTGTATTAAATGCTTGATTGTACTACACTTTAAAATGCTTTATATTGCCGGGCGTGGTGGCGCACACTTGTAATCCCCGCGCTTGGGAGGCTGAGACAGGAGGATCGCGCAGGTTCAAAGCCAGCCTCAGCTGGTTTAAGAGACCCTGTTTCCAAATAAAATATAAAATAGGTCTGGGAGTGTAGCCCGGAGGTAGAAGGCCCCTGGGGTTCCATCCCCAGTACTACCAAAAGAAAAAAAAAATGCTTAATATTCTGGTAAGAGATTTTTACATCAAAGCTAATTTTTATATAATAATAATAATACAGTCTAAATAAGTTAAATAATAAATTTCAAGTGATTTTAATAAAACAGAATAGAATCCAATTTATGAGCATTATATGCTCCTAATACTTTTGCCAGAAATACTTTTATTTGAAAATTACTTAGGGCTGTATATTCCCCTAATTTTTAAGTGATGAGAAAAAAATTACTTGAATTTTATATTATTTACACTGAGATACACATAAGTACTTCTGCTTTTCACTAACTCTAGCTATACTATAAAAAGCTATTCTGTTTGATGGCTAGAGTCAAATATCATTATGTTAGATCCGTCTTAACTTTTCTTTTTTTAAAAAAAAAAAATCTTCTATGTGTCCCTGAAAACTAGATTTTATGAAGCAAAGAAGAAAAATAAATGTTATTTCCAAATCCATCTTACCAACCATATAAGTAAAACAAGGATGATGGTTCCCTGCTAGTCTTTGTCCAGCCAGTTTTCTTTAGCTTAATATCTACTTTAACCCTAGTCAGCTTAAAATAGGAAAAAAAAAAATCAGACACAAAAATCTGAGATATACTTTATAAAAATAAATTATGTAAATATCAGATTATATAATCACAAAGGTAAATGTTAACCATGAGCAAAAAGATTTTACAGAAGATTAAAAAATGTAGAAGAAAAGACAAAAATGCTTTAAGAGTCAAAGCTACACAAGAGTAATCTTTAAAAAAAAAAAAAAAAAAAAAAACTAGGGCCGTTATACATGATTCAGAACCATGCCTCATTTATCCTTCTCCGAATATTTTAAAAAGTAAATTAAAATCCACCTCTATCCAAAATTAAGATAATGAGCCGGGCATGGTGGCGCACGCTTGTAATCCCCGCGCTTAGGAGGCTGAGACAGGAGGATCACACGGGTTCGAAGCCAGCCTCAGCTACTTAGTGAGGCTCTCAGCAACTTAGTGAGACCCTGTTTCCAAATAAAATATAAAATGGGTCTGGGAGTGTAGCCGGAGGTAGAAAACCCCTGGGTTCCATCCCCAGTACCACAAAAAAAAAAAAAATTAAGATAATGGTATTTGAAAAGAACCAAATTGTATACAGTAGCATGTTAATATTCTCTCTGTCCTATAAATTTATTGTTTATAAAAAACAATTATCCTACTTAAATACCAAATTCCAATAAAGAAGCAAATGAAGGGTTGAGTATTATTTTCATAATGTTTCATGATGACATGGAAGATACACACTAATTAAAGCGGAAGAAAGCCGGGCGTGGTGGCGCACGCTTGTAATCCCTGTGCTGGGGACAGGAGGATCATGCAGGTTCGAAGCCAGCCACGCTGGCTTAAGAGACCCTGTTTCTAAATAAAAATATAAAACAGGTCTGGGAGTGTAGCTCAGAGAAGGGTTTCCAGGAACCCCAGTACCACCAAAAAAATAAAAAATAAATAAAGTGGAAGAAAAAGCAACGATAAAGAGCACATTAATAAGTATTACACATAGCTCAGTGATCCTAATGTACTTCATTTTCAATTATGTACTATACTACTTCATCAGAAGTTTACGTTCAATGGCATTATTGCATCCCCAAAGTCTCTGTCAGTAAGACAATAGCACTCTGCCAAAGCATTAAAAGGCAATTATTCGGATCGGAGCCTGCAGTGAGGCAAGGCTGGTGCTGGGGCCTCCGAGGCCGAGACTGGAGCCTGCCGAGGGTTTAGGCTGGTGCCAGGGCCAACAAGGCCGGGATCAGAGCCTGCCGTGAGACAAGGCCGGTGCTGGGGCCTTCGAGGCCGGGATTGGAGCCTACCATGATGCAAGGCTGGTGATGGGGCATCTGAGGTCGGGATCGGAGCCAGCTGATTCGTTAGGCCAGTGCTGGAGCCAGCGAGGCCGGGATCAATGCCTGCTGCGAGGCAAGGCCGGTGCTGAGGCCTCTGAGGCCAGAATTGGAGACTGCCAAGGTCTTAGGCCAATGCCGGGGCCATCAAGGCCAGGATCAAAGCCTGCTGTGAGGCAAGGCCAGTGCTGGGGCCTCTGAGGCCTCGATAGGAGCTTGCTGAGGGGTTGGGCTGGTGCTGAGGCCAGCAAGGCCGGGACCAGAGCCTGCCTTGAGGTATGGCCAGTGCTGGGGCCTCCAAGGCCGGAATCATAGCCTGCTGAGGGGTGAGGTCAGTGCCGGGGCCAACAAGGCCGGGACCGGAGCCTGCCGTGAGGCAAGGCCACTACTGAGGCCTCCAAGGCAGGGATCAGTGCAAGCTGAGGGGTTAGGCCGGTACTGGGGCCAGCAAAGTCGGGATCGGAGCCTGCCGTGAGGCAAGACCGGTGCTGGGGCCTACAAGGCAGGGATCGGACTCTGTCGAAGGGTAAGGCCGGTGCCAGGGCCAGCAAGGCGGGATGGGAAATGGCTGTGAGGCAAGATTGGAGCTGGGACTTACAAGACCAGGATAGGAGCCTGCCGAAGGGTTAGGCCAGTGCCAGGGTCAGCGAGGCTGGGATCAGAGCCTGTCGTGAGGCTAGGCCGGTACTGGGGCCTCTGAGGCTGGGAGAGGAGCCAACCAACGGGTTAGTTCGGAGCGGGGGCCAGCAAGGCCAGGATCAGGGCCTCCCATGAGGCAAGGCCGGTGCTGGAACCAGCGAAGTTGGGATCAGAGCCCTCTGGGTGGCCAGGCCACTACTGGGGCCGTCAAGAGTGGGATCAGAAATTGCAATGCAGCATGCACAGAGAGATAGCACAGAAAATAAAATCCAGATGCTTCCCCTAATTAGCAAGAACTAGGAGGAAAAGGTAACAGGAGTAGGGCCCTATTGAAAAGCAATTAAGGTGACCAATCAGAGGGGAGGGGATGGGGAAGGATGGAATCTCTTTAAAACTCATGAGGTAAGTAAACAATTATATTAAAGATAATCACCAATTAAGCATGGGATCGAGGGAGGGGGAGGGAATGGGATGGGGACTGGATGAGGGCTTATTGGATGATATGTGCTTGTATATCCTCTCAAGTCTTGTATTCCAAAGTGATGTACGATTACAAAAAAAATAATTTTTAAAAAAAGGCAATTATTCTTCACTGAATGTGTTCAGAGTAAAATCAACTTTTTTAAGTATATTACTATGGTGTATATTTTCTACTTGTATACTTTTATTTAAAAACAAATAAATGATGTCTATTACAAACTTATATTGCCAAAGGATGTTTATATAATTATTTCAGGTAACTTTTCTTGTTCTACATAAGTTTTCTGCTAAAACTACATCATTATCATATTAAATTATTGTATGAGCATCACCATATATCATAATTACCTGATATAAGATATCAATATGTCTACCAAATCCTAAGAACTATCATTACTTAGTAGACCAATTCATGGACCAAATATAAGACATACAGATAGGTTCCTGCCCTTGAAACTTTATTTTTTATTTATTTTGTGTGTGTGTGTGTGTGTGTGTGTGTGTGTGTGTGTGGTACTGGGGGTGGAACCCAGAGGCTTTCTACCTCTTGGCTATACTCCCAGACCTTTTTAACTTACTTTATTTGGAAACAGGATCTCACTAAGTTGCTGAAAGCCTCACTAAGTAGCTGAGGCTGGCTTCGAACCTGTGTGATCCTCCTGTCTCAGCCTCCCAAGTGCGGGGATTACAAGTGTGTGCCACCATGCCCGGCGAAACTTTAAATTTAATTTTGTTTCTTTATATGTTTCATTCAGTTTATATGGCAAGTTGCTGCAATCAAATCATCTAATAATACAAATACAGCATTTATCACTGTTTTTATTCAACTGAATAGTATCTAGCAATATAAAAGATGTTCAAAGTTTTGTAATTCCCACCAGTAAGTCACCAGTTCCCTTTAGCCAAATCATTCCAAACATAATTTGAGGAAAATGTAACCAAAGGACAAGCACAAATGTAAAATTTGTCTCTCTACACATAAAAATCAAATTAGAGAGAGAGTGAGAAAGTGAGAGAGACAGAAAGTACGTGCGTGTGTGTGTGTGTGTGTGTCTGCATTCATCTTTGTAAAAGAAGTACTGTTAATATTAGGATAACCACAGAATCCATGCCGTACCTGTGCTCCATAGATATATTTATCCAACATCTTGCCTCCTATTGTCTGCCCTCCTATATCCCAAACTTGAAGAGTAACATTCAAATTTCCTAGAATATAAACATGAATACAAAAAAGTTAAGTACTAATGTAATAGCAAAACATAATTTCACACAACAGTAAGTCTCAATGATGAACTTTGAGCCCAATGTGCCTTTTATTCTGAAAATTCTAAGGGTCAGATATTTGGAACTGTAAAATAACATTGACGAAGAAATCATAGCGGAGATTCTAGGTTTATCCCCTTATCTCCATTTCCACCATTACAGTCTCTTTCAAGATAAAAGAAAATAAGCCAGGCGTGGTGGCACACACTTGTAATCCCAGCATTTGGGAGGCTGAGACAGGAGGATCTTGGTTAGTGGACGGCCTCAGCTACTTATGGAGGCCCTTTGCAACTTAGTTAGACCCTGTTTCAAAATAAAGAATAAAAATTAGGGCTTCAGGTGTCACTCCAAAGTAGAATGCCCCTAGGTTCCATCCCTACTATTGCAAAAAAAAAGGATAAAAAAATAAATTTTATTATAAACTTAAGCCTTAAAAATGTCTCAGAAAATAGAATAAAGCACATGTGCACAAATTAAGAAATGTACTTTAAAAATAAAAACTGAAGCTTGATATACTAACCTGCCCAATCACACACACACAAATTTTGCTGTCAGTTCAAAACTCTACGGGTTCTAAAACTCACAGAATAGCTGGGCGTGGTGGCGCACACTTGTAATCCCAGCATTTGGGAGGCTGAGACAGGAGGATCACTGCGGACAGCCTCAGCTACTACTTAGTGAGGCCCTGTGCAGCTCAGTGAGACCCTGTTTCAAAACAAAGAATAAAAATTAGGGCCCGGGGTGTAGCTCGGAGGTAGAATGCCCCTGGGTTCCATTCCTGGTACCTCAAAAATAAATAAATAAATACATAAATCTCGCAGAATAACAGACTATAAAAATGTACCACTCAAATGTATCTTTTTTCATTTGAGCATCAGCTATGATACATAATGGCAAACACAATAAGAAATTATGTTTTCAAATTTAACCTGTGAAATAGATACACATTTGACAGCCCTGTTCAGAATTGATATGGGACACACTGATGCAGTCTCTTTCTAAATACTATGACTGCCTCCATACTGGGTCAAAGCATATCCATGGAAACAAATTATATGTGCTTCAAAACTTTCATAATGTAGTGCGATTGATCTTTTTTCCCCATCAAGCATTAGAGAAGCATCATAAAACACTAAAAGGTAATCTTTAAAATTCATTTGAGCATTTTTCGAAATATTTGTTTGAAACAAAAATGTAATAAATAAGCTATCCCTCTTATAAATACAATGACTGAACTACAAGACCATGTCCAATATGCATTAAGTTTAACATTTCAAACTATTTCTCCTCATAAAATTATGCAATTTCTTCAAAGTCTCAATTGGCACTTTCTGAATGGATTTGCAATTCAAATAAAAACTTAAAAACTGAGATAATTACTTCACTTTAAAAACAAAAAGGATTATAAAGATATGAGTTTTATGCCAATGTAAAACTCTAAAATAAGAAAATGTTAATCACATCATTTAACTATGAAACTAAAAAGAAGGGCACTGGATTAGTGGGTTTGTATTACAATCTTTTTATTATTTGGATGTATGGCTATTTCATCTGTCACCAAACAGAGGATTTACAGGAAGAATTTCTATTAGCATTAATAAGAGCTATTGAAGTAATATCACCCATCATCATTCCCATAGAACACTTTCAAAGCTTACAAAGTAATAACCAAATGATTTTAAAGCTCTAAATACGAAAACAAACATGCCACAGACTAAGATTTGTTCAACAACTTGTATAGACCTAATTTCTTATAAATCTAAATTGTATGAAATTTACATTTGAAATCATTCTCCCATAAGAAATTTAAAAAGTTAGAAAAAGCTAGCTGTCACTAGAAGTATCTGAGTTTCAGAAGCCCCTAAACGAGCAGTTATATATTCATTTTACTTGCAAAACTTTTATAGTCATTTTTCACATAAAAGACAGTGTTTAAAAATAGTAACTCTTATAGGTAAGATTTTAAGCAATGCTTAAAATTATTATTAAAAGGTACTGAGTATCATTTCCTCAAGGCTAATAATCCCTTAACCTCTCATCAAGATAATTAGGAGGGTTTTTTCTCCCCTCTTCTATTTTAACATTCTGATATTCAGATCCCATCTGAATTAGGTGTTATAAATACTGCAACTGTAACTCTAAAAACTTGCTCTTCATTACATGTTTCCAAATTCTGACTAATCACTTAAGATCCTCAACTATCTATTCTATTACCTCACATTTAATTCATATATTGAGAATCCTTTATAAAACCTACAGTTTATTCTTAGGGTTTTTCTTTTTTCAAAATATAGGTTCTATGACTCAGAAGTAAAAGTAGTTATGTATTACTGATAATCCACAGGAATTATCAGTAATGCATATTTTGCTAGATTAGAAAAAAATACTATCATATCATTGACAATGATACTACATAGTTATTTCATATACCTAGAAATATATTTTTAGCTTCTACATTTGAATTTTGGCATATAAGTACCTAAAACTAAAAATACAATGGGGATTCCTTATTTGTAGGGAAAAAAATCACATAAAGATGTGACCCAAATCAAATTTTCTTTAGTTTTTGCAAGCATATGCATATGAAGTCTCCTATTGTATTTTAAGATGACTTACCTTTAAAGTTATGAGTATTCAAATAATCAATTTTATAATTTTCCTTAAAAAAAATCAAGACTCCATCTAACACCAACTTCTAACAAATAATCTCATATGTAAAATGCTACACAATCCTAGCTCTTTTGTGAGAAATGACATGTAAGTAGGAAAAAATAAAACGAATGAGGTGACAAAATACAGGTAAGTTGCTCTGGGTATTAATCAAAACCAACCAGAGGATTCACAGTGACCTTGTAAGAGCACACTCGGTGCCTTGGTTAACCTTACTTAAAGTGCTGCATAGTCAGGATGGAACTAAAAACACAAGACTGCCCACTTCTTGTACTAAAGACTTAGAAATCCTTTTCACAGTAGAACGCTGTTTACTGGACTGTACCCACAAGCTTCCTGAAAGTATTTTGACTAAGGCTCTTAAGAAGCTCTATCAGCAGAATCTCTGACTAACAGATACACTATTTTAAGCAGCAAAATCTTCACAGTGGTTGCATCCAGACTATACAGCATACCGGATCATGAAATATACTAAAATGGATGAGTATGTGCAAAGTAATGACCTTGAAATCTTGCATGAAGAGAATGTGAATCGATGAACGGGAGGTTTACGTCCCTAACAATCTGACTGGTCAGAAGACTTACTAAACTTGTAACAACTATTAGATTCACTGTAAACTCAAATATGCTGCCTGTGTTTTATTTAGCAAATATATATTAATCATTCTACATTTGACACCTATAATGAATTAAAATTAGGGTTAGAGCTATAAAGGATGTACTATACACCTTGTGATTCACTCACCTCATTTCTTCTTATACGTATTAATCATAAAAAACCAAGATATATAAACAATTTTTGCATACTGAAATTTCTACAAGTCTGAATCCATTAAGTAGAATAAAACCAACTATCTTTTTAAAATATAGAAGTTTCTTTCTGGAACTCTGCTCATAAAAATAAAAGTTTGATTAAAAAATTTTAATTAAAATATATACTCATTAAGAATATGTTTCTGGGCCAGGAATGTAGGTAGGCCCTGCATTCAATCCCTATAACTATAAAAAATAAATAAAGAGGAAGAAAGAAAAAAAAAGTATGTTTCCCAATGCTATTTTTAACTAAATGCTTTCTAAATCTAAAAAAGTATACCATAAATTTGTATTTCAAGAATACCCAAAATTTTTTACAAAGCAATCAAAAATTTTAAATTGGTAGTACTGTGCAGCCAGTCAGTAATTATTAGAAATATCACCAGTCTTTGTAATATTTGACTTAATATCACTCTTTTATTTAAACCTTTCAACTAAAAAATGAGAAAAATTCAACAAAATTAATGAGGCAAAACATTTGTGCTTCCACTAATAACCATCAAAACAAAATAACTAAAAACAAATTATTATACTCAAGTTCTCTTTGTACAACTACCTGAAAAAAGAACTTGCAAAAGTCAGTTTTCGGCATGTATATTATAGAACTTGTACATGTTGCCTGTTGGCGACTGCTCTAAGTATATCCTGAAAGTAACTTTAATCTATCCATAAGAGTAAGAATAACACATATGAAATATTTTCAGTTTTGAATATATTAAAAGCAAATACAGATTAAAATGCATGTTTCTCATTATTAGACAATTGCTTAGTAAGGAAAAAATTATATTTTTCCACATTCTACCACCCAATCTATTTTTCACTGAGAGAAGAATAAAAACCATAACAAAATATAGCAGAATATTTGTAATGAGATATGAAGAAGACCTACATGTACCAAGAGTTTTTCTTAGTCACTCTATAACTTTGGGGAGCTGCTGTCTGATAGGTGGGTGTTTGAATGGTGAACATATTTCAATAATACTGGAATTTACAAAACTCATTCCCACTGCATCACTCACAGCCCAGTACAGGAATCAGTACACCATTTTATTCAAATGTATTTCCTCACAGTGAAGAGGGTGGACAGCTTCTAAAGTCAATCAAGATAAACTGCTTTTAATAAAACAGTTTAAACATATAATTTAACCATTGAAATTGAATGGACAGAGCATTTTAAAGCCCCAATTGTTCAGAAACTAACTTAAAACATAAACCACTCTTTTTGTGTTATTATTTCGCTGTATTTCCCACAAAATGTGCTGCAACTGGCATCTAAATAGTTTCTTTGCATGGTGAGATGAAACATCTTGAATGCTCAAACTGTGTTTTTATGAGTGCCTCGGGACCCTAAATTTTAGTGGTCTATTAAATGCCAGCAATTTCATGCTGCCTTGCATAAAACAGCATTCACATATTGGAGCACAGAAGTCCACAGCTACATTATACGCCTGCTCCAACTCTCAAACAAAAAACTGAAGCAGAAGCTAATCAAAATAGTATTTTAGAAAATAATCCTTTCCAATCTTTTCACATTTAGTTAATACACTATCTACCTGTTAACAAATGTACAGCCTTTAAATTTTTAAAGCCTTTTAGAATTTTGTAAGCAACTATGATTTATCCTCAAAAAATGTATAGCAACCCCAAACAGTAAGGAGGTAGCTAAGTATATAAACTTTTTCTCACACCCACGGACAATATACCTTCCTGGTAGATGCTGGTGAAGGTTAAACTCCCTAAGACAGATTTACTGCTTATGTATATTTTCACGCAGAAGCAGCTCTCAAAGTCATCCTGCACATTTCTGCCTCACACTTCTTACTATCTGATGTATACAACTTCTATGTTAAGGCTCCGAGTCTCTTACCTGGCAGTGTTATCCTTCTCAAAAAGAAATCCAGTCCTATGGTTTGCTTGTACTGTTTCCCAAAAGTTTCTTGCGCAAAACACGTAGCTAAGGAAGTCTAAAACAATTGATGCACAGAATATCAAAATTAATTTTTTTCAGGAATATAAACATAAGACCACTACTAAATCTTACTAAGTAATCTTAACATTTATAGTCCAATTAATCCAACAGGCAATTTTAAGAAGCTCTAATCAGTTACAAAGGGAAGGGGAACTAATACCACCAGGTAAGCTCCACTGGCTAGCAGCCTACAGTGGCGAGGACACAACAATCAGTTAGAGCTATTCAAATCCTGTCCAGCTCCTTCTCCTCGATGGAAATTACAATGTAAGAATTATTAACAGAAAAGATTAAGCAGCATGATTAAATATGTGAATTTTAGCCTTCAGTTCACAAGAGATGCATACTAATTAGGAGAAAACTGCTTATAGAATTTACTTCCCACCCCAAAAAGGACCATAATTGTTTAATTTTTCTTCATATCAAAATATTAAATAAAAGATTATGTAGAATTACCCTGAAAATGTGCATCTTTCAAATAAAGTATAAGATTAATATAAAGCAGGCAAAATAAATATTCCCACCCAAGAAGCATAATGCTAAAATAAAATCACAAAGCTATTACAACCAGAACAGATAGTCATCTCCTTTTTCTAAATAAAAACTTAGTTTCAATCAAAAAGTCTGCCGTTTTTAAAGCACCATTTATTATCAAAGCAAAAGAATAACAATTTTGTTAATAATGAAATAACTCAACTGAGATATCTTAAACATTTTAATGCACTATTCTTATTTGAGAGACTCCTCAAAACGCCAGAAAGACAGCTTAATAAGATTTTATCATTTCTATATAAAGTCCGGGGGAAATAATACCCCCTTTTCTTTCTTAAAAGTTAAAATTAGATATCAACTCTTGAAATAACGAAAAATGAGATAAAATTTCCAAGACAGCTTATTATAGTTAATTATTATGTAAGTGAAGCAGTGCAAAAGAAAACTTGGCCAAATTTCAACATCTTTAGCAAGATGACCTAAAATTCCATTTACATAAGAACCATATTTTTTCACACAAATAGCAATTTGCACACACTAACTCCAGTTTTTCAAATATTTATTCAAAATTTGTAATACATTTCTAAGATATTTGATCACATATTTATTGAGTACTACCATATGAAAGATGTCTACAGACAGAAATAAACTCAGCACATTTGGTATATCCTTGAAGCACATAACAATATCTAAACTGAAAGACCAGAATAAAGGATAAGTATTCCTTTTTAAACTGTTTTGATTTTTATTTAGCTTTAATTATGCCACTGACTTTGCTAAGGGAGCTCAAAATCATCTGAGAAGCCTAAAACTTCTGGAGAAATATAATTGGCACCACGTGTACTATTCCAAGTATTTCAAATGTTTAATATGTGGATGGCTGAAATATTTAAAAATCAAAGAGAAATCCAAGGCACATGTAAGAGCAGCAATAATGCCATTTGAGGAAATTTTCATTCTCATTTAAGATTCTCAACATTTAATATTTTTATATTCACGGATATTCGGAAAAGTTCTCTGTAAGGATCTTTTCTTGGAAACAGGACTTCTAGATTTTTAAGGTCCTGCCCGCAAACATTTGAGGCAAACATTAAGTGTCAAAATCATAGAATTTTCAATTGAAAGAATATAAACTCTCAGAAGTATAGATCATAGTGAACACTGTGCATTAAAATAGGCTCTTTTCATATCATCTCCGGATATCTTGCTATGCTATAAAAATTATGTAGAGCATAATATGAATCAATGGGGAAGGCACTTTCTTTTCAATTATTTAGACATTGTGCCATCTTTCACATTCAATAATTCCTTACAAGTTATTATATAGGTACCTTTCTCTGATAATTACAAACAACCAGCTACTGTATGTGAAACATCTTTATCTGATTCCTTATTTTTTTGGTTTGAAAAACTTATAATAACATTTTAAATGAATATTTAATAAAACTGATAAAAAAACCAAAGAGAAATATTTTACCTCAAGAAATGTGTAATAAAATCAGAAAATATGAATCATAACAGGAAAGAAATAGAAACGTGTTACTGGAGGAAGGAACTAAATTGCTCTTGAAGAAATTGTTAGCTATCATCTCTATGGCTTCTATCACTGTATGAAAATGTAAAAAACACCAGAAAAATGGAGAAGCGTTAAATCAAAATACAAACAAGGAGGAAATAGAAACTGAGATCATAAAAGAAAAGGGGAGTAAAAAAGGAGAGAGAGAATGTTAGTAGCTGCCAATAATTTGAAGCTGAATATGGAAAGAATGTTTGATATAATAATGAAAGAACATTAGGTTTCAGATGCCCACTTTAGAAAATGTCTGGCAGGAAAAATAAAAGGCTGTTACAGTTTAAAAATATATTACTTAGTCAAGAAGATGACGACTATATAAAAGCCACACAAAAGAAGGCTACAAAAGCGCCATTAGACTATCACAAAAATATCGCTGTTATTCTTTGAGGCAGAATGATAGTCCAAATTTGGCAATATCTAAGTAAAAAAATTATGTTTTGTTCTCCACTAGCCAGAACTTTAAGTGGAGACAGAAAAACCATAATTATTCATAATAAATTAGGAACAAAGAGAAAATATGTAGTCTACATTTTTAAAGCTAGATATAAAATTATAAATAAATTTTAGCTGAGTAATAGATGTACAGCAGAAAAATACTGCAAGAAAACAGAGAAGTTTAAAGAATCAAAACATGTAGGATATTAAGTAATGTGGGGGTCTTTTCACAGCTGCATTAGTATTAGAGATTGTATAATTTTAAATTGAAAATAAACTCAGGTTACTAACTGAATGCAATAAAACTCAGAAAACAAAAAATTAAATGGCTTTCAGAAGAAAATCTAAATGATGAAAAAACTATATAAAAACCTAACTTAAAATTTTTATTGAATAAAGGTGTCACTTGTTCAAGAAACTCTTTAAGTGTCCAAAAACTCATATAAAGAAAAAAGACTCCAAATTCTTTTCTTCCCCAAGATATTTAAAGGTAATAGCAGAGTATTAAATTGTTTTCCTCAGAAAATTGAATAACAAAGACAGGGGTGACAAAACGGAAATTATCAAAATACTCCACATTTTAATGCATACATATGGACATCTTTCCTAGGAGCCCTAGAAACTTGAATTGCTGACCAAAAGTTGGAATAGCTGTGCAGTGCCAACTGCCAGGGAGGATGCAAAGCAAAGCGTCACCGAAGAAACGGTCCCGACTACACTCACAGCCTGGAAATAGGATGCCACAACCTAGAAAATGACAGCGATAAGAACCAGCATTTCTGAAGACTGACTGGGGGAAGAAAAAGATACAGGCAGAAGGAAGACCAACTTTAACGATACTCCCAACAGAGTGTTGGCACCCTTGAGACATGTGAAGGTACCTGGGCACAGGCTCTCTGCCTTTAGTGGGAGAGTGGAACACAAACCCTCCAAGGTCCTATGGACCCTCTGGCCAGAACAAGTACCAGGCAATGTTTATGGTGTTGCAGGAGGCCCCACAAGCTTGGGTCGAGGAAAGGGGGACCGGCTGGCTTGGGATATTCTCACGCACGCACACTCATTCATTCAACCAACAGTCACGGGGAGCTAGATCTGGAGGCAGGGATCTGTCCCGCTGGCAGTTCTATCCTCAGCATCCTGGCCACAACAGGTGCTCGAGAAACACTGATGGGATGAATGCTTGTACTGGCAGGTGCCGTGCTGGAAACACAGATCTTCAGGTATGGTACCTAAAACAGCGACTCGGTTTATTTAAGTGCACACCGTATTCTGAAAGGTTTAGATGGATTGTTAGCATTTCATGTGTACGTGTTCACAGGCCTCCTTGTGCGGTGACCCCTACCGATACCCACGCTATCGATGACGCACAAATAGGATGGCTAGGTGCCCTGCACGTCCTAAGTGAGAGAGCCCTGCATCTGACTTCTGATTTCGGGAAAAGGGGGAAGATCGGGCAAGGGGCGGGGGCACAGGTGACCGGGCTGCCCGCGCAAGATGGGTGGTCAGACGCCTCCGAGACCCTCGCCGGTCCTCAGAGGCGACAAGCCGGAAAGCTTCCCAGCGAGGCGAACTGGCCCGAGTCTTGCAGGAGTTGGCGATGCAGGCAGGGAGTTGGGAACTGACTTTTATTATTTTTAAGGGGGCGCTGGACAGCTCTCGTCCACCTTCCGGCCGGGGCCTACGGGCGCCGGGCTCCGGGCGACCAGGCGACGCTGCGCGGGGAGGAGTGGGCGCCGGGGCCGCGCCGGGGTGCCTGCAGGCCGGGGACGGCGGGCCCGCTCGAGGACTGACCTTCCCGGAGGTGCCGTCCCCCAGCACGACGATTTTCAGTTGCCGGTCCTGGCTCTCCTCCTCCGAGTCCGACATGCTGTCCAGGGAACCTGGCCCGCCCCGCGTGATGGAGGGAGGAAGGGAAGGAGGAGGCCTCCGGGGGGCGGGGGAGAGGAGAAAGAGACGCAGTGGGGGCCGGACCCCCCGCCCCGGCGTCTCCGCAGCGGATGGAGGAATCCAGAGAATCACTCCCCAGGCGCCATCTTGCCCGCCTCCCCGCCCCCTCGCCAGCCCCGCCCCGAGCGTTACGTCAGCGCGCGGCCGGCCCCGAGCGTTACGTCAGCGCGCGGCCCGCCTCCGCGCCCCTCTGCGCCTGCGCCAGGCTCCCTGCTGGGTCAGACCACTAGGCCGCCGGGGGACGCTCAGGGGATGTTGGAGAGACGCCGCGTTGCATTGCAAAGGCAGTTGGCTGGGAAAAAAAATTAAAGGTTATATTTCGATTTAGATAGAGAAAATTAGAAGCAGAGTAGCTCTCGGAGATTTGTTCAGAATCTTTTTTCTGCCTCCCTATTGAGACGGTACCTGAAGCAAATGGTTTAGTCCGAGCCGAGCGCGGGGGGGGGGGGGGGATGAGGGAGGGCCGGGATGCTGGTTGCCAAGGACCCAGGAGCGGCGGGGGCGGGGCCTGTCTCTGAGCACCAGGTACGCGGCGTAGGGGAGCAGAGGCTGGGCAGGGGTCGGAGAAGCGGGCAGGAGCTGCAGGAGTGGCCGTCAAGGTTGATGGAGCTTCCGTGCTGCTGCTTGTTTGGGCCTTTAAAACCCTCTGTTTTCTCTAAATAACCTGAATCCAATGATTCTACTGGGCGCCAGTCTCCTTGCACAGATTCTTCGCCTTCGGGCAGCAGTTCTCAAAGTGTGGTCCGCGGACCCTCGGCGGTTCCGATGAAGTAAGAACGGTTTGCTATAGTAGCATGCACACCTGGTTTACCTTTTTCACCTTCACCCTCTCACAAGTATGCAGTTTTCCCGAGAGGAACTTGTGTATGTTGTCATCACTCTGGCAGCTAAGGTAGCTCCAGCTTACTACGGCTTTTAAACACTTCTCAATTTTAATTTGAATACATTAATGTTATGTATATCTCACATAAACAGTAATTCTTAAAAATATAGAAGGACCCTGTCAAAAAACAAAGAACCTGAGAACTGCTCTAGGTTATCCCAGTACAGGAGCATAGGTAAATGACATAATTAAAAATTATAATACAGTGAGATAAATTCTACAATAATAATGCCAATGTGCGCCTACTATGTGTGTCACCTTGTTAAATATTTTACATGTACTCTTTACTCCTCATAAGAATGCTATAAATCCTCATTTTACGAATGAAAAAAAGTTTAAGTTACAAAAAACAGCTCAGCGGCCCTAGTCCTAAAAAGAAGGTGGAAATTAAAGTGGGAAATCAGTACAGCATATAGAATTACCTGACTCTGGAGACAGAACTGGAGTTGTTTATTTTTCCCCTACTAGGAATGGAACACAGGGGCATTCTACCTCTGAGCTACACCCCCAGCCCTATTTTTTTATTATTATTTATTTCAAAACAGAGTATCACTAAGTTGCAAAGGGCCTCACTAAGAATTAGCTGAGGCTGGCCACGAACCGCGATCCTCCTGTCTCAGCCTCCCAAATGCTGGGACTATAAGCGTGTGCCACCATGCCCAGCTCAGAACTGGAGTTCTAATCACAGGCCTGCTACATGAATAAAATAGATTACTTCCTTCCTAGGGCTGTGAAGCCATAAAATAATGGGTGTTAAAATAGTATAAACATCTCAGGGCCTGCCAAGTAACAAGCTCTCAACATTAGCCTGTGTAATGATGGCCCCTGTGTAACTATTTTTGATGAAGGTGCATGTTGGAAGGGTCACTGTTACCTTGGTCAAGTGTCTTGTGTGGTCTCGGTCTCACCTGTAGGTAAGAGTGGGCCTCCATAATAGGTACCAGGTTAGTATTAGTTCTTGGTTCTCTCCCCACTCCTGCCAGCACCACCACCAAACCACTGGATTTGTTAATATGAGGCAGAAGAAGAAATGTGTGAAAGGGTTTTGCAAAGTCCTTTGAAAATGTTACTTTTCATAACCTGCTGCTAGTGAAAACAGATTTGGCCCCTTCTTACCCCTAAAATTTAAATTTCTGTTAAGCTAACAGAAATTTGCTTTTCTACCTTTCCTTGAGGGAAACAGCTGTATGAGCCTCTGACCAACAAAAAGATGACAATGTGCGTGAGAGACATTAGATGAGACGTTCTTGCCCAACTTCACAAAAGGAAAGGAAGAAAGGGGGATGCAGAGGTGGGCCATCCCTCTCTCCCTTTGATGCCATTATTGGGCAAGAGCATGATGCTGGGAACTCCTACAGCCTTTTTCAGCCCATCTTTTAGCACCTTATTTTGAGGAACAATAGTATTAAGTCACGTAAGAAATATATTTCACCCAGGACTTGGGAGGCTGAGACAGGAGGATTGCAGGTTCATGGACAGCCTCCGTACTTAATGAGTCCCTCCACAACTTAGTGAGACCCTGTTTCAAAATAAAAAAAAAATAAAAATAGGGCTGGGATGCTGGGCAAGGTGGCACACGCTTGTAATCCCAACATTTGGGAGGCTGAGACCAGAGGATCACGGTTTGCAGACAGCCTCAACTACTTCCGAGGCCCTCTGCAACTTAGTGAGACCCTGTTTCAAAATAAAGAATAAAAAATAGAACAGGGGTTGTAGCTCGGAGGTCGAATGCCCCTGGGTTCCATCCCCATACTCACAAAAAAAAAAAAAGTAGGGCTGGGGGGGTGTAGTTCTGAGGTAGAATGCCCCTGGGTTCAATCTCTAGTACTACTGGGGGGGGGGGGAATATATTCGTTATTTGCAAATTAAAACATCCTACTTGGCACAACTACTTTGACTTACCTAAAGTAATAGAGTTGATATTCATGTGTGCTTTCATATGAAGAAAAATCTAGAAGAAAACTTGCCATTTTCCAGTCACCAATATCTGAGATGACTGCTTTGACAGAGGCACTCACATAGATATGGGTGCATCTCTAGGATGGTGTCGCTCTAGAAAATGAAATCTCAGTTTCATTATTTTAATAACCATATTTTACATATCTGTGGCAAGTCTGAGAGGTTTAAAATGAGAATTCAAAAACCAGGCTGTTTTGTTAATAGAAAAGTCTTTCCATTGTGGGGAAGATGACATTAGCCTTGAGAATTTCCAGTATGGTGCTCTGACACTCTAAAAAGAAATAGAGCTCACCAGGCATGGTGGCGGATTCTTGTCATCCCAGCATTCAAGCGGCTGACACCGGAGGCTCACCATTCACGGCCAACCTCAGCTACTTAGGCCCTTTGCAACTCAGTGAGACCCTGTTTCAAAATAAAGAATGAAAAAGAGGACTGGATGTATAGCTCGGAGGTAGAATGCCCCTGGGTTCCATCCCCAGTACCGCAAGTAAATAAATAAATAAATAAATAAATAATGCTAATTCACAAAAATAAAAAATATTTCTATGGATTCTCAGGTTCAATGCCTCTAACAAGGTCACAAACTAGGAAATGTTTCCCAATAGTCTTAAAATTAATAAACAAAAGATTTAGAGCAGAATTTAGGCCTTTCAAGAAACTGGATTGGATTTTTGTTGTTGTATTGTGTGGGGTTTGGGGGAGTTGGGTTTTTGGTTGGTTGGTTGGTTGGTTGGTTGGTGGGGTGTGTTTGTGAGTATTTTTGGTGGTGGTTATTTTACAGTATTGGGAATTGATCCCAGGAGAATTCTACCTTCAAGCTATACCTCTCACCCCTATTTACTCTTTTCTATGTTTCATTTTGAAATAGGGTCTCATTAAGTTGCTGAGGCTGATCTCAAACCAGTTATCCTTCTGTCTCAGCCTCTCAAGTACTAGTATTACAGGAGTGCACAACTGCACTCGGAAAAATTGGGTTCTTTAGAACTAGAACCTCAATTTTAAAATATCATTTCTAGCATCCTTAACAGGTGATCATTTAACTGTGAGTGCATCCACATTCAAGTAGTTTATTTCTTTGTAAAGCAACCTGGACTATGGATAAATAAGGAGTGGTTATTAGAATACTCAAAAGAAGTTTCAGTGGGAGAAGAGAAAGGTAGGGTAATAGGGCGATCAGAGGCCATCAAAATATGTCATATGCAAAAATGTCACAAAAAACCCATTATTTTGTATAATTAATATGCACTAATAAAGCCGGGCGTGGTGGCACACACTTGTAATCCCAGTATTTGGGAGAGTGAGAAAGGAGGATCGCAGGTTCATGGCCAGCCTCAGCTACTTAGTGAGGCCCTCTGCAACTTAGAATAAAAAATAGGGCTGGGGTAGCCAGGTGTGGTGGCATATGCTTGTAATCCCAGTGCTTGGGAAGCTAAAAAAGGAGGATCGCACAGTTTCAAAGTCAGCCTCAGCTACTTTGTGAGGCTCTCAACAACTTAGTGAGACCTTGTTTCCAAATAAAGTCCAAAATAGGTCTGGAAGTATAGCCTGGAGGTAGAAAAGCCACTGGGTTCCATCCCCAATACCACCAAAAATAAATAAATAAATAAATAGGGCTAGAGGTATAGCTCAGAGATAGAATGCCCATGGGTTCAATCCCTAGTACCACACACACACACACACACACACACACACACACACACACACACAAACCTGCCCTAATAAAAATATTTTAAAACTGACCATAAATTGCAGCTGTTGGTATTAGGATTGTCTTATCAAGTAAACACTAGCTTACCATTTGTGAGCTAGGGATATAGCCAAGGTAGAGGATATTTGCCTCTCAGGCATAATGCCTGGGTTCAATCCACAGCACCACACACAAAAACCTCATTCTATGAAAGATATTTAACACGAGTGGTTTTTTTTTTTTTAGTACTTAATGTACAGTTAAGTACTAACTAAACATTAGTTTAGTACTTAATGTTTTACTTAATGTCTATTCATTAAACAAATATTTAATGAATGCCTACTATGTACCAGGCATTCTGTTTGGCACCTTCTCCAAACATTGAGGCCACGGAAGAAAATAAAACCTACGAAGGCTGTGTTCCATGGAATTTACAAAGTGGTGGAGGAGAATAGCTGACTGACTAATGACCACACAAAGATGTTAGCTCCTAATCCTTGGAAAAGGTAAATGTTAGTGTACTTAGAGAAAGCATCTTTCAGATGTGATTAAATAAAAGATCTTGAAATGGAGATATCACCCTGGAGCATCTCAGTGGACCCTCAGTGTAGTCGCAGGTGCTATGGTTGGGTCTAGAATGTTCCTCCGAAAGCTGATGTGTTGAGAGCATGGTGCCCAGGGCTGCAAGCTTCAGAGGTGAGGTGTGACTGGAGTAATCAAGCCACGGGGGGTGTGGGCTTGAGGATTCCATCTGCCCCTGGCTCCTTCCTTCTCCGTCTTTTTCTGTCTTTTTTTTCCAGCTGCCATAAGCCGAGTAGCCTCCCTCCGCCATGACCAGCCACCATAATATTTCTGCCTTGGATCCAGCTGACCATGGACTGGACCTCTGAAACCATAGGCCAAAATAAACATTTCCTCCTCTAAGCTGTTCCTGACAGGTATTTTGGACAGAGAAAAAGAAAAGCTGACTGACACAACATGTATCTTTATCTTGATTAAGGAGCATCTTCACCTGAACATGTGTAAAATTATGAATAAGACATGGTTAACCTGGCCAACCATTGGTGGGGGGGGGAGAAAACGGGGGCGGGGGGAGAGGGCACCAAATATAGTGTAAATGTATACTATTTATGTTCAATAAAAAAAATTGTTAAAAAAAAAAAAAAAAAAAAAAAAAAAAAAAAAAAAAAAAAGAAAGAAATTTGGCACAGACAGAAAAGCAGGCCGTATAACCACAGAGACAGAAACCGTGGCGAAGGAGCAGTGCTAGGGCCCAGTAGAAGCTGCCAGAGGCAGAGAGTGAATCCTCTCCTAGAGCTGAGAGAGTGAGGACAGCCCTCACCATTTTTCTGTTGTACAAGGATTGAACCCAGGGGCATTCTACCTTCAGTCTACACCCTCAGCCCTATGTTTTATTCTTTATTTAGAAACAGGGTCTCACTAAGTTGCAGAGGGCCTCACTAGGTAGTTGAGGCTGGCCTTGAACTGTGATCCTCCTGTCACAGCCTCACAAGTGCTGATATTACAAGCGTGTACCACCATGCCCGACTCTACCTCACACACTGTGATTTCAGTCCAATAATACGATTTAGGACTTCTAGCCTACAGAACTATGAGCAGATAAGTTTATTTTCAGTTGTCAAGTTTATGGTAATTTGCTGCAATAACCACAAAAAACTGATGAAAAGAGGAACAGAGATACTTAATGAGTCAATAAGAAAACTTCAGATTCAAATAGATTAAGAAAATAATTACAAAATAAACTGATGGATGGGACAAAGCAAAAATATCTAAAAGTTATTATTCATCACTAATAAAGTAAATAGTCATTGAATTAGAGAGCAGACTAGTTTCAGAATGTAATGGCTTCTGCCATCTTCTTAATAAATCTGATAATCATAAGTATTCGGTTACAGGCATGGGCCCCCAAGCCTAGCTATTATTTTATAATTTTAAAGACATGATACTATGACTAAATGCATGTGAATATGGATTTGGGAGAAAAGCCTAGTGTCACAGCTCATGCTTGTAATCCCAGAATTTGGGAAGAGGATTGGAGGTTCATGGCCAGCCTTAGCAACTCAGGCCCTCTGCAACTCAGTGAGACCCTGTTTCAAAACATCAAAAAATAAAAGAGGGCTGGAAGTGTAGCTCATAGGTAGAATTCCCTAGGTTCAATCCCTAGATCCCAAGTACTACATGCACACATCACACACACACACACACACACACACACACACACATAATACACACATGCACACACATACACACATGCCCACACACAGCAATTCAAAACCCAGTCTCCTTTGAGGTATTTTTTAGTCATTACCACCTCAAAGATAATCACTATTCTGACTTCTGGCACTACATATTAGCTTTACTTATTTTGAACTTCAAACTAGACTGAACAGTTAAACAGTATGTATTTCTTTGGTATCTGGCCCCTTTCACTCAATACTACGTTCACAAGAGTCATCAGTGCTATGTGTGCAGCAGGAGCTTGTACTTTTCCATTGCTATATACTATTCCATTATATGCATTTACCATAGCTTACCCATTCTTTGTTGATGGACACATATGTTGTTTACAGTTTGGAGATATTATTAATAATGCTCCTTAACACCACCTATCCCTCCAGAGAAAATCAAAGTCCACGTATATCACTCTACTCTTAAAAAAAATCTTCCAAGCCAGGCATGGTGACATACATCTATAATCCCAGTACTTGAAAGGCTGAGACAGAAGGATCAAAGGTTTAAGGACAGCCTCAGCAAGTAGTGAGACTCTCAACATAGTGAGACCCTGTTTCAAAATAAAAACAAAACAGGGCTGAGAGTATAGCTCAGAGGTAGAATGTCCCTTGGTTCAATCCCCAGTATCACACACACAAAAAATATTAAATAGCTTCCATCTGCATTTTATAATCTATGAAATAGATGATCCATTCAATAATCATAAACTTGGTTCTTATTTATTAACTTTTGTTAACTTATATATTACCTTTTAACTATATGATTCTTATATATACCTTCTAAACATTTACATTTGGTGACTTAGTCTTGAAGTGTCTCATCTTTTGCATCTAGTGGTCTCTACTGATACTTCAGTTTTCACCCATTGTTTTGTTCAGCATGATAAAAGTATCACTTTCACACAAAGAAATATACTTAGCTCACTTTAGATCGAAATATTCTTGACTTCCTTTTGATTGGCAAAATGATGCTTAATTTCATCTGGAAGAATAAACACTTAAAAATAACCAGGAATATAAGGGAAGGAGACAAGAAATCAACAAGTCATCAGTAAGCAATATGTTTGTTTAATTATTTCTAACTACAATTATATCATGCAATATCTATGAATTGATATTAAAACAAATACATATATATATATATATATATATATATATATATATATATAGAGAGAGAGAGAGAGAGAGAGAGAGAGTTAATGAAGAATTACCAAACGTTATTGGCATTGAATAACAACTAAATATACATCTCATATCCATGAAGAGAAAAGTAATGTATGTCAATTCTACTTAATGATCTACAGAATTAATGCAATGTAAATAAAACTTTTCACTGAGTTTTAAGTAAATTTGCAAAGATCCAAGAATAGCTCAAGATATTCCAAAAAAAGATTAAAGAACTTACCTTACCAAATATTACACAAATAATTGTATTTGTGTAGAGTTATAATAATTAAGACACAGTGTAATATGTTGTAAGGATAGATAAATTGAACACTACAACAAAATAGGTGCAGCTCTGATATATGACAGAGGAAATAATATTTGGTATGATAGTATACCAAAGAAGAATGGGTCTTAGATGGAAACAATTTGGGAAAAGAAATCAAACTAGAGTTCAATATTCTCTCATAAAACAATAATTAAATAAATAAATCCTAGTTGAATTAAATATCTCAATATGAACAACAAAACTTATATCCAGGTGTGGTGGTTCAGTATGTGGGAAGCTGAGACAGGAGGATTTCAAGTTTGAGGACAACTTCAGCAATTTAGCAAAGGTCCTCAGCAACTTAGTGAGACCCTGTCTCAAAATTAAAAATAAAAGTAGAATTGGGGTTAGACTCCTAGGTAGAATGCCTCTGGGTTCAATATCTACTACCACAAATAACTAAATAAACAAACAACACTTAAACACATTGAGACTATCTTCCTGATCTTGAGATAATGAAAGACTTCTTGATGAGACACAAAGAGTTCATCATAGAGGAAAGTTACCATGGAATTTAAAACTACTGTTCATCAAAACATAGTACAAAGAGAGTGAAGGTATAAGCCACAAATTAGAAGGAGATGTATTCAACACATAAAACTTATAACCAATGGGCATCTAGAGTCTTCAAAGAATTAGACATCAATAGAGAAAAATCCAGCAGAAACATGAGCAGACAACTTTAAAGGACATTTCATAGGACACATGGATAGCCAATAAACTTTAGCAAAAATGTTTGTTATAATTATATATAAAATGTTCCCAACAACTTCCAGGAAGATAGCGATCAAGCGAAGAAGCACGTACCAGTCCTACTGACACCCCATCTCCATTGCCTTAAAAATAGCATTCTAGAAAACCAGAAAATACTACCAGTAGAGAATAACATGATAGGTACGAGATGGCAGGGAAAAAAGGTTAGACGACCAATCAAAGAGCAGAAAAGAAACCTGCTCGCCTTGCGGTGGCGGGCACCACAGTGGTGCCATCTTGCCTCACTGAATCCAGAGACAAACAGGAAAACCATGGACCTGAGGTGAGCAGCTGCAGATCAAAGCTGTAAGCCATCAGTTCTTCTAATGCAAACACTAGCTACAACTTGCAGCAGTAGAGGACAAACTCAGCACGCCCTCCAGGGATCCAGAGCATTGCTCAATAACACCGGGAAAGAAACCCACCCACCTTCCGGCCATGGGCATTATGTAAGCATCACCTTGCCTCACTGCACTTGACTCCAGAGACAAACAGAGAAACAACCAACAACCTAAAGTAAGAAGCTGCAAATCATCGGAATTGTAAGTCATCAGTTTCTCCTGCACAGACACCTGCTACAACTTGCAGCAGAGGTGGCCAAGCCCACCACATCCTCCAAAGATCCAAAACAGCACTCAACAACACTATAAGTGAAGCCACCATCCCTGCAGAAGAACACCCAGTGTGAAGCCCCCAGGAACTCACATAGCCACAATAAACACCGTGGGCTGAGACTTTGCAGTTCACACCGGCAAAGGTGGGGATAGAGTTTACAACTTGCAGCAGTGGCAGCAGAAATCACCACACCGTAAAAAGATCCAGACCAGTGCTCAACAAAACCATAAGTGAAGCCAGGGACCTTGCAGGAGAACACCCAGCATGGCGCCCCCAAGGAACTTGCACAGCTGCAGTAAAATCCCTGGGTCTGAGACTTTGCAGTTCAACCTGGAGAAGGTGGAGGTGGAATCTGCCGTTGGACATAGCAGAATCTCAGATAGACTCAGGCTCTGAATCAGTGGGAAGTGTAGGGGGAGACCTACACTTAACACTAGATCCAACGAGTAGGATTTCCAGCATCACCACAAACCACCCAATCATGGTGAATGGGGATAAGTCAGACCAGATCAGCCCTAGCTCTGGAAAACAGAGACTCTTATATTGAGTTTGGTCTCAGAGGCAACCACCACCTACAGAGGCAGGGAGAGACTGAACTCAACATCTGTGGAAAGCATGGAGCATGACCTGTGCTTAACACTAGATCCAGCCCCATTGATACCGACCGTCTGCATATACTGAGAAAGACTCAGAGAACCAGGCTTGCAGCAGGAAAAGACAGGTGGCACTCAGTGTCTGCACAAAGAGAGACAGTAGAGGCCCAGTCTGCTAAATATTTATTTCTAGAGTTACATTAATTTGTTGTTGGTGTTGTTTTGTTTTTTGTTCTTTTCTGTGTGTGTGAGTGTATATGCCTGTTTGTTTGCCCTCTTCCCAAACCCTCTCCCAAGCTTCTTCTCTTGTACATACCTACTGTTTTTTCTCTATCCCTTTTCTTTCTTTTTTCTTTTTTCTCTCTTCTTCTCTCTTCCGTGTCTCATATTAAATCCACTTCATATCACTATACTAGAAACTCTACATTGGTTACTAGAATACTACTATATAGTCACTATTTCTCATTTCTAAAGTAAACTACTTTATCAAACGCATACTCTCATTCTATTTGATCCTATCTGAGGCTTTATCCTATTCCTGCATTTATGACTTTACTTCCATCCTACTCAATCTTCATTGTTGAATACAACTTGCCCCAGGATATACCAGCTGGCACCTAGGGACTGAGAGAAATCTATCAAAAGCAACAGATACAAACTTCTAAAATTATGAGGAGGAATTACAGGGAAGCAATTGGTTCCCAAAACACTACAATAACAGAACTTGACAATACAGAATTGCAGAGATCTCCAGAAGGTCAAATCAGGAATGTAACTGTAGAAATAATACATGACTTCCAAAATAAATTTAGAGTCTGAAGGAAAAAAGTATGCAATCATCTATTGAAGAAATCAATTTAAAACTATAAACAATCAATTAGACCACATGGAGCATAGAATCTCGCTCCTAGAAGATGATTACTCCAAAAATGAACTCATAGTATATAACTTAGAAAAAAACAATTCGGCAGCATGAATTGGACATTGAAGAAATATAGGCCCATTTTAAAAGAGCAAATCTAAGAATAATTGGCATAAAAGGGGGGAAAACATGAAACCAAAGGGATTAACAATTTTTTTCAAAGAAGTAATGTCAGGAAATTTTGCAAACATAGAGCACGAGGTCAATACACAGGTACTGGAAACTTACAGAACTCCCTTTAGATAAGAACAAAGAAAAGGTTCACCACAGCACATAATAGTCAAACTGAAGAAGGAGAGAATCTTAAAGGCAATAATAAAAACAAAAAAGAAAAATACCAAGTAGCATTCCAAGGCAAACCAATTGGAATCACTCCAAACTTCCCAAACCAAGTCATGAAAGCCAAGAAGGGCCTAGAGTAGCATATTCCAAACTCTGAAAAAAAAAAAACAACTCGTAGCCAAAAATTTCCTACCCAGCAGAATTATCTCTCAAATATTTAGAGATAAAATAAAAATTTTCCACAACAAACAGAAGCTGAAGGAATTTATGTCTTCCAAACCAGCACTAGAGAAAATACTCTGAGATTAACTGCAAAGAAGAAATAAGTAATACATGCCAAAACCAGAGAAACAATAATTTCCATCCAGCAAAAAACTAAGCAAAGAAGAACAAACACTATCTCAAACAGAAGTTAAATCTCAATATGTTAGGAATTAAAAATCATCTCTCAGTGATCACACTGAACATAAATGGCCTCAACTCCCCTATAAAAAGACATAGAGTGGCAAAATGAATTAAAAACCAAAATTAATATATCTGCTTCCTGCAAGAAATACACCTTACAAGTAAAGATAGTAACAAACTGAAGGTAAAGAGCTGGAGCAAGGTAATACATGCCAATGGAACTCAAAGACAAGCAGAAATAGCAATATGATATCAGACAAGTTAGACTTCAAGCGCAAACTTATTAGAAGAGACAAAGCAGGTCATTTTTTATTGATAAAGAAACAATCCAGCAAGAGGGAATAATGATTGTCAACATTTATGCCCCAAATATATGTGCAGCTACTTTCATAAAACAAACTCTTTGTAACATTAAGTCACATAAATCCCCATACAATAATACTGGGAGACTTCAAAACCCCTGTCACACCATTAGAACGATCTTCTAGACAAAAGGTCAGTAAAGATGACTCAGACCTAAAGAACACCATCAACCAAATGGACTTATGAGACACATATAGAATATTCCACCCAACTACACAAAGTTCACATTTTTCTCAGCTGCTCACAGAACCTTCTCCAAAATAGATCACATCCTGGACCAAAAAGTGAGCGCTAGCAAATTCAAAGATTGTGACATAATTCCCTGTGTCTTTTCAGACGATAATGGAATGAAACTAGAACAACTCTAAGAAGACCCATAGAAACCATATAAACATGTGGAGACTGAACATCACACTGATGAATGAAGAATAGGTCATAGAAGAAGTAAGGGCTGAAATCAATAAATTTCTAGAAACAAACAAAAATAGACATATCAAAACCTCTGGGACACTTTGAAGGCAGTATTAAGAGGAAAATTCATAGCACTGAATGCTCACATAAGAACAGAAAATCACCAAATAAATAACCTAATGACATACCTCAAAGCCTTTGAAAAACAGGAACAATGTAAACCCAAAGCCAGTAGAAGACAGGAAATTATTGAAATCAGAGCAGAAATCAACAAAGTCAACAATAAAAATAAACAATTCAGAAAATCAACAAAACCAAAAGCTGGTTTCTTGAAAAAATTAACAAGATTGATAAACCACTAGGACAACTTAACCAAAAAAAAGGAGAATCAACCCAAATTACAAAGACAAGAGATTAAAAAGGAGATATTACTACTGACAGTATAGAAATCAAAGGATTATCAGATACTATACTCCAACAAAATGGAAATCTGGCAGAAAATGACAAATTTCTAGATAAATACAACCTGCCTAACCTGAGTCAAGAAGATGTAGAAAATTTAAACCAACCAATAGCAATCAAATAGATTGAAACAGCAATGAAGAGCTTACCATCAAAGAAAAGTCCAGAACCAGATGGTTTCCCAAGTGAATTTTTAAAACCTTTATAGAAGAGCCAATTCCAATATTCCTCAAACTATTTCATGAAAAATAAAATAACAGGACTCTCCCAAATATATTCTATGAAGCTAACATCACATTCATACCAAAACCAAATAAAAACAGCGGAGGGAGGGGAAAAGAATGGGGTGGAAATTGGGTAAGGGCTAATTGGGTGATGTGTGCATGTATGCCTCCACCATCTTATATCCCATTATGATGTATGACTACAATGCACCAATAAAAAATTAAAAATTAAAAATTAAATGTTCCTTAATACACTCATTTATTAATGTCTAGAGCTGATGTAGTTGAGTCCTGAGGGTTGTAATCCCAGCAGTGGGTGAATCCATTGTAATGGGTTTATCTAGGTGGTGGCCCAGGCTGGTAGGGTGTGGCTGGAGGGGGTTATCCTCTAGGGGATATGGATGTGCCTTCAGGATTATATATGGTTCCTCCATGATGTCTCTCTTACTTTCAGCCTCCATGATGTGAGGAGTGCAGCCCATGTGCTCAACTTCTCTCCACCTTCTGCTGCCATGTCCTGAGATCTATGGTCCCCAACCTCACATGGACTGAACCATGAGCAAATAGATCTTCTTTCCTCTAAGTTACCTGGGCAGGCCTTTAGATTATGGCTGTGAAATACTGACAGAACCATGTTCTACTTCTTTAACACAACCAGATAAACACACAAAGAAAGAGCTTGATGAGATGCCCTTTCATACCCAATAGATTAGCAAAAGCTAAACAGTCTAATAATATCTTTATTAGTCAAAATAGGAAATACTCGCTGAGCGTGGTGGCGCACACTTGTAATCCCCGCACTTGGGAGGCGGAGACAGGAGGATTGCCCAGATTCGAAGCCAGCCTCTGGCTTATATATATGTATATGTATATGTATATGTATGTATATATATGTATATATGTATGTATATATATATATATATATATATGTATATGTATATGTCTGGGAGTATAGCCCAAAGGTAGAAGGGTTTCCAGGAATCCCAGTACCACCAAGAAAAAAAAAAAGGAAAGACATACTTAATGGAGAATTAAAATAGAGAATTGGTTACCTGGTGTCAAAGGATAGAAAAGATGAAAAGGAAATGTAGCACAAAATTAATTATTGTGGACAGCAGCTCATACCCCTTAAACTGGGAGAGAAAAAAAAAAGAGGTCAGGTTTACCATCACTTTTAAGCTGAAGGACTTGGAGAGTTGATCCCAGACTTTTGCCATGTGGCTGCTGTATGCAAATACATAAGGAACCAGGCATGGTGAGGGACACTTGTAATCCTAGTACTTGGTAGGCTAAGACAAGAGGATCACAGGTCAACCACAACAACTTAGCGAGAGCCTCATCAGCTTAGTGAGACCCTGTTTCAAAATTTAAAAAAAAGAAATAAAAATAGAGTTGAAGGTGTAGATCAGAAGTAGAATGTTCCTAGGTTCAATCGCAGGGACCAAAAGAAGAACATAGGGGAAGGGCTCAAAGAGCAGCACCTGGGTTTCATGGAGAAGCCTGGATCTTACATTTTGACCCTCATGGATGTTACTTCCTATCAACTGCTGAAACAGGAGTCTTCTTTTTAAATGACCCCATGTTTGACAAATAGACTCTGCACATTGGCAGCACACACTAGAGAAATGCAAGACAGAGCTAACTAAACACTTCCTCTGTGCAGGGCTCTGCTCTCAGTTCTCTTGCCCTTAATTTTCTGTGTCTGTCTCCTTGGGCCAGACATGCTGCCATAGGGTTCTTCATACAGGCCTCCTTCCCATAAAGATATAGTATGAAGTTAAAATATATTTTTAGTGGAGCCATAACAAACTAGAGAAAACATGATGAATATTTATAACTTAAAGAGGAAATAGCTTCTCTAAATATGACATGGAGCTTGAATCACAAATTTTAAGACTGATAATTTGTGTACATAAAACTTTCAACATTTGTGTGGCCAAAAGCACCATTAGGATCTTATAAACTTTTGGCAGACAGATTAGATGGTTTGTACCAATGTCTCCACTGAGGACAACTAGAAAATCTAGACATGATGTTTCAAAAATCTTTCTTTTAAGTTATCAGAGAATGACTGAACCATAGGGCTAAGTTCTAGGTGAAGAGGGAATCCCCAAAAGCAGAAGCCAGAATTTGAGGCCACTCTCCCTAGACAGTATTTGCTCATTTCAAAAAAAAAAAAAGAGTTGAGAGATAAGAGAGGCTATGTAGCACTTTAATAGCCTCATAAAACTGGAGGAGAAAGGGTAAAGCTTAGGGTTCAAGGTGCATTAGGAGGAATGGCTTTAGTCAACCAGCCCTCATTCTTGGTTTGGGACCCTCCAAAGCAGCAATCTTAAGAGTAAGGGTGGCTAAACCAGAAATAGGTTCTCCACAGGAATGGAAGCCAATATTTTAGTCATCTCAATTTCTCATTAAATTAAGATCTGGGGTTCCTAGCATTCATACATGAACCACAAACCAAAATCAAAGGTACAGCCTCTCTGAAAGAAGACGGTATCACACTACCTCTATAATTTCGTGTGATCAATTTCTAGCACTCAATCAAAAACATGGTATATGAAAAGCACAGCTTTGTAGCTAAGAGTCAGGAAATCATGAACAAAAGAAGTTTACCACAGAGATCCAGATCATGGAGCCCTTAGACATGAACTTTAACATAGATAATATGCTTATGAGATTAAATGACAAAATTGATAGTTTTGTCTGAAAGTTGAAACTACCCAAAAAATGAAAATATCAACAAAAATATGATAACTGTATTTAATTCAATGAAATTTTATAGCTGATTAGACACAGTTGAAGGGAGAAATAACAAGGTAGAAATAAGTTAGAAGAAAGTATGTATACTGGGCATGGTGGCACAACCTGCAATCCCACTACCTAGGATGCTGAGGCAGCAGGCTCAAAAGTTCAAGGCATGTATCAAGAAGAAAACATCTAGTCTAAAAGACACAAAGACAACAGAATAAAAATACAGAAAACATGGTAAGGGACATATAGAATGTGGTCAAAATGTATCCTTGCAGTTCCAAGATTGTGTGTGTGTGTGTGTGTGTGTGTGTGTGTGTGTGTGTGTCGCTAGCAATTGAACCTGCGGATATTCTATCTCTGAGCTATTCCCCCAGCCCTATTTTTTAAACAAGGTTTCCCTAACTTGCCGACGTGCTCACTAAGTTGCTGAGGTTGGCTTTGAACCTGTGATCCACCTATCTTAGCTCCCCAAGTACTGGGGATATAAACATGCACCACCAAGCTTAATTGATCACACAAGATGTGAAAAAAGGACTTTATTTTGTATAGCTTTGAGCCAATCAGACAATCATATAGAACAAAAATAAAATTGGAATCATACACTGTACCATATTTTAAAGAAAACACCAGTTCTGGGCATTTCATAAAGCCAAATATGAAAGTAAGAAAGCTTTTAAAAGATTATATAAGCCGGGTGTGGTGGCGCACGCTTGTAATCCCTGCGCTTGGGAGGCAGAGACAGGAGGATAACGCAGGTTCAAAGCCAGCCTCGCTGGCTTAAGAGACCCTGTTTCCAAATTAAAATATAAAATAGGTCTGGGAGTGTAGCCCGGCAGTAGAAGGGCTTCCAGGAACCCCAGTACCACAAAAAAATAAAAAAATAAAAGATTATATAAAAATATTTTTATAGCTGGGTGTAGTGACACAACACCCAGTCATATGTGCATCCTATAAGCCAGCAATCCCATTTGTTAGTATTTACCCAACCAAAAGACATGTAAAAAAATGTTCATAGACGTGTTATCCACAATACCCTCAAACTAACATCAATCCAAAGGTCTGTCAGCAGTCGATTTGTAGCATACTTACACAATGAATATTATTCAGCAGTGAGAGTGAATGAATTGCTATATGTTACAGCGTGAAAAGGAAAAATCACAACAGTATAGTATGAGCCAGTCAAGGTGGTGCACACCTGTAATCCCAGGGACTCCAGAGGCTGAGGCAGGACGATTCAAGTGTGAGGCTAGGCTGGACAACTTAATGAGAACCTGTATCAAAAAATAAGAGCCAGATGTAATGGTGCATACCTGTAATTCCAATAGTTGGGAGGCTGAGATAGAGGACAGCCTCAGCAACTTAGCAAGAACCGCAGCAACTTAGCAAGCCCAATTTTCAAAATAAAAATAAAAAATAAAGGGCTGGGGGTATATCTTAATTCCCAGGGAATTCCCAGTACCTAATAAATATGTACTTATACACACATACATACATACATACACACACACACACACACACATATATATATATATATAAAGGCTGGGGTGTAGTTCAGTGGTAGAGTACCCCTAAGTTCAACCCTCATATTATATTTGATTATATTTTATTTATTTATGTTTTATTAGTTTCAATATCTATATTGCATTTTAAAATATAAAAATATATTTATTTGTATTTATTTTCTGAATGAGAAAACCAAACAGAAATGAAAACATCTTCTACAATTCCATTCATATTGTTTTTTAAAGCCCACTATTATGAGATGTCACAATAATGGTTATCTCTGAGAAAGGAGCTTCTGGAGTATAGGTAAGGTTCCAGTTCTTGACCTGGGTGGTAGTCACATGGGAGTGTCTGTTTTGATAATTCACAAAGATGTAGTTTTAAGATTTGTACAATTTGGGTATGTTTTACCTAAATTAAAATTATAAATATACATATAATCATATACATATATATGACGGTAGTACATACATAGTAAATTTAAATCCAGAGGATGTAAGCCAAAATATAAAATAGCTACTAATAGTAGTGAGATTACAGAGAACTGTGTCTTTTCATGGCGTACACTTTGGCGTTGCATGATTTTATTTTACAGAGAACATAAATTTGGTTTGATGTTAGCAAAGAAAGGATGAACAAGGGTCGCCAATCACAAAGACTAAAGTGAACGGCCGATGAGAACTGTGTCACATGGTCAGTGTGCATGCACTACTAATGCGTTGCAAACCTGTTAGTTTCGCAATCATCCAAAAGCCTTTGTTTGCAAAGCAAAAAGCCATGCTTGCTGCAGAGCCCAGACCGGTCTGTGAGCTGTGATTTCCCAGCTGTCCACAGTTCTGCCTCATTGCTTTGGGATGTGCTTCATTGATTCCTAAAGCATAGCTCCAGACAAAACCAAAAATGTGTAGAGCGGGCGGGCGAGTTCTCAAATCACCTCTACAGCTGTGAAAACCAGACCTATCTCCAATCGCCAACAAGGCCAGCACGGTTAAATAAGGTGATATGTATGGACGTGTTTTGAAAAATAGGGGTTGGGTGCAAAGGCAAAATAGTATTTGCAGTTCAGTTGTGGGAGCTTTTAGGACATATATTTCCCTAACCATCAAGAAGCAGCAGAGAAAATCCAGGGATTGGAGGGCGACTGCATTTCCAGCTTCCACAGGCTGGAAGTGTGAGCTTTGCCAAGACATAACATCCTTCACTTTGATCTCTTCTGAAACCTGTTTTAAGCAGTTCTCCCTCATTGCATGACTGCTTTACCTCTGATGGCCCTTCACCATGTCATCTGGGCTTCCAGTTTGTTCAGGTTGTTAACTTTAGTTTCAAGACATTCGGACAAGTGAGATGCTGTTATCAAATGTTATTTTAATCTTAGGATGGCACCTCCCGAAAGTGAGTTCTTTGGGGTTCTAGTCCCATAAGTTGCTTTTCAATAGGGTTTGAAGGGGCTGGGAGGTAGCTCAGAGGCAAAGTGCTTGCTTTGCAGGTGCGGCACTCTGGGTTCGATCCTCAATTCCAAAAAGGCCCTCTGAATAAAAAATAATAAGCTAAGATCAAATACAGTTTGATCAAATATAGCTGATCACACTTCTGGAAAGTGGCCGTGTACTTGAGTATCTTGTTCTGTGAGAAATATGCAAGGAACCATCTCTTTGGACATGGTTAAACACAGTGTTAGAAAAAGTAGCACAAAAAGGGTTACTTTGGAAAAAAAAAAAAAGCCCTACTTTTCCAGGTAATATTTACGAAGATTATATAGAACTAAAGTGCTATTACTCAGAATTTCAGAAGAAAATTTAAAAATTCCAGGAAAGAAAAAAATTTAAACAGTTAAGAAACATTTCCAATACTTAAATCCTCATTACCTAAGGGCTCATATGTAAAAGGCCCTCACTTATCCCTAAATATATGTAAAGTTCCATCTTGTGATATACAAATGTTTTAACCCTGAATATATGTAAAAATCAAGAAAGAAAAAACGAACTGATGATATGTATGCAGATACTATAAAATATTAATATTGAAATAAATATATTCTAGCCAGGCATGGTGGCACATTCTTGTAATCCCAGTACTTGGGAGGCTGAGATAAGAGGATCACAGGTTCCAGGACAGCTTCAGCAATGTAGCAAGACCCTATTTCAAAACAAAAAAAAAATGAGAGGCAGGCGTGGTGGCTCACACTTGTCCTCCCAGCATTTGGGAGGCTGAGACAGGAGGATCACGGTTCACAGACAGCCTCAGCTACTTAGCAATGCCCTTTGCAGCTCAGTGAAACTGTTTCAAAATAAAGAATAAAAAATAGAGCTGGGGGTGTAGCTCAAAGGTAGAATGCCCCTGGGTTCCATCACTAGTATCACCAAAAAAAAAAAAAAAAATGAAATTGGGCTGGGGGCACAAATCAGAGGTAGATTTCTTCTGGAATCAATCCCTAGTAGCACCAAAAGAAAAGGCTAGGATAGGATAGAATAGGATAGGATGAGATAGGGAAGGAAATACATATATGGTGCTTAGTATAACACTAAATTCTTTTTAGGTCTTAAAATTTATTTATTTATTTTGGTGCTAGTGGTTGAACCCAGAACATTCTACCTCTAAGCTATACCCCCAGAACCCCCACTTCTTTTTTAAAAAACAGGGCCTCCAGAAGTTACTGAGGGTGTTTCTGAATTGCTAAGCCTGGTCTTGAACTTATTAGCCTCCTGTCTCAGTTTCCCAAGCACTGGGATTACAGGTGTGTGCCACCATGCCTGGCTAGAGCTTATTATTAAAGCGTTTCATTTTTATATCAAGTAAACACATCAGAACATAAATATTTGAATAAGATTTGTCTATAAAATAGTCGTTACAGAGCAAGCTACTTAGAGAAATCAGTAATATTATTTTTTTTTTCAAAATGAGTGGAAGGAGAGAAAGTAAACTTTCTGACTAAATGTGGATAAAGGTTTCCTGGGATAGGGAGGTTCCTTTTCCTACGGAGATTTAGCTGACTTCTGTAAAAGCACTGGATGTAGCCTGGTACACACAAAGCTGTGGATTGACGTTGCCATGTCTCTTTCACTTGCAGAAACTGAGGTTTCTTGGAGAAAACATTCTACCTCAAGACTGTTGGCGGTCTAGAAATCCTGCCTAGTGCCCAGCCAGTCGGCTTGCCCTGCAAATTTATACTTGCCAGTGTCTATGAACAGGCAAACCAATTCTCAAAAGTCTATCTGTCTCTGTCTCTCTCTAGAGAACACTGTCCTGTTGGGTCCATGCTGCCAGGTATACAAAAATGAATTGCGATTTCATTTGACTACTATTTATGCTACCTTTGCACATAAGAGAATTTCCTATGTGTTCTCTCTCCCTCTCTCTCTCTCTCTCTCTCTCTCTCTCTCTCTCTCTCTCTCTCCTCTCCTCTCCTTCTCTCTCTCTCTGTTTTGAGCTCCCATTATGTGTCAAACACCTCGAAAGACTCTTTGACATTCATAACCTGATTTAATTTTCATAATGTTCCCATAAAAGTAAGAAGTTGTAGATCTTAAATTGCCCTAAGTTGGAATTAATAAACTGCTTTACAGAACATGAGATCCAGAAAGTAGGGTTAGAAATACGGAAAAAAATTAAGCAAGATGTAAGGAAATGTAGAAATAAAAAAGTACGAAAAAGTAATTGATTTTGAAACTCTCTTTGTAATTTACCCAAGAAACACTTTTAGTTGTCTCGGGCTGAGTTTAATTAACTTTTGGAAAGAAAATTTAACGTTTTTTTTTTTTTTTTTGTGGTACTGGGAAATGAACCCAAGGGCATGATACCTCTGAGCTACACCCCCAGCCCTATTTTATTTTTTATTTTGAAACAGGGTCTCACTAGGTTGCTGAGAGTCTTGTTAAGTTGCTGAGTCTGGTCTTGAACCCATGATCCTCCAATCTCAGCTTCCCAAGTAATGGAATTACAGGCATAAGCCACTGCACCTGGCTGGAAGTTTAATTTCTATGTAAAGAAATAAAGGATACTTTACTTATTACTCATCCTCTACTTCCTCATATTATATTTATAAAAAAATTTAAGGATCTATATTAGAAAAAGTATAAATATAATCAGAGTAATAAAACATGGGTTACCAGGCATGGTGGTGCATACCTGTAATCCCAGTACTTAGGAGGCTGAGACAGGAAGATCACAGTTTCAAGGCCAGCCTCAGCTATTTAGTGAGGCCCTCTACAACTTAGTGAGACCATTTCAAAATAAAGAATAAAAAAATAGGGCAGGGGTTGTAGCTTGAAGGTCAAATGCACCTGGGTTCCATCCCCAGACCCGCAAAAAAAAAGAAAGAAAGAAACACAATATACTAAGTAGAACAATAAAAAAGTGATGACCATATTCATTGTGGTAATACTTCCTAACAAAGATGAAAAATGTATTTCACGTTATATACTGCATATGCCAATCGCAGACTCAAATTAATTTCTTTTCTTTTTTTTTTTTTTGTGGGTCTGGGGATGGAACCCAGGGGCATTTGACCTCCAAGCCACATCCCATGCCCTATTTTTATTCTTTTATTTTAAAACAGGGCCTCACTAAGTAGCTGAGGCTGGCCGCAAACTGTGATCCTCCGGTTTCAGCCTCCCGAATGCTGGGATTACAAGTGTACGCCACCACCCAGAAACAATAAGGTATGGCCATGATGTATTTAATTGCTACTTTTTTTTTTTTTTTTTGGTGATACTGGGGACAGAGCCCTTCTACCTCCAGGCTACACTTCCAAACCTATTTTTTATATTTTAAGCCAGCAAGGCTGCTCTCTTCCTCCTCTCTCTCTCTCTCTCTCTCTCTCTCTCTCTCTCTCTCTCTCTCTCTCTCTCCTCCCTCCCTCCCTCCCTCTCTCTGATTCTCTCTCTCTGATTCTCTGCTTGCTGGAAGTCATACCACGAGGCATTTTTGCCAACTATTTATGTTCTTTCCTTACTTTGGTAAAGTAAATCCCATCCTTTCTCAGTGGGGTGAAGGTCAAGACTCTGAGGGGAGCCACTCCTTCCTAATTAGTTCCCCAGACTCCTCTTTCTTTTCCCCTCTGCTTTAAATGGCCACAACAGAAAAAATGTTTGCAGTCATAATCCCCCTGATCGATGAATCCCTGATGGACCAGCTGGCTTCCAGAAGGGACCCCTCGCTGGGCAATTATGTGGAAGTTGAACTCCAGTAGTTCAGGTCACAGCCCGGGGACCTGAGGGGAAACACCCATCTCTGAGCATCACTGTGCCACACACTGATGGAGACTCTGGCTTCTCCCCTCCAAAGCCCTCAAGCAAAAGAACAGTATTCTCTTTAGTTAATGAGAAAAATACTTAACAACGTGAAGGTCCTCTACCAGTGACCCATGGCAGGCAGAGATCCATGCTTTCAGAGAACACCGGCAATTTAAAACTCGTGCTAGAAATCGTGGAAGTGATATTTTATTTATTCGATAATTCACTTAATTTCTGAGCTACTGAAGAGTCATCTCCTAAAGGTTAGTGCAGCCGGATTATTTGTTTGAGATTTCTCAGGTGAAGTCATTCTAAAATATAGAATTCTAAATATAAAATTCTAAAATATAAAATATAAATATTCTAAAATAGAATATTTTAGAATGCAAAGTTATATGTCAGAGTAAGAAATAGCAATTTAGAACACACAAACGCACACTCACAGGAACCCACACCGGATTACTCACATGAGCACTAGCTGAGTGTGTAGAGTTAGCTGCCTCTCCGTAGTTCTCAGAGACTTACTCATTTTTCTCTCCCTGATAATTCTGAGATGATAAAAGTGTTGTGCTCGTGTTCCAGGGGAAGGTTAATCTTTTCCTTCTTTAATACTGTCAATCATCTTATATCAAATATGAAGTTGATTTTTGTTTGAAGCATAACTAAAGTTATTTCTTTTTTTGTGGTACTAGGAATGGAACCCAGGGACCTTCTACCTCCAGGCTATACCCCCAACCTACTTAATATTTTAAGTTTTTGGGGGGAAAATGACAGATACTTTTGAAGACAACTAGGCTCTTGTTGTGTGAGAAGAGATGCTAATAAGTACTATTCTCAGTTAAAAGGCAGACTCAGCCAGGTATAGTGGTGCATACCTGTCGTCCTGGTACTTGGGAGGCTGAGAGAGGAGGATAGCACTTTCAAGATCAGCCTTAGCAATTTAGCAAGACTCTCAGCAACCAAAAAAGACCCTGCTTCAAAACAAAAAATAAAAAAGGGCTGGTGGTTGACTTCGATATGCTTAAGTACATTGTGTGTTTTAGAGAATTTCCTTCTTCCCCCCTCCCGTCCCCTCATTTAGGTTGTCTTGTTTGCTCCTCTCTAGGATTTCCTTTTTCATCTAGAGTTCCTCCTAAATTGGTGATGTGTACATGCATGTCCACACGAGTTTTTTATCCCAATATGATGTATGAATATCATACACCAATAAAAAAAATTTTGAAAAAGGGGGGCTGGTGATGTAGCTCAGAGGTAGAATGCCACTGGGTTCAATCCCTAGTCCCACACAAAAATAAAACAAAACAAAAAACTTAAAAAAAAAAACTGACTCAGCCAGGCATAGTAGAACATGCTTGTAATCCCAGTACTTGGAAGGCTGAGACAGGAGGATAGCAGGTTTGTGGCCCGCCTCAGCTACTTAGTAAGGCCCTGTGCAATTTAGTGAGGCCCTGTTTCAAAATAAAGAATAAAAATTAGGGCTGAGGATATAGCTCAGAGGTAGAATGTCCCTGGGTTCAATCCTCAGTACTTGGAGGAAAAAAAAAAAAAGACCCATAGAAGAGCATATGTAAAATAGAAAAATAACTAGTAACCAGAATAAATAAAGAGTGCCTATTCTATGAGGATTCTACTAGGATTTTCTAAGGTTACTGTAACAAATTAGCACCAATTTGTGGGCATAAAACAATAGAAATACATTTTTCTCACAGTTCTGAAGGTCAGAAATCCAAAATCAAGTTGTTAGTAGAGCCTTCATAAGGCGCTAGGGGAAAATCCTTCCTTTGCTTTTTAGCATTCGATGACTCTGGGTGTTCTGTAGATTGTGCCGGCATCACTCTGGTATCTGTCTCCATCATAACATGACTCCCTCTTTCTCCAAGTGTAATTCTCCTCTGTGTGTCTATCTCTTAGAAGGACATTCATCATTGGATTTATTTGTACTAGGGGTTGAACTCAAAGGCATTCTACCTCTGAGCTCTACCACCAACTCTTTTTATTTTTGATTTTGAAACAGGGTTTCGCTAAGTTGCTGGGGATTTTGCTAGGTTACTGGGGCTGGTCTCCAGCCAGCAGTCCTCCTGTCTTAGCCTCCCACATACTGGGACTACAGGTGTGTTCTGCAATGCCTGGCTTCATCCTGAACTTGGAGCCCAACTATTTCAAGTGATCTCATCTGAATTACATCCTCAAGGATGCACTGTCTGATAAGGAGGTATTCACAGGCTCCAGAGAATAGGACATGGAGACATCTTTTAAGGATCCCCCGTTCAACCCACCCAGATTTTTATTATACTTTTCTAAGCTTTTGATTTGGGGAAATCTTCTTTACTATAATCTATATAAAACTGAATATATATACATATATATACTTTATATACTATATAAAAGTGAAAAGATAAAAATATAAAAAGAAGAAAATCGACATAATTTCAATTTCAGTATTTCAAATAGGTTTTGATGTGGTACTTAGCAGAATAATTTTAAATTCTGGTTGTTGAGTAAATTTAAAACAAAATAACAAAGTGTTTAGACAGTGTAGAGGTGAAGGTGCCAGCAGATGAGAATAAAGAACTCAGAAACAGACAGATACATACATGGGAATATGATATTCAATTCAGTGATAAAAGCATGAAATTAATAAATGAAGCTTAGAAAACTGGATATCCATATGGAAAAATAGTATAAATATTATTTTTATTATAATATTATGATATGCTATATTGTATTTATAGAAGTACATTACATTATAGATGTATGTATATTATATTTATATAAATATTTCTTTATAAATAAAAATAAGTATAAAGATAAAAGCTATAAAAATCTAGATTAAAATAAAGATCATATAACTTGGAGTAGAGGCAGACTTAAGACATAAAAACAAAACTCTAAAGAAGTTAATGTCTATCACACAAAAAAAGAAGTGGATACTAACTTTGGATTTCTCAATAGCTACATGGAGGTTAGACTAGGAATGAGATCTTTTATGATATTGACAAGAAAATAACAACCATGCTAGATTCCTGTACATAGAGAAAATGTTTTACAAAAAAAAGATAAAATAAAGATTTTTCATCCTAATAAAAACTAAAGTTTTTAGTTCAATTATTTATTTATTTATTTATTTATTTATTTATTTATTTATTGGTGGTACTGGGATTAGAACCCAGAGGCTTTCTACCTCTGGACTATACTCCCAGACTTATTTTATACTTTATTTGGAAGCAGGGTCTCACTAAATTGCTGAGAGCCTCACTAAGTAGCTGAGGCTGGCTTCGAACCTGTGCGATCCTCCTGTCTCAGCCTCCCAAGTGCTGGGATTACAAGCGTGCACCACCATGCCTGGGTAGTTCAATTTTTTTTTAATCTGTAAGCAAGTTAAATTGCAAGCTAGGAGAGAAGATTTATGCCACTTATATAGCTGATAGACTTCAATCCAATAATTTATAGTGGGACCCCAATCTTAATCCCCCTGTTTACATGGAGTAAACAAAATCAATCATTTGTGGGGAAAGTCACTTTTACTATATGTGACACCAACTTTCCAAAATTAGTTTTCCAAGAAAAATGGACAGTTCATGAATTATCATGTCTGAGAACACAAGATATCTTCATAAGGTTCTATAATGACAATCACCTGAAACCCAGACAGCATAATAGGCCTAAAAAGACTATTATATTTTGGCTATTACAAATTGTGCTATGAACATAGGTCACACTTGGATCACCTTGAACTCTGGGGTTGTGTGACAAGCGTAAGACTTGCTGGCACACTGGCAAAAATGGGAGGGATGTTCAGGCCTCCAGGCATATGGCCACTTCAAACACAAGGAACCTTAAATTTCTCCACCACCCTGGAATACTGGACAATAGCTACATTTTCACTCATACTTTTCTCTTCTGATGTAAGGACTTTACAGAGGTAGAATTTTTTTTTCAATACCAATTAGTTTTCACTGTATAGAATCAGATGAATTTCAAGATTTTTACTTGTCTGAAAAAAGTGGTATTCAAGTGAAAAAGTAAACAGAAAGCAACAAAAAGACTAAAGTGTAATAAGGAAAAGGAAGGTCACATCTTCAACTCCTGTTGAAAACTAGCTGCAGGGGAAATAGGCTATTGATTTAAATTGCAATCCATGATCTATATTATTGTTGGTATTTTGTGCCCTAGTATTATAAAAATTCCACAATAAAAAAAGACTACTATAGGGGAACTATTAACACATGTTATGAAAAATATGTTTATTATGTTTAGAAATAAAAGGCAGGATTGAATATATTTGCTGGGAAGAAAAAAATATTTTTAAAAACAGATTTTTTTGTGTGTGATACTGGAGTTTGAACCCAGGGTCATTCTACCTCTGAGCTACACTCCCAGCCCTATTTTTTAATTCTTTATTTTGAAACAGTCTCACTGAGTTGCAGAGGGCCTCACTAAGTATCTGAGGTTGGCCGCAAACTGCGATCCTCCTGTCTCAGCCTCCCATATTCTGGGATTACAAGCGTACGCCACCACACTCGGCAAAAACATAGATATTTAAAATTTGAATCAAATTAACACAAAATAAAAGTAATTGATATGAAAACATTACAGATTTGATCTAGATGAATAAAGAATTTATGAATTAGAAGATAGTCCAGGAAGAAGCATAAAAAGGAAAAACATAAGAAATATGAGATGTCGATAGACATGTAGAATAAAGTGAAAAGGCCTAACAAATATTTAAATTGAGTTTCAGAACTCAATAAAAGAATACTGGGAAGATGCAATATTTGTTAAGGGATAAGAGTTTTCCCCAAAGTATTGAAAAACATTCATCCATAGATTCAAGAATCACAATGACTCTCAAATGAGTCCAAAAAAAGAAATCCACACTCAGGTACATTATGTGAAGATGCAGAACATCAAAGGCACAGAGAAAGTCTTAAAGTTAGTCTTAAATTAGATTACCAGTAGTTGAAGAAGTGGAGCCGGAGCCGGGCGTGGTGGCATGCTTGTAAGCACTTGGGAGGCGGAGACAGGAGGATTGCGCAGGTTCGAAGCCAGCAGTGCTGGCTTAAGAGACCCTGTTTCCAAAAGTAAAAAATAGGTCTGGAAGTGTAGCCCAGAGGTAGAAGGGCTTCCATAAACCCCAGTACCATAAAAAAAACAAACAAAAAAAAAATGAAGTGGATACTAACTTTAGATTTCTCAATAGCTACATGGAAGTTAGACTAGGAATAAGATATTTTATGATATTGACAAGAAAATAACAACCATGCTAGATTCCTCTACATAGAGAAAATATTGTACAAAAAAAAGATAAAATAAAGATTTTTCATCCTAATAAAAAGTTGATTTGCTACCATGAGATCCACTCTGAAGGGAATTTCAAAAATTGTACTTTAGGCCGGGCATGGTGGCTCATGCTTGTAATCCCAGTGCTTGGGAGGCTGAGACAGGAGGATCACGCAGGTTCAAAGCTGGCCTCAGCTACTTAGTGTGGCTCTCAGCAACTTACTGAGAGGCTGTTTCCAAATAAAATATAAAATAGGTCTGGGAGAGCCGGGCGTGGTGGTGCACGCTTGTAATCCCCGCACTTGGGAGGCTGAGACAGGAGGATCGCACAGGTTCGAAGCCAGCCTCAGCTACTTAGTGAGGCTCTCAGCAACTTAGTGAGACCCTGTTTCCAAATAAAATATTAATAATGTCTGGGAGTATAGCTCGGAAGTAGAAAGCCTCTGGGTTCCACCCCCAGTACCACCAGAAAAAAAAATGTACTTTAGGAAGAGAAAAGGAGGTGATCCCACACAGACTGCCTATACAAAGAAGGAAGAAAATTATACTTACATGAGTAAATAAGTGAACATTACATATATAAGAGATATAATATCCCGCAGTGCTTAAAAGTAGAATTAAAATACATGGCAACAATAACATACATATCAGAGAAATAAAGTTATAAATATAGTAAAAGATGGTTTATAATCTTAACAGGAATGCAAGGTTGGTTTGACATTATAAAATTAAATTATGTAATATATTAAACTTAAAATCAAAGGATAGCCTTGGCATGGTGGCACATCCTTGTAATTCTAGTACTTGGGAGGCTGAGACAGGAGGATCCCAGGTTAATAGCCAGCCTCTACAACTTATTGAGGCCCTCCAAAGATTAGACCCTAGTTCAAAATAAAAAATAAAATTAAGTCTAGGGGTGTAGCTAGAGGGAGAATGCCCCTGGGTTCTGTCCCCAGTACCACAAAAATGAATTAATTAATTGACGGATAAAAATTATTACCTTCTGAATTGATGGGAGGAGAGTTATAATTCAATAAAATTCAAAATCTATTTATGATTTTCTTTTTTTGTGTGGTACTGGAGATGGAACTCAGAGGCATCGTACCTCCAAGCTGAATCCTCAGCCCTATTTTTTGGTCTTTTTTTATTTTTGAAAAAGGGTCTCACTGAGTCACGAAGGGCCTTGCTAAGTAGCTGAGACTGTATACAAACTGCAATCCTATAGTCTCTGCCTCCCAAATGCTGGATTTCAAGCATGCACCACCACTCCCGGTTGTGATTTCTTAAATCTTTTAGCAAACTAGAAATAGAGAATAACTCCCTAATCTGATAAGGGAATCTATAAGAATCTTACAATAAATATTATATTTCGTTATAAATACTGAAAGTTTTCCCTTTAAGATTGGGAAAAGTAGCATTTCCACTATCACCAACATCCCTCACTGTGGCACTGAAAATCCCAGCAAGTGTCACAACTTCAGAAAAAGAAGTATAATAATGACCAGAATTGAAAAAATTAAAAAAAATTGTAGTTTTATGAAGTTGATATAATTATTTACAACAAAATTCCAAAATAGGTATAGATTAGTTATTAATGTTAGTGAGTGATGCCAAGTGTTCTGGATACAAACTCAATATTCTAAATTCAATTACAGTATTTTTTTTTTTTGGAGGGGGGGGTCTGGGAATCGAACCCAGGGGCATTCTACCTCCAAGCTACACCCGGGTCCTATTTCTTAGTCTTTTTATTTTTGAAACAGAATCACTTTTTTTTTTTTTTTTTTTTTTGTGGATCTAGGGATGGAACCCAGGGGCATTTGACCTCCAAGCCACACCCTCTGCCCTATTGTTTTTATTCTTTATTTCAAAGCAGGGTCTCACTAAGTTGCACAGTGCCTCACTAAGTAGCTGAGGCTGTCTGTGAACCGCGATCCTCCAGGTCTCTGCCTCCTGAATGCTGGGATTGCAAGTGTGCACCACGCCCAGCTCGATTACAGTATTTATGTACCATTAACTAACTGAAACATTACATGACCTTAGAAATTAAGACAGTGTGATTTAAAATAAGAATATTAGGAAGATATGTAAAAATTTAAAATATCAAATCATAGAGAGGTTTTAGAATTACAGGCACTATCACACACTGATCACTCACTGATTGATAAAATATTTATCATAAGAGTTCAGCATTTTGTAGTAACTTGGAGATTCACACATACACTATGATTCAGTAATTCTACTCATAGGTATGTCTTAGAAATCTCTTGTTAAGAATCACAATGAGATATGTACAAGAAACTTTATTGCTACATTGTTCAAATAGCCCCAAATTAATAAAAATGCCCATCCCAAAGCAGAAATTTCCATATATTCTATAATGGTGCTTAAATCAACAAGAAAAATAGCCAGGTGTGGTGGTGAATGCCTGTCATTCTGTTATGCTTCTCGCTCGTTAGGTCGTTAGGTTACAACAATTCTAATACTTGGGAGGCGTGACAGGAAGATAGCTGTTCTTAGACCAGTTTACAGCAATTTAGTGAGACTGTTTCGAAATAAAAAGGACTGGGGGTGGAGCTCAGTGGTAGAAGATCTCTGGGTTCAATCCCCAGTTCCACACACACACAAAAAGGTTTTTTCTCTTTTTGTACTGGAGATTGGACCCAGGAGCATTCTACCTTCAAGACACACCCCCAACCTTTTTATTTTTTATTCTGAAGCAGGATCCTGCTAAATTGCTGAGAGTCCCATTAAGTTGCTGAGGTTGGCCTCAAACCTACAGTTTCCTGTCTCAGCCTCCCAAGTAATGGGATTATAGGCATGCGCCACCACACCCAGAAAAGTAAATAAATAAATTGTGGAATATAACTTGAACGAGACTTAATAATTTGTTTCAAAGATATTGGAATATTCTACAAAACGGTCACAGCAGTGAGGATGCTGACTGAAACACACATATACATAAAGAGGGGCACCCAAGGCCAGAGTTGTGATAATATGCCATTCAGGAAGGGAGGAGTGCCCAGCAGGAATGGCCCAGTTTAAGATCAACACGGACATCCAGCAATGTTACAAGGCAAAAATAAAAGCAACAGGGCTGAGGGTACAGCTTGGTGATAGAGCGCTTGACTAGCATGCGCAAGGCCCTGGGTTTAACCTCCAGTACCAAAATAAACAAATGGGAGGCTAAGACAGGAGGATCACGGTTCATGACCAGCCTCAGCTACTTAGTGAGGTCCTTTGCAATTCAGTGAGACCCTGTTTCAAAATAAGGAATAAAAAAATTAGGGTTGGGAGTATAGCTCGGATTTAGAATGCCCTTGGGTTTCAGCCCCAATACCACACAAAAAAAGAAAGAAAATGCATTTATGTATTTGTGTCTTGAGGGACCAGTACCAGTGCAACATCCATAATGATCAGTAGCAATTGTGTAGGAAGAGGGCTGGGAGCAGGGCAGAGAAAAAACTCATATTTAACTTGTGAGTTGTAAAAGTCACATATCGCTTAAGTAACCTGAGAGAAAAAGAAGAAATATAACAAAAATTATAGTAAGGTAACTAAATGTAAGCCCAGCTCTGAAAATCCATGATTTTAAGGACCATCCTTTTTTTTTTTTTTGCGGGTCTGGGAGTGGAACCCAGGGGCATTCAACCTCTGAGCTACACCCCTGCCCCATTTTTTATTCTTTATTTTGAAACCGGGTCTCACTGAGTTGTAGAGGCCTCACTAAGTAGCTGAGGCTGTCCACAAACTGCAATCCTCCGGTCTCAGCCTCCCAAATGCTGGGATTACAAGCGTGCGCCACCACGTCTGGCCCATCCTTCTATTTTTACTCCACCTCCCTCTCTTCCACGGTGCTCAATCAAAATATAGTTGTCCTGTAAACCCATCGTGGTGGCACATGCCTGTAATCCTAGCATTCAGGAGGCTGAGACCGGAGGATCGCGGTTTGTGGACAGCCTCAGCTACTTAGTGAGACCCTCTGCAACTCAGTGAGACCTAATTTCAAAATAAAGAATAAAAAATAGGGCTGGGGGTGCAGGTTGGAGGTAGAATGCCCCTGGGTTCCACCCTCAGTACCACAAAAAAAAAAAAAAAAAATACAGTTGTCCCCTAAACCCGGCGTGGTAGCACATGCCTGTAAATACTGTACTGAAAAGACAGAGACAGGGGGATTGCAGATTCCAAAGCCAGCCTCAGCAATTTAGAGAGGCTCTCAGCAACTTAGTTAAATTCTGTTTCTAAGTAAAAAATAAAATAGATCTGGGGGTGTGACTCACAGGTAGAATACCCCTGGGTTCAATCCCCAGCATCACACACACACACACACACACACACACACACACACACACACACACACAGAGACAGTTTTTCCTTGAATTACATAGGGTGCTGGTTTCAGGACCCCTGAAGAATATCAAAATTTTAAGTATGCTCAAGTCCTTATATAAAATTGTATACTGAAATATTTATATATAACCTATACAGATCCTATGTACTTTAAATCACCTCTAGATTTTTTTAAACTTATTTTTGGTACTGGGGATTCAATCCAGGGGCATTCCAACTCTGAGCTATACCTCCAGCTCTATTTTATTCTTTGCTTTGAAACAGGGTCTTACTAATTTGTGGAGGGCCTCACTAAGCACCTGAGGCTGGCCGTGAACCTGGCAGCCTCCTGTCTCAGCCTCCCAAGTACTGAGATGACGAGGGTATGCCCCTACGCCTGGCTATATTACTTATAATACCTAATAAATGTAAATGTGATATAAGTAGTTGGTATACTGTATTGCTTAGGGAATAGGTGGGCCAGAACAAAATGTACAGCACAATCCACCCCCCCATCCCTTTTCCATTGGCTATTAGATGAATTCTAGGTGCAAATCTGCATAAAGAACACACTGTGTTGATAAATCCAACAAGATGTAGAATTGACCTTGGCTGCAAATTCGAGCAGATGTGATAGGAGAAGGTGAGAAACCAGAAATAGAAATGTCTTTGAAGTAACTTACTCTCTCTGTCTCGAAAAAAAAGAGGCAGTTAAGTTTAAATGAGTCCATAAAGGTGGGGCCCTAATTCAATAGGACTGTTGTGCTTATAAGAAGGAAAAGAGAAGTGGTCAGGGAAGAGGGCTTAGGGAACACACCTGAGGCACCTTGACCTTGGATTCCCATCTTCAGAAAGGTGAGAAAATAAATCTCTGTTGTTTAACACAACACACACACACACACACACACACACACACACACAATCTCTTAAATTTAAACATATTGGCTAAGTACTTTTTAACTGGTCTGTCCTCTGTACTTGAGTTTCGCATCAGTGGATGTAGCAAAGACCAAGAAATACTAAACTCGTATTTGCTTCAAATAGAGATTAGCCAATCCAGACGGGTCCCGAGAAAAGACTTTGACTTTATTTTTTATTTTATTTATATATTTATTTATTTATTTATTTATTTATTTATTTTGGTGGTACTGGGGTTCCTGGAAACTCTTCTACCTCCGGGCTACACTCCCAGACCTATTTTATACTTTTTTTTTTTTTTTTGGAAACAAGGTCTCTTAAGCCAGAGAGGCTGGCTTCGAACCACACCCGGCAGACTTTGACATTTATATGGAAAGGAAAGCTGGCCCCTAAAATGTGATTACGGTCTTGTGGTGATCACAATCTGTAAATATATATATATATATATATATATATATATATAATCATAAGGCACTTTTGTGTGTGTGTGTGTGTGTGTGGTACTGGGCCAGACCTATTTTATATTTTATTTGGAAACAGGGTCTCACTAAGTTGCTGAGAGCCTCACTAAGTAGCTGAGGCTGGCTTTGAACCTGTGCGATCCTCCTGTCTCAGCCTCCCAAGTGCTGGGATTACAAGTGTGCGCCACCACGCCCTGCTATTATAAGGCTAGGCATGGTGGTGCAGGCCTGTAATCCCAGTACTTGAGAGGCCACGACTGGAGGACTGCAGGTTCAGGGATAGTCTCAGCAAGTAGTGAGATTCTCATTAACCTAGTGAGACCCTGTTTCAAAGTAAAATAAAATAAAATAAAATAAAATAGGACTGGGAATAGCTCAGAGGTAGAATGTCCCTGGGTTCAATCCTCAGCAACACATACACACACAGACACACAGATACACACACACACACACACACACACACACACACACACACACACACTTGATTTTTACCATTTAAAAAAATAAGGTGTTGAGTCTCTGCATTTAAAATCGTTGTTTTTGGTGGCATATGCCTGTAATCCCAGTACTTGGGAGGCTGAGACTGGAAGATCTCAGGTTCGAAGACAGCCTCCGCAAGTAGTGAGACTCTTATCAACTTAGTGACACCCTACTTCCAAATAAGAAATAAAATCGGGATTGGGTTGAAGGTAGAATGCCTCTGGGTTCTAGCCCCAATACCACACAAAATATAAATAGCAGCTCTACATCATCCTTTAAAGTATTCTAAAAGTCAAATCATTGGAAAGAAGAGTCTGTGTGTAGACTGAGATATTTATAATTAAAAATGCTAATACCGACATAGGCATAGTGTTGGAATTCACTTTGATAATGCACAGAACACTGTAATACTCTCCAGAAACTTAGCCAAAGAAAGGATGATTGTCCTCCCTCTTTCTACCAGAATGGTACTGTTTCAGGGGGGAGGCTCCTTAAAGTAAAGAAAAGGGTCAAATCCAATTAAAACTGCAAAGGAAACTTCTAGAGGACGAATGCCATTAGCCCCAACTGGAATGGGGCCAAAACACTGGGTAATACTTCACCTCTTAGAAAAAGTGCCAGGGGGATATTTAACAACTGCAGGTGGCCAAAGGCTTTCTCCTAAGGCTCATCAGAAAAGCCATTTATAGCAACAATATTCACCAAGGTAAAGTAATATTACTTGACAAACTGCATATTCAGTTACTGTTTAAGCTTTGACATTGGTCAGGTATCAGTTGAAACTGCTTCTCTACAGGACAGTAAATACAGAAATGAAATGCTTCTGTTATTAAGCAAGGTTATAAGAAATTTTCACCAGGAGTTCGTTTCCCACAATATTTTCCCACTATCTGCTTATTTCTCATGACTTCAGTTCTCTGTTTTCCATAACCTGCTTGAGAATGAGCTTGACCCGTCTCCTTTAGAGGCGCAGATTTATCCATCCTGTCAATTACTGTATGGAACTCTTCCTTATTCATTTGCTTTTCCTGCTATCTCTTTAATATTAGTTTGATTCAGAGCTCTGCCCCACCTCCACTGGGGTTATAGGTGAAACGTATTGCAAACTGCGATACGGATGTGATGGAAAACGCAGGCCTGTTAGGAACATAACACATCCATCTCCAGTCCTGCAAAGGATGTTATGGGAGCGAATACACATGGTGAAACCTGAAAAGGTTCCCGTTTTTAAATGCATGAGGGCTCTGCTTTTACCTGCTGTGATTTAAAAGGCTAGAGGCCTCATTTCGAGCCACTAAAATTCAAAGTGACAGAAACCTACAAATTTTTATTGCTGTGCATTTAATAAAATTTACATTTACAAGCTGTCAGCCTGAAATGTTGGATAACTGGTACTTTCGAATTCAGACGAGCAGATTTGGTTGTGCCCAGAGATTCATTACTACCTACTTACCCGTTCCTTATATGCTCAGAATAATCCTTCAATCTATGACTTTTGATATCTCTTAATTCCACGCTGTACAAAAACACCATTGAGTTAGCAAGCAAGGTCAACAAAAGGAATTTATTGTGCTCCCATAAAGCAAGGCGTAATTAAGAGCCTCTTTCTGCCTGTTTTAATGTGCTAATACGAGAACATTAGAACCAAGGTATAGCCAGCCTATTGCTAGGTGTCTGCAGCAGCTGCCTAGGTTTTTGGTAATTTACTTACTCAATTAGGTCGACTCTCTTAAATCCACAACACTGGTGGGTGGTAAGGTAGAGGGATAATAAAAAAAAAACATAGAGTAGGAAACTCCTTTAATGCATATTTTATATGCATCTTGGGTCACTTTTTTTGTTTGTTTGCTTTTGAGAACAAGAATTAAAGATTGTAGCTTTAGGAAACTCTCAGCCAGCACAAGAATAAAAGTGCATGGGTTTAAAACACCTCTAAAAGTTATGAGATACCTAGTAATCCTATATTATGTGGTCTATTCTGAAAAAGAATATTAAGCAGAATATTTGAGTCAGTACTACAAAAACAGATTATCTAATCGCTTCCAAAAGGGAAATATGAGAAAGGCCATTTATAAAGTTGCTGAATAGTAATAAATTATATATGCTTTCTTATTCTCCATGAAAATGTGAAGACCAAAAGAAACTCTGAAAAGCAAGTGTTCTAATAGCTTCATAAAGATCACCTGTAATAAAAATCTCTTCATTCTTTTCAAATGGCCATTAGACAAACATGCTCGCTCCACTTTAAAAATACCTAATTTTTCTTAATTGTCAAAGAAGCTTTGAATGTCAGCCTCACAGCTTTAATTGTTAGAAAACAGTTTTTTATTCATCTCAATAAACAAACTGGGGGGAAAAAGGCCCAAAGTTCAGGAAAATTCAATTTTATTTACCTCGCCATTATTCAACTATAAAAATTCAAATCATTATACCAAATACAAATTACCAACTTCATCTTGAAAATTCAAACTGCCCCATTTTAAATTTTATCTAAGTTATTCCTAAAATGAGGCTTTCATACAAAAGGGCAAAATATAATATGTTGATAGAAACTGAAACTTGGAGAAGAGTTTAAGTGATATTTTTCAAATGTCCCATTTAGATAGCATCAATCATCTCTATTTTCAATATGTTGTCTTACTGAATGTCTCTGATAAATCAATAATCTCTGTCTTAAAGCTCAAAAATTAGAAAATAATTTACAAATATAAGCTTATTGATTTTGATTACAAATTAGATATCCTTAATCTTTTCTAACTAGACCTTTTAAGTCTTTGCTAGACAAAGTGACATAATTAAAAATAAGAAAAAACAAAAAATAGCCTACTTGGCATACCTTTAGCCATGGTGTTTTAAAATCACTTTTAATAAATATTTATCTCCTAAAAGAAAATTATTTCATTTTTGTCTCAAGGGAATTGAGAACATAAAATATTTTACTAAGCTCAATTTAAGTCCTGTGCAATAATTTGTTTAGTAGCATAGGTACTTAAGTTTCCAAAAGCAAGGTCGTCGTCGTCGTCTTCTTCTTCTTCTTCTTCTTCTTCTTCTTCTTCTTCTTCTTCTTCTTCTTCTCTTTTTTTTTTTTTATATTTAGTTGCCAGAGGTGAATTAAATCGTTTGGAAAGAAGCTTGTGAAATTTTGTTTTTAAAAGGAAAAGTGAAACCTAAAAATGGCTGAGACGCTACAGAAAGGCAAAAGAATAAGTACAAGACATCTTGCTGCCCCTCAGGATGAACTCACTAAGCCAGGGGGTCGCTACTGAGTTTCTACCGCGCACTGAAATCCCCTTTATAGGAAGTGTGCATTTTCATTCCATCCAACATGCACTTGATTCCCCTTTTAATTAAGTCCCTCTGAAGGAATATACACTGCTCGTGATTGTGGATCAAAAATAATATCTATAACAGTAAAATAAGTTCACCTCTCCAAAAAAACTAAGAACATAATTTTCACATAAACATAGAAGCAACAGATGTTAAGATAATAAATCTCAACGACTCATCTACACGTTTAGAGTGAAAAAAAGAGAATCTTTTGCCCTCTTTCTTCAGCTCAGGGCAATCTCAAGCTAAACACTCCATTTTCATGCTTACCCTTTCTCTAACACTTAGTTTCAGTGTCTGTTTAACTGGTAAGTTTATTGGTATAATGTATGCATTGAATAAATCAGGCCTCTATTAATCTGACTGGTTACAGGCAAGATAACCAAACACTAAGTAACTAAAATAACATCAATACTAATATAATTGTATTTACTAACCCCTCCCTACTCCCTCCTGCCTGGCATAAGTGTCGGAATTACAAGTCAGACAGGGCTGAAAGGCAATCTTCAAGAAAATTGCTTTAAATTGGCCTTCATTAGCTCTCACCAGCACTGAAAAACAACGCCAAGCACATGCCTATGGAAAGGAAGCCAGTAGCAATAGCTCCCTATTAAAAAGAGCACATTAACCTGCTCTGCTCGCGTTCATTACATTTGATGAATACCATTAAATGAAGGAATCTTCAACTCCAGAATAATTCTACTGTAGCTAAATTAGGATCGTTAGAACCCAATTTAAAATCAAATGTAAATGTAAATGACATCTATCTATTACAATTCCGGTTCCTTTTTTTCTTTCTTTCTTTTTTTTTTTTTTTTTTTTTTTTTACAATCTCCAATTGATGATAGAGAATAGGAGATTGTAGCTGAACCTTTAAATTATCTTGCATTAATTTTCCCTGGTTAGAATCAATACCACATAATAACAAAGAATAAAGAAACCAAAACTTTGATAGAAACTCAAATGTTTGATCCCCATCACTAAGGAGAAAATGTATTTCAAAAAGGAGAAGAAATTCTTCTGTTTCATAGCTTTGCTTTGAAGAGCTTGCCCTCTCTCTCAACATCTGCATAGTAAAGGGAAGTCTAATTTCTTTGGTCAACTATCCTTTCTGAAAACCCTGTATTGGCAGAGTTGGACATGGAAGGAATTTTTCTCAGGGATTAATGCACAACTCTTCTTAGCACTCGAAATGCTGAATATCTTCAGTACACAAGCCAGAGAATTTGGCCCTTGGAGTTAAACATTTTAGCAAACAAATGTTTAAAAAATATATTTTTCCAGTGGACAGTGAGACCATACAAAATCCTTCTGACTTATGAACGTCTGATATGAAACTGATATTCAAATTCATTTCCCCAATTGAGCTCCTTCTGGTTTACAACTTGAAAATGGTCCAGCATTTCATCTTTTATATTGGCATTTCCATTTCTGAACCTTGCCACTGGTTTTGTTCCAAAACATAACATTTCAAAACAGAACAGTAAAGTAAAACATTTGGGCCTAGCAAATAAGACCACCTTCTTGAAAACCGGGTAATTTTTCTCAAAGTCTAAGTTTATGGCCAATTACACCATTTTGACTTTTACTTTAGTAAACATTTTTAATACAAGGTTCTCTAAACTCAGGTATATTTTCAGTGAACCATGGCTATTCATACCATGAAGCTTAGAGTAGTAACAAAACTTGAGTCTTAAAGTCAAACATATGCCAGTTTTACCATTCATTATCTACGACTATGCCTCGATTTGTAACTTGTTAAATAGGGATTAGATACAAGACTTTCATAAGGAAAATATAAAATGTTTGTAAGGTACTAAGCATGGTCCCTAGTATACAACAAGCATAGGAACAGGTTTAATTTAATGTAATTTAATTTTTTGTACTACTGGGGATGGAACCCAGGAACATTCTAGCCCTTTTTTTATTTTTATTTTGAAATAAGGCCTCACTAGATTGCTAAGATTAGCCTAAAACTTGAGATCTTCTTGTCTTAGCCTCCCAAGTACTGAGATTACAAGCATGTGCCACTATGATGAGCTTTGGTTTTATTTGTATTAAATGGAAGTTTTAGATCAAAAGAGTGTCACATCTTCTAAAACCATCAATAGTCAATACGGATGTCAATGGATCTATCATAAACTGCCTATACCCACCGGATAAAATGTAAAACCTTGGATCATAAATGCTTTTCCACCAAAAAAGAAAAGAAAAAAAAGAACAAAAGCCAAAATTTCCCTCCAAAATATCCAATAATCCAATAATCTGTTCCTGTAAATAGGATGTAAAAATGGCAATGGCAAGCCGGGCGTGGTGGCGCATGCTTGTAATCCCTGCGCTTGGGAGGCTGAGACAGGAGGATCACACAGGTTTGAAGCCAGTCCTGCTGGCTTGAGACCCTGTTTCCACACACACAAAAAAAATATAAAATAGGTCTGGGAGTATAGCCCAGAGGTAGAAGGGTTTCCAGGAACCCCAGTAACACCAAAAAAAACCCCAAAAAATGACAATGGCATTTGTCTCTTTCCTCCAAAGTTCTTTACCATCTTAAAAACAAATGTACAATTTGTCTTCTCCTTCCACTTGCATGTAAACCAAACAGTATTTTAACATTTACTTCAGGATTCATCTTGAGGCTAACTCTAGCTCTTCCTTCTACAGTCCACTGCCAAGCAGAACTTTAAATCCTTGATCTTTATTCTAATTTCAGATTAAAAACAAGCTACTTTTTTTTTTGCCAGATCTCTATTTTTAAAAAAGACAAAAAATAATCTATATGTGGAAAATAGGGGTATGTACATTTTCCCCCTCAGTTCTCTTGACTATATAAGCTGATTTGTAAATACATTTATATAAATTAAGTCAATTGCATTTTTGCAATATCCACCAGGACCCAGGATTATTTATTTCTAAGTCAGGTTACCTGTTCTTTGATGGGCAATTCATTTCTAGGAACCTAATTATCCTACTAAAAAATTATTTTCAATTTTGTGATTGAGAATAAAGGAGTATAGAAACCCAAGGCAAAAGCCACAGTGGCTCATTGTGTGGGGAAGGAGGGAGAATTACTTCAGACTCGTTTGCACTAAGGGAAAGAATTGGGTAGTCTGTTAATGAAGCAGGGCAACTTCAATTTAGTTTTCATATTTATAACAAAATTGGGAAGATGGCCCAGGCAAGCCAATAGCATATATATATATATATATATATATATATGTATATGTATATATATGTGTATATATATATATATATATATATATATATATATATATATATATATAGTCTTGTCATATGGTCTCTGCAAAGACCAGCGGTCAAAGAAAGGAACCCCAGCCTAACTTCCTGAGGAGTCAAGCACTCCCCCTGTGCGGGAGCCAAGGCCACTCTGAGGTGCAGTTAACATTAGACACAGGTAGAAAACTTAGATTTGGCCAGCTCACACTTAATTGTGCCATTTTCTCTTCGCCTCCCTCCTTCCTTGGAAGTCAATGGGAGTTCAGGGCATGGGAGTGCGCGTAAAGCATGCCCATACAGCTCAACCAGGCCCATAAAAGCCAGGAAATGAACAAGTTCAAGTTCTCATAGTGTGTTAATGTGCCCACAAATGTACCTCCTTTATACATTTAACAGCACATGTGTAGTAATGAAAAGCGCCATGTACAACATATAGCTGTATATGCAAGGTGGGCTAATTAATATGCCTATTTGTGCTCCTTAATTGTTTCATTCCTTATATTTTTGGTTAATGTAACACTGCACACTTTTATATAAATAGCTTACATTTTATATGGAATTTCATGTAAAAGAAACCAAGGGGGAACGACAAATAAAGGGAAAATTCAAACGGTATTCTTATTGAATTCCACAAACTCAATATTCTACCTTTTTTCCCCCCAATAAACTGCCAAAATAGTGACCAAAAAATAAAAAATCCCCAAACTTTCAATCCTGGCACAGTCATTGAGCAGACCAATAGAAGGCTTAGCAAAAAGAAAAGGGGGTACCTGGAATTCCAGCTCTCTTGGAATTAACATTGCATATTTTCGGTTTTTCCTCTGCCAGGTCATCTCTGTAAAACAGCCAGCTATCAAGCCTGACATTTGGAAGTCCAAACATGTTTGTCAGTTTGGAAACTAGCGAAGCCTGGGATACAGACTTGAGTTTTAAAGTTTTCACTATTGCTAGTGAGGAAGGTCTAGGTTTGGGTTGTTTTTCTAGGAGAAGCCAGAGGCCACTGAAAATGTTTTTCCGTCAAATTTTTCATAAGAATTTAAGCTAAACGGGAGGGGGGTGGAGGTGAGTGTGGAAAGATGGGAGGACATGGTTTTCTTTGGGGAAGGAAATCAGAAGTCACCGCAAATAATTCACCTGGATAGGTAAAGGCGAGCACATACTGTTTGCTTGTGGGTGCCTGACAACTTCATTACCTTCTGCAGAGGGAGAGGAGAGCCTTTTGCTCCAGTTCAGACTGGCTGCTAGGAAAAGGCTTTGAGAAAGGAACTCAGAGGAGCCGCATGCTCCAGGTGTGGGTTCAGCTCGGCCCTGGCCAGAAACCTCTGCAGGTGGCTCTCCAGGGCAGCGAAGCCAGGCTCCAACCCTCAGGTTTAGAAAGCCTGACTTGACCCTCACGGAGGCTGAGGCTGGCAGGAAGCGAAGCCCCTGTTCTCTCTGAAAAAATGTGGCCTCCACACTTCAGCCACACCTCCACACCGCAGCCACAGGAAGGACGCTGTGCTTTGGGACAAATGGCCATAAGGCCCAAGAGAGGCAGAACGCGAACCTTCACGCTGCCCAGCCACGTGACTGCCTCCTAGGACCTTCCTCCCAGGCTGCCAGAGGCCTGGTCGCCCCTCTAAGACCACACCTAAATTAGCAGCTGCGTAGATGCTCACTAGAGACCCCATACACTATTAAATTTCTGGCTCCTGGTCTCTGTCCCTTACCGGGACCAACAGAACATGCACCATTCTTTGCAAAGGTACAAAAGTTACTTGGAGACCAAGTGAGGTGCCCAGAGCTGAGCCTGCGGTGGCCCTTGACTTTGGACTTCTGGCAGGGCAAACTTGCAGGAGGCAGCAGCTCACCTGCAATCCCGGCACTGGGCTATCACCCAGCTGCTCCACCTGAGAGGTTTTTGGCCACATCCATGTTCCCGGTGCCCCTGGCACAGTGGCTCTCAGCACCTGGAACTGTGGCCAGAGCACTGGTTTCACTAGGCAGCCCTGGGCTTCTACGCTGGGAGTAAAAATGCAGATACCTGGGCCCCAGCTTCATCCACTAAAACCAAGCACACTCCAGCCTCCTCCCTGCCCCCCCCCATTGAATATTCATGGTCAGGGAGTGTGAGAGACAGGAGACCCCACACAACCCAGAGCCGCCTTATTGGGGAAGCACTTTAGATTTTCAAGGAGGTAAAACTTATCAGCACCACCTCTTTGGAAGGACCTGGGGCAAAAAGAGAGTTGGAGACTACCCAAAGACCCACTCAGAAAGTAGCCCTGAGCTGGGGAGGGGGGTCTCTCTACACAGGCACAGCCTGAGGGAGGTCAAAACTGCCGCTAGGTTGGGGGCACTCACCACGAGGACTCCTCCCTCATGTTTGAACCTACTCTCTCTCCGCTGGTCCCCACAAGTCCCCTTGGACGGCTAGAGTTCCAGGAAGCGCTGCGGTTGTCGCTGAGACCGGGAGCGCCCTGCGTGGAGGGCAGCATCCCCGTGGGCTGCTCCTGCCCGAAGCCAAGTAGGAGAGAAGGCGAGGAAGGGGGTACTGGCCTGGCCCTTAGCCCAGGAGGCCTCGCGGGAGCCCTCGCCGCGCTGCGGGTCCTACCACACCTGCGCTGAGCCTCCGCACACCGGTTTGGGCGCCCGCGCACCCTCGGGGCCTTTCTGTGCCTCCACAGCGTGTGCTGCTGCTCCAGCCACCCAGGGTTAGGATTCCCACAGGGCTGGGGGGCGTGAGTGGGGTCCTGCTGCCAAGGCTGTCGGGCACCCCCAAACTCCAGCTTAGCGCAGCTGGGTCTCCTGCGTTGACCTCCTGTGTCGTGTACCATTGGAGTTTTTGGAGAATGAAAGGATGCGCCCAATTTTTAGCAAAAGGGCCTTTGGATTAGAGCGGAATAGAAATTAAGCTCTGCTAGCCAGGCCCAGTGCCCTGTGAGCGCGCGGGAGTCCAGGCTGGAAGGATAGCTTTTTCTCTACGGGGAAATGAAGTGGATTATTCACCAAACCAGGGTCTGCTTGGGACTGAAAGACCGGCAGGCAGTGCGAGTTCGGCCTGTCAGCATGGGCCAGCACAAGTACTGTCCCAGCCTCCACCTGAGATGAGCAACCCCGGACCTCTTCCCGGCCTCTACCCTTTGGAGACAGCAGGGTGGCCCAGCGATTCTCTCAGCGCGATCTGCGGGAAGCAATTTTCTCTTTGCAGGATCATTTCCACCACCCGCAGCAGTAGGGTAACCGTATCTTTCTCTCGCAACAGATATTGAGAAGCTTAGTACTTCCCGGGCCGGGGCGCACGAGGAGAGGAGGCGAGCAGGCAAGGTTAGGGTCCAGCGAGGTCTCGCAGAAGACTCCAGGTTCAAATTCAGGTTAGCTGAAAGGTTACAAAGGCGTTCCGTCCTGTGTACCTCCACCCCCTCGACTGTAAAACGGGAGTTGTATGTTCCTTATAGAGTGGGTACGAGCAGTTATCTTGCAGACGCAGATAGCTAGCCTCAGCGGCTGGCTCCACCCGAAAGCTCGGCGATTGCGATCGGTCCCTCTCTCGTTGTCCTGTTTTGGGCGGCGCGAGATTCCACCGATTTTGCCAACCTTTTCTGGGATGGAAGAGACGGGATGCAGAAGCCTAAATAGCCGAAGTAGGAGCCTGCACGCCGGTGCCGCCGCAGAAGCCAACTGTGGGTCTCTGCGAGCAGGCTGCGGCCGCCCGCAGGACGGAGAGACCTCCGGGTCGCGATGCTGCGCGATGGCCACTGGGCCCGGAGCGCCATCCCCGCGCAGCGCAAACCCAGGCGCCCGGAGTCAGGGGAGAGCGGAGGGCGCCGCTTTCCAGCCTTCCCGAGCATCTGCAGCGAGCCGGGGAGTAGGAGCCAAGGGGCCCCTGGTTCACAGTACTGGTTCACAGGGGAATTTAATCCCCTCAGTAGCCTTAGGTAGAGAGGGGGAAATCCTGTAGAAAAGGCCTCTCTACCTCGGGATGTCCTTCAGTGAAATGGCCACGCGTGCTTCAAAAGCTTTTCTGGGAAGACAAAAATACACCTTAAACCGGGTGCGATGGCGCAGACCTGTAATCCCAGGGACTCCAGAGGCTGACTCAGGAGGATTGCACGTTTGAAGCCAGCCTTGCAAGACTTTGTCTCAAAATAAAATAAAATAAATAAATAAATAAATAAATAAATAAATAAATAAAAATAAATAAAAGGGGTTTGAGGATGGAGCTTCGTGGTAGAGTGTCCCTGGATCCGATCCCCAGAAAAGGCAAGGTGGGCGTTTGTGATCTGTTTGCTAATACGTTTTGCCAGACATGTTGTCAAAACCATTTCACCTGCTCTCAGTCTAATTCTAAACTAGCCCACGGATCTCTCCCCACCGTGCGAGCCAACACTAAGTGGCGATTGCCTCCCAGACAGCAGCATTTGTGAACCCTGAAAGGATTCTGCCTTTCCAGAGGCAATTTTATGAAGGCTTAAGTACCAAATGCCCCAACTCAGTTTCTCAATCAGACTCTAAACCAGCCTTCCTGCCCCACCTGCAGACCCAGGAAATTACAGCGGGAGCTGGTTATCTTGTTGCCCTTTATGATTTCCCTGGGCTGCAAAGGACAGCTGAAGCAGCAGCCTGCAGTCTTTCTTCCAGCAGATCAGAAGCACACATCCAATCCAGACCCAGAGCTGCCAGCAGCCCCCTAGACCACAGATCCCTTCCTATAGGGAAATTGTCCAGCGTCCTAGCTAACTGGAAATCATCCTCCTTGGATGGGTGGCACTGGCTCAGAAAGGCCATGGATGATGCAAGACCTCCCAGCTAGCGTGGCATCTTGTCAGTCTTGAACCCAGTTCATCCCTAAACCTCTTATCTCTGAGAAATCAAACTCAGATACCTGAGAATTCATTGAAGACCTCATCTTGCTCTATAGTGGTGGTGTCTGTGAAGGCAGTTTATAATACCCCAAAGGAATACAAGCCAACAATATTTCTTACTGAATGTCAGGCACTGAGAAAAAGCCTTTTGTAAGCAAGCAGAATGCACTCACTTTATGCCAGGTATGGTTTTTAAAGCATTGCACATATTTATTTAAACTTCACAATAGCCTTATGATGTAGGCATGCCATCCTTCTGTTGCACAAGAAGAAACAAAGGCACAAAAAGATTACCTATCTGTGTATCCCAGATTACCTGGCCAGTAATATGGCTGAAATTGACATCCAGGCCTCCCTCCAAATGCCATCCTAGCAAAGCCCTTAGGTCCTCTCTCTGCAAAGCTCCTTCTGGCCATAGGTTTATAATAGCCTCCATATTTGTTTGGTTGAACCCAGGTAAAGACCCGAGATTCCTTCCCAGGTAACCTATTATTTCTTTTTAAAACAGCTAACAGATTTTGAATGCTTACTATATGCCAGGCACTAGTAATTGAGCACCTAGTATATGCCAAGCACTGTTCTAATCAATTTAAAAGTTTCTATTCCACTAATGCTCAGCAAAAACCCTATGGAATGCTCTTTGCCACCTCCAATTTACAGACGAGCAAACTGAGGCCCAAAGTCATATAACCGGGAAAAGACAGACGTGGGGATGACTTCCAGGTCACATGACTGCAACTGATTCTATACTAGATGTAAAAATGGAGGTCCCTTTGCTCAGAAGCTTCTGCTCCCATGTAGCTAGCTATATAGAAAGCAATATATATCTGCATCTCTTTCTCCTGATTTATTTTCAGGTATGTCTTTAATGGAGTTTTCCTGCTGAGCTAAGGCTTTTTTTTTTTTTTTTTTTGTACTAGGGGTGGAACCCAGGGTCTTTGTACCTCCAGGCTAGACGCCCAGACCTTTTTTTTTTTTTTTTTAACAGAGCCTCACTAAGTTGCTGAGAGCCTCATTAAGTAGCTGAGGCTGGCTTCGAACCTGTGCGATCCTCCTGTCTCAGCCTCCCAAGCGTGGGGATTACAAGCGTGCGCCACCACGCCCAGCTCGAGCTAAGGCTTTAAGCAACTTTAAAAAATGCCATTATCCCCACTTTCGTCCTTCAACAGTGGGGAAAGGAGCAGCCAAAGCCCCCTTGAGATTCTGAGGCTTGCAATGTGTGCCCGGAACCTAACAGAGTGTTCTGCAAGCCTGTGGACACCTTCTTACAGGCTGGCTGTGCCTCTAGTTCAGTGCATATTCTGCTGGTACAAAGCACTTTCACAAGTATCCTCCCATCTGCACCTTCCCTGGGGAAAACCCCTTATTCTTTTATTATCATTTCACTTAAGGAACCAAATTCCACAACTGGGGAGGGGAGGTGACCCATTTTTGCTTCAGAGGTGGCCAAGGGAATGAGCAAAATAGGCTCCTAACCTGTCTCCATAATTTAATTCAGCCCCCCTCCTGAAATATATATATTCCAAGACTTCCCCCCACCATGAACCCAGGAGCATTCTACCACTGAGCTAGACCCCTATCTTTTTTTTTTTTTTTTTTTTTTTTGGTACTGGGGATTGAACCCAGAGGCATTCTACCTTCAAGCTATACCCCCAGCCCAATTTGATTCTTATTTGGAAAAGGGTCTCACTAGGTTGATGAGGTACTTGCTGATTTGCCGAGGCTCTCTTTGAACCTGTAATCCTCAGCCTCCCAAGTACTGGGATTACAGATGTGTGCCACCAGACCCGGCTTCCCCATCCCTTTTTATTTTTTATTTTAAAACAGGGTTTGGGGTAAGTTACTAAATTGCCCATGAATGCAACATTTCTTTTTAGTCCACGAACCCCCACTTTGGAGGTGGGTTGGGGAGGTTTAAATGCTTTAGCACTTATACCAGCAGGCAGATCTCAGCTTCATCCTCTCTCCAGCTCTTCCTTGGGCATCCCTAAAGAAGAAACAACTGAGGCTGCAACAGTGACCACTCGTGGCTCGTGGCTCGCAGCAGACAAGAAGCATCTTATACCATGAGGACCTGCAGGAGCCTGGAGCCTGGAGGGAAACAAGGGGCTGGGCCCTGGGGCAGGAAGGCACAGGAGTGGCTAGTAGAGATGGGGAGGTGGGCTATGCAGACCACACTCCAGCTCTTGGCTTTGGAAGTTGGCTAAAGAGACTCAGACCTTGTATGACTCTGTTTCTCTAGCACACACTTGTTCTCACTGGCACACCTGGGGCAAAGCTGCTGCTGCCCAAGGATAAGCAAGAGTAGACCTGCCGGCAAACGTAGTGTAGACTGCACATCAAAGTGCCATGGGTCACCCGGGACATCACTGGGTGCTCACCTACTCACCTGGTTCAGGGCTCCAGCATGGGACCAAGGAACCCTGCAGTACAATGGGCACTGTCTGAGGACGCCAGGATTGCAGGTGTTCCCTAACTCTACCTGTAGGGTCATTCTACCAACCACCGCAGGCCGGAGCCCGCTTTGCCCTGGCTAAATGGGTAAGTCCCTCCCCAACCCGTGATGCTGAGAGGGTGCCTTGATGGGAGGACTGTTGATCTCTTAGCCATATTCAGAGGCAGGCATTTTGCACTTGGTTTGCAGGAGTACAAGGTGAGGGTCTGTGATATATGCCTACAGGCAGGGTTAGTACCTTTGGAGCTGACACTCTCCATGCTCCCTGAGAACTAAGTGTCTAGGTCAGTCAGGACCTTCAGTCTGGGCGTGACCCTCAGTGGAGGAGGGGGGGCATGTGTTTACCTCTCTGTTCTTGGGGCCTCCATGCAGACCTGAGTATGAAAGGTCTGAGGGGGGCATGCCCAGGAAGATGCCCATGACAGACAGGACACTATTGGCAGATAGTAAGGTCTGCTGGGTCCCCTCTAAAGTGGATCAGCCACCAGGCATCTAAAGTGGCTAAGACACGAGAAACACGGCCCTGGGAGTCTTGGTGACTAGCCTCAGTTTCCTCACTTCTGGTGCGGCAATATCACACCCAGCTATTATAAGCTGAAAGTGAGAACTAAAGATAAATTAGTCATCTAGAAAACCGGTAAGAGCAGGGCACTGGGCCGATTCCACCTCCTCTCAAGTGCTCCGATCTTGAGCAAAACTTGAGCAAATCTTGGCCTCTCTGTGACTCAGTTTCTCCTCCGCACTTACCCCCACAGGTTGTCAGTGCAGGCTTCCAAAATTTTTGCCTGATGGTTTTGAAGCTTGCAGATAAAAAGGAACCTACTAGGTCTCTCTGACAGACAAAACAATCTTACCAGTGGGAACTCTAGGAATTATTCTGAGCAAAATTTGCCCACTACTGGTTGCAAGAACTTGGACAAGCTTCTCCTCTCTGCCCCTCTACTGTAAAATGTCCTCTTCCATCTCTGAGGCTCCTTCCAAGATGGTTTTTGCTGGGGGAGGGGTCCACTGCACTGGGGGATGGGTGGGACCGCCGAGGGGAGCCACAGAGTCCACCACCGGGAACTCCACCCCTTTGGGCTGGCGGTGGAAGCTGGGGACTTCGCGACAGCTACACTACGGGGCGGAGGGGTGGAGGGAGGTCCGCCAGCCTAGAGTTCCCGCCGCCACATATGGTCTGTGGATTTAGGTGTCAAAAACCGGAGAATTAGAAATGGTAATTTTCCGTCATTATGGCTGAAACGCGATCTGTCACAACAACTGGAACATGTCTCCCCGCTAGCAAAAATAATGTTCATGATTAGGAATCATTATGCACGTCAAGCCGAGTCCATTAAGTTGTAGGGAGAAATTAGCCTTGACGGGCGGAATCAAACTACAAATATACAGGCCTCGCCTTCGGGAGGCCCAGCGGCAGCCCCGGGGAGGAGGCCGGCCAGCGTCGGGTGTTTTCTTAATAGGAAACTGCCCAGAGAATTAATGCTCCCTTCCCGACCCCGTGGGACTCTCCCTTACTCTCCCAACCGCCGCGTCCCCACCCTGAGCGGGAGTGGGGCTCAGAGAAGGTTGTAGTCAGTAGCTAGCGGCTTTGAGGTCCCACAGGCCCCCTGGTCAATGACCTGCCACCACTTCCAAGCTGAGTGACCCTGCCCAAGTCACTTGACCTCCCTGAACTTTGCTCACTGGTGTGTAAAAGCAGGATAATCCCACCTACTTTGGGGTTTTCAGGAGGATTAAATTAAGTCAGGTATGGCCAGTGCCTGGCACATAGAGCTTGGAGCTCCTTGAGACCCGCTCCCTCCTGGAGCTCCTGTCTCTGCACTGGGGACCCTGGTGAGGTGATGGGGGCTGCAGTGTAAGGGGGTGGGTGTTAAGTGGCTGGAGCTGAGGTCAGGCCCTGGGAAAGGGAACTGGGATCTCTGAAAGATAAAAGAGGTGAACTGAAAGAGCAACTGATAACTCTTGCTAGGCCTTGGGCGGGCCACTCCCTCGCCCCAGGTATGAACGGCCAGCTGGTCCTCCATTCTGCTTCCCTTGGCCTGGATCCATAATGTCACTGGTGTCTACACTGACACCAAGAGGAGCACAGCAAATGAGACACGATTACGATTATGTAGTCTTCCTCTTCTGGATGCTACCTCAGCCCCTGCCCCACACCTCCCCAGCAGAGAGTTTGGGAAAGATTTCCATCCCCCTTCAACTTTTTTGTGGTACTTGGGATCGAACCCAGAGGCATTTCATCTCTGAGCTACAACCCAGACTGATTTCATTTCTTATTTGGAAACCGGTCTCACTAGGTTGCTGAATCTCACTACTTACTGAGGCTGTCCATGAACCTGCAGTCCTCTTGTTCCAGCCTCCCAAGTATGAGGATTACAACCTTACCGGGAAGTTCCCCTTTCTGTAAACGGGAAGGAAGAAATCTAGAAAGGCTAATTCCTCCCAGCCCCTCACGCTCAATCAGCTTTTGAGAACCACAAGAACTTTATCTATAGGGTCCTTTATCTCCAAGCAAAACTTTCTCTCCCTTCTGTTGATGGGAGGCGGAGAACCTGATGCTGGCGGAGCCACCCAGCGCCCAGGAGCCCTGCCTGGCTCTGCCTCCAAAGCCTTAACACCTTGCTACCAAGATTAACCTGCGCCGCTCAGGCCAATGAAACTGCCCTGCAAATTCCATCACGCAGGTGGAGAAAATGAACCGAGCCAATGAATATAGAGGAGTTAGCTGATTGCCTGACAAAGCCTTAGCGCCCTGCGTGCCTCACTTATTTCTATTGGGTAAGTAGGATTCGCGGTGGAGAATCCACAAGCACAAGGGTGGCCAGCGCTCAGCGGTTCAAAGCCAAATGTCTAGGTTTGAACCCCAGCTCCGCCAGAAATCGCCTCAGCAGAGGGCCCCTCCCCAAACTGGAAAAATAGGAATGGGGCCGCTGAGAAGGATGGATGTAATTTTCCAAAAGTGCTCGCCGCTGCCAGGACAACAGACTAGATTAAGCGCTCAAGAAGACGTGGGTTACCGGGAGGTGCAGCCCGGATTGGTGCGCACAGGTTCGCAGAGTTTCGGCCGACAGACACCGAGAAGTCGCTCCTGGATCCTGCGCTCAGCGCTCTGAGTGAGATGCTGATTATCAGGAACTTGGGACCCCGCCGGCTCCGGGGTCGGGTCCAGGGACTGCAGCAAGTCCAACGCCCCCCCCCCTCCAGCCCCGGCTGTAAGAAAGCGGGCGTCTGGCAGGGGCGGGGGATAGCGGCCCACCCTGCGATCTCCGGCCCGGACTCCCCGCCGCAGAGAAAGTTCTCAAAAAGGGACCCGAATGAAGAGACTCTAAGGGGCACAGAAGCTGAACCCCTAAGAGAGATCCCTTGACAGCGCCTGGGTGGTAACAGGACCCAGCACCTCGTGCTCTTAGAAATAGCTAATTTCCCGAAGGCCATCCTGGACTAACCCTCAAAATAATACTCCTTATTATTTTGTGCTCACCTGCGATAATACCGCCCCGGTTTTAATTTTTCTCTCGGTGTGGCTGTCCTAGTCTCCTGCTAGATGGCGTACTCCACCATGGAAGGGCTTATTTCCTAGGCATCTCTGCCACAGTGTAGGCGTTCGAGAAATATTAATGAAGCCGGGCGTGAGGACGCACACTTATAATCCCTGTACTTGGGAGTCTGAGAGAGGAGGATCTCGCAGGTTCAAAGCCAGCCTCAGCTACTTACTGAGGCTCTCAGCAGCTTAGTAAGACCGTTTCCAAATAAAATAGGAAATAGGTCTGCGAGTGTAGCCTGGAGGTAGGAAGCCCCTGGATTTCATCCCTAGTACCACAAAAAACTTAATGAGTATCAGAACAATTACATGAGTGAGGGAGGAAAGATTGAAGAAAAGAGAAGAGGGAGAAGTTTCGCAACCAAGAGCTTTTTCTTATCTGAAAGCATCTTCCCTCTAGTGCACGGAGCTCACTGGGTCTGTGCCCAGCAGGTGAGAAAGGCGTCCATATCCTCAGTGGCTCCTTCCCAGGGTGGGCTGGGGTTGCACTCTCCTTGGCAGGACTAAACCTTGGCAGGCAGAAGTCAGCCTTCTAAAACGGGAGGACCAATATGGTGGCCGGAAGTGCTTCACCACCTAAGCGGTTTTTTGCATAGGCAAAAACACCTAAGCATCTTTGCATTGGCAGTGACCATTGTAAATCAAATAAATACACTCATCCTGCCAAGGAATTACTTTAAAGGCAGATTCTGTAGATTCTTTTGGACAGAAAGAATGGGCTGGAATATTAATTTCTCCCTTGATGTACTTCTATCCCAATAATATGTGTATATGGTTTAGGAAATATAAACTGTATGTATGCATCTAACCCCAATATTTGTATATGTTGGAGTGCTATGGACCCAATCTCAAGGCCTGGTACAAGTGCCACCACCACTGAGCAATGGGTCTCAGCCACCTCCTGGACATAGCATCCATCCATTCATTCATTTATGCGTGCATGCACGCATGTGGTGCGGGGTATCCAACTCAGGGCCCGGAACAACTGCTCTTATTAAATATATATAATACCATATTATATATAATCTCAATAGCATATATGATATATCCATATCCCATTCCAAGCTTTGATGCTGGGGACTGAACCCTGAGTGCTAGGCAAACACTCTATGACTCCAATTCCCTCAATTTATTTTTGAACCACAGCTGCAATTGCTAAGAACATGAGGAATTGCTGGTTTGAAGGTTCCCAATGGGGGCTGCCTGTTTTCACTATTTTAGTTGTCATGACAATTACTCAATGATCTCAGTCTACCCTTTAGCATCTCTGTAAATTTTTTGAAATGGCACACATGCTTGCCTCACTTTGCTAATGTATCAGATTTAGTGACACCCACTGCTCCAAGACCATATGCTTAATTCACTATCCAGACTTTGCTAGGGGTACTTCCCCCCCCCCCCCACTTCCCTGCAGCGTAGCGGTAGTTGGGGCTTTGCGAAACTCTGGCTCCAAATCCAGGCATTGTGCCCATGAGGATTTTTAGAAAAAAAGCTCTCACTGTCTTGGAGAGTCTAGAAGATAACTGCGCCTGAGCCTCCAAAGTCACCAACTTCGAGTTCCTGTGACTTCTTGTGGAAGCTGGATTACTTGTCATGATATTAAAAGGAAGTCTTGAGAAGATTCTCTTTGTGAAATGGTAAAAGGCAGCACAGATCTTCCATGAAGGATCAACAAGTCTTAGGTCATGAGCTCAACCTGGCTGCAGGCATGCGCTGTGCTCACCCAACAAGGTGCTCTGCCAAGACCTGCCAAGGCCTATTCTCCCTAGCAGCAGCAGCCCCTAAACCAAGCTGCCTGCTGCTCCCCCATCCCAGGATGTTTCCAGCATCCCCTGCCAGGGTCTCTGAGTTCTGTCTTCTAGTCAGCTCACTCCACACCAGTGGATCTATCCAATCAAAATCGGACCATGTTTCCATAAGACAAGAAAATAGAGTTTGGGCTTTCTTCAGGGCCCTAGTTTTTCCTACCTTTAGCTAGTCACTAGTGGGGGAGGGGAGTTAATAGGCCTTTCAATATGTCAAGTATTGGATGATAGGGCATTCCCTTTGATGATGGAGCCCAGTACCCGGGCGCCAGTCGGAATCCTAAGTGCTGACTCAGGTAGGAGAACTTGACTCCAAGACAATCCAGTTCTATCTAGCACACAGCTTCTGCTCCAGCAGGGATACCCAGCTTTCAGGAACAAGAAGAGAGCTTGACATGGCTTGGCAGAGTGCCTACTGGCCCTGGAGCCTTTTGCCAGCTTCTTACACATCTCCACTCACTAAAATGAGAAGTTTTTTGTTTTTTTTTGTTGTTTTGTTTTTGTAAGGACCATTGCAGAAAAAAACCGGAGGATTCTAACTCTTGTAAGTCATGTTACCAAAGTGCCTGTGCTCCCTGTCTGCTCTGCTCAGAAGTCACGGATAGCAGTCACGCAAAGGGCTTTGTCACTAGCCCAGGTGATAAGAACTTGGACCTTGGGACCACCTCAGGAGGAATGTTGAAATTCAAACTAAGTGTATGGGGTGACTCTGGGCATGTCTGAGACCTGGAGGTGCCAACCTGAAAGGGTCTGGACTGGCTGGGCAATGATTTCAGCCCTGTGTCCCTGCAGGTCTCCTCTACCTTTTCCACAGTCCTGTTTTACAATCCTCATTGTATCGGGGACAATTCAGGGTCACCACAGCGGTCCCCCATGCTGCCCGGTGGTGCCCTCTGACCCACCTTGGCCTTATACCCTCCCACGGCCGCAGCCCTGCAGTGCCCACATAGTAAAGCTGGCCCTAAGAGGGACGAGGAGGTCCGCAGCTGGCTCTGGGCAAGCCGCCCAGCGGCTCCCACTGGGCGAGGCCCCTGCACCCAGAGCCGAGGGTCTGTGTTGGGAATTGGTGTGCAGAAATCTCAGCTGTACAGTTCTGCTGTGCCTCCCACGGAGGCCTTGGGACGCACAAGGAAAGCCATTCAAAAATGTTAATAAGCTTATTAAAATGAGCCGCTTTACTAGCGCTGGTTTTACAGCGAGCGCCCACCCTCGCTTTCTGGTGGACCAGGGAAGAGAAATATCACTCGCGGCCTTCCTTCCCCCCTCTTAATGCGTTTTCCATCCAAGGACTGGGTATCTCCAAGTCCAAGGAGGCCCAGAGGCGGAATAGCCCCAGGCCTCCTCCCTCAGGAACGCGATGGGTGGGGAGAAAGAAAAGTTGGACTTCACAACACCGCTGACCACTCGGGCATGGGACGGCAGACAGGAGGTCCAGAGATAATGACCTCTCAGGGGAGGCCTGGCGGGCGGCAGCTTGGAGCGACCCAAATCCTTAAAAACGGAACAATACTCCTCCCCAGATACAAACCAGAATTGCTCAGAAAAAAAAATGGCTTGTTATTTAAAGAAGAAAGGCTTTAACTTTTACTCCCATCCCCAGTCAAATTACCAGGGAGTCTTTTAACTTCAAAAGCCCAGAGAATCAAAGTTGGTTGTCTAAGATGATACCAACTCTGGCAGAGCTGCCTTAAACCTGTGGAATCCAGGCCTTCAGAGGGGCCTTATCTTTTGGATTTAGGGGGCCCTTGAGCCCAATAGGACCACGTCCCACCCTCGGGAGCGCAGGACTCAGTAGTCCCCCTCCAGCATCTTTTCCCTAGCGTAGAGTAGAGCAGGAGGCCTGAGTGCGACAGCGGGAGGGGGTCAGAGCAGCGGGGACCCCAAGAAGTCACCAAGAAGCCTCCAGGTGCGCACTGGATCTCGCCTTAAATCTTCACCCCGAGTTAAAAATGCACAGGCAGAAAGTACGAACCGAGGGCGGCGCCCGCAGCAGGCGACGCGTGCTTGTGCAAGGATTAACACGCCGTGGGGAGCGCAAACCGCAGGGCCCGCGCCGCGCGGGGGTCGCAGGGGCGGGTCGTGGAAAGGGGAAGCTCAGGGTGTCTGCGCCCGGGAGCGCGGACGCGAGCCGGGCCTGGGACCCCAGAGCTCGCCGCGCAAGCTCGGAGCGGAGTCCGAGCTCCGCAGCCCGCAGCCCGCAGCCGGCGCCGAGCGGGCCTCGCCCGAGGCTGCAGGGAAGGCGGCGCTCCCATCTGCGCCGGTTCCTTTGAACTGGACATTCCGACGGGAACGCCGACGACGCGGCACCCAGTCGGTGCAGAAGCCCCGCGGCTGCCTTTCCCCTCGGGCCTCAAAGCAAAATTCTTCAACGGCCAGGGCAGGGCCTGGCGCGGGGCAACAGCGCAGTTTCTCCAGTTTTCACTGTAAATTTGCCCCAGATTTAGTCTTTTTGACGTTTCCTTCCCGGGGAGGCACAGCCTCAGGCACACACTCAACGCGTTTGAAAAATGTCCGTCATTTACCTTAAACAGGTACCCTACCCAGGAACCTCTCCCGCCCCCTTGCACGGCTCTGAGAAGCTGTCTTCTTTTAGAAAAGCTTTAATGATTTGAGCAATTCAACGTATTTGAATGACTCTTAGGTGTGACTACAGAGGAAAACTTCCATGTATTGGATAATGTGACCGTTTACAATATAACCCACATTTTTTTTTCAATCCTGCTTTGGCCGTTTTGCTTTATTTTGTTTTTGTATTAAAAGCACTTATAGCCGGGTGTGGTGGTGCATGCTTGTAATCCCAGCATTCGGGAGGCTGAGACCTGAGGATCATGACAGCCTCAGCTAGGTAGCGAGGCCCTTCTCAACTCATTGAGATCCTGTTTAAAAACTAAAGAGACTAAAAAAATAGGTTCGGGGGGGGGGTATACCCCGGAGGTGCAATGCCCCTGGGTTTCATCCCTGGTACCACAAAAATAAAAATTAAAAAATTAAAAAGACTAAAAAATAGGGCTGGGGGTGTAGCTCAGAGGTACAATGCCCCTAAGTTCCATCCCCAGTACCACACACACACAAAACGCATTTATATCTGGAGACCCAAAACAGGCAAGGGTTTCTAGACCCATTTAGCAGACCACAGTGCCCTGGAACCCCCAAAGAATGCAGAAATTTAAAGCAGAGTGCTTGGTGCCAGTGATTCAGCATTGCCCAGAAGTTAATCACCGTCATCATAACAACAACAATAATAACAATGTCAACAACAATAAGATCATTCAGAGATACAAGGCTTAATGGTTTTCCTAGCATTTGTGACTCAACGACTCCAGAACAGTCTATTCTGCCATCTCAAATCCCAAGCTCTGCTTCTGGGCTTTAAACACCCTTGATCCCATCACTTCTGAGTGGCCCCTGATGGTGAAAGTCACATTGCCTCTTTGAGTCTCAATTTCCTGTTCCGTAAATGGCGGTCAGGGCCCGTGAGCTCCAGGCGGCCTCAGTGACCCAGAGCAGGACTGGCTTTGGAAGCCCTTCTCCATGTGGAATGCCCCAGATCAACTGATATTGTTATTGTTACTATTCTTATTGCAGTTTTGGTGTGCTGCCCCCCTGGCTCTCCTCGCCTGAGGAAACTCTATTATGTCTTTCTTGGAGGTGACCTCTACAGCAGCAGAAACATCCCGCACTGCTACCAGTTCCCAGCGCTTTCTGACTCTTAAAAAGTGCTTTCAAGCATTCGCAGTCTCTTCCAGTTCCCACATAGCTCTGTGTCATTCCCAATTAAAATAGTTGGCAGAGTGAATATTGGTGGCCTGTGATCAGAGCCCCTGGGCCGCAGCCTGGGCCCCAGCACTGTCTGTCTCCCTTCTACTAAAGAGCTCTGATCCCCTCTGTTGCCCGTATACATCCTTTGGAGCCCAGGAACTCCAACAGTTTCCACATTTCAGGGGAAATATCTTGTTTGCCCTGTAGCTCAGGCTTAGTTTTCGGTGGCCTTCCCCAGCGCAAAAGCAGGAACCTTTCTACAAACTAGCTAAATTCTGTGGGCTTTGCAGGTGGAGGCCAGATTGTACATTTTCCTGCAAAACAGGGACTGAAACTTGGGTGAAGGAGAGCGGATTTTTGGTCTGGTTGGTACAGAGCTCTCCGGTGGCCAGTTAGGGAGTCAGAATCTCACAGGACTCCTGCCTGATAGGTCTGCAGGCTGAGCGGAGGGTCTGTGCCTCCGGGTTGCTCCTCCATCTGGCCCAATCTCTCCAGTTTGGGCCACTGAGGACACTGCTGAGCCGCTCAGAGTCTGGACATTGTGTTGGAGACCACTTCAGACTGTCACGAATGCAGTCACATTTGCCTCCCTTCCCAGTGTGGGGGGTGCTGTAAGAATGCTGGGACTGCCAAAGTCAGAAGCCATTTAACTTTTGAAAGTAGAACCCAACATCAGCTCCCCTGCTTAATCCCTGCACAGGCAAGACACTCTCCAGGGGGCGTGGAAGCCCTTCACACCTATAAGCAAGGCAAGCCAGGAGGCCCAGGTATCTGTGACACACACACACACACACACACACACACGCACGCACGCACGCACGCACGCACGCACGCACCCACGCACGCAAGACACATTTGGCAGCAGACTCATCCCAAATTTGCTGCCCAGACAAAGATTTGTGGTCTCAGCCTAAATCCTCGGAAACAATTCCACTGCAGTTCACAGTACATTCTGGCCCCTTTCTCGGCCATCCCTCCTTGCCTTGGTTTACCTATCTGTAAAAATGGGTGAGCTGGACCCAAAGATCCCCAAGCCAGGCTCCAGTGTTTGTTCACTAACTGAAAAAAATGATGGAAAAATAAAGAAGACAAAGGACCTTGGTCTTGGGCTACAGCTCAGATGTTCTGGGCCACCATACCAGGAAGGAGGAGACCAAGGGGAGGGCCGCCCAGCCACAGGAGCAGATGAATCAAGACCCTTGGAGCAGGTATTGGAGTGGCAGGGAGCAGGACTGACTGCTTTTCATCTTAAAAAAAAAAAAAAAACTAGAAGAGTGGAGAGTGGGAAAAAAAAATACTCTGAATTCCCAACCAGAATCCCATCCGCAGCGCAAGTCCCAGGTAAAGACACCTGTCTTGGGTTGCAAAATGCAGCTGGAAATTCTCATAAGCTGCTCTGGCCCTTGAGGTTGTCTGAGACACTGGGGGTGAAGACCTCGAGGTATTGCATCTTCAATGCAAGATCCAGACAGGCCAGAGGGTCATTGCCAAATTTGGATCGAACTGAAATCATTTGAGCCCCGGGCAGCTCCAGTTAGGCCTGCAGCCGCTATCCAAATAGGAACGGAGGAGTGGAAGCGGAGGAAGAGAAAGGAAGGTCCTGCCGCCCGCCCGGGTCTGGAGGAAGGTGGGTTCTGCAGTGAAAGGGTGCGACCCTGGGCCTCTTGCTCCTTCTCCAGACTAAAGAACATCCCTGGTTCTGTTGCCATCAAATAAATCCCCGAGGATGGAAAACAAACTACCCTCTCGGGATGCAAGTAGCAAACAACTGCCATTTTCAGAAGGAAAAAAAAATCAACCTTTGCTTGCAAAAGAAGAAAACAGAAAAGAAGAAGAAAAAAAGAAAAAGAATGAAAAAAAGAGAAAATCCTCCATAAGTAGCCATCTCTGGGGAAAGGAAGGAAGGGGATTGTAGCATTACAGGAAACGTTCCAATTTTCTACAAGAAAATGCATTTATGATTAATTATAAAATTAAAGTGTAATTTTAACACATTTTAGAAAGAAACAAAACGATTGCAGGAACCATATGTTAGTTGGGCTGGGTGGGGGGTGTTTTCCTCCGCCTGGCCTTTCGCTTTTCGCTGTTTCCGGAAGCGGGATCCTGGGGTGAAGCTCCTGCGTCCACTCTGGCTCCGCGGGTGCTTAGGCCAAGGCCTTCAGGGCACCCTGGCTCGGAGGCCGGGAGGCTGGGGAGGCCGTGGCTGGGGAATCCTGCCTTTCTGCTCCAGGTGAAATTGAAAGAAGTCGGGGCCTGGGTTTCAGCGTTTCCCGGCTGGCTCGGGCGCGCTGAGCCGGGCCTCAGTGCCTGCGATGTGGCTTTAACTCCTTGCAGCTCGCGGGGGACCCAGCACTCGGGCCTGGTGGAGGTGAGCATTTCGCTCCGATGACTCTTTGATATTCTGGGGCACCTCGGAACCTCAGCCAGGCATACTGATCTGTAAAATGGGTGATACATAAACCTCGCCCTGCCCAACCTCTGCTACCCCAGTGGATTTCCGTGCCTAAGAGAGGACGCGGAGTCCTTGACAATACAGAAACTCTGAAACAAAGTAGAGTACCTTTTGCACCAGCAGGGTGAATGGCGGGGGCCTTTCTAGGGAGACGTTATTTCAGTCTTTAGTCCCCCCTAACCGAGTCGAAATTTCAACCTGTTTATTTTTTTTTTAACTAGCTTGTTTATGAAACGAAATAAAGATTGAGTCGCTTAAGAGAAACGTTCCCCAAATCGAAAGCAGACAGGATGCGGGAGAACAGGAGAGTCTGTAGATTTGGGTAGGGGTAGGGGATATAAATTGGTTATTGGCTTGTATGCCGGGCACTTAGACTCTTAAGAGAAAACAAAGAATCTTAGCAATTTGCTCCCGGATTCTGTGGATTTTTTCGGGATTCCTACAAACTCCCTACCCGTCCAAGTCGTACTTCCCAGAGTTAAGCGGGTTTAAATCCTTCCCTCAGGGCGGGCAGGGGGGCTTCTCCCGAGGGCCGGATGACTGGGCGTCCTTAGTCTAAGACCAAAATGAGGTGAGAAAAACTTCCGTACACTTCCAGCTGGTATCCCAAAGCGGCACAGAGAGAGAGAGAGAGAGAGAGAGAGAGAGAGAGAGGGAGAGAGAAAGAGAGATTTTCAGAAAAGTGTCTAGGAGGGCATGTTAAACAACTTATAAATTAAAGAAAAAATACAGAGAATAGTTTCAGAACTTCACAAATCTTTTTTTTTAAGAAAATATTCTAGTTGAGTGCACAGTGCCCTTAAGGAGGCGAAAAGCGGCGAGATTGACAAAACAGGTAAGATCACCTGTCTTAGAAACAGGTGTGGGATGGGACGGGGAGTGGGGCAGGCGCAGGGCGCAGGGGCGTGCGGTGGACACTCGGGGCTGGGAGGCGGGACTGCTGAGCACGCCAGGGAGCGGCTGGCCGGGGATATTCACATTGAATACAAAAATAACCGTTATTTGAATACAAACAACTGAAAAGTGCTACAAGTGTTAACCTCCTTTTGGGGGAAAAAAAAAAAGAAATGAAGGCAAGTTTGCGAAGGGCTGCTGGGACGTGCGCTCTCCTGGTTCGGGGTTCCCCAGCACTTCCTGTTTGGGTGTAGACCTGGACTTCGGAAAAGAAAGGCGTGGGGGTCCCTGGCCCTGCACCCCGAACCTCTTCCCGTACATTAGCACCCTATAGGACGCCCCCTCTCGAGTTCGCACACCCCAGAGAGGTGCGGCAGAGGTTCCCCCAAACCAAGCCCTTCGCGGTTCAAATTAACCATGGCCTGGGGCCACCTGGCTTTCGTCCTCCGGTCACAAATGCAATTTCCAAAAATTAAAAATTAAAAAAATATGTAGATACACATAGATTGGTAGCATGGATACCATGAACTAGTGTGGCCTAGCGCACGCACGAAGCTCCCGGCAGGCCTGGACCTCTGGGGATTCGGGTTATGTGTTTTCCAAGAGACCTGTCCGCTCAGGGAAAGCACCCCACCCAGGGAGACGCAATCCGAATCCAATCCATTGTCGTGGCAATAAATAGTGTCCCGGGCTTAGAGGCAGGCCAGACGCGAGCTGGGCCCCTGGGCCTTTGGGTACCTCCGTTCATATTAGAAAATGGCGCCCCCCTCTGGGCAGTATAAGTGGGTGGCCAGGTGGCTAGCGGAGGCCAAGGCGCATCTCATCCTCCGGGTGCCCCTTGGGTTGGGATACCCTGCGCGGCTGTCGGCGGCCATCGGGGCGCAGGAGGCCTTCTCTGCCTCCCCCAGGAGGCTCACTGGGTGCCCGCAGTGGCCGCACAGGTGGAGAGCGCCCAGCCCGGCAGGCAGTAGTAAGGGTAATAGTAGGAAGGCTGTAATGGCAGAAGCGAGGGTGGCCGGAGCACCTCGCCGGGCAGGTACTGTCTCTGGTCGTCGCGCACCAGCACCTTTACAGCCACCTTCTTGGCGGCAGGCGCCGAGGCCAGGAGGTCGGCGGCCATCTGCCGGCGCTTGGTCTTGTAGCGCCGATTCTGGAACCAGATTTTCACCTGAGTCTCGGTGAGCTTCAGCGACGCTGCCAGGTCGGCGCGTTCGGGCCCCGACAGGTAGCGCTGGTGGTTAAAACGGCGCTCCAGCTCGAAGACTTGGGCGTGGGAGAAGGCGGCCCGGGAGCGCTTCTTGCGAGGCTTGGGCGCCGCGGGCTCTTCCTCCTCCTCCGCGCCGCCCGCGGGGCCGCCTCCGCCTCCGACGCCGGGGCCGCTGCGCAGCCCGGGCACGCGGGCACCTCCCGGGCCAACACCGTCGTCCTCCGCCCTCGGGCTGCGGTCGCCTGCCGACCCCGATGGGGTGGGGGGGAACGAGAGAAAGTCAAATGGATCGAATCACGTTATGTGCTTGTACATACACACCGCACATTAGTCTGTATAAGATAATCCCACACCACTAAAAATTGGGGAAACAATGTTTCAGCTGCAGCGAGTCTCAAGAACCCGGGCTACCCAGACTGGTTGGGAACAGAAATATTCTCTGATCCCAGCTAAGGAGAGGTGAAGTCCAGGAGGCCACAGGCACTGGCGATCTATCTCAGAACCCGGTCCCACCCGCTTCCCTCAGCTCAGCTAGGCTTCCTTTGGTGCTGGCCGCCGAGGCCCGCCGCTGTGCCAAGGCTGAGGATCCAGGGCCGGCTTCCTGCGCTCTAGGCCCCAGGCTCCTGTTGGTAACACGGGGACCCCGGGCCTGAGCGTCCTGGTAGCCCTGGTTCTCAGCACCGAGCTCCGGAGGCCTACGCTGCTCTTCTCTCCCCCGGTTAGGGTTCACACATTCGCACACACACGTGTAGTCCATCGTCCCAACACACACACACACACACACACACACACACACACACACACACACACGCTGTGTGTAAAGGCAGAACAGAGAAGATGGGGAGCCAAAGATTAATCTAGAGTCTTCTGCCCCAGCCAGAGGCTAAAGGTAGATTCCTTCTGCCCGGTCACCTAGGAATACTGTGCCCAAGGCCTTGGGTGGGCTTCTCTCCCTCCCTTTCTTAGCTGGAAATGAAATGAGGGCTGGGGCTAAGTGGCCAAGAGAGGGAGCTGGCCCTGTTTGCCTCGGGTCCTTGGACCCCCCGAGAAGACACAGCTCCTGGGCCTTTCCCGCCCCCAGAGGCCCACCGAGCTGGCTGGCTGTGTGCGGATAGGCCTACAGCAGAGAGCACCCAAACCGGCCGCAGGGGGTGGGGAGGCTTTCAGACTAGAGAATGTGCCAGTTGGTGACTGAGGGGACCTTTCTCCAGGGTGTCTCCAGGATGACCCTCCCTCCTTCAGACTGCTGCCAAATTCGCCTCCAGCTTCTGGGTCCTCAGCCCAGTAAGTGCTCCCGCAGTCCTGGGGGCTGGGAAAATTAAAGGCCATTTTCCGGGGGCGCCCTCGGCAGTGTTCCTTTCTACCGATTCCTGCGCAGCGAGGCTGGGTCTGGAGACCTCTAGGTATTAGTGTGTGCGGCCAGGGCGAGGTCACTGTGCACTTGAAGTCTCTCTGGTCCTTACTTTGGCTGATTTTGGGGATTTGAGGACAGAACCAGCTAAGGCACCGGCAAAGACCCTCCCTCCCGTCACCCCGCAGCTCAAGATGACAAAGGTTTTCTCCTAACCCTGTCCAGGACACTTTGTCCCAGGACACAGACCTCGGAGGAGTTCCCTGGACCTCTAGCGGGACTCAGTTCCGGGCAGGACAGAACAGCCCGCGCCAATGCGCAGAATTTCGGGACCTGGCCAGAACCGGAGCCCCGGGCGCCGAGTGCCCGGAGCAGGCCCACGGTACTCGGGGCGATCCCCTCGAGCCAGCCCCCCCCCCCCCGGCCCCCGAAGCCGCGGCCGACCTGAAACGCTGGCTGACATCTCGCTGTCGCTCCGGCCCGCGGCCTCCTCCTCGGGGTCCCGGGCGGCGCGCAGCTCGCAGCCCGGCCGGTCCAGGCCCAGGGTCCCGCCCGCGCGGCCGGTCCGGCTGGCTCCCTGCGGGTCCGCGCAGCGCCGCCGGCCCTCGTTCTCCTCACTGAGGGCCGAGTCCGAGTCCCAGCCGCTCGGGCTCTCCGCCGTGTGCCCCGCAGCTGTCCGGGTCCGGGCCGGAGACGGCAGCCAAGAGTCCTCGGCGCCCCCCAGCGCGCCCGCGTCGGCCTCCCCGAAGAGCCGCCAGCAGCAGACGGCGGCGGGCGCCGCGGCCACGGCCACCGCCGCGCCCCCCGGCGCCGGGCGCCCCTCGGGCACCGCCAGCCCGACGCGCTCCTCTTTCTTGTTGAGGATCGCCTGGATGGAGAAGGGCGTCAAGGTGCTGGCGCCGCGCACCGCCATCAGCGCCGCGGGCCGGGCGCGCGGCGAGGGCGCGGGGCAGCTCGGGGCCGGACCCGGGGCGCGGGCGAGCGGGGCGCGCCAGGCTTCGGCAGCCCGCCCCGGCGAGTGCGCAGCCCCGCGTCCCTGCGCCCCAGGGTCCGCGCCGACCCGCAGCCCCCCTCGGAGGCCCGCCGCGCCGCAGCCCCCTGCGCGGGACCAGCGCAGGCGCGCCCCTGCCGCGGTCCGAGGGATTCTCTCTTCGCCCGTCGGGGCGCGCCAGGCTTTGCCCCCGGGGGGGGGGGGACGCGGGGGAGAACCGGTGGGGACCCCTCCGCGGCTGCCGTCCCCAGCCGAGCGCCGCCGGGGCGCACGGCCCAAGTCACTTTTTCTCTGCGCCTCCTGCAGGACTGCGCTCCGGGCCGGTCCTCCTCCTTCTTCCCCGCCGGGCCGGCTCTTCCCGAGCCCACCCCCCGGCGGCGGCCGCTGGAGTCCGAGAGGAGCTGGACACCTTTTTACCCTCTGCCCTAGTTTTATCTGTTTCTTCTCGCTTTCCTTCCCCGGCCTTCCCCGGTCCCCCCCCCCACCCCGCCCGCCCGGGTGTCATTCCTCACCGCTGAGTGACAGCCCCAGGCCACGCCCCTTCCCTGGGCCGTCCCGGGCGCGCGGGGCCGGGGATTGGCTGGCCCCGGCGGGGAGACCAGGGCCGGGGGAGTCGGAACTGGGCTCGCTGGGACTCCGCGGACCGGGTCTGGGTTAACCCGTTCCCTCCTTAAGCCGGGTCCTCGAAGCATCCTCCTGCAAGGGGGAGGCTCGCCCACCCCCAAACTAGGTTTCTAGCCTGTGCAGCCCTGCCATCAGCTGCAAACTTCCAGAGCTCTTACGGCAAAGCGATGCGCAGTTCTGTCAAAATCCGCGGCGAAAATCCAGCCTCCTGCAGTTTCGTGAATGAGGCTCGGAGTTTCCGTTCTCGAAGGAGGAGGATTCCAGAGTCCAAGAGCTAAACGCGTCCTGTTTGCCCTGAATGTTCCCGGGTTCTTTGCGGCTCACGTTCTTCGCGGCAACAATCAGTTAATTAAAATCGTTCCAGAAATACTTTTCTTTCCGTGACATCTCCGATTTGATTCGATTTTATAAAGGGGGTTTTAAAGCTTAAAAATGTATCGTAAGGCATCTTTGGGCGCGTTTCTGGGATTGTACAGTCATTACCCTGGGCAGTCAACACGGAGCGAGTTTAATTGGCGTTAAAGTTTTACACCAGGAAGGAAGAAAAACCCTTTCATTTTTTTTTCTTTAAATATTCGGTTACTTGTGAATTCAGTAGGAACAGATGCATGTTTATTTGGAAGAATATTTGAGGATTGCCATAGTAATGATCAAGAACTGACGAAGTTTAATGCCCTTAAAAACAAGAAACACATCATTCTATGTACTCGAAGGCACCAGTAAGAAACACACATATTGTGGGCATGTCAAAACACGCCTCCTATTTGTGCTGTTTATTTTTAAATTTAAAGTGTGTTCAAGGAACATATTCTACTGTCTTCCACACGCTTGACCAAAAAGTCAACAATATCACATACACAAGCTTGAACGCTTAAATACATTTGAAGAGCTGTGACGCTGAATTAATGAATTGCTGGGGTTTGCGTTTGGGGTGCCATCAGAGGAGGTAACATTTCCCCCTGTTGCCCTGTTTTTATTTGTTCTTCTTCTGCACAAGTGGAGAAGATGCAGGCACAGATCATAATTTTCAGCCTCACGGTGTTTGTTTGTTTGTTTGTTTGTTTTTGTAGAGTCTAGATTTTTCAGCCTTCGGGCCACATGATGTTTTCTTGTTTTGTGTAGATCCTGTAATGTCTCCTGGGGAAAATAAAAAAGACACCTTTCACCTGAAGTTATCATTGACCTTTATAGGTCTTTACAATAACAATTATATTAGATTCGAGGGAAAGGTGTTTAAATTTGGTGTCGGAACTCAGCAAGTGGGGGGGGGGGCGTGCTTTTCTTGCGAAGACAGGAGGACGACAGAACGCTTATGAGGATTCTAAAAAAAGTGTCCCTCCCCTCTTCGACCTTCTCCTGTTTTTGAAAATTGCCACTTACCCATCGAAAGAGTGTTGGGAGTACACACAGATGGTGTGATTCTCCGGGGGGCGGTGGAGGACGAGGTCGGCCGAGGGATGGGCAGGTGCAGACTGGCACCCGGTACAGCTGAGGCTCTGTGGGACCAGCGCTTGGTTGGAAAAATAATAGAGTGTGGTTTGCAGAAATAGAGGCGGGCAGAGAGCTGTTTGGGGTTGCACGGCCGAATCCCGGGAGCTACATACCTGGAAACAGTAACTACTCTACTCTAATCACCGTTTGGAGTTTGGCTGGAGAAGAAGTTTTCAAAGCGCGGAGAGACGCGGGCCGGCGAGCCGGGGCGTCGGGGCCGCGGTGGGCGCCGCGGGGAGTGTGGCCGGGGCCGGCGGCCGAGCCGGGCGTCCTCTCGGGCTCCGGGCGCTGCGGGATCCTCGCGCCAGGTGAGTCCGCAGGCGGCGCTGGGGCTGGGTGTTGGGGGAAGGATAAACGCGGAGCTGCAACTGGCAGCTGCTCCTAAGAAGGGTTTGGGTGGGATGGAAAGGTGTTGGGGGACGGGGAGCGGAGGCGGCTGGATGCACAGACACCCGGGGCCTAGACAGAGTCCAGGTGGGCGAGACGGGTGTGTGGCCGCTCCTTTCTCGTAGGGTCGCAGATGGCGGGGGTCTGCGGGTTGTCTCGGGCCCCCTGAAGGGGGCTTCCTCCAAGCCCACCCGCGAGCTCCGGGAACCCCGCGGCCCCGGCGTAGGTGGCGCCTGGAGTTGGGTTGGCGCCGCGCTCGGGCCGGGGGCCAGACGGGACCCGCCGAGCCGGGGAGCCAGGCTTCCAGGGGGCGCCCGGCTCGCTCACCCCGCTCCCGCGCCTTCCTGCAGGGCCGCGACCCCTCCTCGCCCCGGCCGCGCTCCCTCCCGGCCTCCTCTAGCGCCCTCCTCCCAGCCTCCTTCCTCCCGGCCTCCTCCCTCCCCGCCTCCTCCCTCCGGGCCTCCTCTAGCGCCCTCCTCCCCTTCTCCTTCCTCCCAGCCTCCTCCAGCGGCCTCCTCCCCGCCTCCTTCCTTCCAGCCTCCTCCAGCGGCCTCCTCCCCGCCTCCTCCCTCCCAGCCTCCTCCAGCGGCCTCCTCCCCGCCTCCTTCCTTCCAGCCTCCTCCAGCGGCCTCCTCCTCCCTCCCAGTTCCTCCTCCCAGTTCGGATCCTGCGCGCCCCCTACATGCGGCGCCCTGGCGTCCCCGGGTCAGCCGGGGCCTTGAGTGGCTGCGGCCGGCGGGAGAGGCTTCTGGCACAGGCCCTCAGGGAGTGGGATGGGGATGCGGATGGGGATGGAAAAGCCGCAAGGGCTGGGGAGGAGGAACGGCGGGCCCCAGAGCGCGGGGATTTTCGCGTTGGGCCCGAGCGCGATGCGTTCCGGCTCTCCGCCACCTGCGGGAGGAAAGCTGGAGACCGCCTTCTCCGCTCCTAGCGGCCCGCGGGGGTCCCCTCGCAGCACTGGTGACCTTGACCGAAGTCCCCTGCCCTGTCTAGTAGCCACTCTTTTTTTTTTTCGGTATTGGGGATGGAACCCAGGGACATTCTACCTCTGAGCTACACCCCCAGCCCTATGTTTTATTCATTTGGAAACAGGGTCTCACTGAGTTGCAGAGGGCCTCACTAAGTAGCTGGGGCTGGCTGCGAACCTGGACCCTCCGGTATCACCCTCCTAAACGCTGGAATTACAAGCGTGCGCCGCCGCCCGCTGGCAGTCACTCCTTTAAAGCGGGGTTTGGATGCCGGGCAGTGCGAGGCCCTTGCTCAGCTGCTGGGGGAAGCGGAATGGGAGGAGCTGGGCTGCAGCCTAGGCCCAGGTCCTGCTGGGGACTGACCCCGAATCCCCACCGTGGACTCCAGCCAGAGCCACCCAGGCGTCTGCTCCAGCGTTCCTAAGTCCGGCCCACCGCAAGGTTTTCAAGCAAGAGAAACGTTATTATTACACGCCACGCAGTTATATAGTCAAACAGGAGCCGAATCCTGTTATTTCATTTAATGTACCCACTGCTGAGAGCGGGATAGGTAACGGTATTCCCATTTTCCGAATGAGGAAACCTAGACTCACAGACCTTCAGTAAGTGGCTAAATCAGGATTCAAGTCTGGCCTTGTCTGATGCCGCACCCAGTCGATTTTTCCCCCCTTGCTCAGCGGCTTTTCTCACTAACCTTCAGGTTTATTCTCATTAAGCGTTTCCCTGATGATCATCATTATTAGTTTGTAAATATTCTCTCAGCAGAAAAGGAGCTTGGTTTGAATTTGAAGAAATCAAAGAAAAGTCGAAGAGGGCAAATCTAACGTATTTTTTTTTTCCTATTCCGCATACTTGAAAATAAAGCGCTTAGCTATGGCCCAAAGATCTGAACCTAAGCCTCGTTAAGAAGGGAGGGAAAGACGCACACTTTTATTAAAATGAATAAACTATCGTGTAGAGGGAGACAGCCAGGGGATGGAAATTTATTGGCTTTGGGTATCAGCTTTTGCTTCTGAGTCCGAGACGTAGGAGAGCGACCCGACGGAAGAGGCTCTCTTTTGGAGCCTGGTTTCTGTAAAAAGCCAGGTTGGAACTCACCTCTCAGGGTATTAAAGGAAACGCGCCGGCTCCCCGCCAGCCTGGGTACAGTGGAGAGCGAGCGCCACCTAGCGGGAGCCCCTTCGGGATGTGTGGTCCACCACTCAAAAATGCCTGCGGGAAGTAGAAAAAGATCGGGTTCCCGAAAAAGGAATATTTCTGCTCACCGTTTTTTTCTTTTTTCTTTTTTGACTCCTCAGTCTCGCGTTGTCAGGGATCTAACAGCGGCGACGTTCCATTTTAAAAACTCACCCAGACAGAATCCCCACGGAAGGCTAGCTCGCCCAAGGGTCGGGGAAGGTGTTGGGGCAGAGGGGGCATGTTGGGCTTGAGTCCGGAGCCCCAGTAGCTGCAGTGGGAAGAGCTCAAAGACTTCCTAACCACCCTTCATTGTCTTGAGCAAGTTCTGCAGGATTCCCGCTTTAGGGGCTCACACCTTCTCCCTGGGTGATGGCATGGGGTGTGTATTATTGGTCATAGGACTGTTTTTCAGAGACTAATTTATTCATGATACTCATGAGATATTTAACCCATGAAAAGTCAGAATGTTCATGCCGGGCGTGTTGGCGCACGCTCGTAATCCCCGCGCTTGGGAGTCTGAGACAGGAGGATCACACGGGTTCGAAGCCAGCCTCAGCTACTTAGCGAGGCTTTCAGCAACTTAGTGAGACCCTTTTTCCAAAAAAAAAAAAAGTCTTGGGGTACAGCCCGGAGGTAGAAAGCCTCTGGGTTCTACCCCCAGTACCACCAAAAAAAAAAAAAAAAAAATTATGGTGGATCTCCCTGCATCAAACCAAGCGCTCCTCTGGAAATTGTCCGGTGCACCCAGGTTGGTACCAGGCAGGGTTCAAAGCTCTGGGTTTCAAGGCCTTGTAAGTAAGACTCCTAACAACTAACAGTGAGGCAGAGAAATGCCATCAATCTATGGAAGGTGATGATGCTTGGAGAAAAGCTTGGGTGGTGATAGTTCTATGGAGAAAGAGAAAAAAGTGGCGTGGTAGAGATTTGGAACTATTTTGTGTGGAGTCAGATTCAAAGCAGAGAGACCAAGGGAGAGATCTTTCAGACAGCAAAGAAACTAATGCAGAAGCCTTCAGGCGGAGACCATCGGTTGTGGCCTGATGTTTCTGCTCCCCTCCTCACCCCAGATTCATGTGTTGAAGTGGTAATCTGAAATGCGATGATGCCGTTGGACTGTGCAGCCCTTATAGGTAACAGGGTAGAGCCTTCATGAATGGGATCCGTTCCTTCCCCTTCCTCTGTCTCTGGCTCTTCTCTCTGCTCTGTGAGGCTACAAGGAGTCTTCAAACACTGGCTCTGCAAGCACTTCTACTTTGGGCTTCTTAGCCTCCAGAACTCTGAGAAGCAAATGTTTGTACTTTGAGCCACCACTTCTATGTTGTTCTTGTTATAGCAGCTATAACTGGTGAAAACACAGCCTCAGTGTGCTCACAGACCCCACGACACGCTCCTGCGACCAGAGCAGAGGGTGGGGGGGGGCAGGGTGATAAGAGTTGGAGTCCAAGAGTGATCAAGCAGGGTGTTGTAAGCCACAATAAGCAGCAGGAATTTCCTGCTAGGTATAATGCATAATAGATCATAAGCCCAGAGATGTACCTGAAAGAAAAGAGTGGACTGTATGCCTCTGGTCACGCAAAGAGTCCCACAGAGAGAGACATTCGATGAGGTAAGAGAGCTAGAACTGCAGTAGCAAAGTCTTGGAGAAGGTGATCAGCCGTCTTGAGGAAGGAGTACCACACAGAAACCTGCAGGGCACGTTAAACTCTTTTTGTGTCATTCCTCAGCAGGTGTAAGGCCAGCTGGGAGAATTGGAGTGGGGATGGAGCGAGAAGGTAAGAAATAGTCAGTACACTGGAAAATGAAGAGATTGGAGAAACCTCGTTGGCAGCTGAGCAGAGCTGAGTGCATCTTTGAGATTCACATGGTGAATTGAAAGCGTGTCCAGTAAGCGTGTCCGGTTAGCACAGGCCTCTAGCAATGTCCCTCCCACACCCCTGTGGTGACAGTTGCAATGTTGCCCAAGGTTGAGGCATGACTGGGCCATTATGGACAACAGGAGCGGTGGGTGAGGGTGTGTAACGATGGACCCATGAGGAAGGGGACTAATAGATGCAGGACAAAGGGATTAGAAGTCTTGGAAGAGTAAAACAAACAAAAAACCCTTTTTGGAGTATGAACAGTATGGTGATGGACAGGAGGGGAGAGGTCAGGGAGCTGGGTAGAGACCACGTCAAGAGTTCATGCCCGTAATCTTAGTGCCTGGGATCACTTCCTGAGATCCTCCTGAGGCTAGAGGACCTCAGGTTTGAGGCCAGCCTCAGCAACTTAGCAAGAATCTAAGGAACTTAGTGAGACTCTCGACACCTTCGGGAGACCTTATTTCAAAGCAAACGAAAAAAACAAAAACAAAAACAAAAATAGAAAAGGCCGGTGGTGCAGCTCAGAGGCAGAAAGCGAATGACATAACTTTTGTTCTTTATTGTGAGTCAAGCTCCATCATGTGTCTATACCACATTCCCTCTTTCTTTCTTTTGGTTCTGGGGATTGAACACAGGAGCATCCTACCTCCAAGCTACACTCTTAGCCCACCCTCTTTTTTTTTTTTTTTACATTTTTATTTTGAAACAGGGTCTTTCTAAATTGCTGAGGCTGGCCTGCCTCTAACCTGAGAGTCTCTGCTCAGCCTCCCAGATACTGCGATTACACCCAGCTTACACATTTTCTTTATCCATTCGTCTTTTGATGGACACATAGGTTGGTTCCATATCTTGGCTCTTGTGAATTGTGCTGTTAAGAGCGTGCTTTTGGGAAGTAGCATGTCCTAAACGGCAGTGTTCATAGGCAAGTCCACCGTGACATAGGCCAGAATGTTCGTGGCCTCATTTGGAAACTGGCCAAATGCTCAACAGGAGAATGGATAGACTGCATGTGGTATATGCATAAAATAGAAGACTATACAGCAGTGAGAACAGTTTACAACTGCATGCAACCACGGGGATGAATCTCATAAATTCAGTGGTTTGCATGACCCAAAGTCATGTCCCCAGCGCCTAGACTAGGCCTATCTCATGGTATGCTCTTAGCAAATATTTATTGACCAATGATCTCATTGATTCTTAGCACAACCTGGGGAGGTCAGCAGGGCCAGTATCAGAATTGCTTAATACAGATGAGCAAACTGAGGCACAGAGAGTTTGAGCGATTCGTTCCAGGTCACCCAGTGTGCAAGGCTCCAGAAGGGCACCTACTAAAGACAGCCTGCTCTGCAAACCCTGTGCCGGCTCACCAGTTACATGGCTGCCATGCTAGCCTCTTAGCACAGGTGACATCTTTTAGTTTCTTTTGTTGTTGCTAAGTAATCATCTGGGATCTTTGCTTTTGCCATGGATTGGGCTCTGAAAGGGAAATCTTCAGTAGGGCTGTGCTTCCAGAGAAGGGGACTGAGGGTAGGGGGAGAAAGCTCCCTGGAGAGATTTATGTCAAGGAATTATAGCAAATGCTGTCATTCTGTCTGAGTAAGTATGGCTAGACACAGGAAGGGGAAAACAGGATGCGGTGGTAGTACACGGGCTTAATGGAATGTTGGATGGAACAGACGGACCAGACCGAGCTGTCCTGGGAACTGTCAAAAGACACAGCTTGAGGCGGCTTCAGAGGAACCCTGCGCAAACACAGGCGACCTAGGGACAGAGGCATGTGTTTCCCATGACTTCAGAACGGTTAGTGGAATATCAAAAGGACAAGCAAAGGTGCCTCCGTCCAAGTCATCTCTAACATAAACCCTCACTTAGGCCGGAAGGAAGCTGGGGCCCCGGGGTGCAGATGGACAAGTTTATTGAGACATGGCTTCTGCTGAAAGGGCTGATGTGCTTTTTAATTTCAAGAATCTGAAATGATCGATCGTAGCCCCCTTTTTTTTTTTTTTTGGTGGTACTGGGGGTGGAACCCAGAGGCTTTCTACCTCTGGGCTATACTCCCAGACCTTTTTCATATTTTATTTGGAAACAGGGTCTCACTAAGTTGCTGAAAGCCTAAGTACCTGAGGCTGGCTTCGAACCCGTGTGATCCTCCTGTCTCAGCCTCCCAAGTGTGGGGATTACAAGCACTGCCGCCACGCCCGGCTTTGAGTTTCCACTTTAGATAGGACTGCACACTAGATAACCATAGCAGCCTTGCTGTAGGGTAACTCCCAGGTGTGGGACTTACCACTTGTTTGGACTGCGTAAAATTCATCGTGAGTTTATCCGGAACTAAGGGAAAACCACTAGCCACAGGTTGCTCTTGTGTTGAAGTTTAAATACCTTGAAAAGGGAAAGATGGATGAGGAATCAGAATGTGCCTTGTGTTAATTAATAAGCTATTGTCTCCAAACACATCCTCTGTATATTCTGGTGGTGCAAGACCTGGGTCTCTAGGTTTTGTTAAGTTCTGCCAACAGGGTACTGCTATGCTGGGCTTGCTTGCACTAGTTAGGGTTCTCCAGAGAAACAGACCAATCAAAGATGGTCTGTTTATGATGAAGCGATTTATTAGGGGGGTTAGTTGTGATTTGGGGAGCTATATGCCATGACAGACTGTGTGTGGGCTCTTCAAACACGCTGTGTTAGCATTCCTCTCTTAGTATTGCTTCGTTTAGGTCACATGCGGAAGGGCAGTATGTGAGATTTTCAAGGATAATTCTTTATATTGCGTGTGTTTTATTTATATGTATGAAATGTCCTTTTGATTATATAAATATTCCATAAAATTATAATTTTAAGCAATGATATAAAGGATTATATTAAACCTCATTATTATAAAAAGTCTCTACGTTTCATCACTTCAAAGGGACACTTTTTCTCATATGTTAATGGCATCTTAAAATGGCTGTTGAACAGTGACAGTTATGTGGCTACCCATGTGTGAACTTGGTCGTGACTGTTCATACTGTTGTCACACTGAGTAATTGTATCATTGGTGCACACACACTTTGATTTTAAACACCAATTAAGAGCTCCTGAGTACTCGAAAGGCACAGAAAGCTGGTGTGGTGGCACACACCTGTAATCCCAGGATTTGGGAGGCTAAGACAGAAGGAGCTCCGGTTTGAGGTCAGCCTCAGCAACTTAGCGAGATCTTCTGCAGCTTAGCGAAACCCTGTTTCACACTAAATATTAAAAGACTGGGGATATAGCTTGCGGGTAGAATGCCCCTGGGTTCAATCCTCAGTCCTAAAAAAGAAAAAGAAAAAAGGAAAAAAAGGCATAGAAACCTAGCAGTAAGTAAATGTTCTTCAGTGAGGCAAATATTCAGTGTTGGAGAACTAATCGTAATACTCCATATTTAAAAGTTGTTTTTTTTAATTCTACATTTTCTTGTAAAGCAACAACCAAATGCTTCCTGAGACCCAAGAAATGAAGATATTCATTCACAAGGAAGATGCTACTACAGCTTGTTCCCAAGAAATGTGTGAGGGACTACTGTTGGGGCCCGCTTGGCTAGACCGGGATGGGGCGGTGGCTCAAGATGGTGCCTAGGCATGTTGCCAAGTCACGAGGCTCATGAGGCTGGCAGTGCCCTGAGCCTGCGCAGTGAGCCCTATCAGGCGCCCTACGGATGATCAGTGACGCAGCACCTCCTGCTACCACCAATCCGCCTGAGAGGGAGGGAGGAGAAGCATTAAAGAGGAAGCATCATCAGCAGACTCGGCGTTCGTGTGTTTCTTCCCTAGGCTCTGCTGGTCAGAGCCTTAGGGTCGCGACAGACTACGTGTGGGTGTCACGGTGGCCCTGGGGCTCCTGTGTTGAGGACTTGGCTCCCAGTACTGCGGTGTGCAGAGGTGGCGCTTTGGGGAAGCGACTGGACCACGAGGGCTGTAACCTCATCAATGGATCAGCCCATTGGTGGGTTCACAACTCAATGAATATCGGGAGGTGGGGGACACTGTAGAAGGTGGAGCCCAGGCGATGCAGGCCACTGGGGGTCGGCCCAGGACAGGTGTATCTTGCTCCTGGCCCTCTCCACTACCCTTCTCTTTCTCTCTGCTTCTAGCTGCTACGAGGTCATGGATAGTGCTCTTTCTACCATGTGCTTCCGGCCATGATTCCCTACCCCACCACACCAATGGGGCCAAGTGACTCCAGACTGAAACTATGAGCCCAAATAGAACTTTCCTGTTTTGTTTTTACAGGCATTTTGCCACAGTGACAGAAAGCTAACACACCAAATCTCAGAGCTGATGGAGAAATCACCAAAGTTCTCTGATTTGAAGGCAAGCGGCCGGTCTGACTGACCCATACAGCTCATGAGGACTGTCACTGATCTTGTGCCATTATTCTTCGATGAAGTGATGTTGCCTTCTCAATAGCATCTTAGATTTGGTGAATTGTACTGAGTTTTGAATAGAAAGAAACAGGACTGTCTGGAAGAATTACACATTAAAAATTGCAGTGTTAATATCTGGCTTTGGGGAATGACAAGTGATTTTTTCTTCTCCCTCTGCTTATTGTTGAGACCTTACTTGGATAATAAAAACATTATTATTTAGAAACTTAACAATCCAGCATATATTGCTAAGAAAACCAGAAGGGAAAGTTGTAACCACCCTGAACTTCGATCAGTCAGAAATGGGGAATCTGATACTACTTCACAGGGTTACTATGAAACTGAGTTAAGAAATTTCAAAGTTTTATGCATAATCAGTTTCTACAGATGTTAAATTTTCTTTTTTTTTTGCATTATAGGGGGGAAAGCAGGGATTCTAAGGCTTATTAATCTTGGTAAATTCTGAGTGTAATCAAAGTTAACCAGACTCCTCACACGATTTAACGTTATTAATGCGCACACTGAATTTCCAAGAACTAGCATGTGAAGGAACATCTCTTGGACCTACGTTTTGTACACCACAGAAATACATACAGTTATTGCTATCTGTGTAGGTCTTCATAAGTCTTTTCTAGAAAGTTCCCGAAAGGTTGACTCGGGACCAAAAATGCCACTCACTGCCCCAGTCTTCCCTACCCCTCAGATTCCAGAATGTTCTCATTTCCAGGTTCCAACCTTGCTTAAAACTCTATTTTATACTTAAAAACAAACAAAAGCCCCCTTTCAACTGCCAGGAGTGCTTTGTCCTAATTTCTCTCAGAAAGGTAATTTTCTTGCCCTTGCTGTGTCCTGAGACAAGACTGTCTGATTCATGTGGAGGTCGCCATCGCGGTCCCCACATAGACAGAGTAGGAGCTCAGTAAACGTGGACCTCCCAAGTGCAGCGGTTTCAGAGGGAAAATGGTGCCCAGAAAACAACTTTCTTCCTGTGAGAAGAGTATCTCTGTCATTCTAACACGAAATACCTCTTGTTCTTGATTTACTTACAGGAAGATAGCTAAGTGCTAATATCTTATTTTTTTATATTTTTTTAAATTTGGAAACAGGGTCTCTTAAGCCAGTGTGGCTGGCTTCGAACCGAACTTGCTTGATCCTCCTGTCTCCGCCTCCCAAGCCTAGGGATTACAAGTGTGCGCCACCTCGCCCGGCTACTAAGTGATAATATTTTAAACCATAAGAAACTCTTGCATATAGGAGGAACGATTGATTAATTAAAAAACAACTCAAACCAGCCAGGTGTGGTGGCACATGCTTGTAATCCCAGTACTTGTGAGGCTGAGATAGGGAAGAGCGTGGATTCACGGCCGGTCTCAGCTACTTACTTAGGTCCTCTGCAACTTAGACCCTGTTTCAAAATAAAGAATAAAAAATAAGAATGGGTGTGTAGCTCGGAGGTAGAATGCCCTTGGGGTGCAATCCCTAATACCACTAAAAGTCTCAAAACAAAACAAAACAAAATAACAAAGCAAACTTTTTCAGCATTTCTTCCAGTTGTAACCATCTCAAACTAGTTAGGCGCAGAGATGCCTAGGGGAAAGTGTCCTTGGCATTATAGACCTGGGGCAGTGAGCACACCCTGAGGCAGAAAGGTGACTGGCCCCTAGTCAAAAGAACCCTCCTGCCTGGGGGCTCAGCTCACAGTTCACTGTGGATGTGGCCTGCCATAGTAGGTTTCATTATTTAGGAAGTCTAGGCAGTGGAAGTCAAGTGGCATGACCCCGAGGAATTTCTGCTTCATTTAGTTCAAAGAGGAAAACTAATGTTGAGGATTTATTATTATTATGATTATTATTATTATTATTTTGGTGGTAATGGGGATGAAACCCAGAGGCTTTCTACCTCCACGCTATACTCCCAGACCTTTTTTATATTTTATTTGGAAACAGGGCCTAAGTTGCTGAAAGCCTCACTAAGTAGCTGAGGCAGGCTTTGAACCCGCGCTATCCTCCTGTCTTAGCCTCCCAAGTGTGGAGATTACAAGCGTGCGCCACCACACCCGGCTTGTTGAGGATTTATTATTGAGTGAAGAGAAACTAGCCACAGCTTGAGTCACCCAGCCCTCACTCAAGAGATGCTCTGCTACCTTCTTTTTTTTTCTTTTTTCTTTTTTGTGTGGTACTGGGGTTCCTGGAAGCCCTTCTACCTCCGGGTTACACTCCCAGACCTATTTTATAGTTTTATTTGGAAACAGGGTCTCTTAAGCCAGTGAGGCTGGCTTCAAACCAGCACGATCCTCCTGTCTCCGCCCAAGCGCCAGGACTACAAACTGTGCCACCACACCCGGCTAGCTCTGCTACTTTCTAAGTCTCTGGTCTGAGTCACACCCTAGGCCCTGCCCTATTTAATTTTTATTTTGAAATGGGGTCTTGCTAAATTGCCCACATTGGCCTCAAACCTGGGACCCTCCTGTCTGTTTCCCAAATACTGGGATTAGAGGCCTGCAGCACCAGGCCCGGCCGGTGAGCCTTTCTTGATTTTCCCAGCGTTGTCACACCGTGCTGGGGACAGCAGCTGGGCGAGGGTGCGGCTTGCTCACTGAGAGCAGCGAGGCAGTGCCAGTGGTTAAGATCAGGGCAATGACAGTCAGAGACAGCCTGCAGGGGGTCCTCAGTGGTATCTGGGGCTGGCTATTTTTTCAGATTCTAGACTGTCCTGTGAATTGAGGATGCCTCACCCTCCTAACCTGTTTCCTCCTACTAAATGCTAGTAGTATCAACTCATCATGAGGACTGCTCCCATGTACATCCACCCCCAGCAGGGGGCGGACCTCTTCTCTCCTGGGGAGAACCCCTGGGAGCTACTAAGTGGTCCAGCTGACTTCCCCACCAGAAAATTCTTCATGCAGTTTCACTACGTGGTTCCTAAGTAAGAGGCGGCATTTCCTCCCCAGCCAGCTACTCGGTTCCCAAGGTCACGCCCACAGAGCCTAGAGCTGCTCTGAGAATGTGTCTTCAGGTCTACATTTCTGGGGACCCAATCTGAAGCGACAGGTTTCTCGAGCTTCTAACCTTGCCTGGCTTTGTGACAATCACTAGGCTTCTGAGTTTTGGCTAAAACTCACCCACGCAATATAAATGAGAAATTCTCATGTTCCTGGTCCTCAGGTTCCTTCCGGATTTAAAGTTCAATTCTACTGAGAGGTCATGACTGACTCAGACTTGAATGAAACAATATATCTAAGACTAATTACATAGAAGAGATGGTAGGTAGTCACGGGAAAAAAATTAAAACACACAAAAATTCTTACCACGCCAAGTTTTAGGGAAACATTTTATAATTTATATATAAAATCTTAGTAAGAAACCATGTAAAATGACAGAAATATCCACCTTACATTGAGTTAAGGAAAAAAAAACCACACACACTGAATGTAAATTTTAATTATAAAACAAGAATATGAGCAAAACATTTTAAAATAATCTCAATTATTTGGCAACTCATCACATCATTGCAAGAGACATATTTGACCTTAAGAAAGTTTAAGTTTATGAAAAACTTAAGTTGGACAGTTTATTCATATGAGAGTTAAAACATGTTTAAAAAAGAACCTGGCAATAAATCCAGTTTCTCCACTGAAATAATGTATATAAAACAACATAAGGTCCTGAAGCTGGACAGACAGGAGTGACCCAGCCTTCAGTGCATTTCTCTTTGCTGAAGAAGACGTGAGGGAAGAACGCCGGTGGGAGCCTGGGGGTGGGGGGGACGGGCGATACCGCGGGTGGGTGACGTCACCACCTAGGTCAACCAGGGCCGCTAAGTCAGGGGCTGGTGGCAAAGTCACAGAGGCAAGGATAATCTAAAAACAAGTTACATTCTTAAAAACCAGTCACAACTGTGAACAGAAGAGCCACGAAGACCCTTTCTTTAGCTAAGCTACTTTACTTCGATACATGCGAGAGTTTCTCTATTTCCTGCCAGGTCATTTCAGATAGTTATAGGGCAGGCAGAATCCTAAAAAATGTTCTACTAATGACTGCATAGCATTTAAAACCCCTTTTTATTAAAAAAAATAATAAAATAAAATAAACAGATATATAGTAAAGTTCACAGATAAGTTTTCTCTGTAAAATAAATAAAGTGTTCATTGATTAGCATCATACATAGAGTAAAATACAACCTATTTTTACATGTTTATATACTATACACAGATCACCAGTGGGCGGCCTGGCATCTGATGGGCTCGAAGGGTTTGCCTTATTGATGTGTCACATTGGGAAATCCCAATTTTGAATGTTAAAATATACAACTACTTTGTTTTGAATTCAGATACAAAGTAAACTTATTTTCCTTTATCTGAAATAAATGTACATAATATCTTCTATGAACAATAGTTTATAAAGCCATTTAAAACATAACAAGAAAAAGCTTGCACCTATAACTTACAGCACATGCATATCCTTTTCTTGGTTAAACAATAAAAAGGCCAGTGGCCCGCGAGGCCCGCCCTTGCCTGTCCAGTGCACTCCTCCCGAGCCAGGCCCGTCAGGACTACCGCTTCGCCTTCTTCACGGGGGCTTCCTCCACTCTCTGCTGGCCTCTCGTCCGGGCCCCCGGGGGACTGGCTTCTCTCTTGCGCTTGGTAGAAGGAGAGAGCTGCGCCTTTGATCTGCATTAAACAAAAGTCAAGGCAACGATGAGATAAAAGCAGGTGCTTCAAACAACTTCTTTAAAAAGATGGGAGAGGTTCGACCTGATTGCTAAGAAGAGAAAACCCCAGTAACATTTAGACAGGAAGAGAAGCTTGAGCTAGCTGGCTAGTTGCTAGTGACTTCGGACAAGCGCAAGCCTGCGACGATGTGCGGAGGGCGGTGCTCTGCTGTGGAGCTGAGCTCCACCACCCCTGGGTACCGGCCTCGCTCACAGCCGCTTCCTTCTTCAGGACCTAGTTCTGATCAACAAAACAGAAGTGAATTGCTAGTTCTACCAACATACACAGTGTCCCAGGCTGATACAGCTGGCAACAAGGTAGGACTGTGACTCAGGGTCCGATGCAGTGCAAAGCCATGTCTCACCGTACAATATTAAAGAAAGCAGAGGGCAGGGTCAGCACAGAATTTCACAGGAGCATTGTAACCTATCCCCCTTTCTCCAGCTGACCCTGCTTCTCCAATCTGCCATCACAATGAGCTGGTAGAACTCCAATTCATCGTGTCACTAATATCAGCTATATAAAAATCTCTTTTGGCTCTCTGAGCATCTGGGTTTTGCTAAGTTGCTGAGGTCCTCCTGTTTCACCCTCCCAAGCACTGAGATTATAGTTGTGCACCACCACACCCAGCTCAAATTTCTATTTTTTAAACCCGAGTTCAAAAGTCACTTGTCTGGGAAGCCTTCTGTATCACAGAGCGTGTGGCACCTTCCTTGGGCCCCAGGGCACCTTGGATCTTCACCATGGCACTTTGTTATAATTTATCTGTTGCGTTTTCCCTAAACTGCAGGTTATAGTCAGTATTTGAAAGCAACATGTTAATAGGACGCAAAAGAAAATACTACCATTATCATGCCTCTTAGGTTCGACTCATGAACATCTCTGGTAGGACCATGAGCACCATATGCCGCAGGGCACCGGTACTGTGCGTGATCGTCGCCAACTTGGAAAGTCTCACGTGTGTTCATCTTCCCAAAAACAAGCCCTCTGCCCAGGCCAGCTGCCGAGACTTATTCATTCTTGCAGTGCCTACCACAATGCTCAACACGCAGCAAGCAAGCAGGAAGTGTTATCACTGAGTGAAAAGAGCTGGAGGACTAAGATGGCAAGGTAGGAAGAAACGGAGCTTTCTAGGCATGAAGACAACTGCTGCTTAGTGCTCCTCTGAGAGCAAAAATAAACAAACTCTGGCTGAAGTGAGCACTGTTAGAGGTGACGTGGCTCGGCGCGCTGCCTATGCCTGTGCTGAGAATAGCTAGGCAGCAGAGTCTGTTAATAAGCCACTTCAAACTGTGCCGGCGGAAAGCCGATGACTGCCCAGGGAACACGGATCCACCGCAGGACCTCCGTGTGCCCGGGGCCGTGTTAGAGAACAGGAGCGGAGCCAGGATGCTCTGCCCGGCCCCGGGGGCCTAGGTCACCTGCCTGTCTTTGGCACGAATGTGTGGTCCGTGACCAGCAACGCCAATCACCGGAGCCTGCTGGACATGCAGGCGTGAAGGCCCACCCAGACCTGAGGATTCCAGGCTGCATTCTCACCAGCGAGTCCTCTGCACACTCAGACAGGGAAGCACGCGTCCAGACTTCCTGCGATTCTTCCCTCACACACACAATAAGAAAAACAGCACGCTTCACCTAAAGAGGAAGGAGGCAGCAGGGAATCTGCTTTTCCCTCTTAGAGCAGCGTAAGAGCATATTCCAGCTCACTGTGAAGGTCAAAGTGGGCTGAAAGGCGTCCACACAGTTTATACATATGCTGAACCATCTTCTATTTTTGAAGGCAGAAGTCAGATGAGCAATGGATCTCAAGGTAGAAATGGCTCAGGGGGAATAAAATGAAGACACTTAAAGCAACGCCCTCTGCCAGAAAATGGGCCGAACAGGTGAGGTGGGGAAGGCACACGGAAGAAGAGGGGCTGGAGGAGGGGAGAACCCGGCTCACCGGGCGGCAGGCGGCACCTGCACCCCTCAGCAGCACAAGCAAGGGCTGGGAATAGGACCTGTGGGAGGCAGTGCAGGGTGCGAGCTGGCAGCTGGCTGGGTCTCAAGGAAGATGCTTTGCCCTGCCACCGCATCACTTCCGCGATGCTCTGCTACACTAGACGTGATGCCGGGCTTGCTACATGCTTTACCACATTCTGGTGGTTTAACTGAGCATTCGGACTTGGGACGGCTTGGGAAGAAACACTCCTAGCCTTTGGTGTTGGTGGGCAGAGTCAGCAGATAAGCTGGGTGTGATGGTGCAGTCCTGCAATCCCGGTACTCGGGAGGCTGAGACAGGAGGAGCACAGGTTTGAGGCCAGCTTCAGCAACTTAGCAAAGTTCTCAGCAACCTAGCAGATCATTTCAAAATAAAAATAAAATAGGGCTAGGGGTATAGCTCAGAGGCACAATGCTCCTGGGTTCAATCTCTAGTACTAAAAAACAAGTGTGTTGGGCAGGACTCTGTGGCCGGGCCATGGGTGGCGAGGCCACTGATGACACTTTCTGCAGCTCTTCCTATTCCTCCTGGACCAGTGACCCCCAAAGACAACAGTTATTGGATGAGACAAAAATCTTGAGCAAATTAAGAAGAAAGCACTACTGTACCAAACTGGCCTCTGGGGGTTAGATATGACTTGATTGTAAGCAGGAACTTACCTTCCTAATGGGGGAGATTTACTAACTTTTTCGCTGGTAGGTAACTTCTCTTTTGCTAATTTTTGGCGATTTCTAGCTGAAACTGTTTCTGGGCTGTCAAGTTTGGAGGTTGCACGTGCAGATGGCTTGCTATGATGCTTTCTGAAACAGATTATAGAAACACTGGGCAATGGTAGCACTGAATTCTCCAGTCCTTGGGACTACTTAGAAAGGATGAGGCTCCTCGCGGGCAAGCCAGGGCAAGGGGGGCTGAAAGAAGAGCAGTGGGCTTCCTCGAGTGCTGCTGGTGAGCACACCGGCATGGCAGCCAAGACTCACTCCAGTTGCACGACTATCTTTGCTTTCAATGTGCTGTTTTATCATGACTTAGAAAGGTGAAGCCGTGAAAATAGGAAATACGTTGGCTGACAAAATAAAGACACCAGAAGAGCTCAGAAAATAGGATAAGGGACCACGATTAATAAAAGCACAATGCACAGGGCTGAATGTCGAGGTCGCAGGAGCCCATTGCATAAGAAAGAAATTGGATAAGGGAAGATCTGACGTACTAGTAAAAATCCTAAGAATGAGAACCTGTTTAGCTAGTTCATGTGGGGCAATTCTGACTTGGATGCATAATGAAAAACGGTATCCAGAAGGTAAGGTGGGACAACCCTCTTCTGGATTAGTTCGACACACCTGGTGTAGAACAGTTACTTCTTGAAGAGGAGGGGAACTGAAGGGAGCACACAGGGATGACGAGGAAGCTCCAAATGTGAAGGCCTGAAGCTACTTCGAATATTCAAGAGAAAATTACGCAGAAGGCCCAAGAATAGAGCTAGAGCAAAGAGAAGCCACAGGGAGGCCTGCTTCCACTGAACACACAGGGGTGGCTTTTCCTGCCCCAGGTACATGCAGGAAGGAAGACCACTTCAGAGGAGCCGCTGAAGCAGCGGGTCAGGCTCTGACGAGCTAGTACTACATGACCACTGAGAGCACATCTTGCCCTGAGAATCTGTGAACAACAAAGAAGTTACCAGAATCCTAGCACTTATCAACTGATGCCAAGAAATGTAGACCAAAGAGAAAAGAACCCATTCATAAACAGAAAGTGCCTAATATACAAAAGAACAGTGACAATCCAACTATCAAACTACATATACAATAGGATTTATTTTTAAATAATTAGTTTTGTAATGACAAGTCTCGAGTTGTTCTTGGGTAGTCACTGGAAGACAGCGAGAAGGCCTCTGGAACTTTCCGAGCTGAGCCCTTGCCCTGGTGAGATGCGCTGCACTGACTTCCGGGGCTGGGACACCATGCCCACCCTCCCTCTCCTTCTGCCGGAATCGGGACTTACTTCTATTTACACCACCAAAAGTCCAAACATGACAACACTCTACCTTCAGTCATGAGCGGCTTGTGGCACCAATGGGTAAACATGTGTAAGTTTGGAGGAATTAGAAACAGGGGGATTTGACTTTAAGTCCTTATGTAAATAAGACATTATTACTGCTAAAGGACAAGTGTTAATAACAATTATACTTTGGAAATAAGCAGTCCTGGACATTTTGATTAACTCTGGCTAATGAAACTGTAGAAGATTATGCCAATATTAACAGCATATGAATCACGCTAAAAATGGAAAATATTCTTGGGTTTTGGAAAAAGTTGCTAACACAGGATGCAATCACATAGCCATGGACCACTTCTCCAAAGGTTCTGTGGGGAAAGAAATGCTGGCTGACGTTGGCCAGGTGTGAGGCCATGGCTGCTGCTGGAGGAAGAGGGAGTATAATGGGCAAATACTGCTTGCTCAAGCAAAGCCAAACATACTTCCATCCGTTACGACTTTGCCAAGCCTTTAGTATTTTAAAGTACACTATGACTAAAAAAAGGGAGAGAAGTACATTGGCTTTCTGCAACTCATCTGACTGAGGTACTCTTTTTAAACATTTCTTCAGAGGCTTCTGGCTCTACTAGGGTTGAGAGAACACACTCTAGGAAACGTGGAATGACCACTCAGATGATCCAAGTCAACTTTGAGCAACGTCTTATGAATGTGTACGACGACAGTGACGTACATGTGTGCCCGCATCCCCCCACTCACAAGGCTAAGCAGGCTGAGTCCGGGGTCAGTGCTTCCTGTCTCATGCACTTGTAGTGCTCAGCACAGTGTTTGAGACATAGTAAAAACTAAAAAAAATAATCTGCAAAAGAAATGCATGTGTGCTACTGAACAAGCATTTAAAATCTGCCAAGACTCTGAAGTGATCCCCAAACCGTTTAAGATAGAAAACAGGTTCTCCAAGAAGATGCACAATGGCCGAGGGCTGAGACCCGGCCCCGTGTTTTAGATACAATGATAGAAGATGGCAGCCCCAGGGAGGGGTGATTTGGCTCAGGGTGCCCCGTGGAGCTGGACTATCCCCAGGTGGAAGAGCTGGAGGCGGTGTCTGGCAGCTCCGGGCCCCCATTACCTTTGAGCCTCGGACCTGGTGGCGGACCTCGTGGTGGCGCCCGAGGGCTCATCCTCTTCCTCCTCTTCCTCCTCCTCCTCAGAGTCTTGTTCTTTTCTATCTTCAGTTGTTTCAGAAACTGATTTCTGGCGTTTTCTTTCTGGCTCCGAGGATTCTGTTCAGACAGAAGGGTAACATCTGGACTGTACAATTCCCAAAGACACTTTCAAAGGAGACTTGCACAGTTTGGAGCTTAGGACACGAGGAGCTTGGAGGCAGAAGAAGTGGTTTCCCACTTCCGTTTAGTTTCAGCACTTGCCACTCACAACTGTTTAGCTTAATCTCAAACACATTCGGGATAGTTTACTTATGCAGTTCACAGCCAGCATCTGCGGAAAAGTCACATGCACTGAGAAAAGCATCTGGGATGTACCAATCCTGACACGGGATTAGAGCCTTTTCACACATATTTACATAATATTAGCACTAGTTGTGCTCTGCTAGGTTTTTCCTCATCCAAAGAGAAACGCTTTAGAAAAGGTAATTTTGAAATAATAAGGCTCTGCCATTAGGAACATGCTGGAGACATACCAGCATCGTCTGACAGAGTGAGCGAACGCTTGGGTTTCCTTCCTCTCCGACGTGCACTGGGTATGTTTTTTTCTTCACCGTCATCCTGGGAGCAAGAACAGTGGAGTTGGTGGCTGATTGAGCATTTATTATTTTTATTTCTAAAGGATATATCTTAATAGGAAAACTAGCACTTACATTGCTTATACTTCTTTCTTGCAGGTTAGCTGTTTCTTTACTGAACTCATCTTAAAGGAAAGGGGAAATAACTGCATTAACATATTATTATGGTGAAGTTAAATAAAAGTTAGTCTGGCTTATATACACTATTATGCAATTTATCATAATTTTATATCAGTTGAGCAAAGACAGAATCAGAATACGTAGGAGAAAGCATATCAGAATTTGAGTTAAAAAACTGAAGTTTTCAGATTTGGAATGAATCATCTCTAGAACTTGGCAAATTATGTAAAATCCCCGAGCTTCAATGTTTTCTCCTGTAAGATAAGGAATTGGGTTAGACTACCTTTGTGATCCCTTTTAGCTCAAATGCTCTGAACTCAGAAAAGAATAGAAAAGAGACAACGGAGACTTTATGGACATCAGGATAACACACAGGTTGAGTATTCCTTACTGAAATGCTTGGGACCAGAAGTGTTTTAATTTTCAAAATATTTGCAAATACATATGAGAAATCTTGGGGATGGGATCCAAGTATAAACACGAAATTCATTTACATTTCATAGATGATATATATATAAAGCAAGAAAAATTTTTTTTTAGTTGGGGGGGGGATAAAACTTGTATTTTTTTTTTTTAGATACCAAAAGTATATTTAAGCCAGTCATGGTGGCACCCACCTGTAACTGCAATAATTAGGGCTAAGACAAAAGGATTGCAGGTTTAAGACTAGCCTCAGCAACTTAATAAGACCCTTGTTTCAAATAAATAAACAAATAAATAAATAAATAAATAAATATCTCCAGTACCACACACACATCTTTAAATAACACAGTTTAAAAATGACAATAGGAAATGAACACAGCACTGCAATTTGAAGATAAATTCCTAAGAGAAATGCTATTTTAATGTCTAGACAAATTTGTTCACATTTCAGTATTAATGCCATTGAGGCAGACAATGATATATATTGCAGAGACCAGCTACGCTCTCTCGGCATCTGCATGAAAACCACTCATGCAGCCAATAGGCAAGATTCTCAACACGAGAAATAAGCCCCAAGAGAAGGTGTGGTCTCTGGCCAAAGTACTCCCCACTTTTAGATATTCTTTCATAACTATTATTCTTTTAGTAATGATTCTTTTAACTCTCTACACGAATTGCTCCAGTGGTGTAAGATCAGGACTGTGAGAGAAACTGAGTCCGTGGAAAATAAACTTTCTGGTAATTTGTCTAAGCCTCTAAACGTCCTCGGCTTTGTTCAAATGGTAATAAAATCTAGTTAGAATTTAGATGCAGTTGCAGCATTCCAGGCAGTAATTACAAACACAGATTTCCCCTCTATCTTTGACCTTCAACCTAATCACTAACTTACAACAAAAAAAGGCCCTAGAGGGGGAGGCGACCCTATGCCTCTATTTACCCCTCTCTTTGTGATCCTGCCCAGATACAGGAAGACAAACGTTGGGTGTGACATCAAAGCAACCTAGTTTATGAACAGCTAACACCGCCCAATACAATGGAGCTGAAGGCTAGAAAGATTCTTGACCTTTACACCCAGTATGAGCGCTGCCCGAGACAGGGCGAGGTGCCACGTGGCTAAGAAATGAATATGTCTGAAACAAGGATAGATATAATAAATGTGTAAAAGAAAGGAAAAATGGTGAGAATAAGAAAGGATTCTTGTATGAAGAAGAGCTTATCATAAGATTGTCCCAAATGGGAAAGAAAGGAATTAGGAAGATTAAAAGCAGGTTGCAGAAAGATTGTGATGTGGAAATGGATTATTCAAAAGAGGAATAGGTTTCTAATAAGCCTATCGTTTGAGGAAAAGTGTTCAGCAGCTAAGGAAATACATCTGACAACTAAATCTAAAAACTTCATGGTATATTTTGGTGTTTATCTGCCAAACTGTGTTGTGAGTTTGCTTAAGCTTTCAGAATTTAGAAAGCAAGGCGGGCGACACCTGGGAGAACTCCATCACATCCACCTGGATCGCCACATCTCCCCATGCCTGCCATATGGACTAAGCCCTAAAGATGGAAAGTTCCAAAAAAGTTAAAGAAGATTCAATGAGAGGCCTCCAAGCCCTGGGCGTGCCCTGTGTCTTCTGGAATTTGCCCTTTGGAACTGCCTGTCTGCAAGATCTGGGAGAAGATCCTGAGCTAATCCTTCGAATGCCGGACTAGTTTTTTTTTTTTTTACCTTTGTTTACATGTTATTCACTATTGTTTTACAGTGATTGCACTCCCCTCTTTTCTCTTATTATTAACTTCACTGGTGAAGGGTATAAATTTTTCTGGGTTCTTATAATAAAGTGTCATTAGCTCAAGAAACTCTTGTTCATGTCAATTCTTTCCAGAAGCGCCGTAAATAGGAACTTAAAGAAATTTATTTCCTAGAAGGGAAAGAATCGCTGCAGATAAGTGGCTGCAGTACGGCACCCTAATTCTTCGTCCATCTTTTCTGAGATTTTTTCGATCATGAGTGGAATCACGGCAATTTTGACTGAGTGGTTTGTGGCAATATATGAAGGCCATACTCACAGAGCAACCGTGGTTGTGTATGGCCTTCTCAGTTACCTGTTGATATTTCTGTAAGGTCCTGAAGGCAATTCTCTGTAGTACTTTTAGTACTTGTGTTTTGACGGTGTCTTGTCGTATGAGGGAAGATGCGGAATATTTAGGATTTTGGAGGATTTCCGATGTTGAATTAAGGATGTTCAACCTATGCTTCTTTTAAATCAATGTTGCATGGTAAATATTAAAGGGGTTCTTTTTCTTTTTTTTTGGTCTTTTTTGAACCGGGGATCCAACCCGGAGCACCACACCTGCAAAGCAGGTGCTTTGCCACTGGGCTACATCCCAGCCCCAGCAAGGTAAATATTAAAATCTCAATTTATAGTTTGGAAAATTAGGCTCAAGTAATTTATTTAATTTGTTCAGGCTCATATTATTAATAAGCAGAGGGATAGCTGAAATATTTTTGACTCCAAGTACTTACATAATGACAACTAAAAAAGTAAAAACTTGCTTGTATGTTATATATGCCTATTCACAATACAATTGTTTTCCATAGATGTTATAATTTTCTTTTCTTTTTTTTTTTGGTGATACTGGGGTTCCTGGAAACCCTTTTACCTCCGGGCTACACTCCCAGACCTATTTTTTCATATATATATATTTTTTTATTTGGAAACAGGGTCTCTTAAGCCAGCACGGCTGGCTTTGAACCTGCACGATCCTCCTGTCTCTGCCTCCCAAGCGCGGAGATTACAAGCGTGCGCCACCGCGCCCGGCCTGATGTTATAATTTCTGAGAAGGTATCTTGGTAAGAAAAATGACAATTAGTCAATGCACTATTTGAAGCTAAAATTATAGGTATATTTGTTAGATAATCAAAAATTTGAAGATACTGTAGTAGTTCCTCCTTTCTGCATAGTTCTAAAACTATAACAGAGATGGAAAAGTTAATCCAATACAAAGCCAACAAAGAAGTCTCTTTTAAACTGTTCATCATATTCAGATTCAGAAAACTACTTAAAACAACAACCTCAAAGTATAATCACCCAGCTTAAATTTGAGACTTTAAAGGATACTCAAGTTACAAAGATTTCTTTTATGAATTTAAAGTGTTATAAACAAAATCTCAGCAAATAAAAAAGAATTTACTCTAGATCCGCAAAAACAAAAACCTTAACTTACTAACAGACAGGAAAAAGTGACGTATAATCATAAGCTCACATATAGTTAAATGTAGAAAAGCTTTTATATAGGCATTATACATTCGCTGTATTTTGCAGATCATAGTATGTACTTTTCTTAACTGACCATGTTGTCTACTTGATACGAAATAGCTGTCACACTTATCCTTTTGCTTTGTCCATCAGCTGCTTTAGAGCCAATGATACCTCGTGTGTGTGTGTGTGTGTGTGTGTGTGTGTGTGTGTGTGTGTGTGTGTTACCGGGGATGGAATACAGAAGCTTTCTACCTCTGAGCAATACTCCCAGCCCTATTTTATTTATTTTTATTTATTTATTTTGGTGGTACTGGGGACGGAACCCAGGGGGTTTCTACCTCCGGGCTACACTCCCAGACATATTTTATATTTTATTTGGAGACAGGGTCTCTTAAGCCAGCTGAGGCTGGCTTCAAACCTGCACGATCCTCCTGTCTCAGCCTGCCAAGCGCGGGGATTACAAGCATGTGCCACCACACCCGGCCCTATTTTATTTTTATTTTGAAACAGGATCTCACTAAGTTGCTGAAGCTGGCTTTGAACCTGCGATTCTCCTATCTCTGCCTCTCAAGTACTGGGATTGAAGGTGTATGCCCCTGGCGTCTTCTTGCTTTTGTATAAATACTTTAAGCCATGAACTTTATATATAATGTAAAAAAAGGTGCATGTAAAGGGCACAATAACAAGGAATGTTCCTCCCATCCGACTGCCTGCCTAGAGATAATCCTTATCAACACTGTGAAGTTTCTTTTTCTCCTTGGAATAAAGACAAAAATATTTGAAACAATTTTATCTCTTGAGTCCTGGGCTCTATAACTTGCTTTCAAAATTATTTTTCCTCTGAGAATAGAAAGCTCTTGAGCTGAAACTGTGCCTTCCTGGCGATAAAGTTCAATTCCGGGCTCATCTATTTCTTCCCTAAACATATCCTGCAACATGTGGTTTGGAAACTGCATTGCAAGTTATTTCTGTGGCTTTAATATTTTAGCATTTAGTATTTTGCTTTCTATGAAGGCTTTCCAGGTTTTTTAAACAGAGAAAGGTTCAGATCATAGATAAGACAGTAAGAATATTCTCTTATGGCTCTAATGACCATTGTTTTTTTACCAAGCAGTCCACACATTTAACTGAGAAACAGTGTCTTTGCTTAGAAGGTTTTGAAAATGTCCTATGTGTGAATGAAGAGCCCACCAGCGCCCGGGCTCACAGAGCTTCACGTCGTAGGTACATACCTGTTGGTACCGTTTTCGGTTTGCTGCTAGGTGGTGATTGTTCTACCTAGGTTTAAACAAACAAAAAAGTAAAACCAGCAGCTTATCATTATCACATACAAAAGCATTCTGTGAAAAAAGGCCTCTATTTGTTACACAGAATAATTGAGACCTATTTCTGTAGCTGGCTAAGTATACCTAGCAAACGTGGATGTCTGTGCTTCCAAACACGCAGGCTCCGCCTAGAGCCTCCTCCCAAGCACCACAGTGTGATCCTGAAGAGTGCGTGTTGCAGACAGCCTGGCAAGACCACTGTCAACACTCCCAAAGCCTCAGTGATGGCAAACACATTCCTACACGGTTCTCTGGATGTATTGTCTTATGCTAACTCCATGAAAGAAATACTGCAGGTATCATGCTATCACTTTACAGCCAAGGAAACGGAATCTCCAGAGGGTTCACATGATGGGCTCTATACCACAGGTTTGGGTGTGAGTGGAAGGGTTGAGGCCTGGACCCCAATGTTTCTGCTGTTAGGTCAGACGACATACGCCTGGCCTCGTTACAGTGCTGTCACTAAATTGCAAACAATGAAATCTTCATACAAGAGCTTGGGCATAGACTTCAGGGTCAAAGGTCATGCTCAAAGCGATAAACCACTGCTAAAGGTTCTCTAGCACTGAAATCAGCATACATTTTATAATAAGAATAATTTCACAGAGGGTAGTAAGATGGTAATAAGACACTTCAGAGGTCTCCATAAAACAGTCTCCAATAATAAAAAATAGCAAATTTCTGAGTTTCAAGTAAGAGTGATCACTATATGTCTCTAGATATAATTTTATATAATCAAACTCCTAAATTGGGGTGAAATTGGACTGAGGGGCAACTAATATAATTCCATTTATATGGCAATACTACCAATTAAACTAAGTGATTACCCCATGTTTTCTTTAAGAGAATCCTTTAAGGCTTTTCAAATATTCAAGAAAAATAAAGAAGGTTATAATACTAGTTCTGCAGTATACTCTTCTCTGGTCAAGAGCAAGTATTTGAAGAGTTCTTACTCATTTTTTGTAATTACTTACAGTGGTGATGCCAATTTCTGTTTTGGAGTCTTCTTCTAAAAAAAAAAAGAAAAATACTCACAAAATCAGTTTTGAAACTCCCTGGGTATAAACTGAAAATACACTGAATACGTACTCATTTTTAATGCTGTTTCTACAGGGTATTTACGAGGTCTTCCCCTTTTCCTTTTAATAATTACTGGCTGGTCTTCCTAAGGGGGAAATGAAAACAAAACAAAACAGCAATAAAATGAGATTCAGAGTTCTCTCCTATGAAGACTCAACTCCCCTAAGAATCTCAACTCTGTTCCTTAAGAATCCACGGTGCTGGGCACAGCATTTAATGTCTCCCCGCACTGATGGGGCCTGACAGCTGCCACGTGCCCTGGGGGATGCTGAGGCTTGTGAGGCAATGCGGGCATAGGCAGTAAGCTGGCGAGTGTGGCCTCTTCCATAAGAACTGTGGATTCCATCTAAACTGGAATTTAGTTCAAGTGAATAGATGCTACCTCATCTAAAAAATAAAGGGGGCTGCTGAATTTCTCATATAAAAGGATAAAACCCAAAAAGAACCATTAAGACATTGGCAAAGTTATCTGAAGACCTGGCTGGTGTACAGGTCATGTCGCTGGACTTAGGGCTGTCTCAGACTGCTGCCACTCTCTGTCCCATGGGCTCCTGGCGCTCCTGGGCCTGCCTGCTGCCGTCCTCCTGCTGGCCTCTGCGGCTCGGGCAGCCTCCTGCTGCGGCCTGGCTGGTTCCTAGCCGGGCAGTGCTGAGCTGCCAGGCCACATTTGATGCTGCCACTGACACGGCATCACACCGACACTATCTGACCATGATATAAGTAGGTCTCCTACAAATGTTCTAATACAGATGAGTGTACAAAATCAATCAGAAGGACACTGATAGCATGCGCTCTACAAAATGGTGACCCACTGCACCAAAGACAGCTTTCAGAAGTTCTTAAGAAAAAATCGTAGCTGACAGTATTTTAACACATTTAGTTTGGTTTTGGTGTTTACGTAATTCTGAGCAAATAGGCATGAAGCACAGTCCTCACCTCCTGTGACTTGGTGCTCTCATCTTCATTCGGCTCAGTCTTCTCACCAGCAGCCTCACTGCTGCTCAACTCATCTGCAGAGAAGGCAGGATTCAGTGCACGCAGTGCCCGTGCTTGCGCACTCAGTCTCTCGGGTCCTGCCTCCACCACCCACACAGGAAGCCTGCGTGTCACTACGACAGAGCGGCACACTCTGGGTACAGCAGACCCAAACTGCAAACAATGCCCAAAGCCTATTAACCTTGAGCACGAGGTGCCGTGTTACAGAGGGAAAGCGGATGAGCCCAACAGCCGCCGTGGTTGGCTCGGCTCGGCGAGAGAAGCCGATGGCTTTGACGGCACAGACTCTCTACGTAGCTGGGCAGACGGTGCACTTACCCTTTTCTTCCACGGCCTTTGAAGCAGAGCTCTTTGTCCCGGAACTTGTTTTATAGCATTCTTCCAAATCTCCAGAGTTCTCTCCCTATAGAGAAGTTGAACAAGAAAAGAGGCTGCTTCTGCAAACTCTGTTTCCGTTCACTCTCTGCAAAGTTTTCTTTTCTATTTGAAAAAAAATTCCCTAGTTTTCTTTTAAAATGCTCTGTTGGAAAATGTTTTTTAAGTAAAAAAATTTTTTTTTAATTATCGCTGCTAGTTAGAGAACAAAAGAAGACAAAAAAGTTGAAGGCAGGAATGAGAGCGGGTCCAACTACAAAACAGCAGGGCCGTGGCTTTTCTTTTTTTTCCTGCAAAATGGAAAATGCTCTTCGCATCCCTCATTCTAGACTTCATCTTTTTGACAAAGGAAGAACTCATAGAAAGTGGCAAGAGATTTTATTTTTTGTGGAACGGTTGAGGGAAGAGATACAATGGAAAGTGCCAGAGATTTCTGGGCAGCTAGATGAGCTACCCTTAGTCACAAAGTCTTGAGTATGAAATACCAAATCATTTATATGTATAATGTAGTATGTTAACAAAACTATATCTAAACTAAAGTATGATGAGATAAATTTAAAAAAATTTATTTTAAGCCGAGCGTGGTGGCGCATGCTTGTAATCCCTGCACTTGGGAGGCTGAGACAGGAGGATTGCGCAGGTTCAAAGCCAGCCGCAGCTACTTACTGAGGCTCTCACCAACTTAGTGAGACCCTGTTTCCAAAAAAATATAAAAATAGGGCTGGGAGTATAGCCCGGAGTAGAAAGCCTCTGGGTTCCACCCCCAGTAACACACACACACACACACACACACACACACACACACACACACACACATTTATTTTACTTCTTTACTGGTCTACTATGAATACTTATAAATCCTCATTGATAGTATACATTTTCTGAGATTCTGAGCATTAAACACAGGACCTTTCATAAGCATTCTACCATTGAGCTACATCCCCGAGCTTGTATTATTTTTAATTTTATTTATTTTTGAAGAGATTCTCCTGGTTCAAACTCCAAAAGGGTCTGTAAGGAAATGCCCTCACCTGCTACTTCCCTTTGCAGAGGGATTCAGTATCACTGGTTTTGATTTAGCCTTTCAGGGATCGGAAGGAGTGTAAATATGAACGCAAATACATCCATATAATATCCAAATTTCACAATTTTCTTAAAGATGTGCATTTTTTTTTGCCCACTTCATGCCAGGTTCTTTTTACCTAGAAATGAGGATGACAAAGAGCTTCCGTTCCTTCCTCATAACAGCAGTGGCAGCTCAGCCACTTCTCTTATTATTGGATTGTATCTGCCTTATAAATGGCTTACGTTTTCCTTGCGGAATCTTAAGCCCCTATTTTGGAAGGATTGATTCATATATACTAGGTTAACAGATTCTGCAAATCCATTTACTTGACTATTCATAAAGTCTATTAAAGCATAAAATGCTGAAAGTGAACCCAGGAATGAAGGGGTCATTCTCACGACCCATGTATCATGGTACCTCACAAGTACTAAGCGATCAGCACTGAGACATACCGTCATGACACAGGACTGCCACGGGGTGTCAGAGCGAGTGCCGCCAATGAGGACCAGGAGCAACCCACATGCTAAGTATCAGTAGAATCTTACTTTTAAATACAAGGCAGATAGAAATAGTGGTTCTACCATTCTGTCAGGCCCAATGGCTCATTCTACACCTGGCTTGGGACACGGAAGCATCCCTAAGAGAGGAAGTCTGTGCAGCCAGGAAAGCCAAAGAGCCTACGCCTGAGCAGACCATTTCCTCTGACCCAGCGACATGGTGCCTGTCGCGCACATGCTGTGCTTTCCAGCCTACAACTTCTTCAACTGGTGGGGATGGAAAGAAGAGGGTGAGGAGACAAGAGTGCATGTGTGGGGGCCTTGGGATGTCTGAGCAAGTAGAAGTTTGGGGTTCTTTACTCTCAGTTTAGCTAGAGTACTTGTGGTTTTGTCTCCTATACTAGACTGAAGAGAGCCGTCCAGTTTTAAAAGCACTGGATGGACTGCATTTCTGTCCATTGGTGGTTCTTTCAGAGCCAGCATTTGGTCCCTTAAGCACTTAATCAGATCCTGAGGATATGCCTCCAATACATTTTTTATTCTCTGCTCCTATTTTTTCAGAGTATACATTTTCTTTCACATATCCAATTTCAGTCTTCTTCTGGTCTTGCCGTATACACTTTAGAAAACGAATGTATCACTTTATAAAAACAATAAATAAGGGCTTAGAACAAAAGTGAGGGCAGCAGCAAAAATGGGCAGAGTATTAACATTTTAAGTAACATGTATCGCTGTATCTCGATAATCTGGTGCAAGTACATATGTGAAGAAAGCACATTATATTTTGGAAGAAAGAATCTAGGAATCAGTAATGCTGCTGAGCAAAAACCTAACCAACCACTGCCTTAACTGGGATATTAGCACAATTTTGCAGTTAAGTATTATGAAGTACGCTTGCTTTGTTTTGGGGGGGTGGACTAAAATATGTTTTTATAATAAAGTAGTTGTTAGATAGTATTAAATATAAAGTTAAAGGGATACTAGAATAAAAAATATTACAGCAAGTAGTCACAGTGATGTAATTAGGTTACTCCCCAACTTAAAATGAATATGTAGAGAAAGTACCTTTGTGTCTTGTGGCTCTGTTTCAGAACACTGTGTCTGTGCTGTTTCTATTCTGGAATCCAGGGCATCTGTATTATCATCTGTAAATCAGTTTGGGCAGAATCACAAAAGAATAAAAACTAAATGAAAAATGAAATGTACAGTTCTATTTTAAGACGGTTTGAAACTTCTTTTTTAGGCTTGTGACACACTAAAGCTCAAGCGATTCTAAATGTATTTAAAATGTCATGTGATCTGAGCACAAGACTGGCCTTTGGTTTTGGCAAAGTAAAAACATAAAATATAACTTACACAATTCCCAAATGCCCATATTTGAAGGCACTGTTCAACCACAACAGAGTAGCAGTTCTAATGGAAAGGGCTTAGTGCGTACAGAGTTCCTAGAGACACTTTAATTTGCTGAAGGACTTGCCACATAAAAGGCATAGCTTGACTGGGCTTTGGAATTGGATTTGGTTGGTGGAAGTAATGTCATAATCTCTCAGAACCTTAATTCTTTTATTACATGGCAACAACACCTAACTCACTGGATTACTCTGAAGATAAGATGGGAAGATATTTAAAATAACTTGAGTATAATATGAACTCAATAAATTACTGTAAAAAACACTAAAAAAGAGTAGCTATTCATTATCGTATATTTACTCAATAAATATTTACTTCATTTCTTCTTTTTGTAAGGTATTAGAGCAGAACGACCCCTATATTATATATATATATATATATTGTCAGCCACACGTGGCCACCGAAATTTAAAGTTACAAACTCATTTTTTCATTCACAGTGATCACACTGAAGGATTTAACAATCATATCTCACTAGTAGCTACTATGTTAATAGAATGGCAATGAAGAAACATTTCCTTCATTGCAGAAAGCTTTATGTGAGACACTGTTCTGAACCACGAAAAAATCAACAGTATGAGGCAAAGACAGGCATCATGTGCACCCTGGTTAAAGCTCTGTAAGGCATCTGCTTATGATATAGAGAATGGGACTCAGTGGTACCTGGCTGGGTGGTAGCCCATGCTACACAGGGAATCTAGGTCTGATGAGGTCTTTTAAAGAGAAAAAGATTCATGTAGTGTCAAGCTACTGCAAGTCAGCCGCTAGAGTTGTCAAACCGTTATTACTATTTACTTAACTGAGAATTCTCTATGTTACTGGCCCATTCTTTTGAATGTAAAAATAATATGATTTAAAAAAACATCTAAAAGAGGAACATAAGTATTCTAAATACCTAGTTCATCTTCTGAGGAAGGGTAATGCTTCTTTCTTTTTCTTTTAGGGATATGCCTTTCTTCCTCTTCACCCTGGAAATAAGAATGACTGTATTAAAGGCAACAGAATCTGCACCAGACCAACTAAAATACGGACACATAAATGCTTCTACACTTTGGAGAAAACTGCTAAATACGTTACTTTAAATTTTTTTTGTGTGTGTGTGTGTGTTACTGGGGTTCCCGGAAACCCTTCTACCTCCGGGCTACACTCCCAGACCTATTTTATATTTTTTAAATTTGGAAACAGGGTCTCTTAAGCCTGCGAGGCTGGCTTTGAACCTGCCCGATCCTCCTGTCTCCGCCTCCCAAGCGCGGGGATTACAGGTGTGTGCCACCACGCCCAGCTCCTTTTTAAATTTTTAAATAACATTTTTGGCATTTAGACAAATTTTATAAGCTTGAATTTTTCTGGATTTGAATGTAAATCCATATAAAACATTCAAATAAGTTTCTGATTATATACTGCATTTCAATAATTCTAAAACATATTTAAAAAATAATTCTCATTTTTGTCATCTTTGAAGTCAGCTGTATCTTACACTGATAGTATAGTATTATGTAATCAGCAGAGTTTTTCTGCTCACTTAGTGGCCCATTAAAAACAGGCTTCTTGCTGGGCATGGTGGCGCACGCTTGTAATCCCAGCATTCGGGAGGCTGAGACCTGGAGGATCCCGGTTTGCGGACAGCCTCAGCTACTTAGTGAGTCCCTCTGCAACTCAGTGAGACCTGGTTTCAAAATAAAGAATAAAAAATAGGGCAGGGGGTGTAGCAGGCTTCTTAGAGTTGATAAAAGGTAGTACATGGAAAGACACTTTGGTCACATAACATGGATAATTCTAAATAATCCTGAGACATGCCAAATCATCTAAATATTACACATAATCACAGCATAAGCAGGTACAAGTGATATGTGGAACTCTTACTGAATTCATTTAATATTTAATTTATAGAAGAAGTAGAGCATTTCTAGAGCTTTTCCTTGCGTATGGATGAATACTATGTATAAAACATAAAGTACAGCCAGGAGTGGTGGCACACATTTGTTTTCCTAGCCCTTGGGAGGCTGAGACAGGAGGATTGCACAGGTTTGAAGCCAGACTCAGCCACTTAGTGAGACTCTCCACAACTTGGTGAGACCGTTTCCAAATAAAGTATAAAATGAAATAGGTCTGGGAGTATAGCCCGGAAGCAGAAAACCCCCTGGGTTTCACCCCCAGTAACACACACACACACACACACACACACACACACACACACACACACACACAAATTTGGCCAGGTGTGGTGGCGCACGCTTGTAATCCCTAAGCTTGGGAGGCGGAGACAGGAGGATCACGCAGATTCGAAGCCAGCCTTGCTGGCTTAAGAGACCCTGTTTCCAAATAAAAATATATATAATAAAAAAAGTGGGTCTGGGAGTATAGCCCGGAGGTAGAGGGTTTCCAGGAACCCCAGTACCACCACCAAAAAAAAAAAGAAAAGAAAAAAATTTTAAATACATGCTAAGGATGTAGCTCAATGATAAAGTGCATGCCTTGTATGTGTGAGGCCCTGGGTTTGATCCCCACTACTGCAATAAATAAATAAGGAAGCAAAAACATAAAATGCTTGAGTTTATTATGGAAACATACCTCTTTAGGGTTTACTTCAACGCTGTGACCTTTTTGGGCTTCTGTGCTGTCTCTTCCATCATTGGATATTTCTTGAGTAGTAAATACAACAATGAAAAACACTTTAAATACACACTTTTTTTTTTTGTTGTTGTTCCAATACTTATTTTAGGGGTGTGTGTGTAGTAGGGGAAACTGCCGTAGTAGTTTTCCTGAGGACCATTTATGTATGAGGCACCATAGCAGGCAGTTCACAAATTATTTCTGTTGGGATCCTCCCAATGGCATTGTCAGGTGAAGTTACAGCTTTGCCACCATTAGTATGAGAAAATGGGATTCAAGGAGAGAATATGTCCAGGCTCACAACACTGGATTTTACACAGCCAATTCAAGGCCTCTTCCCTTTAGCTGATGTAGAAATACAGTATTATAAAGTATCTGAAGAAAACAATGAAATTTAACCATCAGACTAGCACACATTCCCCAGCCTACAGACACCAACTATGGGAAAAGGTGTGTGACACCTGGTACTCCCCCTGGAGACATTGGGTGGACTCAACAACTTTGAAGGGCTGCTTGCAACTGAACGGTTTTACACGAGAGACACAAGCACACTGCACACGCTCTGGGAAACAGGTACAACAGCAGGAAAAGCATAATCAGGAAGTTAGATAGGCACAGTGGCGCAGGCCTGTAATCCCTGTACTGGGGACACTGAAGCAGGAGGATGACAGGTTCGAGGACAGCCTCAGAAAGCAGTGAGACTCATCAATCAAGCAAGACTCTGGTTCCAAATAAGAAAAAAGATTTGGATATAGCTCGAAGGTAGAATGTCTCTAGTTCAATCCCTAGTACCACAAAATAAATAAAAAAAAAATAAATGAATAAGTAAATAAAAAATACAATGTTAAAAATAAAAAGATAGGGGCCAGGATGAAGCTCAGTGGCAAAGCGCTTGCTTTGCAGATGTGGTGTTCTGGGTTCAATCCTGGGTTCCAAAAAGACAAAAAAAAGAACCCCTTCAAAAAAAAAAAAAAAAAAAAAAAAAGCTAAGAACAAACAAAAATAAAATGTTAAAAGAAAAAGTCTTAGAATATATGCTATCCAAGCAAAGGCAGATGGCTAATGTAACCTGACACCATCCACCTAAACCAGGGAACATATATACTGTTTATGAGACTAGAAACTTTATCTATTAAACACAGAATAGTGGTATCCTTTGGAGTGGGACAAAGGGAGAGAAAGAGGAATTGGAAAAGGGTATTAAAGGGACTCAACTCCATTTGTAACATTTAAAGGATGTGTGAAGCAAAATAAGTTTTAGGATGTGATTAAACTAGGCAACGGGTACATGAGTATTTACAATTATCATTATTTTTGTTTTAAATAGGTTATGATGTTCCCAACATGTTAGCATATTGAGACTACTGAAGAGAAGTTAATAAATATTCAGTTGAGTTGGCAGCACAGAACTTCTAGACTTCTATGGTACAAACCACATGGGACTAAGCATTTTGTACTCACACTGGACTCAGTTCACTGTAAGGTTACTGGCAAAATTCTACTAACTGTTTAAGGCATGATACCATACTTCCAAGTTGCGTGGCCTTGAACCAGCCACCTGACCTCTGTAAGCCTGTTTCCTCAACTGTATTTGTAATGCTCAAGATTCATTTCACTGATCATACAAAAGAGAAAATCCTTTTAGTAACTAATAGAGGCTGACACACAGAAGACCCTTAATAAATGGCAATTATAATTAATTTTAAAATGACTACTATGAGCCTGCACAGTGGTACACACTGTAATCCCAGCTACTCAGGAAGCTGAAGTAGGAAGATCACATGTTTGAGGGCAGCCTCAGCAACTGAGTGAAAACTCTGTCTCAAAATAAAATATAAAAAGGTCTGAGGCTGGAAGTTTGAGACAAGAGGATTGCAGGACTGAAATGAAATGTGCCTGGTGATGTAGTAAGGAAGTAGAATGCCTCTGGGTTCAATCCCCAGTAACTAACACACACACACACACACACACACACACACACACACACACACACACGATTTAGCTCAGTGGTAAAATGTCTCAGGGTTCGATCTTCAGTATGAAGGCAGGGGGGGGGGCAAGACTTCCTTAACTTACCACCTTCATTGTAAGATTTGGCATGAATTTCTTCATTTGTTCTCGAGTCTGAATTTTCAACCTAAATATACAATATAAAGGGTTATTTGTGGATAGTATCACAAAAAGCTTGAAGGCAGAAAAAAGGAGAATTTATATAATCTGACTGTTTGTACAAATGCCAAAAGGAACTGAAGTTATTTGATTTACCATGAAGCTCAATAGCACAGAGCATCTTCTTTGTGAAAAGTTTCCATTTAGTAAGTTATCATCCTTCAATGTTTATTCTCCTTGTCTTTAAAATGGTTTTGGCAAAAGAGTAAGAAATGAGACAAAATTTTTCTGAATTCCATGATTTTTTTTTAAATTTAAAAACTGAAGGGTTGTGTCATAAGAATTACTTGTCTGAAAAATCTTGTCAGTCCTACTTTATTTATCTCAAGCCAAGGGGCAAGTCTCAAAACATCCTACACCATTCCAAGTCCCAGCTACAGAGCTCTGTGCCTGTTTGGTGTCTGTGCTCCTCTGGGACTTTGTGGAGGAGCTAGGAGGCCCTTGCTGCCTCGTCTGCAGGTTTGAGCCCCATCAAATCTAACTGTTGGAAGGTAAACCTAGACCACACGGAGTGGGCTCCCCTCCCCCCTCCTTCAACACACCATGCATGGCGAGGCTCCAAGGCCAGGTGGCTGTCGAGTGAGGTGGCATTCTGATCTCTGCCTGCCTGCAGTAAGCAGAGCTCTCCCAGGTCCTCCAAGGGCACTGGAGAGCATGTGGCCGTCTGCAGCTTGCCAGTGTTTTACATGTTCACTCACTAGGCATCTCCTGTCTGGTCGTTCTCAAACCACCACCAACATAATCAAAACCATTATAGTTACTTACGGTTAGTGGCTCATTCACCAGTGCAGCCTCCCTCTGTGCTTCAGCTGTTCAAGCAAAAATGAGACAAAAGGAAACAACTGTTTTTGAACGAAAGTGAAACAAATTTAAAGATTTTTCAGGAAAAATAAGATAATGTTGGAGAAGTTGGCAAAAAATAAAAAAAGATAATGTCACAAAGTAGCCTTTGTGAATTATAAATGCTGACCATTTATTTTCTATAATCTGTGTTCCAATACCAGAAAAATAATGGAAATGAGTATTTCCTGCATTTTTATAATAATGGCCAATAAGTCACCAGAGCCAATTTAACTATTTTGTGATCTGAAACTTAGAAAAAGGCAGAAAATCTTCATGCAACTGTTAAGCTGCACTATAACACTGGTTCATGTAAAAATAATGCCATCAAATGACAAGTTAGATCCTATCCCCTCAAATGGCGATGGTTAGTTTATATTTGGAAACTTAAAGTACAAAGTCTACTGTTTCTACTCAACAATGACAGAATACACATTTTTCTTTTAAACAACTTCCTTTTACGTAAATAGATCTCTTACTGAATTGTACCTAAACACAGTAAGGCAGTCTAAAATATAACTGTGGGAACAAAAGGCTTCAGAACATAAATATGTTAACCTTCTGACAATTGACAAGTGAGATGTGATCTGAACTATGAAACACCCATACACTTTGTAGCTAATGTAACTGCTGAGTTGAGGGTAGATCAGGCATCCTCATGGATGACTTACCAAGTCTTGGTGTGATCTTCCAGGACCGCCTGGTATCTCTGCTGAGTGTTATTTGTTTATAAGGCTCTTGACATTCAGCTAAGGATTTCAGATGACTTTGTATAAGGAGGTCCCAAAATGGCACCCCCAACTCAACTGCCCAGATAGCAGCCTTGAGTTTATGCACATTACTCCTCACACCTGAACGACCCAATTCCACTGCACCATAATCGTTTTCATTGCATCCAGTGAACGACTTTCATCCATCGGTCATTTCCATCTCAGTTTATTTACTTCTCCAGAGTACATACCTAATGATGCTTTTTTTTGGTCAAGGTAATAATTTAAAGAGTCAACCTGACTACCGTAGACACCACAGTTGTGTTCCTGGAACTGTCTCCAAGAGGCCAAACTCTGGCCTAAGAAACCATATGGTTCCTTGAACAGAGCAGTCAACAGAAGTCAACCATCAAGTTACATTCTTCTGGTCACAGTATTAGCTTAGAGCAGATACATACACTTAGGTTGAATCAATAACTCTCTGGAATTTGGCTACAAATAATATGACAAAGCAATTTTCCAAGAGGCCACGAATGAGAAATCAATGACCTTTGTGGGAGGATGAAAGAGAAGATAAGAATTTGAGTTACTACTATACATGTCTCTAGGGATATCAGTTTGCTTTCAGATCATGCTTTGCCTGAAATTTTAGTTTCATGGGCTAATAAATTCCCTTAAGCAATTATTTGTAGGCTTTTCTATCATTTGCCACTAAGATGACCTTTAATGTTTGACCTGACTTACATTGATACTTGAATTGTTAAAAAAAAAAAAGGGAAAAATTTCCTTACATTGGTCATTTATTCTGAAGTTCCCAGTACTATTTTTCTTTATTTTTTCCTTTTGTGGTGTTAAGATTGAACCCAGGGCCTTTCTCATGATATGAACACACTGAACTATATATGCCAGCAGTACCTTTTCCTCAATGTGTTAATTAGAGGAAAATATAAAATAATGCTCAGAGTACAAAGTAGAAACAATTCTCCACTGTCAACAATTCCTCTCATTTCCATTTCCTTATCCTGATGGTTTTCAAAGTGTGGTCTAGGAACCCACCCCGCTGGAGTCCCTGAGGTTTCCTTCTACCAAGGTTTTGACTAATGTCACATTCTTATTATTGTTACTATTACTGATATGATTAATGTCACATTAGGATTAAGGCTTTAGCTGGGTGTGGTGGTGAACGCTTGTAATCCCAGTACTTGGAAGGCTGAAATAGGAGGAGCGTGCGTTTGCAGCCAGCCTCAGCCACTTACTGAGGCTCTCTGCAATAGAGTGAGACTTTGTTTCAAAATAAAGAATAAAAAATAGGGATAGAGGTGTAGCTCAGAGGTAAAATGCCCCGGGGTTCCATCCCCAGTAGGCAAAACAAAACAAAACAAAACAAAAACAACAAAAAAGTAATGAGGCTTTAAATATGTCACTTTAATACTAAGATGTTATCTTCCTTATGAACTCCAGAGTACACAATGGGACCACAAGTAACGAAAAGTCTATTAAACTCTAACTGCAAATCTGTGATGGGTTTTCCTCATGTACTTCAAACAAAATAACAAATACCAACTGAGTGCATGTGTGAAAAGTATGAGAAACCTGCATTTTTCTATTAAGAAGAAAAGATCTACAAAAATGTAAAATAATGTCAGGTTCTCACTAAGTTTTGTTAGTTTTGGAAAATCTAATTTTATGAAAAAAGTTATTTATGTTAAATTATAAGTGAGCTAAATACATTCATACTTGTTTTATAACTTTCTTAGTTTTAATTTTTTTATTTGGTAAATATATTGACAGGTAAAATCCACATGCCAGAAGGGATGTCCCCAATAATTCTTCAGCACAAACAGTGGTCTTGAAAGTAAAACTTTTGAGAGCTGCTGCCCTAACCCTTTCTGATCTTGAGGCTCTACCCTAAGACATCTGCAGCCAACAGTGAAGAGTGCTGCGGAGACCGAGAAGAGGCTACACAAGCCAAGTGCAGTTAGTGCTATCACGGGGTCTCAGGACCAGGCACCAATGGTGTCAATTGGGCACAGCCCAGCCTTGTGAGAATGAGCTGCCCTGGCCCCGGGAAGACAGGGGGCACTAGGAAGCATTTTTTGAATAGCGTAAGAATCTGCTCCCGATTTTTTTGTATTATTTTTCTGTATTATTTGGAGACCTCAGATTGAGGCAATTATTTTATATAAAACTGATTCACACTTAAAAAAAGTATATATTGCAAATGAAAGAGTAAGGTGGAGTGGTGGCACACACCTGCCATCCCAGCTACTCAGGAGGCGGCGGTGGGAGGAATGCAAGTTTGAAGCCAGCCTTAGCAACTTAGCAAGATCCAGTCTCAAAATAAAAAATAAAAAGGCCTCAGTGGAAAGGTGCTCTGGGTTCAATCCTCAGTACCAAAAGAAGAAGAAAAAAAAGGAGTAAAGAATTCCTTCTAATTTATTTTAAAAAGTGAGAGGTAAATCCATGGAGTCTGTTGGCATTTTACTATTTTATTTTTTTGCAGTGCTGGAGGTAGAACCCAGGGGCATTATAGCTCCAAGCCACACTCCTAGCTCTATTTTTTCTTTATTTTTGAAACAGTCTCACCAAGTCTGTGGAGGGCCTCACTAAGTAGATGAGGCTGACTATAAACCTGCAACCCTCCTCCTGTCTCAGCCTCCCAAGTACTGGGATTACAAGCGTGTGCCACCACATCTGGCTGAATTTATTATTTTAATATGCAATGGAAGGTAAAAATACATGCAAGGAAAAAACAACATGAACAACTGTTAAAAGGAGCTTACCCATTCCACTTGGCTTTTCCCCACGTGGACTATCTGTGGCAGCTAAAATTTCCTGTTTTTTTTCTTCCTCTGAAGGCACAAATGTCTAAAAAATCCAGAGCATCATACAAAGAAGTTACTTGAGGTTTTTGCAACAAATAGGGAAGACAAGCTTCAAGTGAATTATACAAAGAAAAAAACTCAGCATCTTGAAACAATATAAAAGTCTTTGTATGAACTTTCAAGTTCATACAAAGTTGAAAAATGAATATACCAGCCTTTGAAACAAAAAGAAAATGAAAACCCAATCTAATCTCCTATTTCATCCATCAACAGCTCACCAACTCCAACTTAGCGGAACACACACTGCCCTTCCTGCAGGCTTCATCTCATCACAGCTGACTCGGAGCTGCCGGGAGCGGCAAGGTGCTCCTCAGAGAGCGGAACTCAGGCTCCCCTTGCCTGGAAAGCTCTTCCTCCCCCTTCTGGTCAACTTCTCCTTTAGCACCATCATTTCATTTATTTCTTCTATTTCCCTTGCCCCAGTCTGGGGTAAGCCTGGGGTACACCCTCTGCCCCTCACAGCGTGTCATGGCATCAGGCTGGAAACGAGACATGGAAGCTAAACTGTGTAAAGTACACAGGTTGTTTAAAACAACAACAAAAACAAAGATTTCATTCTGAGCCATGGAGAATTTTAAGTAGAGCAATGACAGAACCTAATTTTTGTTGTAAGGACACCTGCATAGTTGCACATGGTGGCCCATGCCCATAATCCCAGAGACTTGGAAGCCTGAGGGAAGGTGACTGCCAAGTTCCAGGCTGGCCTTGGCAACTATGACCCTGTCTCAAAATTAAAAAATAGAAAGGGCTGGGGGTAGAGCTCAGTGTCCCTGGATTCACTACCCAGTAGAGCAAAACAAACAACATGAAAGGTAACCCACAGACTACAGGAGGGGCTGGACTGGGAGTAGAAGTGTAATGAGAGGCTTAGATGATAGGAATAGCTGTAGAAATAGATGATTGATGTTCTATTTTGGAAATGAAACCTGTAAGAATTGGCAATGGGTCATATGTGGGTGACAGGGAGAAAAAGAAGCTGACTCCTAGGTTTCTGGCTTGACGCAATGAAACTGATAATGGCACTATTTATTAAGGTTACTGAGTTTTTTAGCTTCACCTTCCTCTATAGGACATGGAAATAACAATATAAATTGTCAGAAGTACAATGAAATCAGGAGTGACAAACTGCTTATACATAGGTAGTAGATACCTGTTTGTCTGTCTCTCCCAGTACACACAGGGTGAAATGGACATTACCACTAACAGCTCAGCATAACTGAATTAGCAGTAATACCTCAGTTTTCAAGTTGGCTGTCAGTTCTGATCCTCCCAAAAGACTTGGTGGAGATTCTTCATTACCTACTGAAATTCAAACCATGAAGACAATTATTTAAGAATCTGATTTCAGGAAACATCCTAAATAAAAAAGAAGTAAATTGTTATTATTTGAAAGACCAAGCCATCTTCCTTTGCTGGTTTATGTTATAGCAAATAGAAAAAGATAAAAAAAAAAAAGTATCATATGAGAAGGATCTGGATGGTAGGCCAGGACCATTTATTCATTTGGGGAGTCTCTGTTTCTTGCTTATAGTAAGATGGCTGCCCAGTAAGAATGAAGAAATATTATTGTGGAGAAATCTTATTTCCCAGTATTTTTCTGCAGTCATCTTTTATCAAGTGTGTGTGTGTGTGTGTGTGTGTGTGTGTGTGTGTGTGTGTGTGTTCTCAGTCACAGAGGTACATTCTCAAAAAAAGGTGATATATGAAAACACTGACTTTACTTGCCTCATGCTGATACAGCAAGACTGAACATTTTTAAGATGTCTGCCTGAGGCAGAAAAAAAGACAATGGCATTTTCTCAGGTAGAGACTCACTCTCTCCACTCCTGCCTTCTCACGTCCCTTTGTGGCTGTGGCTTCTACAGTTTTTCTCGCCTGCCCCACACCTGAACAGTCAGAGAAAAGTTTTCCTTTCTCCAAGGGTCTGAAGGCTTTTTCCTTCTAAAAGCTCTTCAATTTTTGCTCTTTCAGGGGAAACAAAGGGAGGAGGGAGAAGTAACCAATTGCAGCAGTGACTGAGTCATTAAAACTTTCAGAGCTCTCAATTTACTCCAAGCCAATTCCACTGAAATTTTAAAGTTACTATTTCAACCCTTAGAACATTTTACTCAATGTTCTCTTAAGTCTTCAAAATGGACAGGACCAAATCTCTTCTTAGCTAAGGTTAGTTTCAATTCAAAACTCCAAGATACCACAATTTATCCAGGCAGAATGAAAGTGAAGTCAAGTCAAGGGAGTCTAGTCACTGTTCCATTTGAGTTCTCAGGACACAATGTGCTCCCCCAGCCTAACTACTCTTCACACTGCAGGGCCACTGCCAATGTCGGCACAATACATGGCTGGATTCAGAGCTATCTTTTCATCTTCACTATTTATCTTTGCAGCCCCAGAGCCTACTACAGTAGCCACCTCAGGTAAACTATCTGGTGACTGAGACTGTACCTTTAAAGTTGCCAACTCTTTTTAAAAGACAAGCATTCTTAGGGTCTGGTAATGTAGCTCAGTAGCAGAGTGCTTGCCTAGCAAACATGAGGACATGGGTTCGATCTCCAGCACCATAAACAACAACAAAACTGGAGATGTGACTACTAAGTGCAAGGTGTAATGCACAATAAAAGACCAGTATTCTCTGAAATCTGTCAGCAGGGAATAGGTATTTTTTTCTTTCAAACATACTCTAAACTAGAAATGAAATCATTTTATTTAGACAGTAAACTCAGTTAAAAAAAAAAATAGGGACTGGGAGCACAAGCAGAAAAGCACTGCAAAAAAAAAATTGCTCCTTAGTTGAGTGAGGACTGAAATGATACTTGCTTTAATACTACCATTATCCATGGTTTATGCAACAGAAAACTGGGGCTCACAAGTTACAAGTATTTTTTTTCTAAGAGGCTTCTAAGTGCCATACAAACTATTTAAAATTCTCTGACCTTATTTTTTCATTTGTAAAACGAGGATTATATAAATACACTAATTTCATAGTGTTGTGGTAAGATAGTCTTAATTTTGATTAGAAGTCTGGAGATGAGGGAATGGGGTACAGCTCAGTGGTAGAATGATTTACCTATCTTAGGTGAGGCTGTGGGTTTAAACCCCAGCACCACTAAGAAAAAAAAAAAAACAAAACAAAAAACAAAACAACAAAAAAAGAAATGTGGCGATGAGATAGACGTTAGAAACTTGCACCGGTCATGCATATAACTTGCAGTTAACTGACCTCCTATGCCTCAGTTGTCTAGTTCTTCTGTCCTGACACTTTGAAAACAGGTTTAATGTTTTGGGCATTGTACCTTTGAGCTACACCCTGGGCCCTGCTTTTTTATTTTTTAATTCTTTATTTTAAAATAGGGTCTCACTAAATTACAGGGGGGCCTCACTAAATAGCTGAGGCTGGCCACGAACATGGATCCTCCTGTCTCAGCCTCCCAAATGCTGGGATCACAAGCGTGCGCCACCATGCCTGGCTCTGTTTTACACTTTTAAATCCCAGTCATTTTTTTTTTTTTTAAAGAGAAGGTCAAATCTCGAGTTTCATAAGACTTATTCTGCAACATCATTACACAAGAAATAAATCACAATGACTTCTCATTCTGGAACCAAAAGCATATTTTGGAAGACTTGGGTTAATACTCAACTGTTACACAACCATCTTTTTGAAATACTGACTCTCACCTATGTCACCCAAGTTTTGTTCAGCAGAAACGGTCTCCTCGGAGGCTCTTTCCCCGGGCAGTGTCTTTGTCGTGCCATGGCTGAGTTTTGCCTTCTCAGCAGGTGCTTCAACAGTCTGATTGTCACTCTGTGTGGTCAAGTCCTTCTCACACTCTGGAGCAGATGGGGATATCTGGGAGGAAGGAGCAATTTTTGACTCTTGGTCAGTAATACATTTGGTGGTAGTGGCTTTCAAATTGTCCTCAGGCCCTTGCTGGTCAGGCAGACGAGGGGAGTGCTCTGGGGCAGCATCTCTGACAGGTGGTAAGTCATCAGTTTTAGCACCGGTATTTATAGCTGCCAAACAGTGAATACTGTCAGAGAGGTCCTCAGCCATCTGTCCAGATGTCTGTTCTGGTCCTCTCAGCGGGGTGGGTAAGTTAGCACTTGTCTCCAAGCCTGATCCTGCTGAAGAGCTGGCTGTGCTACTGCCCTCTACAGTCTCTGCCTCTTGGCTTTCATCTTCTCTCTGAATGGAGCTCAGCAATACATTCTTCTCTTCTGCAATTAGCAAGTGCAACGTGCTCTTATTTTGTCCTCCTGCTGCAAAAGAGCCTTGGGCAGGGCAGTCTTTGGTGTGGTGGTCTTCCTCTCCTGGACACACAGCACTTGGCTGGCCTCGCTCTATAGAGTGCTTGCAGACCGCTGGCCCACTGGGTCCTTCCTCAGTGCTCACTGCTGTCAGGGGGCCCGCTTCTTTGCTCCCTATGAATGGCCCAGGACACTGACAGTTACTCTCAGCAATGAGGCTGGGCATGGGAACCTCGTCCTTGCTCACTTTTGCAGTTGACAGGCTGTCATTTCCTTCTGGGTTGTCTACAGCCAGCTGATTCTCCTTGTGTCTGTCTAGGCTGGCACCCATCACTGCCGTGCTGGTGGAGATAATGGCGGCATCGCTAGAGTCTTCCACCCTGGCGATGGTGGCTTGGTCTTCGTCTGGGGGGACAGCGCCCATCATGACTGCTTCACTTCCTTCAGAGGTGCTTGTGGAAATCATGGCAGTGTCACTTGTCTCTTCCACCGGTGTGACTGAGGGACAGAGCTCCTCCCGAGGGACAGCACTAGACACGGGGCCTTCGCAGTCTTCCACTGAGCTTGTTGAAATAACAGCACTCCCATCTGTAACAGATTGCACATTTTCACTTACACCAGAAATAGAGGCTTCACATTCTTCAGCTATGCTGGTGGAAATGAGAGCACACTCATCTTTTTCTTCCTTGCTGGTTGAGGCAAGAACACTTTCAACTTGTGTAGGAGCACTGGGCATAGGTACCTCAAAGTCCTCAGTGCTTACCAAGACTGGACCTGTAGTTCCCTCTTCAACTGTTGCAACTGGTTGCTGACTTTCAGCACATTTGATGGTTGTTGCACTAGAAATAGGCACTTCAAACTCTTCTCCTATGCTTGTGGAAATCATAGCACACTCATCTTTGTCTTCACACCTGCTAGCAGTGAGTTGGCTCTCATCACCTGAAACTGCACTGGGCATGGGGGCCTCGAATTCTTCCAGGTTTACTCTAGTGCCTTCCATATTTTCCTCAGTTCTCAGGGTACTTGAATGCCCTTCTCCCATGCCTACAACTGCACTCACCTGAGGAGTGCAATCACTTGTACTGGTGGAAATCATCAAGCCTTTGCCTTGACTTTTACCCCCAGCTAAACTATCTTGGTGAGAACTATCACCAACTGTAGTAGCCATGAGGCCATCACATTCTTCTTCTTCTACAGAGGTGATGATACCCTCATCTTCTTTTTCACTTGGTGATGTGTGGTCAACTTCACATTCAGGGGCTGCACCAGATATAAGGATATCATAACTGCCCTCCACCAGGCCAGTGGAAATAGAGTTATCTTCAGTCTTTTCTTTCCTTGTGAGATGACTATCACTTTGATCAGAAGCTACACTGGTCATGGGGCCCTCACAACCTTCTGGAACTGGCACCACTTCATCTTTCCCTGCAACTGCACTGGTCACGCTGCTTTCTACAATCCCTTTAGCACTGGAGCAGATCTCTGTATCTTTGATTTCTTTCCCTGCACCACTCATGCTATCAATGTTACTTTCATTCGCATTCACGATGGTTGCCCCAGCCTCAGCATCTACATGCTGTACCGTAGGGCCAATTTGACTATCCCCTTCTGCACTTTCGCAAATCAGCACTCCTTCATTTTCTTCTCCTATCCCAGTGCAAGTTGAGGCATGTCCAATTTCATTTCCTCTTCCAGTACTAGTCACAATGCCCTCCCCCTCATCATCCTCCTCTTTCGCTCCTGTGCTGGTTACGATGCCTTCATCGTCACAGGGACCTGTGGCGATCAAAGGTGCATTAGTGACTTCTTTGGCTACTGTGCTATCCATAGCACTCTCTCCATTTTCTTCGGTTTCAGAACTTATAGCACAGCCTTCGTTGCTGTCTTCCGAACCCATGCAACTTGCTGTGCCCTCTCCGTCTTCTTCTGTTATGCCAGTGCTGGTGACTGCACTTTCACCTTCCGCACCCTCATTCACAGAACCATCTCCTTCTTGGCTGGTGCTTGTTCCCGGCGGCGTGTCATTATCTATGAGGACCACATCTGCTCCTGTAACTACACGCTCCTCCTGGGGCCCTGCCTCAGTTACTGAGCAGATAGTGAAGTTATCACTTCTGCCTTCTGCTCCCGTACATGTCACAGTGCCTTCTGTTTCTTTTTTGAGTCCCATTCTTGTCCTGTTTCGCTGGCCCCCATCGACCTCTTCTCTGCTCACAGATCCTGCTCTTATTTCTGTTCCAGCACTTGTGACTGCTCCATCACTTTCACTTTCACTAGCAAAAGAAACCGTCCCTCCCACGATTTCTGAGTCTCTAGTGGAAGAACCATCACATTTTTCTTCAGAGCCTGCACTGGTCACAGCATCATCTTTTTCCTCTGCCGTAACACTGTTCACATTGGCTTCCATTCTGACTGTGTGAGCAGCAACAGGGCCTGTAGCTCTGGCTTGGAATTCAGCCACAGTGCACTCTCCACTTTCTCCTCCCTTGGTGCTTGTGAGAAAAATTTCACTGTCAGCAAATCCTTCAGTGACAACCCCCCCACCCTCTTCAGCTGCAGCAAAAATGGTGCACTCGCTGGCTTCTGCCCCGACCTGAAAAGGATTGTTCCTGGGGTGCGCACCTATTATGACACCTTCATCTGCCTCAATGCTGGTGCAAGGTAGAGCCATCCCCTTCTCTCTTGCTTCTGAAGATGTAGTAGTGGCATCACTGGCCTTTACTGGGTTTAAGGTGACACCTTTGTTCTTCCCCTCAGAACTACTGGCAAGGGAAGCCCGTTCTGCTCCTCCAACCCCTGCTCCCACAGTGGCAGTTCTCCCGTTCCTTTGCTGTGGAACGGAGGGTGCAGTGTCACCTCTAGCACTGGTGTCTACCTCACTGATTCTGCTCCGCTTCTCATCATCAAGGTTCTTTATCTCACCCGGGCCTCTATTATTCTTCAGTTCGACAGATTTAGCATCTTTTTCTGTATTCATGCCTGGCACAACATTAACAGCAAAGCCATCCTTCTTGCCATTTTCCACTGTAGCACTAACTGTCTGCTTTAAACTAGGCTCTGCACTCAACTCCTTTTTTTTCTTGGCCAGGTCCACCAAGCCACCCTCTTTGCTAACATTCTCATTTTCCACTACCATGACTGTTGACTTGCTAGCAAGACCTGCATTTACTTTGCCTTCTTTACTGTCTGATAAAGTGGCCTGGTAACCTTCTGGAATGTGTTTCTTGTTAGCCAAGTTTGCTTTCGCTGGTGCAACTACTGTGGAAACATCACCGCCTTCTTTGCTGTCACTTGTCTTGAGGACTTCTGATTTTCTTATAGCCGAACTTTGGTTAGGGATATCAGTGTGATCCACAAAGGAGGTGCTGGCTGTGCCACCTTCTGAAACAGTTTTTCTGTCAACTAGAGGAACTGTGCCTGAGTCAGGAGATTCTTTCGGAGACATGGCAATCACAGAACCTAAGGGCAATGAGGGGTCTGTATCTGTGGAATGTTCGAGAGCGGCATCTCCTTGAGCAACATCTTCTGCTGTCCTGGCTGTGCTTTTGGGGGTTTTCGGTAGCCTATCACTTTCTGAAGGGGCACTAGGGAGCATTCTATGAGTGGCTTCAGAGTCCACATTCACTTCATGAGCTCCTTGTTGAATGGGCTCTTTTTCCCTGGGATTTGGTTTAGATGTAGCACTTTGGATAACCGCTTTCTTGGTCAAGGTGCTTTTATGGTCAGCGTGCTTTTCAGCAGTGCTAGTAACTCCTGTCCCACGCCCTGATTTACATGTTGCACCTGCTGCTTTTGAATCTCCCACTAAGGTTCTTAACTCATCCTTTAGAACTGTGGTGGCAGTTTTTTGTTTTGTGACATTTTCAGAGTCAGTGTCTTGCTGAGAACAACTATTGCTACTATCTTGGGTTTTAGATCCCTCAAGTACATTTTCAACAGCTGCCTCAGAATCAATTTCCATTGGCTCTTGTTCAGGGATTGATGTGGTATCACCACTTTTTTTTGGTCTATGAAGGGAGGAACTGCTGGGAGTGCCCAACGTGGCTGCTGCTAATTTTTCTTCTCCTTTGGTCATTTCTTGTGATAAGCTTCCTCTTCGATTTTCACATAGCCTCCGACTCAGTTTCTTTTCTATGACTGAACCACTCCCTCTGGTCTTTTCAGGATTATTGTCAATTTCTTTTCCATCTTTGTCTTCTGATTTGTTTTCTTCCCTTTTTTTCATGTCTTTACTACCGTGCTTTAAGCTTCTGCTTTTGTGCCCATCTGCTAACTTTCTCTCGAGCCTGGAGGAGGTTGAATCTTTTTCACCCTTATATTTCTCTTTTGTCAATGGTACCTTAGCTTTGTGACCAGCGTCTTTCTGTGTACTATGTGCTGAGGAAGCAGCACTCTCCAACATGGGTTCAAGGCCAGTTTCTTCCGAAGGTTTGTCTTCAACTTTAGACTTGCGTTGTTTTTCAGGGTCACTTTCTTCCGTGTTCTTCTCTTTATCTGGCTTTGGAGTGCTTGACTGCTTTGTGACACTGTCTTGTAGTTCTGTTTCAGTGACTTTTAATTGTTTACCTTGACCTTTTGATTTAGACTTCAATGCAAGCTTCTCTTCCAACAGACTCTTTGTTCTTCGTCTCTCCCTGTGAACTTCTTCTGGCTTTAAATTGCTATCTAAATTACCGGATTCTGTATCACACTTGTCTTCTGAATAACTTTCACTTCTTTTCTGTAATGTGATACTATGTTGCTTGGAACCTAGAGAATCTTTCTGAATTTTAGAATCGCTTGATCTTCTTGACTTGTGCTCCGCCTTAGTTTTTTCAGCAGACAAGTGTTTTTCTTTTTTGTTGTTCTCTTTACGTACATTCTCATCTGTTTTTATAATATATTCAGAAACTGGCTTTCCATCTTTGCCTAAAACTGATAGTTTCCTTTCATTCCTATGCTTACTTTTTCGTTCAGCTTTATCTTCTGAAGAAAGCTTAGTTTGTTGACTTTGCTTCTGAACATTCTCCTCTACTTTTAAACTTTTCTCAGAAGAGTGAAGTTCAGTCTCGTCACCTGTTTTATGTGTACTGTCCCCTTTATATTTATGTTTCATAGACAATTTCTCTTCTGACAGAGACTTCTCTTTTTCAGACTTCTCCTTAGAGGATTTCACGTCTTTCTTAAGTAGGCTTTTTGAATGTGGTATTTCAGAGTCATCTTTCTTTAGGTGCTTTTCATTTTTAAGGGAGCTTTTCTGTTTTGTGGGCTCTTCTGTGCAAATTTCAGAGCGTTCTGCTTGTCTTTTTCCATCTCTGGTATCAGTTTCTTCCTGTGCCCCTTCCATTACAACGGGGGTAGAAGTCCGTCTTTTATGTTCTCTTTCTACTTTGGAATCATTTTTATTTTCATCAGCTGAATGCAAAGATTCAGAAAGTCTCCGGGCAGGTTTACTCGGTTCACTTTTTCCATGAGCATACTTTAGCTCCTTTGAAGAAGACACCTTTTCTTTGTCACCATGCTGTAAGAAAATAAAGATTAAAATGTGAAAAATAGCAAAATCAAGACTGGGCTTGTTGGTGCACGCCTATAATCTCTGTACTTGGGAGGCTGAGAAGGGGGATTGCAGGTCCAAAGTTAGCCTTAGCAACTTAGGCTCTCAGAAACTTATCGAGACTCTGTTTCCACATAAAAATAAAATAAGGCTGAGGGTACAGTCCAGAGGTAGAAGGTCTCTCTGTATTCTACCCCTAGTGTACGTACACACACACACACACACACACTCTCTCTCTCTCTCTCTCTCACACACCCCAAAATCAATCTTTATATTCAAATTAAATATTTGGCTTCCCTTAATATGTCGAGTGCTCATGTACATGTGGCATGTCACTTAATCCTGGGAAAGAGCTCGTGGTATTATCGATCACTTTGTATGCATCATGAAGTGGAAGCTCAGCAAAAACAAACCACCTGACACGCAGGCAGCAAGTAACTGTGCTAGGAATGAGCTTAGATCATCCTGTGCTGGTTTCTAGCACTCCCCCACTACACTGCAGGCAGCTTTGCAAAGACTAGTTATAGTTCCTAATACTTGTCCATGCTTTCCAGAGGCTTTCTTCAAATTTAAACTCTTAGAGACCACTAATGCCCACTATTTAAAAACAAAAGCTGAGTGAATGACATTCTAATGTTTTCATTCTAAAGACATTATTTATATGGATGAGAATAATTTATTTTCTACTGAAATAAAGGCTTCCTATATTTCAATTTAGAAACTCAAATCATTTGCAGAAAACATAAATTGAGGCTACTTGTACAATATACTACTTATAAAGTTTCAAATGTATATAACATCTCACAGGAACAATATCGTATATATGGTACATATTTATGTATTCATGGGAAGACGCTGAGAGACCATAAAATCTGAACCTTTCCAACTCAAAGGCTAGCCTGGAACAAGTATTAACATTAATCAGTAGATGCTGACTAAGCCCACTCAGATAAAGAATTGCTGACTTTAGTTATAATTATTCTTTAAATAATGGGCGGGCCAAAGTCCTAGCCTCAGAAAGACCTCTTGTGCTTTGGGGTCAGTTTAATAACTGCAACGCCTTAAATTTCAATACAAAGACTTATGCACTTCTACTAATATAGAGACCAAGACATAGCAAAAACCTTAATAATTACTTTAAATTTAAATTTCTCAAAGAAAAAACAGCTTTTATTAACATAATTTACAATAAATGATTCTAAACAATGTAAATAAAAATAAATGAGATAATGCCTATACAAATTTACTTTCAAATAAAGTTAAATATTTATAGATACACTGGTAAAACATCAGGACTTATTTCTAAATATGCCTGTAATTTCTGAATAAAAATTTAATAGATATAAACACTCGCTAAATTATTAATTTTCTCCCTTGGAAATGGTAAGATATTTCAGCTATACAATTATAACTATGGCTGTGTCAATAGGATTTAAACTCATTGCCAAAGTTTGTCCCAAGAAAATAAACCAAAAATGGAAAAAATGTATTCACTGCACATATTTATATTATTTAAAGCAACCAAATCTTAGATAAAACCTAAGTGCTCAATTAGGAAGTTTACAAGTTAATGCAAAATGGGTAAAATGTGAAAAACATTTTACCAGATTACTTTCACTTTAAAAATTACGTATGAAAAAAAATTATGCATGAGCTAGGCGTGGTGGCACACACTTGTAATCCCAGCATTTGGGAGGTGGAGACAGGAGGATCGCAGTTCGCAGCCAGCCTCAGCTACTTAGTGAGGCCCTTTGCAACTCAGTGAGATCCTGTTTCAAAATAAAGAATAAAAAAAAAAAAAAAATAGGGCTGGAGGTGTAGCTCAAAGGTAGAATGCCCCTGGGTTTCACCCCCAGTATTGCAAATTAAAATAAATAAATAAATTTAAAAAAATCTATGTATGGACATAAATGAAATAGTAAAACAGATAATTTGCTATGGTATAGGAATTTTAGTTTTATCCTTTCTTCTTTCTCATAGTTATTACTGGCAATTTTGTTTCTGCTAATATAAGAAAGACAGTGATGGGGAAGGAAAAGAAGAACTACTATCTAGATAAAAGACCATCTAAACCAGCTCATCAAAGTGAGGCACTCACGCCAAAATAGAAGGGAATTCAAGAACACTGAATAGGAGGGATTTCTTATTTAACCTGGAAAAGAGCATATTACACTCAAAGTTTTAATACAAAGGACTAAATTTTCCACACCTAACCAAAGAACATCTGAATGGGGTTTTTAAGACACACCTCATTTGTTTTGAGGGATTCTTTGGAATCTTCTTCAGCCTGTTGTTTCTTTTTGGAATTTTCTTCAACATTCCTAAGGGGGAAAAAGCCAAATATGAGCTTCAAATCGAAGGTAAGAATTTCTCAGCAAAGCAGAAAAACAGCTTTCCTTTACTATAAACACATGAATCAGAAATGGATACTCGTTACACTTTAAGTCCTCTTCTTAGGCAACAGAGGAGAACACAATCCCTAATGTATCATGAACTTCTCTGGGTACTAAAGGCAAGTGTACCTGAAACAAAAATTAAGAATACTGTATGAGCTAGATTTGCTTTTGGAGTCTAAGCATCTTTGAGTAAACAAGGCAGCATTTTTTAGTCAGATCAATAGAAATGAAGTATAATAATAAATCTGACAACAAATTCTGTAAATAATTGACTCAGTTATCTTAACGCTTATGATTTATTCATACAATTGTGACTAGACGGAACAGCAAAATTGTATCTATAGCTCATATGACCTCATGGCTACTCTCAAGAGGGTCTGGTTTTCTAATCCTTTTTTTTCTCCCCAGTCCTGGGGATGGAACTCAGAGACATTCTACCTCTGAGCTATACCCCCAGCACTATATTTTATTTTTATTTTGAAACAGGGTCCCAGTGGGCTGCAAAGGGTCTCACTAAGTAGCTGAGGCTGCCCACGAACCACGATCCTCCTGTCTCAGCCTCCCAAATGCTGGGATTACAAGCATGCACCAACATGCCCAGCTTTGGTTTACTAATTCTTACAGAATTAACAGTGATAATGCAGGGTTAAAAGAGAAGCACATAGCTGTAACCCCAGCTATTCAGGAGGCTAAAGCAGAGGACTGCAAGTTTAAGGCCAGCCAGGGCAACTTATTAAGCCCCTGTTTTAAAATAAAGAATGAATAAAAAGGGCTGGGGGTCTAGGTCAAAGGTAGAACACCCCTGGGTTTAATTCCCAGTATTATAATTAACACCTCTAGGTTCCATTTCCAGTATCACAATAACCAAGAGAACAAACAAGCAAGGCTGGGAATGAAGCTCATCGACAGAGCTCCTGCCTAGCATGTGCAATACCCTGGGACCAAGGTCTCACACACGCTAGGCATGAGCTTTACTATTTTCTTTTGTTTGGTATTGGGAATTTAACTGAGGGGCAGGGGCATGGTATCTCAGAGATATCTCTCCAATCCGTGTGTGTGTGTGTGTGTGTGTGTGTGTGTGTGTGTGTGTATGTTCCTAAGGATAAAACCCAGGGGCCTCTACCTCCGGGCTACACCCCCGACCCATTTTATATTTTATTTTGAAACAGGGTCTCACTAAGTTGCTGAGAGCCTCACTAAGTAGCTGAGGCTGGCTTCAAACCTGCGCGATCCTTCTGTCTCAGCCTCCCAAGTACTGGGATTACAAGCGTGCGCCACCATGCCCAGCCAATCTTTTTTTTTGAAACAGGAGCTTGCTAAATTGCTGAGTTTCTCACAAAGTTACTGAGGCTATTCTTGGATCTGTGATCCTCCTGTCTTCTCCTCCCAAGTTAGGGGATTACAGGTGTAGCCCCCATAGCCAGCTAGGAGCTCAGTACTGAGTTAAACCTCTAGCAGTCTTTCCTGCATTTTCAACACCTTGCTTCTGAAAGCATGTCAAGCAGCAAGTGTAACAACTCAATGTGTCCACATAAAATATGTACCTTGAATCTTTTCTTCTCTTTTTGCTTAGGGCTACTTTTTTCTCTAAAACTTTCCGTTCTTTAAGGACTTCTTTAATTCTAGGGGCTTTTGGTTCTGAACTCTTTGTTGATGATTCTTCTAAGTCCACACTAGTTTTGCCTAGGAAAAAAACAGTAAGTAAATGATTTCAGAAGAAAATTTTTTACAGACAGTGTTATATTTATTTTTATGAAGGCTTTATAATTATTTTAAAAATGCAAAATGGCTCTAAGATCCTTAAGTTGTGCTGGAATAAACATAACATAATTCATTTTTATCTTATACAGTATTTCACATAAATGTTCATTTAAAGGACTGGGTAGAAGTATAGCCCAATTGTAGAACATGTGTTCAGCATGGGTCGTGGGTTCAATCCCAGCACCCAAAAAGTTAACACAGACAGTAGCCTAATTCCATTAATAACAGCTACAAAGGTTGATGACGTGTGTGTTAATAATTCATTTTTTGGTGATAATTCGTTCTATCATTAATGGAAAATAAACTGCTAACACATGAGGAGTATAAGCTGGCACCCTATAGGATGTTTAGTTTACACACAAAAATATAAAAACAATTAAACCGATCGGATTAAAAAGGAAATCTTTCATACATGAAAATACATCATCTCATTTTATATTGTGATGTCATAAGTGATGTAAGAATAACTAGAAAATAATGGAGTATTAGTGACCTGGTGGCACAAGCCTGTAATCCCGGGACTTGGGAGTCTGAGGCAGGAGGATCTTGGGTTTGAAGCTTGCCTCAGCAATTTAGTGTGTTCTTCAGCAACTTACTGAGGCCCCGTTTCAACCTAAAAAATTAAATAGGGCTGGAGCGGGTTAGGGACTGTAGTTCAAAGGTAGAATGCCTCTGGGTTGAATCTGTAGTACCACAAGAAAAAAAAAAAGGAGTACATTAGATAGTTTAAAATAATAAAAGTGATACCTGCTATACCTGGACTCTTGGCTTTAGAAGACTTGGTCTTTTCTGCTTTCTGCTTTCGTTTTTCTTCAAGTTTCTCCCTATTAATTTGCCTTCTTAAAAGCCTCTCTTCTTTTTCTTTAGCCTGAAACCACAAAATATCCTGACTGATTATCAGGCAAAAGCACATACTCTCAAAGGCACTAGGAAAATGTCTTAGTTTCTCCTTCCGATGTTCTTACAAATTAACAGGATCTACAAAAGTACATATACGAGTATACTGCATGTGAATATACATGCATATTCATTTGTGAGTGTATGTATATATGTGTATATACGTGTGTCTCAATTTTGAAGCTATCCTAAGAATAAAGTGACAGATGTGAAGATTCTCCATTACTCTTTTTGAATGCTATTGGTTAACAGAATGGGAAAGGTATTATTTTGATAAAAGATTATTTAATAAACTGATTGCTTCAAATAAAGAGATGGCAATGAAAATATCAATGAGCAGCAAGTATGTACAAGAAGGAAAAAGTCAGAATGTAGATTTGAGTGACGGGGTGATATTGGGGTCTGCTCAACTGCCTGATGACATGTAGCGCCAAGGGTGTTGGCGTCTGCATAACCGACTGACAGAACTTCTGATCAATGAGCTACATGTAGCGAGCGCAGGTATGCACAACCGCCGGAACTTCCGATAAATGAGCCTGCAACAAATAGCGCCGAGCGGATACGGAGGGCGTAACTACTCTCCTTGCCCCGGCTAGCACAATTTGGTAATGTTGAGCCTTATTGGCTCAAATAATGCTTCCTTCCGTGCTCGTGAACCCCTCGTGCATTGGATAATGATTGGCTGCAAATCATGTGCTTTGCACATGCAAGGGTGACCTTTAGCTTGATAGGTTAGAATAGTTTCCTGTTGGAAATTCCCCTCGCGGTTTTTTGCTTTAAATTGGGTTGCGTGAGAGAAATAAACGAGATCCTGCTTGACACGACTCCCAGCTGGTGTGTTTCTGTTCCAGCCGTCGGCACCCACCATCCTGCTCGGCACCCACCATCCTGTTCAGCCCCCACCGCTGATGGGCTGGACCCGCCAGGGTGGTTCTACAACAGTTTTGACTTGATGGTTATACTCTTGGGACTCAGACTCAGGCTTTGGACTTGGGACTTTTTTGTGCCATATTTTAAACTAGAAAAATTTCATAGTTGCTCTGTCATTCCCAATAATCCTTTCTGGCCTAGAGCTAAAAATCAAAGTACCAAAATCCTAAGCAGGGACAACTCCTAACCATGTGACCTTTTCAAGAGACAAGCCTATAAGTAAAGTTATCCACTATCTGCATTTTGATGTACTAACTTTTCTTATTTTAATTTTTCTTAAATTATTTATTATTATTATTTTTTTTTTGGTGGTACTGGGGTTCCTGGAAGCCCTTCTATCTCCGGGCTACACTCCCAGACCTATTTTTACATTTTTATTTGGAAACAGGGTCTCCTAAGCCAGCGCGCGTGGCTAGCTTCGAACCTGCGCGATCCTCCTGTCTCTGCCTCCCAAGCGCGGGGATTACAAGCGTGCGCCACCACGCCCGGCTAATTTTTCTTAAATTATAAACCAATTTCAAACTGATATACGCATACTGTGAGATAGGAATCTTTTTTAACAAGCAGGGCGTGGTGGTGCACACCTGTAATCCCAGTGCTTGGGAGGCTGAGACAGGAGGATCCCACAGGTTCTAAGCTAGCCTTAGCTACGTAGTGAGGCTCTCAGCAACTTAGTGAGACCCTGTTTCCAAATAAAATGTAAAACAGGTCTGGGAGTGTAGCCCAGAGGTAGAAAGCCCCTGGGTTCCACCCCCAGTACCACACACACATACACAAAAAAGTAAAGAAATATTCTTTAACAAGCTTTTATACTTCAATGGAACATTCTATAACTGGAAACATTTTCAAATCCAGGAGATATATGGACTAAATTTCTCTGAATATTTTGGTAGCAGCTCTATACCATACTTTGGTAATAGCTGTATACCATATCTTTCTATGACCTGATCTATACTGATCCAAATATTTCCATACTAAGGAACATTGTTGCCACTTCTCTCTTATGTTAATAAATGAAACAAACACCTTTGGAAGGCAGGGCCTGCATGCCTCTGCTCCTTATGCATGCCATCACTGTGCACGCAGTGTATTAAAGTTTGCTACCCTGATCCAGGAGGCCAAAAGAGCAACAAATCAGATTGCACTTACAATAGACTGTCTTCGTTGTTCTACGGTAAGTTCGTCATCGGAGTCACTATAGTACTTGGAGTAAAGATATGGCTTGTGAACATAAGCATGCCTCACACTTTTTGGCTTTCCTTCATTAGAATCACTAGTTTGGGTTTTTGTTTTAGTCTGTTTGTTCTTCTCTTCATCTGAAAGAAAGTCAATAGAGGAGTACATCTGTAAATCAAATCAACATTAGGTTGTACAAGGAGCAAAAGCAGTATCAATACTAGTTTAAAATGTATTTGTAGGAGCCGGGCATGATGGCTCACACCTGTAATCCCAGCATTTGGGAGGCTGAGATAGGAGGATCGCGGTTTGCGGCCAGCCTCAACTACTTAGTGAGGCCCTTTGTGACTCAGTGAGACCCTGTTTCAAAATAAAGAATAAAAAATAGGGCTGGGGGTGTAGCTCAAAGGTAGAATGTCCCTGGTTTTCATTAACAGTACCTAAGAAGAAAGAAAGAAAGAAAGAAAGAAAGAAAGAAAGAAAGGAAAGTATTTTTTGTAAGTACAAAAGCGAAAATGTTGGTATGTGAAAATCCAAAAGTTGAAAATTTTAAAAGATCCCATCCACATAAAGTTTAGTTCTGCCTAAAAACACTTCAAAGGACATCAAAAAGAATTGAGTACTAGAATTTTGATTATGGTAGAGAAAACAGAGTGTTCAAGGGGTGAGAAGCATCTTACCTATGTGGGCACTACAGAGCTGACCTCCTGAGGACAGACATGATAAACTAGGAAATGCTGCTCTTGGTTTTTGGGATAGGTAACTTAGCTTTTCATGGAAAAAAAACAAACCCTGAGAAAAACACCTGTGGTTTTAGAAAGTTGTTTTCCCTGCTTTGCTCCCTAGGTAACCTATCCACAGCCAGCAGCAAATTTATAAGATGCTATCTATAGGCAATGGCAGATAAACTTCAGTCTTGTCTGTCTGTCTGTCTGTCTGTCTATCTATCTATCTATCTAATTATCTACCTATCTACACCAGGGATTAAACCCAGGGCTTCACACATGCTAGTTAAATACTCTACCATTGAGTTATATCCCAACACAATATTTTTCACTTTCTTAAAAATTGTAGGACAGAACTTAAACCTGGGGTAAAGAGCAGTACGACTCGAATGCACAACCCTGCGTCTGAACTCTGCACGGGTATTCTATGGCTACGTGGCTGTGGGCAAGACTCTGTGGCTTTGCTTACTCATTTGCACCTACAGTGCAGGGCTGTGGCAGGACCTGCAGGAGTTATTACACAGAAGATCCTTAACACAGTCTCTGGAACACAGGAAATAGCTAGGAAGGGTTAGCTGGAAAACGAACTGTATAATAAAGAATTCAGCCTTTCCCACATGGCTTCTGGGAGTCACCTCTAAGCCTTGGAAATGTTGTGTCTGATTGGAGCTTAACATGTGACGTAGGATGGGGACTGAGGTCCTGGGTTTCAGTTTGCTGTCCTCCAGAGAGGCTGGAGTTTGAGACCAGCTACATGGGTGGTCAACAATAACCACATGTTGGAACCCAGTAAGAATATGGACACCAAGGTGCCGATGAACTTCTCTGGTTGCTGACATTCTGTCTATTATCAGACACAGACCCCAAGGAAGTAAATCTGCCCGCAACTCCACATGGAGGACAACTGTGAAAGTTCCAAGTTCCAATTGGAATTTTTCCGACTTTATGCACTTTTTTGGCTGATTTTAATCTGTGTCTCTTAACTGTTATTACTGGTAAACACAAATACACCAGCTTTTGGTAAGACTTGTACATCTTTCTAGTGAATTATCAAATCTAAGGATGACCCTGGGGACGCCTGAGCAATTATACAGTTAAAGTGGGTGATCGTGTAGGCTATACTCCCCTAATGTCACACACATACACACACAAAATATACATTATCTTAACTGTAATCCCAGGGCATGGCGTTAAGAGATGGAGAACCAAGACTTGTTGAGGATTAATATATTTTCAAGCTTGCTCAATTTCAATTTTAGAGGTAGGACTCAGAAGCCTTCCAATTACAAAGTCCCATGTTCCTGCCACTATACTATACTATCTTTTAGGTTAAAGAATTTAAAAATGTTTAACAGAAACTCCACAAGACATTATTAAGTAAAATGCTTTACCATCTGATGTAATCTCTCCTTCTTCCATGCTATCGGACATTACAACCTCCTCCTCAGTATCTTCCTCAAAAGATGAAAGGTCACTGGTGTGGACAGAGCTAACTGTGATGTCTGTAAGTCCATCCACATCTGAATCTATCAAAGAGCAATCTCCAAGAAGAAAAGAAAACAGAAAATAAAGCACTTTGTTATAAGAACATACTCAAAGCCCAACTCCGAAATTGCACTTAAAGTTTTTTGCTTTTAAATACATGTCAAAAAAATTAAACTACCAAATTGGTAAAAAAAAAAAAAGCTACCCAAATAGGTACTTGTAGGTAATAAGCTGTTTCCAAAAAACAGAAAGGAAAATTAGTATAGTGTAAAAATAATGATTAGTTTATAACATAAATGACAAACACAAAAGTAAATTTTAAGTAACTAAAATATTTGCTACTATTTTAAAAATTATCATGCATTATGATGTAAGCTGTTTAAAATAATGTATGTAACTTAATTATAATACAATGTTTATTGCTCTCTTGAGAATAAAGCTTTTAGAGTTTTGAATACAAGTATCAACAAATTTATTAAAATCTGAAGGTGAATGTGATACTTCCCGTCTTCCCTTTTAAAAGGGAGACTCTGTACTTTAACTTGCTACAGATGTTTTCTGAATTTGTTGTACCTTCTTTTGCTCCTTCACTGGCTTTTGCTTTATAACTACTCTTTTCTGAAGGAAGCTTTGAATTCTCTTCTTTGTCCTTTGGTTGTTTTTCATCTTTCACTTTTTGTATATCTTCACTTCTTTTTGAGGAATCAAACTTCTTTTCAGTCTTTTCCTTCTTTTCTTTCTTTCTTTCTCCTTTTTCATTGCTGTCTGGTTTCTTTTCACTTTTATCAATTGATTTATTATTTTTTTGGTCACTGCTTTCCTGCTGAACATCCTTATTTAGTGGAATTAAGCTATTATTCTCTTTTGTGTGATTTTTAATTTCTTCAGCTTGACAAGGAAGCTCACTAGGCTCTTCAGACTTTGGGGCCATTTCCAGTCCTTCTCCTCCAGAGTCAGGTGTAGCTTTTTCTTTATCAGCCATGTCCTCTGAAGTTTTCTCTTTCTCATTACTTACATCAGTGCTTGGCTGAGATGAAAGTTTTTTCGATAGTCTCTCACCAGTCTTGGCATTTGACATTTCTGTCGAAGCCCTGGCAGCATTAGCTTCCTGGTTAAGAGAAGTTATGGTTTCCAAGATGGACATGGCATCATTGGCTACGTTAGCACTGGGCCCAGGAACAGGAACACCTTAGAGAAGAGACAAAGTTTAGAGGAAATTTATGCTCTACAGAGACTATTCTTCCTTTAGGCTTTCAGGAACCAGCGCTTGTATACGTATTCAGAACTTACTAGCTCCTTAATAAAGTATTTTAGGAAGGACAACAGCAAATCTTAGGTTAAGTTCGTGCACAGAAAAATAATATCTTCTTTAATTATTAACATGCACACACATCACTGTTACTAAATGCTCATCACTTTATATTGATCTCAAAAAAAGAAATAATGTTATGCCAATTGAAAAATGTGGGTGATTTTTCACAAACAACAAATGCTGGCGAGGATGTGGAGAAGTGGGAACTATAAAACATTGTTGGTGGGATTGCAAATTAGTGCAACCACTCTGGAAAACAGTATGGAGAATCCTCAGAAGAATGGGAACAATCTACCATTTGATCCAGCAATACCACTTCTGGGTATCTACCCAAAAAAAAGGAAACCAAATTACCAAACTAATGCATGAGTATCTATGTTCATAGCTGCACAATTCACCACAGCCAAACTGTGGAACCAGCCAAGATGTCCATCAACAGATGAATAGATCACAAAACTGTGGGATATGTACACAATGGAATTTTACTCAGCCATAAAAAAAAATACAATTGCAGTATTTTCAGGAAAATGGATGGATCTTGAGAACATTATGCTAAGTGAGATTAGTCAGTCACAAAAAGTAAGGAATCGGATGCTTTCCCTAATATATGAAAGCTAGGGTGAATAGGGTCATAGGAGGAACTCCAGGTGAAAAAAGAGATCCTATAGAGGAGCAAATAAGACAACCTAACTGTGGGGATGGGAGGTGGGGAGAGGGAAATGCTTTAAATCACATGATATATTTATTCATATTGAAGTTAACCACTAAACCAAGCATGGGAGGGAGGGATGAGGAGGGAGTGAGGTGGGGACTGGGTGGGGGCTGGCTGTGTGATATGTGCATTAATGCCCACACAAGTTTTTAACCCCATTATGATATATAAATACAATGCACCAATAAAAAATATTAATAAAAAAAAGAAGATTCAGGGCCGAGGGAAAAAAAATTGGGGTGATTTTTAAAGTAAATATATTTTCAAAAGTGTAGCTAAATAGTGAAACTTTTTTTTTTTTTTTTGGTGGTACTGGGGTTCCTGGAAGCCCTTCTACCTCCGGGCTACACTCCCAGACCTATTTTATACTTGTATTTGGAAACAGGGTCTCTTAAGCTAGCACGGCTGGCTTCAAACCGACGCGATCCTCCTGTCTCTGCCTCCCAAGCATGGGGATTACAAGTGTGAGCCACCACGTCCGGCAATAGTGAAACATCTTAATGAACCAAATATCCATAACTTGATAGTCAGCTCTAGAAGAGAAGCAATGCAACTTGGCCGAGAATGAAAGCAAAGCACCTGGTGTGATAACGGAGGAGTCCGGCTTCTCATCGTCAGGAGCCGTGCTGCCACTCGCCTCCTCCTTGTGATTGAGTGTGGCCAAAAACTCATGCACCGCTTTCTCCACCTGAGGCCTAAACGTGTGGTTGATCTTTGGATCCACAACCTGAGAAATAATTCGGTCGATACCAGACTCCAGCATTCCTGATCTGAAACAGGATAAGTTAGAGTAGGATGGAGACCTTCAGAACCCTTGATAGCCACCTATCCCCAAGAAAAGTCCTATAGGTAACTTTAGGATTTTTTTTCTCTCTCTCTAGGGAATAACTAAATTTTGAGTTCCTTTTGTTCTTGGACAAGTTAGAATTTATGTTCATGTTAGAGCTAGCTTAGTAGCCAGTATTTTTACAACAACCTTGTCGTTACAGTGGTTCTCCAACAACCTCGGCATCGACTGGAAATGTGAACACTGCAAATTGTGTGATCCAATCCCAGACGTACCAAATCAAGAAACTCCATGTGTTAAGGGTCCTTCCAGTGAGTCTGTTGCAGGCTCAAGTTTGAGAACCACTGTTATAATAAATACTGTTAAAATCCAAAAAAGATATAGTGGAGAAATAACTTTTATTATTTGCATTACTTACTTTTAAATAAAATTGCATCTATTATACATATGTTCAACCTCAAAAGGCCCCAATCCATCCATATGGATATACAGAAAGTACTTACATTAGAAAACAATTTTTATACCACCGAGTTACTTTTCAAAAAAGTATGTATATTCACTTTCTACTGTCGTACTGATCCAAAAGTAAAACAGACAAAACAAAAACAAGAAAAAAACACCTTTAGAACCGGCCACTAGCCACAGTTCTAAAGCCCAGGTATGTAGGTGATACCCCCCACTATAGTACATAGAAATAAACTTTTTTTTCCTCTTAAGAACACACGCAAAAAGTATAATTTCATCACTTAAAAGACAAAATTTTACAAAAACAAAAATAAACTTAAGACTACTGTCTTTTTATTATCTTCCTGCCAAAAAACTGGATAATTTAACCCTTCGGCAACTATGGTCTGAGTACCTTCTAAGAACATAACACCATGGTGGCTACCCAGCAGCTACAAATCAGACCTAGCCCCTGTTCTGGTTGGGAAGGAAGACACAAACAATTAAAATACAAGATAAGGGGAACAAGTACACATCATGTACTATTAAAAACAAGAGAGAGGGAGAGAAGGAAGTCCAAGGTAATGTGGGAATGCCCCGGAGGGAGAAGACATTTTGAGCTGAGCCTTGATCTCCATGGAAGAGAAGGGGAGGAAAGGTGCTCTAGATGAAAGAAAACCCTGGGTGCAACAGAGGAGTGATGTGGACAGGAATATCTGACTTGTGCTTGCTTAAAAGCATCTGAGAAAAATATGGAACATGAAATTATTTTAAGAAGCACACTTTAGAGTCGGGCATGGCAGTACACACTTGTAATCCCAGCATTCGGGAGGCTAAGACTGGAGGATAGTGGTTTGCAGTCAGCCTCAGCTACCTACTGAGGTCCTTTGCAACTCAGCAAGACCCTGTTTGAAAATAAAGAATAAAAACTAGGGTTGGGGGTGTAGCTCAGAGGTAGAATGTCCCTGGGTTCCATCCCCAGTACTGGAAAAAAAAAAGAAAGAAAAAAAGCAGCACTTTCTTCCTGAAACAGAGCCGGCGTGACATGCTGGGAGAGCAAGGCGCTAGTCATTTCCAGCTTCTAGGCCTCGAGCTCTCCAGCATGGGGAGAGAGCGCCTCTATTTTTGAGTGCGGCTCTTGAGTGGAGTGGAGGGTGGATTCCATATTCATATCCTGAGGCACGCCCCCACCTTGTGATACTAGAATTCTACTTATGTGGGCCATAGAGAAAAATGAGCCGACACGGCACAAAGTAGGTTACCTGCTTTTTAAAGTTCTAAGATTTAAAAAGCCAATGTAAATCCTGCAAACATTGCCTGCTACATCTAAAAAATGCCTCTAAAATGTTAACTGTTGGAAAAGAAACCGGTAATCTTAAAAATGTCTTTATTTAAGGTGTATGTACACAAAGACATAAAATAAAAAAACCCAACCATTCTCAAACTACTGCTTTAGTGTCCTTTTTTGTTTGCCTATGTCCTGGCCTCTTCTCCCTCATGGAGGCCAACTACTCTGATCTTATTTGAAAGCGAGTCCAGTGGTGCTCACACTGTCCCAAGTGGGCTCACTGCAGTGGGCCGTGGCCATCGCTGCCTCACCAGAGCAAGGCCAGACCTCAGCAAGGCCAGACCTCAGCCCCGGCTCCGCAGCACAGCCCAAATGCTGGCAGCTGGCACTTTCCCAGTTAAAATTACTTCCTTACCTTCCTGTTAAATACCACTCGATTAATACCATTATTCAAAGCTTTCTAGGGTTTTTAGATTCTATAGTACAAAAAATACCTGAGCAGAATAAAAATTTCCTTCATATTAAGTCGGGCAATTAGCTCTTAAGTTGAATCATCTGAAATTGCTGAACTTACATTTTGTCCCACAAAAATGGCAATTACAGATGGCAATAGTCTGACTAGTACCATGATCCCTCAATGTATGAAAAACTACTTGAAATTTTATTTACTTGTAGAAGGGTAGTTTATCCTATATTATTAGTTTGCATACAACTAAATAATGCCCTTAAGAAAGCTTCAAAATGTTTCAGTAACATAAAACTTTATTAATGAAATTTAAATGCAAATAGTTTATTTGAAAATACAACTAGAAGAAAATTTATAGATGTCCTAGGAAGAACAATGCCTAAATTATCCAAGAGATATGATTATTTTCTCTCTTTTAAAATGTCAATAGTGAGCCGGGCGTGGTGGCATACGCTTGTAATCCCATTTGGGAGGCTGAGACCAGAGGATAGCGATTCGCGGACATCCTTAGCTACTTAGTGAGGCTCTCTGTAACTTACTGAGGCTCTGTTTCAAAATAAAGAATTAAAGATAGGGCAGGGAGTATAGCTTGGAGGTTGAATGGCCCTGTGTTCAATCCCCAGACCCGCAAAAAAAAAAAAAAAAAATTAAAAAAATAAAAATAAAAAAATAAAAATAAATAAATAAATAAATAAATAAATAAAATGTCCATAGTAGGTGCATGCCTGTATTCCCAGTACTTGGGAGTCTAAGACAGGAGGATCACAGGTTCAAGACCAGCCCCAGCAACTTAACAAGACCCTGTCTCAAAAAATAAAAAAGATGGAGCCGGGATGTAGCTCAGTGGCTACAAGCACCTGCTTTGCAAGGTGCAGTGCTCTGGGTTCGATCCCCGGTTCCAAAAAGACACACACACACACACACCCTGAGAAGAAAACAATAAAAAAAAGATAATAATAAGAGAAAATGGGAATGGGTATAATTGAGAGGCAGAATGCTCCTGAGTTCAATCTCCAGTACCCCCACACCCTAAAAAAAAGAACTAAGCCAGGCATGGTTCTATACACCTGTAATCCTAGTACTAGGGAGAGAGAAGGATCATCAGTTCATGACCAGCTTTAGCAACTTAACGAGACTCTCAACAACCTAACAAGACCCTGTTTTAAAACAAAACATTTTAAAAAAGGGCTAGCCAGACAGGGTGGCACACACATGTAATCCCACCATTCGGGAGGCTGAGATTGGAGGATCGTTTTGCGGACACCCTTAGCTACTTAGTAATGCCATTTGCAACTCAGTGAGACCCTATTTCAAAAACCAAAAGATTAAAAAATAGGGCTGGGGGTGTCGCTCAGAGGTAGAATGCCCCTGGGTTCAATCCCTAGTACCACCAAAAAAAAAAAAAAAAAAAAAGTAACTTAAAAGAGTAAATACAATTTCAGATAATTTGCCTTCCATTAATATGTAAAAAAAAAAGATGTAAGAAACTACAAACATGCTTTAAAGAAGCAATGTAATCATTTGTGGAAAGGGAAGTATCCAGCAAAGTGTTGAATGAAAGCAATACATAAGTAGTAGAGCTGTATACAAATGCGTGTGTGGTAAGGGCACTGTCAGTAAGCCTGCCCCCTCAACCCCATTTCTGTAGTGGATTTACTGCTCTGCTCTAAAGTCCATTGTGGAAACGAGCAGCCATCCAGGTCTGTCACCCAAGAGATCTCTTCTGTCTCTTACTTTTTCCGGAAAGAGCGTTGACTTTTTCCCCAACAGGTATTACTATGCAGCCCTCCAATGGAATCTTTTGATCTCACCTGGACTCTTTTATAGCTTCCTCACACATCCTTTAAAATATAGACAACAAAGCTATTGTTATTTCCTTCTTAGTCACTAGGAGACACTGTTCAAGCCCCCAGGCTCCTGGTTTCTAGTATTACCTGTACCTAAATGGGTCTTTTAGTTAGAGTGTGAACTTTTATTTCTGGAGTTAACTATCACAGTAGATAGACTCATGGTTCCTATGGGACGAGAGGGAATGAAAAGGTAGCAGGTATAAACTGTTTAACTGTTTAAATGACACATTTTATTCTTAAAAAATAGGCCTGAATATAAGTATTTGTAAAGGTAAAAAGACTAAGACTTCTTTAAATGACCTATCCCTTCTGGGGAGTGAAGCAAGAGTAGAAAGTTGTTTTGTCTTGGTAAATATTTATATTCAAAAATAAGTATAAGACTATAAGTCTTTTCCCTCCCAAGTTTATGAATAATATAATTTTTTTTCAGTTCGTTTTAAACATTCCAGTTTTTTTTTTTTCCTTTTTATCATATGTTCACTCAAAATGGCTTTGGCAGATCAAAACAAAGCTTATTTTTTGGAGGGGGATATATCAGTAAACAGTAGAGTTAAAAGTCAATAAAATATAAAAATCTGGGTTGTATACGTAGATAGTAAACATGGCCTCAAATTAAGTGAAACTATTTTAATTTTTGCGATCTTTAAAGCCTGATCTTGTAGGATCAAGAAAATAGTTGTTAATGTAGCTGTATAGAATATTATGGCATTTATCATCTGTTCATATTACAAATATAGTTTTATATGTGTGTGTGGTACCAGATAAGAGATTGAACCCAGGGGCATTCTATCTCTGAGCTATACCTCTAGTCCCCCTTTTTAAATTTTTATTTTTGGTTTTGAAACAGGGTCTCACTAAGTTCCCAGAGTCTGGCTATGTTGCCAAGGCTACCTTTGAACTTGTGATCCTCCTATCTCGCTTCCCAAGAACTGGGATTTTAGGTGTGTGCCACCACACCTGGCTTTACATACAGAATTTTTTTTTTTAAAAAGTCATGCTATTATATCTTTCCTTCAAATATTTCCATATATCTACAGAAAGAAATGTTAAAATTTCTGGGAGAAATATGAAGCAGTTAAATCATATAAAAGTAAACCATACTCCAAAAGTATACAGCATCGTACAATGTAGCTGCACCTAGTGGGATAAAATTGCCACCGTACTCAAGAGAATGAACTTTCATGCAATGTTTCTGCTTCTAGGGAGAGCAGGCTGTAACTTTTAAATAAACCCAGGACAACTCTTGAGACTTACTTGAGGACTTGTTGCCGAATATTGTTTCTTAGTTGGTTCTTATTGAGGTGGGGACTCCAGGTATGTGTTGCCAAGTGGTTTGCAACAAAGTTGTCAACACGCTGTCTCAGATTCTGATAGGCAGGCTAGAAACAAAATTAGAAGACAAATTAAAAAATTCTCTAATATTAATCAGGCATGGTGGCAGACCCCTGAGGCTGAGACAGGAGGATCCCAGGTTTGAGGACAGCCTCAGCCAGTCCTGAGACTCCCATCGACCTAGGGAGATCCTGTTTCAAAATAAAAATAAAATAGGGCTGAGGGTGCAGTTCAGAGATAGAACACCCCTGGGTTCAAGCCCCAGTATAACACACACACACACACACACACACACACACACACACACACACACACACGGCTGCAGTGTTATACACTATTAGTATCAATATCACTTTCAGGATTTTGTGTGTCCTTAATAATGTTAACATCTCTTATAATGTCAATATGACAACAAGGTTTCACAGCATAAGACAATCCTGCTTGTAATTTATAATCAAATATTGCCTGTTTTATCTAAGACAAGGTATTCTGCCATGATGAGCTCAAAGAAGAAAAACACACCTCCTTTGTATAGCTGAGACTCAAAGTAAGACTCCATCAAGACAGTGGCATTAGAGCTGGAGAAATCAGTTTCAAAGTTTCACAGTGTAGCTGGGATGAGAACAGCCCCTTTGAAGATACAGCCAAAGAGCCAGTGGAGGTGAAAAGGCAGGAACATTGGGGAAACCCTAGGCTGGCAGTCCAATTTGTTTGGAGAGGAGAATACAGTAAAACAGAAAAGAAGTTGGAGACACAGGTGCGGGAAGGCACTGGGTACCTGCACAAGAAGTCTGAAGTTTTAAGGTGGGGACCCACTCCATCTGTGAACACAGTGATGAGGCAGCTGAGTCTTTGGATGGGTAATCACCTTACAGTGAAAGAGTAAACAGACATGAGATACACTCAGGAACGTGCCATGACTAGAGGGATGAAGGTCTGTGCCAAGGTGGCAGAAACTCACTACACGGCGTGGGCCCGAGAGAACTAGCGGGAGACGACGCCTTGATCTAGGCTAATATAAGAAAATGGTTCTCAACCATAGACGATTTCAACCTGCCCCTCCCCAAATGGTGGTTCTCAGCCATAGACAATTTCAACCCAACGTCTCCATGTCCAAGAGGTCATTTGGTAATGTCTGAGACATTACTGGCTGTCAACTAGAGGGGACGCTCCTGGCACCTAGTGAGTAGAGGGCAGGGATGCTCCTGAATATTCTGTAATGTATGAGACCCCACCCCCAGCCCCACAGGAAGAACGGTCCAGCCCAAATGTCACCAGTGCTAAGGCTGAGAACCCGATAGAAGGGGAGCAGAGATGAAGGACACATATGAAGTCACCTCCACTTCAAAGGGCACTGCCTGGAGCACCCTCTTAGGACTGCACTCAGCCGCTAGAGGCCGCCTCCTGCACCTGCAACACAGGTCACCTTTCTTCTCTAAGTTCATTTTCCTTCTTCTCCCCTCTTCCTCTCCCCCTCCCCCTTTCTCCTCTTCTTATTTGAAACAGGGTCTCCCTAGGTTGTGGGGAGCCTTGTTGCCTGAGGCTGTCCTCCAACCTGTGATCCTCCAGTCTCAGCCTCCCAAGTATTGGGATTACAGGCTTGGGCCACTATGCCTGGCTCTTAAAGTAAATGACTGTGAAGTGTCCTTGAAAGATTTTAAGCAAAATGGTTCAGCCTCACCTCTGTAATTTGCTCCAATTATCTTTCAACGTTTATACTCCAGCAGTAAATTCTCCCGCACCCCCACCAGCCCCGTCCCCTCCTTGTCTGTCTGACAAACTGCTGCCGTTGGAGCCCTACCTGACCTGTGAAGTCAACCTGACCCCAGGGGGAGTGACGGGCCCTTCCTCCACGTTCTTACTGTCTTCCACCATGCTACCACTCAAGCAATCCTAACGCTGCATCACATCTTTGGGAGAAGGAGGAATATTCACCTCTGCAGTTGAGTGGAAACTGCTCCTCTCCCTCCCTTAATTTTGTTCTGACACGGCCTTTCTCACGGCGTGAGGTAAGCAATTAAAACAGCTCTCAGATGACTGAGCAGCTACCTCCAGCACAGAATGAGAAAGGTCTCACCCCTATGAGATTCCCTTTCACCGCACCAGGTTTTCACTTTCCCCCAAGTCTGTGAGATTCCACTGGAAAGTTTTATAATCATTCCTCCTGTTCCTCTTCACTTATCCACAATCAACGTGAACTAAAATGAATCTCTTCTCCCCATGGATTCAAAGGCATAATTCTTCTCTCCAGGATTCCTCAAGTCTCAAGAACATGTACCAGGCTCAAATAACTGCAGCTAGGCATGCTTGTAATCCCAGTACTTGGGAGGCTGGGACAGGAGCCTCCCAAGGTCACAGGTTCTCAGACAGTCTCAGCTACTTAGTGAGACACTATTTCAAAATAAAGAATAAAAATAGGGGGGCAGGACGGTAATAGCTTGGCGGTAGAATGCCCCTGGGTTCAATCTCTGGTACTGAAAAAAAAAAAAAAAAATTACACTGCCTCTAGAGTTCTGACTTCTCCATAATAAGTGCAAACGGGAACTACCCAATAGGCATTCCTGTTTTCATGTCCTGCCCTGGCAGCAATTTCTGTCAGACCAGGATGCATTCCGAGTCCGCTTCTCCCCAGTGCCTTCCCTGCTATCACTCTGGTCTAGGCCATTCGCATCTCCCGTCTACCATGGAGCGACTGCTCCCTGTCCATACTTGCCTACCTAAAGTCTATTTTCCATCCAAGTACAACAGACCTTCTAAAATTAGGGTAGCCATGTAATTCATTGTCCAAAGTAGATCATGAATGAGTATAAAAAGCAAAGCTATTAATAATTATCCATGGTCAACCTACCAAAAATACAAGTCAGATCACGTCCTTTTGTTCAAAACCTCCTAATGGCTTCTCAGTTCCAAAAGAGGAAGGGCAGGCAGGGCACTCTCCCTCTGGCAGCCTCTGCCTCGGGGCCTCTGCACTCACCACCCTCTCCACCTGCACATTCTGTTCCTTCAGAGACAGCTCAAACATCACCACACCTGAACAGCGTACTCAAAACTAGAAAGAGATTTAAAATAAAAGTTATGTTCCCAGCCTTGAAAACAACAACAACAACAACAACACAGCAAGACTCTTCACTCTGTGTCTTGCTTTATTTTTGCCACAGAATCCACCACACATTTTATTATCTACTTTTCTTTGCCGTGATGCAGGTTTAGTACCGGTTGGGCCTTTGGTTTAAGGCTCACCACTGACACCAAGACAGTGCACACAGGGGTTGCTCTGTGAATGTCTGCTGGGTCAATAAACTGACCAGGAGCCATTTATAACTGAGAAAGCATTCAAAACTTGGTTTTATCACTTGAGGAGGGAGAATCCATACCTGGTTGGTTGGTGAGCTCTCTTCTAGGACAGCATGAAGGGCCTACCGATCATCCTTCCTCATGCTCTCTGGCGGCTAACCAAGAGAGGACCCAGAATCTCCGTGAAGCCATGAGGCTTGCTCCAGGGACCTGGGAACTCCAGTCTACACTGGAGGAGCCCTCATGCAGCTGGAACTTGGCCTGTTCTTTGGGTGGGAAGAGTTGGTCTGTTGGTTGGTTAAGGACCATGAAGGGTCCCAGGACAGATGGTCTCATGCTGGTTTAAAACACTGGGCTGTACAGTTTTTCTCTTGGAGAGCATCTGGCAGGTATCACATGTCTTGATTCTTACATGTGTATGTAACACAATCCAGTTATTGCTACAATCCTATATGCCACAGGTCCGACTTTTTGACAGAAAGCAGGCCAGTCTTTCAGGCTCAGTTATCAAAACTATCATACCCTAAGTGGCAGATGAGACCCAAGGATATGTCTTTGCTTAAACGGAATCCTATTTCTACTCTGGCCTACCCATTCCACTGTCATGAATGTTAAGCTCCTATGAAAGAAAACTTCAGCTGTTGTATTTTTCTTACTTTTTTCCAAATAAGAAAAATAAATAAAAAATGCTTCTCGATTAAGTATATTTTAAATTAGCCAGGCATGGTGGCTCACGCTTGTAATCTCAGCATTCGGGAGGCTGAAACTGGAGGATCACAGTTCGTGGACAGCCTTAGCTACTTAGTGAGGCCCTCTGCAACTTAGTGAGACCCTGTTTCAAAATAAAGAATAAAAATAGGGCAGGGGGGTGTGGCTTGGAGGTCAAATGCCTGGGTTCCATCCCTAGACCCACAAAAAAAATAATATTTTAAATTAAATATAAAAAAAATTGCTAAGGAAGAAGAAGAGAGGAGAGAGTCAAGGGGGGAGGGAGCGAGAAAGCCATTGACTGTGGGAGAGTCTGAGCAAGCTTGCCGAGTGGGGGGAAGAACTTCAATCATGCCCACCAATCTCCTGCTGCTGGGAGGAAGGTGTCACTTCAGTTTTGTTCTTTTCTAGCCTCCAATTTTTAAAGGAGAGGCTTAGTCTTTGGTTTCCGAACTCCCCATACATTAGGTTGAGCCACATGAAATTGCCTATGGTTGACCACTTTGAACTATTAAAAAAGCACTTCAATGTGTACGCATATATTTTTCTTGGGAGAAGGGCTGACCTTTCCTTAGACTGTTAAAGCAACTGTGCCACCTCCACCCCGGCAGAAAGGTTTCAATACTCCACTTTTAGAGGATCTGGCAGGAATATTATAGAGATACAGCAATAATATTTAATGGGAAAGGGATAATTAAAAGGTGGAGTCTTAAATATTACATCCCCCTCCCAATCAGTATATTAAAAATTTCAAGTTGCAGCACAAGTGGATAATACATAGGTCCATATATTTCTGAGAACAGAAAAGTAGAAAATCCACTTTGTGGAACACAGAGCCAGCTTTCTGTGGGTAAATTTACTTGGCCATATCTAATCTTTTCCCATTAAATAATAATTTAAAAAGACAACTGGCATCACTTTTTAAAAGATTTATGAGATCTGTCTCAAAATAAAAAAATCCTAATAGCTGGGGATGTAGCTCAGTGGTACAGCACTTGCCTAGCCCCTGGGTCCAACCCTCAGCCTCCAAACAAATCAAACAAACAAAAAAGATAGTTGTGTGTATACCCTCAAAAAAAGTAGAAAAAGAATATACTTGTTAGATACATGAGCACCCCTCACATAAGTCAAATTCTCTGTGGTATAAAAACTCCAATAACCGAAAAAGCACCTTCTACACGGTGGGTCCAGTGGCAGAGTCTTTAAAGGGGAGATGTTCCCAGATTTTCAGAAGCATTTTTCCTAGAGATGATCACCTGTGTGCAGGTCACCTCAAAGCCTAGGGAAAATCTGCAGATGCTTTCAACAAACTTTTTTTCCCAAGAAACAAGGCTTCTCAGACCGGCCAAACATTCTGTGAATAAACCCTCATTCCACTGAAACTCTAACCCAATAGACCCACCAGGCCAAAGCCAAAAGAAAAAGGCAGCATACAATTTTCCAATATCCTTCCCCCTTCACCTGTCTCTAGATTCTACTGTTTTTGCACGCATCTCACTGCCTCCTCCTTCCTGGTGCCTTTTGCTCATTCGTTAGCAAACCTAAGTGTGTCTGCTTGTGCTAATAATGTCCCATTCACTCTGACATTTTGTGCAGAGTCCTTACTCTTGCCAGTCCCCTCTTTGTGGACAGAGAACCCCTCCTTGCTGGCCTTTCTCCTTATTCTCCTAATCTCACTCTATCCTGCTCTTTCTCCTTTTGAGACTTACTGTCATTTCTCCTCCTTTTAATCCCCACTGAATGAATGGCTCCACTATCCCTCGCCACCTTTGAAAATGACTTGGGCTAAGCGACTAAATCAAGCAGGCAGTCACTGCTAGACACCACACTCCCAACCCACCTTTTCAATGCCCAGGTTGGCCTCTTTATCTTTGCCCCACACACACACACCACAAAGTCTAGCAAAAACATTGCAAATCATTTGAATCAATCAATGATCTCCGAATGATTTCTCCCAGAGACAAAAGACTTGGCTCCCGCTGCTGAGGAACTTTTCAAGAGAGAAGCCGATAGTAACATGGTTGCGAAGTAAACCGAGGACAGACCGTCGGAGGGGAGAACGCGCACCTCCAACAGCTCCAACAGCATTAGTGCTTCCGAACAAGTCTAAGAACAGGGACTAAGTCTTAGAGTCAGCAGACCTGTGATTCCAGGGCCCAGGCAGTGCCTGGCAAGCAGGAGGCACTTCACATACACCGGTGGGTTAAGCGAACCCCAGACAGGCGAATGAATGAACACACCCCGCCTCGCGCAGAGAGGAGGCGCTGCAGACCCCAAAGGCGCGCTCCGGGCCTTCGGGGATGCTGTGCACCCGACCGCGCCGCGGGCCTCCCATCCCGCCAAGCGGCCCGTGCCCGCACCTTGGTGTCCACGTCGGCCAGGCAGTCCCTGCGGAACTGGTCGAAGAGCCCCTGGCTCTTGAGGTGGTTCACGATCATGGCCACGAGCTGAGGGTCCCCGGCGCCGGCCCCCGCGCCGCCCGCTCCGCCCGCGCCGGGACCAGTTCCCGGGCCCGGCGGCGGCGGCGGCGGCTGCGGCTGCGGCGGGGGAGGCGGCGGCGCGGGAGGCGGCGGCTGCGGCTGCGGGTTGGTGGCCATGGCGGCCTGGGCCGGGGAGCGTGCGGGCCCGGCGGGCGGGCGCTCCTGGGAGGCGGCGGCCACTCAGGTCCCGCCGCCTGAGGGAAGCCAACGGGATGTTGTTACGGAACCAGCGGATCCAGGGGCTACCCCGGAAGTGAAAGGGAACCGAGGGACGGAAGGAAAAGGCGGTGACAATGGCAACGAAGGTCCGGCTACGGAAGCCGCGGCGGCCCACGGCAGACCGTCCCGGGCGCGCGCGCCCTCTAGGGGCCGGGCTGAGCCGGAAGTGGCGGGGCGGCGCTGCCCGAGCCGGGGGTGAGGCGCTGGCTGCGCGCTGTCCGGGGGTCAGACGCTCTTGCTCTGGTTTCCAGAGCAGTCGAGTTCCCTAGGCATTTGCATTGCGAACCTAGGTGAAACGCTTTTTTTTGTGTCTTGGTCCTGGGGATTGAGTCCAGGGGCGTTCTGCCCCCCAGCTGCACCCCCAGCCCATTTAGTTTGTGTTTGGAAACACGGTCTTGCTATTTTGCTGAGGCTGTCCTCGATCCCTCGACCCCGCTGTCTCAACGTCCCAACTACTGGGATCACAGGCACGCGCCACGGTTCTCAGCTAAAAGGCTTATTAAATTTTTTTTTTATTTTAAATTGGCGCATTGTAGTCATGCATCAATGTGGTACAGGATGGTAGAGGCATGCAAGCACACATCACTCAATTAGCCTTTCTCCAATTCCCACCCCGTTCCCTCCCCCTCCCTCCTTTTGTTTTAAAACTCTCCCAAATCTCTGTGTCCTTAGCTTGGGGTCCTGCCAATTTTCTGCCCAGCAGAAAGCTACAGGGATCTCCTTAATCTCTTTTTCAGCCACCCATTTCGTTTCTCCTTTGCTATCTCAGTTCCTCTCTTAGTATGCTTGGGACTAGACCCTAGTCCTCCAAACCCTTTTTCTAGTCTGTAAATCCCCCCCCCCCCCCAAGTTTTAGTCTTAAAGATTTTGCTACTGATAACCATAATAGGTAAAGCTGACATAACGAGCACTATTTTGCAAACATAGCGTTAAGTGCTTTCACAAGCATTAAATCATTGGATCTTTGGGGAAAAAAATAAAAAGAGCTAGGTCACACTATTACCCCCAGCCCAGAGAGATGAATAAATCTCCGAAGGTTACACAGCCAGAACATTCTCTGATTTCAAACTTTAAAGATAACTAAATATCTTTAAATTTATCTCTAAGCATATTATCAATAACCTTATTTTAACTTATTACTAATAACTAACTTAAACTTATTGTTAAAATTACTAACATTTAAACTTAGTAGTACTAGGTCAAAGCAATGTAAATATTACAAATTTTTGTAATTATTAAATAGAAGGTAAATTTTATTAGAAAATGTGTCAGTGAAAATGCTATTGTACTCTATTGTCCCTTTTTAAAGATTCATACATCAGTGGATAAACATTTCTACATGTCTTATTGCTAGGTGAGCATGAATTCTCGTCCTATGTTTAATTGTTATATCTGTACGAACTGAGAAATCTTGTCATAATGTATTTGGGAATGGAGTTTTGTTGTAGCAAGGCTATTTTTTACTCTTGACCTCAAAAAATTAGATGTGGTCATTATCAATTAGATCCTCCTTCAGTTTTATTGGCAGCAAAGAATTGAAAAGTCACCTTATTTACCAAAGGATTTATTTACCTTCCCTTATTCTTGTACCTTTTCTGTTTCTTTTTAAAAATATTTATTTACCTATTTACTTATTTATTTTTGCAGTACTGGGGATTGAACCAAGGGCATTCTACCTCTGAGCTACACTCTCACCCCAGTTTTTTATTCTTTATTATGAAACAGGGTCTCATTAAGTTGCAGAGGGCCTCACTAAGTAGCTGAGGCTGGCCATGAACCTGTAATCCTCCTGTCTCAACCTCCCAAGTACTGGGATTATAAGCATGTACCACCCTGCCTAACACCTTTTGTTTCTGACAAGTATACCAGATAGCCTTATTTTAAAATCAAGGTAGTAAGCCGGGCGTCCTGGCTCAAGCTTGTAATTCCTACACTTGGGAGGCTGAGACAGGAGGATCACACAGGTTCAAAGCCAGCCTCAGCTACTTAGTGAGGCTCTCAGCAACTTAGTGAGACCCTGTTTCCAAATAAAATATAAAATAGGACTGGGAGTATAGCCCGGAGGTAGAAAGCTTCTGGGTTCCACCCCCAGTACCACAAAATAAATAAATAAAAATAAAATCAATGTAGTAAATAACTATGAATTACGGTTTTATAAGAAATGAAATATACCTTGTTTAACCTGACATACTCAAAGTTTTGGGAAAATCTAAACTTTGTTCATTTTTTAATAAATAGTTTTGGATAAAATGCTTTTTGTTATTAGGTTAAATTGCGTTTTTGTCAGAACTTTGCAGACTTAGCTCATTCAAGTTGAAAATATTTATCATATAATTAACAGAACCCAGACATTTTAACTCAGATTGACTTCTTGTCAGAAATTGTTTGACTTCATTGTTTTAATTCAAATAAAGTGTCCTATGTTTTGAGGAGTCTAATGAAAACTGCAGAGAGAAAAGAAAACTCATGGAATTAATATTAAAAGACTTAGTAACTAAAAGCAGTTGAGGTTAAAATGGTATGTTTTATCCATTTTCAGTATTAGTTTTGAAAACAAGATGAGACTATAACATAGTTCCCTTTAACAGATTTACCAACAATGTGGTACAGTATGTTGCCAAACTAATTTATTCAGTGTATTGTATGGAAAAGGTATGGTATATCTTTAATGTGTATAGACGTGTATATCAAGATTATTCAACTTTTTGGGAAAGATCATAGGTTTCCTGCAAGGCTCCACAGATTTAATTAGGCAGCATGATCACATTTTTATAATAATTAAGCAATAAGAAAGCTGCTGCTTAAAAAAGAATTTGTTCTGTGGCTAATAAATAGTTTCATTGGTGAATAGCATTTTGAAAATCTTTTAAATATATTAAGATGAGAACTGATTATAGTTTAAGTAGATTCTTCACAACTGATTTTCTAAAATGTGTGATAGCTGCCTCTTCAAATAATACACTATCTAAAATAAATAGCATTTGCTCACACTAGTTCAAATTACACTGTCTGCACACATTATGCTGGGTACAATGTAACCTGAATAATTTGTAGCCTTGGAAAACATTCTGGATACAGTGAAAAGAATCCAAGTCATTGACCTATACTACAAAGGTTCTTTTATTGCCATTTTAATACAGGTCCTAGGGATGCATATTGCACATACCTGTTTGTGGGGGGGGCGCTCATTTAAAATTTTTTTTAAAACTGTGTTAAGTAGTCAACATTTCTTGCCAATGACCTCTTTGTTCTGCTTTTTCCTCCTGATTGTCTTTTAGACAGAATAATTACTTTTTGATAACGGGGCACAAAAGAGGTGAGGTCTTTAAAAAAAATGCCATAATTTCCTACCCATCTGTACCTGTGTTATGAATTGAGAGCATCCCAACAAGGTCAGGTACTTTCTCTCTGAACATAATTTACTTTCATTTTATTCTAACATTAAGGTGGCTGTTAAAAAAAAATTACAAACATGTCGGCATTGAGGGAGGTCGTAGTGGGTTTTTATGGTAGCTATTGGTATCCCTGGCTACCAGACTCTGCCAAGGCCCCTGGGATTCCTTTTGCCTTCTGTCCATCTGCCCCTGACCCCTATGCGGTCTTCTCAGCCCCCTTTTGGAGGTGTATTTAGTGAAAGTCAAACATTAATGATCCCTAGGCCTGAGGAACCCACTCAGTCCCCAGGAAGAGTTGTCTGTTTCCTTTTCCTTTGTCCCCGTTGTCCCCCCCCCCCCAACATGGCATCCCCATTCCCTCCTAGACCTCTCACAGTAAAAAAGGCAGGTCAATTTACCATTTCCTAAATGACTTTTCGTGAACCCAAAACCCTGGCAGAATCTTTGACATTTATGTTTTCAATGATAACACAGGCAGAGCTCAAAGCACCTCCTGAACAGCCTCTGAGGGAGAGGACAGTAGCAAAGATCTATTATTTCCTTTCCAAGGCCAGCTCCCTTGCTACTGATATTTTTCTATTTCTGTTGTGGTGTGAACCATCCAGGAAAGTAGGGATGGTGGTTGGGCAGAGCATTATACAGTAATAAATGTAAGAAAAGGGATTCATCCCCCCCCCAAAGAACTTGAATGAAATGCCACTTTCTCTGGGGTCAGGTCACGAAATGGGGGAGGGGGGCTGATAGAAAGTAAGATGGAGAACGTTTAGAAGTGCCTGGGAGTAGGGAGCTTTGGGAAAGGTGGCCATGTGGGCATGTGTTACCTTGAGGAGTAGCAGAATTCAGGGGAGGGACTCAGGAAGCTGAGTCTGGGACAGCAAGATAGCAGTCAAGGAGAACAGAGAATAGGATTAGGTTATATAAACCCTTGGGGTATTGGGGCAGGAGCTTCAGAGGAGAGAAACAGGAGGGGGAGGGCAGGGAAGGGAAGATTCCTTGTAAAATCAGACATAGTAACCTTCATTGTTAATACTTTATACAATAAGGAAAGTCTCTGATTTGGTAGGTCTGAGATAGGACCTGAGACTTTATTTTGTGTGTGTGTTTGTGGTTTTATGGTTTGAACCCAGGGGCATTCTACCTGCAAGAGACACTCCCAGCTCTATTTTATTTTTGAAAACAGGGTCTTGCTAAATTGCTGAGAGCCTCACTAAATTGCCAAAGCTGAATTGCCATCCTCCTATCTCAGCCTCCTGAGTGCTGGGATTATAGGCCTGCTACTATGAGACTTCTCCTGTGTGTGTGTGTGTGTGTGTGTGTGTGTGTGTGTGTGTGTGTGCTCGCGCGCGCGTGTGTAGTGTGTGTGTACACATGCATGTGTGTGTGCGTGGTGTGCGTGTACGTGGGTGTGTGTGCTACTGGGGATTGAACTCGGGCATTCTACCTCTGAGTTATACCCCTAGCCATATTTTATTTTTATTTTGAAACAGGGTCTCACTAGGTTGATGAGAGCCTCACTACTCTCTGAGTGTGTCCTTGAAATTATTTCAGCCTCCCAAGTATTAGGATTAAGGTGTGAGTCATCACACCTGGCAACTTCCCATTTTTAATAAATGTTGATAGATTATCATTTGAGAAAAAAAATTAGCAAGATAGATATTGGCCTAATCCCATCTAGCTGTCCCATGGTTTTCTAGGACAGCCATGTTCCCGAGTTTGTTTACTGTCTGCAGCTTGTTTTGCGGTGGTGCTGGAGTTTAGGCAGGAACTGCTTTGCATGTAGGGCTAAGAATAGTTACCACGGGGCCTTTGCAAGTGTGCGGCCTGCACCCCAAGGAGACGGCAGAAGTGTGTGAGAGGGGAGGCTGGGCGTGTGCGTTCCAGACCTCTGCCTCCACGAGGTAAACATTTGCCTTTCTGCACAGTGGAGATGTGCCCAGGTCACACCGTTTTTGGAAGGACTAAGCCAGGTCATGCAAATGACAATGGCTTGCAGTCCGCTTCCTAGAGGAAATGAGTATTAACCCACTAATTTCCAAGTTTTCAATTCTGTGAATATTTCAACAAAATTGATATAGGTGCATTAAAATAGGATGAAAATGATAATCTAGGGCTTATGCATTATATCATAATACAGTCAGCTTACAATTTTATTATTATGTAATTATATATATGCGTATGTCCATACATATATGCTATATTTGTTTTCATAGATGCTCTACATCTGGGACAATAGGAAACATGGGCTAAGAATAGGTAGAATTTGGGAAAGTAGAAAAGAAGCCTTCTGTGTTGAGAGCAGAGCAGGATGAAAGGAAGAGTGGACGTTTGTGTTTGTGATCGTCTTTGATCACTCCGTGAATGAGGATATAACCAAGGTCTCTGGTATGTGTATAGTACAAAGGAACTATTCAATAAGTGCACATTTAGTACAGAATATTTTATTTCTGCTAGGACTATTCTGTGATGTAGTCAATTAATTAACAGTAAACCATCCATTAACACAAATACAGATTCACTGTTCTGTGCAAAACTTATTTTGGCTTCAGTGGCTTTGCTGAGATCAATTTTTTGGGGGGTGGTACTGGGGATGGAACTCAGGGGCCTTCTACCTCCAGGTTACACTTCCAGACCTATTTTATATTTTATTTGGAAACAGGGTCTCTTAAGCCAGCTAAGGCTGGCTTCGAACCTGCACGATCCTCCTGTCTCAGCTTCCGAAGCGTGGGGATTACAAGTGTGTGTTACCGCAGGAGGCATTACAATCCCAGACTTCAAACTATACTATAGAGCAATAGTAGTAAAAACAGCATGGTACTGGCACAAAAACAGGTATACTGACCAGTGGATTAGAATAGAAGATACAGAAACAAACCCACACATCTTTAGTCAATTAATCTTTGACAAAGGGGCCAAACATATACGCTGGAGAAAAGACAGCCTCTTCAACAAGTGGTGCTGGGAGAACTGGCTAACCATTTGTAAAAAGATGAATCTAAACCCCTATATCTCACCAAACACAGGAATCAACTCAAGATGGATCAAAGACTTAGAAATTAGACCTGAGACTGTGAAGTTAGTAGAGGAGAGCATAGGTTCAACACTACAACATATTGGCACAGGCAGTAACTTTCTCAACAAAACCTCCAAAGCTCAGGAAATTAAAGCAAGAATAAACAAGTGGGATAACATCAAACTAAAAAGTTTCTTCTCATCAAAGGAAACTATCAATAACCTAAAGAGGAAACCTACAGAATGGGAAAGGATCTTTACCAGCCACCATTCTGATAGGGGGCTAATATCCAGAGTATACAAAGAGCTCAAAAGACTCTACACTAGCAAAACAAACAACCCAATCAAGAAATGGGCAAATAAACTAAATAGACACTTCACAAAAGAAGAGATACAAAGGGCTAATAGATACATGAAAAGATGTTCTTCATCACTGGCCATCAGGGAGATGCAAATCAAAACTACACTGAGATTCCATCTAACCCCAGTCAGAGTGGCAAGCATAAAGAAATCAAATAACAACAAATGCTGGTGAGGATGTGGGGAAAGAGGAACTCTTTTACACTGTTGGTGGGAATGCAAACTAGTTCAACCACTATGGAGATCTGTGTGGAGATTCCTAAGAAAGGTGGGAATAGATCCACCATATGATCCAGCTATACCACTCCTGGGTATCTTTCCAAAGGGGTTGAATTCAGAGAACTACAGCAACATATGCATACCTATGTTCATAGCAGCACAATTTGTAATAGCCAAAATATGGAACCAACCCAGATCACCATCAACAGATGAATGGATATCAAAACTGTGGGAAATACACACAATGGAATTCTATTCAGCCATAAAGAAGAACAAAATTATATCATTTGCAAGAAGATGGAAAGCCCTGGAGAACATTATGTTAAGTGAGATCAGCCAAGCACAGAAGAAGAAGATACACATGTTTCCTCTAATATGCCCAAACTAGGAAACACAAAGAATACCAGTGGGACTCCAGATATTGAAGGGGAAATACTAGCTAAGTTTGGATGGTAAGATAGGAGAGGAGGAAGGCCGGTCTTGATTAATAAGGGTCTACACTTGAACATGTGTAAAATTATGAATAAGACATGGTTAACCTGGACAACCATTGGTGGGAGGGGGGAAGGGAAAATGGGGGCGGGGATGGAGAGGGCACCAAATATAGTGTAAATGTATACTATTTATGTTCAATAAAAAAATTGTTATATTAAAAAAAACAAGTGTGTGTTACCACGCCTATGCTGAGATCAAAATTTAAAATTTCTCATCAATGTTTGGGAAATCCAGATGCCCACTTAGGATTCCCTTAAGCCTTTTTGTAATATTTTATTATATGCTTTAAAGTTTGAACTTTTTTCATAAAAGGATATTTATTTTATGCAGCTAATACTGCCTTTTCCATATTTCTATGCTTTTAGGATTTAAACACCTTGGAGTGACAACAGTCAGGTTTCTATCAGCAGTATTTATATTGAAGTTAGGTAGTCAGTGTCTATTAATATCACTGAGTTGCTGGATGTGTTGAAACTGGGAAGGCACTTTTGTGGAGGGCACAAAATAAAAGGGATTTCTTTATTTGCTTATAAAGATGGAAGGAAGTTTTCCATTTAGTCCTCAAGAAACTTATTTTCATTTTAAAAACAGTCTTAGTGTGTTTCCTGAATAGTCTAGCATATAAAGATGGAGAGAAGTTTTGTATTTATTGTTTAAGAAAATTGTTTTTATTTTCAAAATAGCCTTTGTGCTTTTGAATATTCTAAATGTGTGTGTGTGTGTGTGTGTGTGTGTGTGTGTGTGTGTGCGCGCGCTTTTAAATATTTTAGATAATATACAGTGCCCTGAAAACTAAAGAATGAATTTAGGAAAAGTAGAAATTAAAGGAAAATCTATAGAAATGATGATACTATATAAATACCCTAAATTCAATTCAGGCCATCTGGGAAGAAGTTTTTGGAGGGATGACCCAACAATGGTTATAACTGGATAATTAGATATAGAAGAAGAGATGGTATTCTATATTTGAAAGAAGACTTTTTTGAGAGAGGAGAGGGCTGGGCTTGCCTCTCTGAGAGGGAAGAATCCAGCATGATGGAACTGGCATTGTCTGTGTGGAGAACACACATTTGCTGCTGGGTGCCAGCCATGAAGACCATCTAATTAATTCCTCTTGGGACTCTGTGATCCTAAGTACCTTTTGGGTTCCATTTGGATTTACCTATAGAAAGAAGTGCTGATCATTAAATGTAGGAGGTTGTCTAGGTCCCAGCTCCACAGGAGTGATTTCATAAAAGACTCTTAAGAGCTTGGTTAATTGTGCAACTAGCTGAGCTTCAGATCCCTTCTTGGGGTAGATAATCATTTCTGACCTTTTAATCTGAACTTGAACCTCAACACTGATCATCAAATTGAATTATTGCTGTGGGGAACAGGTAGAACCAGCTGTTCTACCTCAGGTGACATCTGATTGGATTGACCATATTTTTAACTCAAATTAGTGATAATATGTGCAACAAATTTCTTATAGAAAATTGGGAAAATATATGTTTATTGAGTCATGCTGTGAGCAGCAGTCTGCAGTGGTCATCCAGGTCCTCTGCCATGTGCATAGAGCCAGTCTTCTGAAGAAACAAGCCGGCCACTGAGCAGACTAGAGGGGTGGGCTGCATATACCCTGCCTGTACTCCAAACATTCCAGGGCCCCAGTTATTCTTGACACGATACATGATTTGGTTATGTGGAGCAAATTCCAAATAATGTCCTAACTAATAACAATCCTGTTGTTTCATACGGGATGTACATTGCTATGGTAACAGAAGGGTACCAAGAAGGCAAGGGACATGCGTAGACTAACAGTATCCACATTCTGCAGTGTTTACCCTTTTGTAGACAAACTGAACCTTGACAGTTCTTACTTTTTTTTTTTTTTAATGCAGTACTGGGGATGGAACCCAAGGGCATTTTACCTCTGAGCTACACCCCAGCCCTATTTTTTATTTTTTATTTTGAAACAGGGTCTCACTAAGTTGCAGATGGCCTCATTAAATAGCTGAGGCTGGCCGCGAACCGCGATCCTCCTGTCTCAACCTCCCGAATGCTGGGATTACAAGCGTGTGCCACCACGCCCGGCTCCACTTCCTACTTTTGACACTGTTGTACATCAGAGTGACAGTACCAATCTGCTACCTGTCAAACCAGATTGGTTGAGCTTTTCCTATGAGTGTTTCTGGTACTCCAGGGAGGCTGTGGATTGACAATGATGACTACATAGTCAACAATTTTCTTACTAGAAGAATGTTTTCCATGGAGTTTAACAATAGGCCTAGAGAGAGAGAGAGAGAGCAGTTGAAAAAGGAGAATATGGCCACTTTTTAAAAAGAAGTTTACTTAAAGTATTCATTAGTAGTTACTTTGGACAGGGAACACCAAGTTGATGATGACACTTTTCTGGAGTCTTGGCTTGTGTTTACAGGTGCCTCACCACTCAGTGACAAGACTCTAAGAGCTGCGTACTAGGTGAGACTTGGATAACCATTTTTTGTTGTGATGGCGGTACTAGGGATTGACCCCAGGGGTATTCTACCTCCAGGCTATACTCCCAGCTCTATTTTACTTTTATTTCAAAACAGAGTCTCACTAGGTTAATGAGAGTCTCATTACTTGCTGGGCTGTCCTTGAACCAGCCATCTTCTTGTCTCAGGCTCCCAAATACTGGGATTTCACTTGTGCACTGTCACACCCAGTAGGTAACCATTTTTAAAAAGTCTTAACAGCCAAGATTTTTTTAATTGAACAAACATTTGAATTTCTACTATTTTAAGTTATTAGAAAAATGACTGTATTTTTTCCAATGGAAACAACCCAGTATGTTTTTCGTTGACCATGGGTAGCCAACCTTCCTTCCTTCCTTCCTTCCTTCCATTTTGGTACTGGGGTTTGAATCCAGGGTCCTTCTACCTCTGAGATATGCCCCCAACCCTATTTTAGTTTTCTTTAATTTTGAAACAGGGTCTCACGAAGTTGCTGAGGGCCTCTCTAAGTTGCTGAGGCTGGTCTCGAACCTATGATCCTCCTGTCTCCGCCTCCCAAGTACCAGAATTACAGGTGTGTGCCACCACACTCAGTTCATGGTAACTTTTCAAATTTAGAATAAATATTTACAAGAAGTGTTTCTGGAATGGCCATGGAAGAGGCAGCCACTATGATCCAAAATTTTTATTTCCCAAGACAACTAAGAAAAAAGTAAGAAAGAAAGAAGGTTGAAACAAAGGCAGAATGACAGAGACAGAAGGGGAGTGCTGCTTGGCGCTTTCCCATGGTGGATTCTCAGGCTTTCCACACCGGCTGTCTGGCTTGCACCAACACAGCATGCCCAGTTGTGACAGTGCTCCTTTGAGAGTAGACCATCAAAAGAAGCACCCAGCTTATACTTTTTTGTGTGTTGCTTTTCCCTGGCCAACCTCATCTCATGCTGAGAAAAGTGGAAACTCCTCCCTCAAGTCCTGAAGCCAATGGAATAAACGGAACCAGATTGGGACTGGCCTGGGCATGCGGGCAGAACCTAAGTACGTATATGCATATATCTTGTTCTCCTGCCATAAAGTACTAGAGCTACTGTCTGTTGCAGGAAGTCAGGCTTCAGTGGGCTGTCTTCCCAGTTAAGGCCAACTGTGAATAAAATCAGTTCTTTCTAAATTCAATTCTCACTCCTCCATTGTTTCTTTTTTGTTGTGTTTGTTAACTAGACTCCGGATGCAGGTGGTTGACTGATTTCAGTCTGTCGGGACTCCCGTCATCAAACGTGTGTGTGTGTGTGTGTGTGTGTGTGTGTGTGTGTGTCTGTGTGTGTGTGTGTAGGGGGTAAGAGAGTTAGGACCACTCTTCTGTACTACATATTATAAGATGTAGTCTGTTTAACAGATTTTATAGTCATTTTAATTTTAATATAAAACATTTTGTGATGTACCACAAAGAGACATCTGATCTTTTAATACGTTCAAGAACTATTCTAGGGGGAGGGGCAATAGATATTTGGAAATGAAACTTTAATTAAAGGGCATTTTCATTTAATATAGGCCGATACTTTGCAGGGAGGAGGAAAGGACTTTGAGCAGTCACATTTTAAGATGATTGAGGATTGTATTTGTTCATCATTTTAAAATACCCTAATGTCGCCGGGCGTGGTGGCGCACGCTTGTAATCCCCATGCTTGGGAGGCGGAGACAGGAGGATCGTGCTGGTTCAGAGCCAGCCTCGCTGGCTTAAGAGACCCTGTTTCCAAATAAAATATAAAATAGGTCTGGAAGTGTAGCCCAGAGGTAGAAGGGCTTCCAGGAACCCCAGTACCACCAAAAAAAAAAAAAAATTATATATATATATATATATATATATATATATATATATATATATCCTAATGTCAATTTGTATAAGGACAACCGTTCAATATTTAAGCTGTGAAAATAGCCACTGTCTATTTTAGGTAGCAGTCCGTTTGGGGGAAACAGCTTGCTGTAAAGTCCCATGCATAAAGACCATCTCAGGTAAAGCTGCAGCTTACCCCACCTGTTAATGAAATGTGTTTATTTGACCTAATACTAATGGTCATAATGAAGACAAGATAAGCCCGCCTGTTTTTCTATAGTAAATGGGCTGCTGCAGTTTCTTAACTAGTCCCTGCTTTGTTTTGATTCCCAGAAATGTGGAGGTGGTCGTGGTTTTTCCTTTTGTGCCTTTTCAGTGCTGGGGATTGAACCCAGAGGTGCTTTACTACTGAGCCATGTCCCCTGCTCCCTGAATGCACCCAGCCACCCATGCATCCATCCATCTCTTCAGACATCAAGCCATGCATCCATCTTAGGGTCTGGCTAAATCACTCAGGCTGGCTTTCTTCCTCATTCTCCTGAATATCTGGAATTTCAAGCCAGGAAGAAACTTAGGGTCTTTTTTTTGGGGGTGGGGCGGGTGTCAGGGATTGAACCCCTGGGATATTTTACCACTGAGCCCCACCCCAATCTATTTCTCATTCATTTATTCATTGGTGCTGGGGTCAAACCCAGCAGCATTCTACCTCCAAGCTACACCCTTTTTAAAGTTTTGAAGCAGGGTCTTGATGAGTGGTGAGGATCGCACTAAGTTGTTGAGGCTGGCCTCACACCTACCATCTTCCTGGTTTAGCCTCCCAAGTACTGGGATTACTGGTGTGCTCCACTGTGCCTGGCTAGAAATATGGTTTTTAAAATCATTTTGTTTCTTGCAGGGAAATCCTTTCAAGATTCACAATAAAAAAATTGGGGGTTTTTTGCATCCTAAATATGTTGTACTTTTAACAAATGTGCAGTGCTTACTCCTATGTCTTGCATCCAAAGTCTTGAATATGGATATGACTGTAAATATCAACTGGTCACTAAAAAATTGGGGATTGACAAATGAGACATTTGTGGGTAGACATGGGCAAAGTTCTAAAACAGATTTGAAAATTAAGTGTTTAGCCAGGCGTGGTGGCGCACGCTTGTAATCCCTGCGCTTGGGAGGCAGAGACAGGAGGGATTGCACAGGTTCGAAGCCAGCCGCACACGCTGGCTTAGGAGACCCTGTTTCCAAATTAAAAAAAAAAAATGTAAAAATAGGTCTGGGAGTGTAGCCCGGAGATAGAAGGGCTTCCAGGAACCCCAGTACCACCAAAAAAAAAAAAAAAAGAAAGAAAAGAATAAAAGAAAATTAAGTGTTTAAAATGTATTATTAGAATTCTTATGCTCAATAATTTTTATTTTATTCGGTGTTTCTTTTCTTATTCCAAGCCTAGAATAGACCAAGAGAAATTTTAGACAGGACCGATAGCATTTATGTGGCTCCTGACTTTGGAATTACATAATTTCATAACAGCCTAAGAATTACAAACCAAACTATTATGCTTCTGCTGAAATTAATTATATATTTCAGCATATGATATCACAATGTATATTTTGAGTAAAGCACTTAAATATATTTTGGTTAGAGGCAATCTATTTTAAAATGGAATATTCCTTGGTAAAGATTTTATATGACAAAATATATTTTTGTTCTAAAGTAAAATGACTAGATTGTTTCAAAAAGAAAAAGAAAAAGATAGGATTAAAACTAAAGATCTATTTAAACAAATTATAGAAGGACTGAACAAATTGCAAAAGGTTTATAAAGAATAGCTCTTAGAAGCTATTTGTTCATTTTGTGGTACTAGGGATTGAATACAGGGATATTCTATTGAGCTATATCCACTTTCTTTCTTTCTTTCTTTCTTTCTTTCTTTCTTTCTTTCTTTCTTTCTTTCTTTCTTTCTTTCCTTTCTTTCTTCCTTTCTTCTTTTCTTCCTTTCTTCCTATTTATTTATGGTGCTGGGGACTGAACCCAGGGCCATTCTACCTCTGAAGTACATGTCTGTCTCTATTTTATTTTATATTTTGAAATATGGTTTCATTAAGTTGATAAAGGTCTCACTTAAGTTGCCAAGGCTGGCCGCACACCTGCGATCCTGTCTCAACCTTCCAAGTACTGGGATTCCAGGCCTGTGCTACCATGATCAGCTCAAATATAGTTTTTTTTTTAATGCTTAGAGCATCAAGATTTTAATAAACTTTTAGTAAAATTTACAAAGTAGTGGCATTAAAAAGGAGAGGGATGGTTATGTTTTATCAAGGTAATTTCTTTCTCTCTCTCTCTCTTTTTTTTTTTTTTTAGGTTTGGGGATGGAAACTGGTCTCACTGAGTTGCAAAGGGCCTAAGTAACTGAGGATGTCCGTGAACCACAATCTTCTGGTCTCAGTCTCCCAAATGCTGGGATTACAAGTGTGTGCCACCACGCCCGGCTGTTTTTTGATTACTTAGAAACATTAAATTTTAAGAGTGTTAGGGCTCATTTAGGCATCTATTTGTTTTATATTTTATTTTATTTTTTATTTTTTTGTGGCACTGGGGTTCCTGGAAGCCCTTCTACCTCCGGGCTACACTCCCAGACATATTTTAGGTCTTTTATTTGGAAACAGGGTCTCTTAAGCCAGCTCAGCTGACTTAAAACCTGCGCGATCTTCCTGTCTCTGCCTCCCAAGCGCGGGGATTACAAGTGTGTGCCACCATGCCCAGCTAGGCATCTATTTGTTTTAAAATATTTAAATAACCACTTTATAACTGGTTAAATCTGATTTATAACTAAATCAACAAATATTATTTTACGTTGAAGTGGGCTAGATATAAATATCTAAAATTTTATAAAAGTGATGATCCTGGTATAATGATGTCAATTGTGATTATTGTCTTGATTTGCTTATAAAAATAAGTAAATTATTTTGTTGCTTGCTAAACTCTCATTAAAATTCTAATTATGGCTGGGCGTGATTGCGCAGGCTTGTAATCCCAGCGCTTGGGAGGCTGAGACAGGAGGATCGCACAGATTCGAAGCTAGCCTCAGCTACTGAGTGAGGCTCTCAGCAACTTAGTGAGATCCTGTTTCCAAATAGAGCATAAAATAGGTCTGGGAGTATAGCCTGGAGGTAGAAAGCCCCTGGGTTCTGTCCCCAGTACCACACATAAAAAATAAAATAAAAAATCCTAATTATGGATAGTCCATCTGATGTGTTGTAAATGTAGAATGATGTGCTTTCTGCTCCAATGGTAATTTTACTTGGTTTATATAAAAAGACTCTTTTTTATTTTTGATACTGGGGATTCTCCCTCTAAGCTACACCCCCAGCCCTTTTTTATTTTTTTATTTCGATAAAGGATCCCGCTCACTGAGTTGCTGAGGGCCTTGCTAAGTGCTGAGGCTGGCCTCAAACCTGTGATAGTCTTAGTCTTAGTCTCCCAAGTACTAGGATTACTGGTGTGTGCCACTGTGCCTGGCTAAGAAGGAAATGTAACTTTCTGACAAAACTAAACTTTTACATGTTGATATTCTTTGATTATCCTAAGAAAAAGTAGGACTGAAAAAGATTTAGCTTCTTGGGTCAAATCTGCTATGTAAATTGGATTTACTTTTCTCTTATTAGTTTTTTTGTTTTGTATTACTCTCTTAACTTTGTAACTGCTGCCTGTCAAATAGGTAGGAATAAACATAACACAGACTCCAGATAAACTTAGCCTAAGAAGAATTTCTCCTCTTCCTCCTCCTGTTCCTCCTCCTCCTCCTCCTCTTTCTCCTCCTCCCCTTCCTCCTCCTCCTCCTCCTTCCTTCTTCTTTCTTCTTCGTACTGGGGAGTGAACCCAGGACCATTCTCCCTTTGGCTACATCCCTAACCCTATTTTAATATTTAAAAAAAAAAATTGAAACAGCATCTCCCTAGGTTGCTAAGGGCCTCCCTAAGATGCTGAGGAAACCTTCTTGTTTCAAATCTCCATCTTCAGAGAACTCAAAGATGCTTGAAGCTTTTGTAAGAAGTAGCAAATGGACCACACAAAGGAAATATACATATGCAGATTCGGATAGCCAAAGAACCAGCTGGCTTCCTTGGCTCCACTGGTGGTGGTGGCGGGAGCCCTTCAAGGCTTCCTCCCAGCAGAAGGAAATGCCAGATTGTCAACTTTGAGGGAGTTGTTTCAGTGTGGCATACTGTGGGGTCCCACACATTCAAAGCTATAGCACTCTTTATGCCTTATGCTATCCTAATAATGTAGAAAGCAGACATCCTTTTAACCTCTGGTCATGTTCATTCAATAAGTCCTCCCAAAAGAACATCTTTGAGTGATTTTTTTTTTTTTTTAATCTCAAAGACTTTTGCCAGTCAGCTTGAAATGGAATGTAGATGAAGGTTCCACTTGGTTCATCTGACAAACTGCTTTGGTAGTATCATTAATATCACCAGTCTACCCAAAGGGCAACTGAGGCTTAGAAATGTTAATTAACTTGATGAATTCCATACATGTCATCCAAGTCTGCGCATTTAGCATTTCATTGTGCTTCTCTCCAGGAAGACCAGACAACCCAACATTCTAGAAACAGCGGAGCCAATCTGAACCAAGAGGTCTTACTCCCCCACGGCAACCTTCTCCCTCCCTCCCTCCTGCCCTTCTTCCTCCCTCCTGCCTTTCTTCTTGTAGTACTGAGGTTTGGACCAGGAACCTCACACCTGCTGGGCAAGTGCTGTACCACTAAGCCACATTCCCAGACCCTTTATACTTGAGATAGAAGAGAAGAAATAAAAAAATAGGTAGAAAGGAGGCATAGAAGAAGGCTAAGTGCCAGGTACAGTGGTACACACCTGTAATCCTAGTACTTGGGAGGCTGAGACCAGAGAATCGCAGGTTTGAGATCAGCCTCAGCAACCTAGTGAGGCCCTGTTTCAAAATAAAAAGGGCTGGGGGTGTAACTTGGAGGTAGAATACCCCTGGGTTTAGTGCCCACTAACACACACACACACACACACACACACACACACACACACACACGGTAAGGAAATATAATTTTATTCTAAGGTTCTGCATATCTTTCCAGACCTGTCATTCCCAAAGCTAGTCTCTCTTAGGCCTGCACTCCCAAATTTTGTGAAACTTTATAAATCTTAAAGTAACCATAAATTTACCCATTTATGAAAATTACCTTGCACACTATTAATTATCTTACCAACAAGTAGATTAAATAAAGAAAGTTACAACATTTTAAGAAACCTATAATTTAAGTCAGGTGTGATGGCGCATGCCTATAATTCCAGTACTTGGGAAGCCGAGACAGGAGAATTTCAGGTTCAAGGCCAGCCTCAGCAACATAGGAAGACCCTCAGACACTTAATGAGAGCCCAATTCAAAATAAAATATAAGAAGGGCTGGGGGTGTAACTCAGAATACCCCCCAAAAAGAAAACACACATGGACACATATACAAACCCCAAAACAAAAAAGAAAAACCTACAATTTAGGGGACTTCCAAAGTCATCTGTTGGGACTAGGTAATGGAAACCATGTCAGCCTAAGGCTCCTGAGACCGACAAGCCTGATATCCTCACATACCTTCCTGACACTGCAATCAAGTTCCTTTAAAAGCCTGAGAACTTGCCGGGCGTGGTGGCGCACGCTTGTAATCCCCGCGCTTGGGAGGCAGAGACAGGAGGATCGCGCAGGTTCGAAGCTAGCCGCGCGCGCTGGCTTAGGAGACCCTGTTTCCAAATAAAAATGTAAAAATAGGTCTGGGAGTGTAGCCCGGAGATAGAAGGGCTTCCAGGAACCCCAGTTCCACCAAAAAAAAAAAAAAAAAAAAGCCTGAGAACACCCAAAGCACCTCTCTCTTGAGATAGCCTGTATCCTGCCATGAATGCCCATCTGCTTTCCTAAACAATTCTCGTCTGTGTCTCTAATGGCACATGCTGAAATCCTTTCCATCTCTTCACCAAAGCCTCTGCTTGTCCTCATTCAGGACTGCTTCCCTACACCCTCACCTGGAACTCCTTGGGATCCTCTTCTAGTAGACATCTCTGAAGGATGGGGCAGTGAGCTGGATCCCTCTGGACCAGCGGGTGGGGAGGCTCTACTTGTAACTACCAATCCTTACTTTCTCGCAGTGAAATCATTCCACGGGTGACCTGGAGCCAGCTACATCAGCTCACGTCAAATTTTCAGGAATTCGTGGAGTGGGCAGTGCCAATTTGGTAGCTTCAAATTGACCACCACTATTTGGGAATATTCACACCACAGATTCTGGCAAATGCCTCAAATCAGGGCTTTGCCCCTCTACCCCCTGGGTCAGTTTTTAAACACTTAGTTGGACACCCTGTACGCATCCCTCAGGTTTCCCCAGTTTTCTTCCTGATTACACATTGAGGAAAGGACATAGACAGAGGGGCTGCTGCAAGGTTGAACTTTGGACTGCCATCAGTTTCCTGACCGAATTTTTGCCTGTCACAAACTGCCACAGGTTTTTGTAGTGAAACACACCCCACACCCCTAGCAGCGAGGGAGGATCACCTCATCCCCCTCCCCCATGTTGAATCTCTGCTGGATTCATGAGATGGACTGCTCAGTTATCCATGTCTCTGGACCTCAGCATCCTTCCCCTTGTAGTTAGGAAGATACTGCTAACCTGATAGTGTGTGAGATGACACCCATTAAAGTCTCTGCTTACAGCCGGGCATGGTGGGCTCATGTCTGTAATCCTCCTACTTGAGAGGCTGAGACAAGAGGATCGCAGGTTGGAGGGCAGCCTCAGCAACTTAGACCCTATTTTAAAATAAAAAAAAAACATTCCAATAGGGCTAGTGGTGTAGCTTGGGGATAGAATGCTCCTAGGCTCGATGCCTAGTACAAACAAATAATTAATGAAAAAGTTTTTATTTGGCCGGGCATGGTGGTGCATGCTTGTAATCCCAGTACTTGGGAGATTGAGACAGGAGGATCACGCAGGTTCGAAGTCAGTCTCAGCTACTGACTGAGGCTCTCAGCAACTTAGTGAGACGCTGTTTCCAAATAAAATAGAAAAGAGGTCTTGGAGTATAGTCCAGAGGAAGAAAGCCCCTGGGTTTCACAGTACTGCAAAAAGAAAAGCAAAACATTGCTTTGGACTTGGTACATAGGCTTTCTATAAGCAATACCTCTAATTATTTACTACAGAAATACTACCAAGGCACCATAAACAGTAGTTTGTGGAGATGTTTGGTGATGTCCGAAGTTCCTGGTCAGCCTGCTTGCATGATTTTCTCCATAAGGTGGCTCTTTCTGTCTGTCTGTCTGCTCTATTTTCTTCAAGCTAGTCCTGTACTTTATAACATAGCTACACACTGTAATCCCCTGTGGAGCTTTGCAAAAGTAGTTGTTCACTGGGCTACACTCCAAAAGACTGATTCAATTGAACTGGATTTCAGCCTAAGCATCAGTCTGTTTTAGAAGCTCTCTGTGTAATTCTGTACACAACAAATGTTAGGAACTGCTAAGCTCCTCTTATTAATCCTCTCTGAGCCTCAGTTGGCCCACATGCTTATAACCAGAAAGTCCCTGGACCTCACCAGCTCATACAAATATAGAGAGAGTCTCCTTTGCTAACAGCCATCTTTTGTGACTCAAATCTCCCACCTGTTCTGATTAGCAGGTATCTTCCTCCTCCTTCCTCATCTCTAGTAGATCTTTTATGGAATACCCAGGGACTCCTCTGGATCTCTGCAGATGAAGAATAATTCTTGGGATCTTTTTGCATTTGCTGAAGCTGGGAAGCCCTGTAGTCGGGACGACTGCCAGTCCTTGCTGTGCTTCTTCAGAAAACAGTGGACACTGGTCATTGTTTGGGCTACTTGGTGAGGGATGCTCTTCTTCACATTTGGCCTGGATTGCCCGGGCCTCTGTCCATATGAGCTCAGCTCCCCCACTTCACACAAGTGCCAGCATGTTTACCAAGGCAGAGCCCAACACCCAAGGAACAGCTTCACGATGGCTACTGGACCCATCGCTCGTGTCTGGTTCCGTCACTCTGCTCCAACACCTAGGCCTGGGTCACCAGCCCGCACTCCTCCTTCCTTCTGGTATTTTTTTTAAACATTCTTCTATTTCTTCCTGCTATCTAGCCTCAGGTAGGTACACCCTTATCCATTAAATATATTGTAGTAAATGTAATAAACAGATAAATGCTAAACCCTCTTCTCCCAGAGGCTCCTTGGTCCCTTCTCTATATATGTATAAACCCAACTATGAAAAGAAAAAAGTAAAGAAGAGATGACCCATCATAACTTTACCTATCAGCTTCTTCTAGAACCAGGCTTAGCCATTTGATCTGCAGGTTGGTATTTCTTGTGTAAATAGTCTTGGGTCTCACTTTATTCCATTGTCCAACACGATACCTGCCCCCCCCCACAGGATTTTTATTGTAAGGATTTAAAATGTATCATATATAAAAAACCCTCAGCCTGAGTGTGTTGAGTTTTCGATGCTAAATAAATATCAATTCCTTTTTCATTTTTTCCCATAATCTTGACAGGTTCTTGAACTAGATGCTACAGACAAGACAAGAATGAGTATGACACAGAATGGCAAATGAGTTGCTTTCATGCGCCAGCTCTCCTGGAGAGGCAGAGTCTTGAGGAATGGCGGTTTGAGATGGATGGTAAGGGTCAACAGGGGAGAGTGTCATAGTTGCTTAGCTACGTCTCCCAAGGCTCAGGATGGGAAAGCAAAGGTTACATATTTGCCATCATGGACATAACCTCTGCTTTTGGGAGGTCAAAGCCTATAGAGTATACAGTTCCTTGAGAAGAAATGAAGAGCTGTGGAGCACAAAGGGGGAAGAGCTGTGTTGCTCTACGGCCACTGGAAAGGCTGTCCTGAAAATGGCAATTCACTCCTGTTCAGCTTGCCAAGAGGACTTAAGATACAACACTTGGGAAAGTTTTCTCCCAGACATCTACAAAATATTCCCGAGGTTGGTAGCCCCTTTACTAAACACAGTAAAGCTGGGTGAGGCGACATGTGCCATAAGCCTAGTCCTTATAGGAGGCTGAGACAGGAGAATCACAGGTCCAAGGACAGTTTCTGTAAGTAGTGAGACTTTCATCAATCCAGCGAGACCTTGTTTCAAAATAAAATTCAAATAGGGCTGGGGTATAGCTCGGAGGTTGAATGCCCCTGCCCAGTGCCACATACACACAAAAATATCTCATTTTATGGAGGAGGGGCTCACTCATTACCTTGAGAGGGAAGAGTAACCCCCTAGAACACATAGGAATTTAGAGGTAAAGCTTGGGCCAGAATCATAATCGCCTTGTGAAATCAGGATTCTGTCCACCACAGCAATTGGGGCTGGAGCTTGGAGTCAAGTGGACGCAAGTTCAAACCCTGGCTCTGACCTTGGGCAAATTGCTTTCTCTTTCTGAGCCCCATGCTCATCATTTGTAAAACAGATTAAAAATCATATGTATCTTAAAAAATGTTTTCAGGATGAAGAGGAAATAGGACTATGCATTCCTGACACAAAGTGAGTTCTCAGTAAATCGCAGTAGCCACAGTATTTACTAACCTTTGAACCTCATTTACTCAAGTGCCAGGACAAAGTCACATCTTGGAATCCCGGAGAACGTCTCCATTTTAATTTTTCTCTGAAGAGAACCACATGTTGATCTTTATTCTGTTTTTAAGGCTTCAACACCTTTCTAGGGGAATCTGTTCTTTTTAGTCACCCCCTCGCCCCTTGCCATCCTGGGCCACATTCAAGGATAAAAGTGCTTGTAATTTCAGCACTTGGGAGGCTGAGAAAGGAGGATCACAGGTTCACGGCCAGCCTCAGCTGCTTAGTGAAGCCCTCTGCAACTTAGTGAGACCCTGTTTCAAAATAAAGGATAAAAAGAGGGCTGGGGGTGTAGCTCAGAAGTATAATGACCGTGGCTTCAATCCCCAGTACTGAAAAAATAAAAATAAATACAAATAAAAATAAGAAAAGATTAAACGTCTTGGGCAGAAGAGTTCTATTAATCCGCATACTTTTGCTCTTAAAGAGAGGAAGAAGACATTCTTTGGCTGTGATTTTGCTTCAAAAGGAGATAACATCTTTTCTTTTGCAGTGGTATGAAGATTGAACCCAGCGCTACCACTGAGCTGCATCCCTAGTCCTTTCTCATTTTTTTGATTTTGAGCAAGGGCTCTCTAAGTGGCTGAGGCTGGCCTCGAACTTGCGATCCTCCTGCCTCAACCTCCCAAAAGGCCGGGATCACAGGCCTGCCCCACCGCAACTGGAGGGAGGTGACCCTTTTGAGTACTTATTTTGTACAGGCCGCAGTTTGGGTAGTCGCTGCCCTCGCACCCTCCCCAACTCCTGCCCGTGAGTTGTGTACTGTTTCTTATCTCTCTGAATTTTGCAGGTGACCAAGTGAGGATTCTGAGCGGTCGAAGTCCTTCTTCTTGCCACACAGAGCCCAGATTGAAATCGGGTCTGCTAGATATGGCCTTGATTTATGTTCTCTCAAAAGCAGACTCAGAGACAAAGATATATTTTGGGAGGGGCTCTATTTGCTATCAACTTTTTGTTGCCTCTCAGCTCTGAATGCACCTTTCAATGTGTGCTCCCTGACAAGGATTTCTTCTAAATTTCACCTTTAAAGTGAGCATGGTGAACCAGGGGTAGTGGTCACGCTTGTGACCCCAGCCTTCGAGAGGCTGAGACCAGAGGATCGTGGTTCGCGGACAGCCTCAACTACTTAGTGGGGCCCTCCGCAACTTAGTGAGACCCTGTTTCAAAATAAATAAATTAATAATAATAATAATAATAATAATAATAATAATAATAATAAACAGGGCAGGGGTTATATAGCTGGAAAGTTGAATGACCCTGAGTTGCATCCCCAGATCCGCAAAAAAAAAAAAAAAAAAAAAAGAAGCAGCCGGGCGTGGTGGCGCACGCTTATAATCTCAGCATTTGGGAGGCTGAGACTAGTATCAAGGTTCGCAGACAGCCTCGCTACTTAGCGAGGCCCTCTGCAGCTCAGTGAGACCCGGTTTCAAAATAAAGAATAAAAAATAGGGCAGGGGCTGTAGCTCAGTGGTCGAATGCCCCTGGGATTCATCCACAGACCTGCCAAAGAAAGAAAGAAAGAAAGAAAGAAAGAAAGAAAGAAAGAAAGAAAGAAAGAAAGAAAGAAAGAAAGAAAAGAAAAAGTGAGCACGATGCTAAATTCTGTCACGAGAGGGCGCTAGAGGACGCTGCAGCCGTGAGAGGGTCGGGAAGGATTTTTGCGCCCAGTGGGGCTCAGAGGTAATAGCGGATGAGGACCGGCCAGAACCTGCTCGGTCGGCGACGACCGTGCACAAAAGCAGAACCTTCGGCAGGGCTGGCACTCCCCGAAGAGCTCCTGCGCTCGGGGTCCCGCCCCCTAGCCTCAGTTATGGGGTCCCTTTGCCCCCTAGCCTCATTTATGGGGCGCCGGGGGTCTGTGGCGGGGTCAGCCTCTCTTTGCAAACCGTTGCGTGACCGCTGAGCAGCTGCCCTGGGCTTCGAGGGTCGCACATTGAACATTCCGCCTCCTGCGTCCCGCAGCGGAGGGGCTCCTGCTCCGGCCTGCCGAGGGCCCCACCTGCATGCTCAGCTGCAGTCTGGAGCGGCGACCTATCCCCAGAGATTCCAAGCCACCCCGCCAAAGCAGCACAGGTCTCTGCTGTCCAGGAGCCTGATCCCAACTTTACCCCAGAGGTCTGAGTCCCACCCAAGCTGGTCTTTTGCTGGCCACTGGCCCTCACTCTATGGCTCTCTGTAGAGCTTCCTTATATTTTTTGGTTCTTGGGACTAAACTCCTTTGTATTTTGCTGTGGGTCGCCCCCCCCCCCCCCCCCCCCGGTACTGGGGATAGAATCCAGGGACATTCTACCTCCGAGCTACACCCCCAACCCTACTTTATTTTCTTTATTTTGAAACAGGGTCTCACTGAGTTGCAGAGGATCTCACTAAATAGTAGCGAGGCTGTCCACAAACTGCGATCCTCCTGTCTCAGCCTCCTGAACGCTGTGCGCCACAGCTGTGAGGTGTTTGTCTCTTCTGAGAATCAAGGTGGTGCTAGGAGACCATACCAGGAAGATGATGATGATGATGATGGAGAGAGAGAGAGAGAGAGAGAGAGAGAGGGAGAGAGAGAGAGAGAACGCCAATAAGCAGTATGCTAATAAGTGGGTGTTGATTGTGCAGTTGTGCACACCTGGGACTCAGTCCTCCTGGGGTCCCACTGAGTGTCTGGGTGCCACACACCGAGGCATTGATTGCCCCAGCAAAGGGCACACAGTGGAGCAGGTGCTTATCTGCTCACTGCTTGTGGGGACTTAACTAACTCACCCTTCCGTCCAGCCCTGCATGTATGGACTATACATACATGCTTCCGAGGCTAGGAAACTCCCTCAGGCACAGAGAAGTTGGCTCTTGATGGTAAGATGTCTGCCTGTGTGGGAATTGCCTCCGAAGCTGCAGGTGACCTGTGGGAGGGGTCAGAGGGATGTGGGTGGGCAAGGACCAGTCCACTGTGGATTGCTACAGGATGCTGGGTGGCCGTCGCTGCACAGCCGGGTGCTGATGCACAGCTCAGACTGACTTGAGGGTGAGTTTTCTGGAAGAGTCAGTCTTAGAAGATCAAATGTTTTCCTGACTGATGTAATTTAATTGTACGGTTGGTGTTTGCTGTGGATAATTGGATTTTTCTTTGACCTTGACAGTCTTGCTGGCTCACTATCTGCATCAGTAGACAGTTTTCTAACTCTCTCGAACACAATAAGCCGAACCTGGCTCCTTCCATCAGCGCTGGCAGGCCTGCCGAGGGCTGTGGCATCCAACCAGCAGAAAGCCAGTGATGTTTGGATTTTTCAGCTTGCCCTTTACAAGAACATTTTAGCTGAAGCAAAAGGCTTCTCTCTTCACCCTGGGCCTTTTAATAGAAATCTTGGTGGCATTCAGCCTTTTAAATTCTGAGCACTGGCCTCTAAAATCCAGTGACGTCAAAGCTCTGTTCTACTCTGGAACACAGTGGATACCAAGGGCGAGAGGTTCTAATCATCAGGGACACTAGAAAAAATGTAGGGATTTTTTTCCCCAAAAAATTTCAAAGTGTCAGGGGCAGTGTTTGCCACTGGGTAATGTGTACCTTAAAGTGTTTAAATCATGCAGGGCATGGTGGCTCATGCCCTTAATCCCAGTACTTGGGAGGCTGAGACAGGAGGATCCCAGGTTCAAAGCCAGCCTCAGCAATTTAGTGAGGCCGTCAGCAATGTAGCCAGACTCTGTTTCAAAAAAAAAAAAAATAAGGCTAAAGATGTAGTTCAGAGGTAGAATGCCCCTGGGTTCAATCCCCAGCACCACACAGACACCACACACACACACACACACACACACACACACACACACACACAGTGTTTAAATCTTCTCATATTGCAATAATGTTTACAGTTTACATGATTTCCCAGCTGGGGATGTGTTTTTTTCCACATTTAATGGAGCTTGCAGAAGAAAGAACAGGATGCTTACTCTGTCCCAAAATAGAAAGATCTCCAAGATATGCTGGCAATTGACAACAGCAATATATAGCACAGCCTTGAGTAACTGTTGTATAAGGAAGGGGCGGGAGGGAAGACCACATAGTTAACATGTGCCTGTATTTGGAAAATCCCCAATAAAAGTATCTGCATATGGGTAAGGAGTGTAGAAAGAAGATTTTCAATTCATAACTTTTATATCATTTTTGCTTTAAAAATTTCATCAATATGTTGCCTTCTTCAATAAAGAAATACATGACAAAATGTCCAGTGAAGAACGTAGTCATCGTCGTAATGGGCTACCACACCATTCCTGCGGCCTTCCACGGTCGTTTCGGTTGGGAAAATGGTCTCCACAAAATTTAAATACCAGCTGGGCTTGGTGATGCATACTTGTACTCCCATTACTTGGGATAATGAGACAGGAGAATCCAAACTACAAGGCTAGAAACACTCTGTAACTAAGTGAAACCTTTTTAAAATAAAATAGGGCTGAGGGTGTAGTGTTAAAGAGAAATTCCCCTAGATTCAATTCCCAGGTTCGTTCTCTCTCTCTCTCTCTCTCTCTCTCTCTCTCTTTCTCTCTCTCTCTCTCTCTCTCTCTCACACACACACACACACACACACACACACACACACACACACACACACACACACACACACACCCTGCATATATGAAATCCTTTACAAACACACAGGGATTATTTTTATAGGCTCATGGAATTTTTCTCACCTCCCTGCTGCTGTTCACCATATAGCCAGCGGGAGGAGCTGTTTCTCCGTTTTTCTCGACACTTTTCGCACTTCCGCAACTTGGTATGCAAAATGGACTAAAGAATTCTTTAATTCAAATCTATGCATAAAACACACCACATTTGCTAGATTCATGTTGTTGCTCTCTCATCCCCCAAATCTTTAGGGGGCTCGGAGCTTCCCGCAGGCTGCTAATGATAATTCAAAAGGGGCTGACTGCTGGGTTTGTGCGTGGAAAGCCTTCCCTGCTTCTCTCGGCCCCTCCTCGCCACTGCGCTCAGCCCCCATACATCGATGGCCATAATCAAGTCCTGGACAACAACATGTAAATTATGGAAATTCCCAGCTTAGCTTTTCATTTTGAGGACGAGACTCAGAATTTGGAAGGCAAAACAAACACCCCAAACACACATACACACACACACACAAAAGGAGGATGGGTTTTAGACCTCCAGAAATGGGGCCAAAATTAAGAAACCAAATAAAAGGGGGAGGAGACTGAGTGTTGGCCAGTGGCCATCTGTGTGCCGGGCACTGTACCTGCTACCAGGTCTCCCCTCCTCACAGCCACGGTGGACTGGGGGCTCTACAACCATCTTGTGGAGGAGATTAAAACCCAGAAGGGCTGAGCAACGTGCCCAGCTTTGTGTTGCTGGAAAATGACAGAATGGGAATTGCAAGCCAGACAGTATCCAAAGCTGAAATACTTAAATATTCGATCCCTCCACTTTCCTGAATAAGCAGAAGGCGCGTGTCTCCCCTGGGCCTGCCTCTTCCATCCCTCTTCGGCATCATCTCTCCTGCTTCTTTGCAAGAGCCCGGCACACGTGATTGGAGAGGACGGGAAGCAGGGACCACTGCCTTAGGAGCTTCCTGCTCTTTGTAATCTGTGGGCATCGAATCCTTTAGAAAAGAAAGTAACACAGAGCCACCCGATGTCAGAGATTCCTAGAGCCCGGGGTTTGGGGAAGTGCTGGGGAAGCCACCTGTGTGCACGCATGCCTCTACCATCTTGGGCTCCATTAAGATGTATGATTACAGCGCACCAGTACAAAATAAAATATAAAAGGATCTGTTTTGGAGCACTCTGTGCTTTTGAGCATGTGTGTTCCTGCGGTTCTACTTTCCCCTCCAAGCTACCCGGCAATGCCTGTTGCTAAGGTGGTGATGAGAGGCGGAGGGTGGTGATTTGAACCCTGGATGGACTAGTTGTGATGCTGAATGCAAAGTGCCAGGGGCTAGTTAGACGTGAGCAGATAGGGTAGCTATCAGAAGGCTGAGCCCCTCGCAGAACCTCGCTCAGATCTCCCTTGGGCAGGGACACAGACGACACAGACTGACTAAGGTGCACAGAGCTGCGGTGGGGAAAAGTTAGTGACCTCTGGGCATGATGGCACACAGCCACAATCCCAGTACTTGGGAGGCTGAGACAGGAGGATCGCAGGTTCCAGGCCAGCGTTGGCAACTTGGCGAGCTTCTCAGCAACCCAGTGAGACTTTGTTTAAAAAACAAAGAAATTAATAGGGCTGGGGATGTAGCTTGAAAACTGTAGATTGAAGGTTCAATTTTTAGTACAAACACATAAAACAAAAGAGATAATGAGCTCTTCCAATGCATACGCATTAGGGGGAAAGGTTTCCAGGCTGAATAAAACTCTCTACATGGAAGACTCTAGGCGACTTTCCACTCCCGGAATTGTACTACTCCAGACCCTCTCTCTGGAGCATAACTTTTTTTGTTCTAGTCGTTTTCTTACCCCGGGAAAGTGGCCCTTTCTGGACTTTCTTTCCAAACCCCACCCTTTCTCTAGAACGCAACTGCCTTTATCAGACCCTTATTTTATTTACTATTTTATTCAAAGCTGAAATACTTAAATATTCGGTTCCTGCACTTTACTAAAGAAGCAGAAAGCGTGTGTCTCCCCTGGGCATGCCTCTTCCTAAATAAGCCTCCGATGTTCCTCTGTGGTTTTTCTTTCTTTCTTTTTTCCCCCCCTTTTTTCCCAGGAGTGCTTTTCATGCGGAGAGGCGAGACCTGAAGGGCTGCCCTACAATATTTATGAGGAGGAGAAACTACCACCCAGCAACAAAAGAACAATGGCGAGGACATTTTACCAAAGCAATGTTCTTGGGGGTGATCTTGGGTGGCACCCCACTCCTGTATTAAATAACATCTGCACCTTTTCCAAGAGAGCACGGCCCTTTCCAATTCTAAGCAAGGCAAGGAGAAAGTTAGTGTGATTTTTCATGCCTTTTAACATTGGCCATGTTAAAAAAAATACTGTCATTCCAACAGAGGAGAACAAGGAGAATATTATAGTGAATTACTTCTTTTTTTTTTTCCTTTTGAGAAATGGGGAGTGAACCCAGATGCATTCTACTTCCAAGCTACACTTCCAAGACCTATTTAATTAAATTAATTAATTAATTAATTAGTGTGTGTGTGTGTGTGTGTGTGTGTGTGTGTGTGTGTGTGTGTGTGATACTAGGGATGGAACCCAGCAGCATTTTACCTCCTTGGCTCTAGTTTTTTATTCTTTATTTTGAAACAGGGTCTCACTGAGTTGCAAAGGGCCTCACTAAGTAGCTGAGGCTGTCCATGAACCGTGATCCTCCTGTCTCAGCCTCCCAAATGCTGGGATTACAAGCGTGCGCCACCACGCCCGGCTCTGTAGGGGATTGTTTCTAAATGTGCCTTTCATCTAGGACGCTTTAGAATTCTAATGTCATCATTTGGTAATCATGGGAAAACTGGAATTGTACAATTTTAGGGGAGTAATGGAGTCTACCCTCCTCTTCACAGTCGGTGAAGTGGACGTTTAGAAAGATGGGGCAGACGGAAGTCGCAGTGTCTGTTAGCGCCTACCCCCAAGGAGGTGTGCTTGTGTGCGCGCATGCGCACCTGTGCGGTAGTGTGTGCGGGTGCTGGTGAGGGTGGGGGACCGGAGCAGATAGCGCCGCTCCCTGGATACCAGGCTGTTTATGCTATTCAGTGCTTCGAGTTATCTTGGTTGTGTAGGGAAAGAAGAATAAAATGTGGGGAAGGAGGGAAAGGACTCCTGGATAGCAAGGAGGGAAACATCCTTAGCATCTCAGTTGACCACGCCTGCTTCTGCAGCCAGGGCAGGTGCTGGCTGATTCTCCCTAATAAATTCAACAGTAGATTTTTTTTTTTTTTTTTTTGCTGCAATATGTGGCGTTAAGCACACTAGGTCAGCGGTCAGCTTGAACAAAATGTGACGCTTGATTAGAAAATGAGTGGCAGGTCCTGGGTGCCAAATGCCCATTGTGGTGAGGCGGGTCAGCGCCCCACTGAGACAGGCAAAGCAGAGGTTGCACCTGCGGAACCAAGAAACTGGATCCATGTGTCCTGGACCCGGCACCTTTAAATTCTGTTCTGGACAGTCATTTCAGAGAAAGTCAGGTGTCAGAGGGAGGAGGGACATAGCCACACCCTAAGTACACTGGAGGCCTGCTCTGGGGTGGGGGGCATAGGCCCCTGCTTCCTCCTCACTCTGATTTCTGCTCCACGTCTTGCTCTCTGGGCATATCAAGATTGTAAAAGTGGGGTATAGTACAGGATTAAAGATGGCTTCTTTTAGCCGGGTGTGGTGGCGCACGCTTGTAATCCCCGCGCTTGGGAGGCAGAGACAGGAGGATCGTGCAGGTTCGAAGCCAGCCGCGCGCGCTCTGGTTTAGGAGACCCTGTTTCCAAATAAAAAAATGTAAAAAAAAAAATAGGTCTGGGAGTGTAGCCCGGAGGTAGAAGGGCTTCCAGAAATCCCAGTACCACCACCACCAAAAAAAAAAAAAAAAAAGGCTTCTTTTAGCCGGGCATGGTGGCTCAGGCTTGTAATCTCAGCATTTGGGAGGCTGAGACAGGAGGACCACGGTTTGCCGACAGCCTCAGCTACTACTTAGTGAGGCCCTTTGCAACTCAGTGAGACCCTGTTTCAAAATAAAGAATAAAAAAAATAGGGCTGAGGGTGTCGCTTGGAGGTAGAATGCCCCTGGGTTCCATCCCCAGTACCACACACACACACACACACACACACATACACACACACACACACACACACACACACACACACACACACACACATGATGGCTTCCTTTTGGAGAGTTTGACATGGAGCCCAGAGTGATCTAAAGTCTGGATAAATCAGTGGGTTTTGCAATGATAGTTGGTATACTGCCAGGATATAGTAAGTAACAATGTTCAACATACCCTCATTGCTGTTTGGACAGGTCACTAGGTATTTTTTCCAGTGTTGCTATTTCTTCATTCCTAAAATTTAGATGAGAAACTGTGTCCTACGAATATGTTTTTGGGATATGGGAGATAACGAGTCTAGTGAATGTGATGGCTGTCTGTTTACTCATTAAACCATTCATTCATCTGGCTTGTGTTTACCAAGTATTTAGTGGGGATGTAATTTAGGCAACCTCTTAAGATCTAGTGGGAAAGTCAGATAACAATCATGTTAATAAATAATCAAAATAATACCTTCAGGGTATCAAACATGGTATAATGAGATCATAAACACATAGTATTCCTAATAAATAAATTAGGAATACTAATATATCAATAAATTGTCATCAATAAATTATTATCAATAAATAAATTATCATTAATAAATTGATAATATTGATGAAAGCTAACATCTTTTTCTTTTTTTTGCAGTACTGAGGATGGAACCCAAGGACATTTTTTACCTCTGGGCTACACCCCCAGCCCTATTGTTTATTCTTTGTTTTGAAATAGAGTCTCACTGAGTTGCAAAAGGCCTCACTAAGTAGCTGAGGCTGTCCCGAACCTCGATCCTCCTATCTTAGCCCCCCAAATGCTGAGATTACAAAAATGCACCATGACACCTGGTTAGCTAACATCTTTTGAATTCTACATGCTATAGGCAACTTTAAACACTTGCCTTATTATTTAACTCTTGCCATCATCCTAAAAATAAGTATAATTATTCTTTTATTTTATAAAGGGAGACTGAAGTTCAGAACTTGAAGTAATCAGGAGAGGTGGGCTATTTTAGATAGTATAGTCAAGAAAGACATCCATAGGAAGTGACATTTGAGCAGGGGTGAGAAGTATTTGTTCTCTCTGTGTCTCTAAAACTTGTGCTTTCCCCCTCCATTGTTTGGCAAAGGGCACCACGTTGCTTCTCGTGCTCACAACCCCCTTGTATCTGGGCTCCCTTCCTGCCACCAGAGTGGTGTGATAGCACCTAGAAGTGACAGACGAGTTGGTTAGACGCATTTGGTCCACTTCCCTCCCTGTCGCCCTTCCTAGGATGTCCTATGAATTTGAATTATTGGCATCCTATGAATTATCAATGTCCTTTGAATTTGAAGGGCATGAGGCTCAGGCCTCTTGGGTTAATAACTGGCCACCAGGCATTTACCCACAGAGAGGCTGGTTATGTTTCCTATGTTCCCCTAGTTGTCTAGCTGCTTGCTGTAGGAATCGGGCAGAAAATGACCCGGTGTTGGCAGTGGAAATGAGAATAATCTCATCTATGCATGAAGCGCAGTTAAGTTTCACAGCCTTTTACCTCCAATCTCCCACCTGGGTCCTCTACCAACCTTGTAAAATGGAGATTGTTATGCATGACTGAGAGATCAGATCAACAAAGCTGCTTCAGAAGGTAAGTCAAGGTCATACAGCTGGTCAGGATAAAGCTAGGGCTTGAGAGAAATAAGAGCTTGTTCATTATCCAACTGTAGGCTTTAGAAATGTCTTCGTTAATTAGGAAAACCATCATCATCACAACTATTTATTGCTATAATTTACCAGAGTAGCGTAGCAGCGTTTTAGCCTGTGCTGACTTCTGTAACAAAACATGGACGAGGCGGCTTATAAACGATAGAAATTTGCTTCTCACGGTCTGGATCAGGGAGTTGATGGACTTGGCACCTGATGAGGGCCTGTGCTCTGAAGAAAACTTCTCATCATGTTCTGGCATGATGAAAGAGGCGACAGGTGTCTCTCAAACCTCTTTAATAAGGGTGCTAACCTCATCCCTGAGAGAGCTGATCCCTTTACTAAATTGCCTCTCAAAGGCAGGGGCTTGGATTTCAACATACAAATTTTTGGGGTAACACAAATATTTAGGTCATAGCATTCTGCCCTAGGTTCCCCCAAATTCATGTCCTCTCATATGCAAAATAAGTTCATTTTATCCCAATAGCTCCAAGGTCCTTTTCTGTTCTACTACAAAATTTAAAGTCTGAGTCCAAAGTCTCATCTAAATATGATGATGTTTAGGCCTTGAATATGGGTGAGACTCAAGATATGATTCACTTGGAGACAAATTTCCCTCTAGCTGAGAGCCTGTGAAATCAAACAAGGGATGTGTTTCCAATATACAACAGTGGGATGGCAGAGAACAGACATCCCCATTCCAACAGCAACATGGAGTGATAGGTGCAGAGCAGTCCAAAGCTTTTGGACGGGAGAGAAATCTTTCACTCAAGGTCCACTGGGTGGAAGTGGCCACTTTGCCATGGTGCATGCACTCTGTGTTCTGCAAATATGGCACCTCATGGTTGCTGCCAGTGCAGGCACTCCACAGGGGCCTGTGCCCCGATGGCCCCACTGGAGGCACACTGGGCGTGGCTGAGGAGTGTTGCATTAGAATGTGGGAAGAAAAACCCAGAGGAGGTGCCAGGCAGCCAGTGCCAAGGTCCTAGGGGTGTCTGTGGCCATTTCTTTGAAAATGTTTAGTCACAGACCTTTGATTCCCTGGGTCACTGAGGAGAGGAATAGCCCTGAGTATCTCTGAAATAACTTCAGGGTCACGTTTCTGGATGATCCATACTAATCTTTTAATCTCAAGGTTGGTTGGGCTGAACTTGTTTCTCTGTAGTACACACTTTTAAAAAATATATATATATATATAGACAGGCTGTGAATGTTATAATCTTTAAGTTCTAATTTTTTGATTAAAAGTTCTATTTTAAATTATTTTTCTCTTCTTTTACTTTAGTAGAAGCATTTAATAGAAGCCAACGTGCACCCTCAATATGTTGCTCAAATATTTCTCTGGTCAAGCTGGGCGTGGTGGCACACACTTGTAATCTCAACATTTGGGAGGTAGAGGCAGGAGTATCGCGGTTCACAGAAAGCCTCAGTTACTTAGTGAGGTTCTTTGCAACTCAGTGAGACCCTGTTTCAAAATAACAAAATAAAAAATAGGGCTAGGCATGTACTCGGAGGTAGAATGCCCCTGGGTTTCATCCCCAGTACCACACACAAAAAATTCTTTGTTCAAATATCCTATTTTATTAAACCAAGCTCTACTTTCTACAAGACACTAAGGCACATACCCCATTCGGTCAAGTTCTTCTCTGCTTTATAACAAGAATGGTTTCTCCTCTAGTTTACCATCGCAGGCTCCTCAATTCTGTCTGAAGCCTCATCAGAGTGGCCCTTACCATCTGTATTTCTACTACCATTCTGCTCGTGACCACTGAAGTATTCCCTAGGTAAACTGAGGCTCCCTGTGGCTTTCATCTTTTTGCTTTGGGTCCTCATGAGAAGTACCTGCAACAGTTTGTTAGAGGAAGGTAAGCTTTTGCTAGTATAAAACTCTTCCAGCCTCTCCCCATTCCTAGTTCCAAAGCTCCACCCATATTTTTAGGTATTTGTCACAGAAGCACCTCATGTCTTAGTACCAATTTTCTTTCTTAGTCTGTATGAGTGGTTATAATGAAATACCATAAATAGAATAGCTTACAAAACAGAAATTTATTTCTTAAAGTTCAGGAGACTGGGAAATTCAGATCAAGGTATCTGCAGTATCAGTATTTGGGGAGGGCTAACTTCCTGATTTATAGGTGGTACCTTCTGGCTTCAAATGGTAGAAGAAACAAGGGATTCCCTCTGGGGCCTTTTTCACAAGAGCATTAACCTCATTTCTAAGATCTGCCTCCTGCTCTAATCATCTCCCACAGGCCCCATTTTCTAATACCATCACTGTGGGGACTGGGATTTCAACACATGAATCTAGGGGGATAAAAACATTCAGACTGGAGCAGCCAGGCTTTGAACCAAGAGCTTCCAATATGTTAGTGTATTTAATCCTGTTATATACTTCACAAAAAGCATTTGTCACAAGGGTGAGCACATGGTAATAACTTAATTAATGATAGCTTATAAGACCTCATTTTGGGAAAAGAGGAAACTGAGGCCCACAAAAATTAGGTCATGTATCCAAAGTTACCCAGCCCCATGGGGCTGAGATGTGAACGCAGGCCCACGTGGTCATGGTCATGGGGTCTAGCTCTCACTCATGGTATACATTGCTAAACTGTATCGTGGCTGGGTTATCATTGCCTCAGCAGATGTTTTTGGGCATGCTGAATTTTAGACTTTTGCTTCTTGTTTCTGGCCGCACATGGAGTTTCTTCAGTTTTTCATTTGAATTGCTACTTGAAGTCCTTTCAGCTTTGGGGTCTTGGGTTCTGCAGACACTACTGGGGCTGCAGCCTGCTGTGGCGCCTCTCTGGACCTACTTCATTTCCTCCTCACTCAAGAGAAGCTGGGCCACTGGAGGAGGAGCCATTTTCCCCTCATGGTGCCCGAGGGACACATGTTTCTTGGAAGAGTTGGTAGAATTCCATCCCAGTGAACACAATTGGATTTGAAATTCAAGTCATGAGTTTCCTGTTTTATATTTTGCCAAATTTTCAAACATAAAGCCATTTCCTAAGTAGACAATGTCTTGGCATTTCCCCCATCTCTACTCTAGGAGAAAATTTATGTTCCCTCTGCTTTGTTCCACGTAGATTTTATCTGTCAGACTGTGTTCAGTAACAGAGACATTAAAGTGTGTGTGTGTGTGTGTGTGTGTGTGTGTGTGTGTGTGTGTATCTGGACTCTATCTTTCAAGTCTTTCAGATATTGCCAGAAAGAGCAGATGATTCCCAGTGAAAAGTCTCATCAAGGAGGTAGAACCTTAGCCAGGCCTCGGTAGACGCTGGGAGCTTGACAAAAGGATAAGAAAGCTTTTTGCAGCTTAGAATCCAGAATCACCTGAGTCAGGCATGAAGCTGAGAAAGCTCAAGGTGAGGTGATGGAGCCCTTTCAGACAAGCTTGCTCTTTCTGTTTGTAGCAGAGAAAAGGATGAAACTTCAAGTTTCTGAAGCTCTTCTCACTGTAGGGTGCTCCATCACAGGGCATCTTTAATTCTTTCCATTTGATATCACCCTGAGAGGCTGCACTCATGGCACTGACAAGGAATCACACCACAGGATATGCATATTATAAAAGGGGACTTATTGCCAGTCATGGAGGCCCATGGCTGTAATCCCAGTACTTGGGAGACTGAGACAGGAGGATCGCAGGTTCAAAGCCAGCCTCGGCAACTTAGCAAAGCTCTCTGCAACTTTGAGAGACCCTGTTTTCAACTAAAAAATATAATAGGCCTGGAGGTGTAGCTCGAAGGTAGAACACCATTGGATGCCATTCCTGGCACCATGATAAATAAGTAAGCAAGTCAATAATTAAATAAAGATTTATTGAATTGGCTTATACTCAGAAGCTATAGTCCCAAGTGACCGCCTAATGACAAGAGAGAACCAAGGAACCAGCAGCTCAGTTCCTGAAGTTGGAGCCTCAGAACACTGTGGATCAATGGTGCAGTTCCAGTTTAAGATGGAAAGGCCTGGAAACATTTTGTAGACTCATTGGTGAGGGCCTGTGTTGGAAGAGTGAACCTGGAGCCCAGTATCCTAAAGGGGGAGCAGATGCTCTTACCATTTGCTCCTTCTGCCCTTTGCTTCATTCCGGCCCTCAGCCTGTTGGACAGTGTCACCAACACTCAGGGTGGAAACTTCTCCATCAAGTTGCTGTTCCATGTGCCGATCATCTCATCGACACCCCCAAAGTCTGTTAGTCCTAGGGTCTCTCAGTCCCATTGGGTTGACAATACAGATTACTTGTCATATAAGGTCAGAGATAGAAGGCAACCTATAACATGTACTGCCATATCCGGCTCCGGCTACTCTAACAGAAATGCCCCAGAACGGAGGCTTAGAAGCAACCGGAAATGACCTCTCACCGCTGTAGAGGATGGTACATCTAAAGTCAATGTGCCAGCAGGCAGAATTTATGTCTGGGGAGAGCCCACTTCCTGATTCATAGATGATGCCTTTACGTAGTACTTTTCCATGGCAGTAGAGGGGAACCCGCTCTCTCATCTTTCATGAGGGCACTGATCCCATCCTTGGGGCCCCACCTTCACAACCTACTCACCTCCCAAAGGTCCCACCTCCACATACCATCACAGTGGATGTGAGATGTCAACTTATGTATTTTGTGGGAACACAGCTTTCGGTGGGTAACATGCATCTACTGTGTGCAGGGATAAGGCTAAGCACTTTCTGTGCCTCCTTGCCTTTGAGCATTGTTTATTATTTCCATTTTCCAGAAGAAGTAGGAGGCCCAGAGAAGTTTTGCTACAAGTTTCAGGTCACAGGCCAAGCATCCGTGGAGTGGGTTCCAGCTCCAGGTGTGTGGATGACGCCACTCAGCTCCTTGTGTTCGGCTCTGGTACCAGAAGGAGGCTTTCCAACAGCGGGCAGAGGAGGGAGCATGCTGTTGGCTTTAGAAGCGGGTAGTAGGACTGTGCGGGCCACTTCTAGCTAACAGCCTTAAAGTAGCATCATCCACTAGAAAGGTGAGATCAGCCACATAGACACATTTGCATTTTTATTAGCTCCACTTAAAAGGAAAAAAGAAACATGTGGAATTTATAATATATTAAATTTAACTCAGTGCAATCAAAGCTAAAAAGGTTTCTAAGGAGATATTTGTACTTTTTATATTAAATCTTTAAAAAATCCTGTGTGTACATTATACTTATAGTACATCTCAGTTTGATTAACCACATTGCAAGTGCTTAGTGTACACACATGACCACTGGCTGCCATTGTGGGAGGCACAGGTTCCAAGGAAGCTTTAACTGGAATAATCGCAGTGACAATAGACAGAAGCAATTCAACCCTGTCCCACTCCCTGGAATCTTTCCCAAAGAATTAAAGTCAGAATACTATAGTGATCCATACACATCTATGTTTAGAGCAGTAAGGTCCACAAGAGCAGAATTAGGTATCCATCAACAGATGAACAGATGAAGAAAATGTGGGAAATACACACAGTGGAGTTTTACTCAGCCATTAAGAACAAAATTATGTTTATTTGCAGGAAAACGGGTGGACCTAGAGAATATTACGCTAAATGAGATTAGACAGTCTCTGAAAATCAAGGGTCCTGTGTTTTTTCTCCTATGCGAAAGCTGGGAAGAATATGAAAAACCAAAGGGACTGGAGATGAATGAATAGCAAGACCAGTGGAGTAGCGGGAGGGGCTTGGGGTGTGAACTAAGGAGGAGAAAAGGAAGACTGAGGAAGAACACAGTTCCTCCAGGGCTCTGTTCCTATATGAAGGTATCACTCCCAACCTCACTAAATGATGGGAGAGGCCAGGATGGAGTGGGGGTCACATGGAGGAAAATACAGCCAGTGCTGCACGCACGTATGGTTGCATCACTTCCAATCTCACTATGATGCATAATTAGGATGCACCAGTGAAAGTGCAAAAGTAAAAATTAAAGCAATAATTCAGCACTAGCTGAGCGTTGGCTCTCGTATTTGTTAGGGCTACTATAATGAGGGACCACCGGCTGGGTGGCTTACATTCTTGCAGTGGCTCATGGGTCTGGAGGTGACAAGGCAGGTCAAGGTGTTTGCAGGTCTGGGCTCCTCTGAGGCCCCTCCCTGTGTCTTGTCGATGGCCCTCTTCTCATTGTGTCCATGTATGGTCTTCCCTCCATTCTAGGATGCTCCCCCCCCAACCCTCTCTCTCTCTCTCTCTCTCTGTCTCTGTCTCTCTCTCGTGCTGGGGATGGAACCCAGGGTCATTCTGCCTCTGAGATATGTAGCTCATATGCTCAGCCATGATTTTTGTATTTTATTTTGAAATAGGGTCTCACTAAGTTGCTGGGGGCCTTGCTGAATTTCTAAGGCTGGCCTCAAACCTGTGATCCTCCTGTCTCAGCCTCCCAAATACTGGGACTACAAGCACGTACCACCATACTTGGCATGGACCTGTTTTAACTTAACCACTTCCTCAAAGTCATTCTCAAATACAGTCACATCCTGAGGTATTATGGTTAAGGTTTCAACATATGAATTTTGGGGAGGAGACACAATTTAGTCCACATCAGACATCATGCTAAATATTTTTTATAATCATTTTCAATTTTCACAAAAATCTTATGATTTTTCCAGCTGACCCAACACACAGGGCTCTAAAGTGAATATGGGTGGTATTAGGAGTTGACTTGTATCCCCACTGCCCAAATGTATAATGAGGTTCTAACCTTGGTACTGGCGAGAGTGACTATATTTAGAAATGGCATCTTTGCGTATGAAATTAATAAAGAAGAGGTCATATTGATTTGGGATAGCCTTAAGTCCAATGATCAGTGTCTTTATAGGAAGACTGTGTGAAGACACAGAGACACACAGGGAGAAGATTATGTAGAGGGGCAGAGATATGAGCGGTCTGTATGCCAAAGAACACACTGGATTGCTAGCGACCACCAAAAGCTGGGGGAGAGGCATGGAAGAGATTGTCATCCAGTCCCCTCAGAAGGAAACAAACTTGCCCACATCTTGACTTTATACTTCTAGCCTCCAGAACTCTGATGCCAAAGATTTTTGTCATTGTAAGCTATAAGATTTGTGGAACTTTGTTACAAATGCCTTAGAAAACTAATACAGATGGGAAGGGAGAGACATTCATGAAAATAATTGCTTTGGATGATAATATGTATGACTCAGGGGGAAGAATGGAGGTGCAGCAAGTGTCTGGGGACTTATAGCAAAGAACAATTTCAGAGGAGGATGGGAATTATGGTCTCAGAATCTCCATACAAATGGGCAGCCTCAGATATAAAAGAGACTAATGAGAAAAGGTGGTAGATGTGATATTTTTGAATCATCAAGACTCGGCTGGAATTCAGTGTTGGTATAAACTGAAGCAAAGGCAGTGCAGTCAGCCCTCTGGAGCCATGGGTTTTGCATGTGCAGATTCAACCCATCATGGCATGAAAAGAGAAAAAAATTGTTTCTATGCTCAATATGTACAGACGGTTTTCTTGTCATTTATTCCCTAAATAATATAGCACAATGGCTGTTTACATAACATTTACATGGTAGTGGTTATTGTAAATATTCTAGAGATGATTTAGAGTGTACAAGAGGATGTGGTTAGGTTATATGGGAATTCTACATCATTTTATAGATGGGGATTGAGCATCACAGGCTTTGGTATAAAAGGGGGTACTAGAACCCATCCTCTGAGAATACTGAGATGACCATTTACCTATCACCTGGGGAGATATTTTGTATTAAAAAATCAGAAAGACTGATGATAATCTGAGGTTCTGACTGGGCAATCAGGCCAGCAGAGTGGAGGGAGAAGGTATAAATAACAACGAATAGGAGTGGCATCCTTAAAGACATAGCCAGGACCATGTGGACCTCCGGCTGAACCAATCTCCTTCGTTTCCAAGCCATAGACTGGCTCAGAGAGAAGATAATGCAGTAAGAGGGTGATGTAAACTCTCTAGGCATCTGCACAAGCTTCTCTAGCTGCATGAGGGGAAAGCGTGCATCGTACTTGTGTTTATCCTGCTTTACTGGCAACTTCACCTCCCAGGGGCCGTGACTAAGGAATTTCCACTCTGAACCTAATTATGAGCTGCCAGTTGGCTGGTGAAGTGGAAATGACAGGGATTGGAAGAAAAAACCAGATGGGATTTCTCCTTTTAAGGTCGCCAGGGCTTCATAAAGTTCATGAGTGCCAGGGAGAAGAAAGGACGAATGTGGTTAGGGTGGTTCCCTAGATTTCAAAAAGAGCAAAAAAGTTGGAGCTGTGGCTCAGTGGTAGAGTGCTCACCCAGCATGTACACAGCCCGAGATTCCACCCACAGCAGCGCCATAAAAAAATCCCACAGCATGTTTTTTGTAGTTCTTATTGGTCAGTGATGCAAAATTCCACAGGCTTTCCTCCTTTCTCCGTTTCCACCATCAAAAGTCATTTTAAGTGAATCACTCAGGGATTAAAGTTGCATTTTAAAATTGAAATTTGCCCAGGACTGGAGTTTGTAGGAGGGTGGACATGGTGCTCAGGCAGAGTCAAGCAGCCTTATAAAGCTCTTGTCCATGGTTGGATCCAGGCGGAAGGCACTCTCTCTGCTTTTGGGAAGGACACTTAATCAATGTCATCAGGGCATCCTGTTGACTGAGCTTTTCACATGCTATTCATACTTATTAATTATAAATGGCAGCTTCTTTTGTTTCTTTTTCATTAGTTTAGATAGCCTCACCTTATTAGATAAACCTTGTTTTATTTTGTTAGCACTCTTACAGGAAGCAAAAATGTAGGTACCACTTTTAGTTTGAAACTATGATTATCCAATAATAATACCTCAAGATCCGTATCACTCTGTATTCTAGTGTGAAACAGCAATGTACAATGAGAAAGCAAAGTATACATTGTCCTCATCAACCCCCAATACTGCACAGGACACATTTTAATACTAACCATAGAGGCAGACAACCAGTGCTGAAGCCACATTGGAGAGGCCCCAAATGGAACGCTGTACCCTTCTTGACCCCAGGCCTTTAAATACAGATTTTTGTATTAATATATTCTTATCAGCATTACCAAGGCAACGGGCTAATAGTAACTTATTTTATTATTATTGTTATTATTATTATTATTATTATTATTATTATTATTTTGGCAGGCAGCGCCTCCTTGTCTTTGGGCAGTGCACTTACTAAGTACAGGGGTAAATAATGTACCTTGTTTCCACCTCTGCTGTATTGGGCTTTATTGGTTGCCCATCAACTATGGGTGCTTTGAAGACACACATGGAGTTTCCCTTTCTGGGTCCCAAAGAATGGGAAAGAAATACAGGCACTGATTAGAGCCAGTGTGACTGTGTGTAATCTCTAAGAGCAAGGCATAAGGCTTTTGCTTTCTTTACGGTTCTGAAAAGTGCCAGGCAGCGTCACTGTGATCTAAGGGTTTGCAATTGTCTTTCCATATTTTCCAGAGCTAAAGGCTTTACTATGAGTAAACATAGGATAAAGGGTAGAAAGGAGCCCTTCAGTGTAACAGCTGCCACCCCTCCCTGCCTGAGTGCCTGCGCAGCACCCAGGCTCTGACCACTTTTATATTTTGGAAGTGAATACCACAGCAATTTTCCAATACCGGCACATGAAGTGCTTTACGTATGTTGATAAATTAATTCTCAGAAAAACCCATGAAGTAGATACTACTACTACTATCCTACCCCTCTCTTTTGATGCTGGGTATTGAACCCAGGGGGGATTCTTCCTCTGAGCTATACCCCTTGCCCTATTTTATTTTTTATATTGAAACAGGGTCTTGCTAAGTTGATGAGGCTGGCCTCAAAGCTGCAATCCTCCTGTCTCAACCTCCCAAGTACTGGCATTACAGGTGTGCACCACTGTGTCTGGATTACTATTCTTATTTTACATATAAGAAAACCTGAAAATTCAGAACATTTAGATAACTCTTAAAAATCACAAAGTAAGCAGCAGAGTGAGGATTTCAACTCAGGAAGCCTGGCTGCAGTCTTCTTGCAAGTAATTACTGTACTGCCTCTGATAATAACAAAAATGCACCTGCTTCCTTTATAAAGAACTCACACAAATGAGATCAAGGCCAAGTGAATGGTCTCTGTTCATTCTCAAACTATTTAACACCCCACTTCCTGTGGGCATCAAGAGGGTCTGTGTCTTGCGCTCCCCAGTTTCCAGCCCTCAGCTCTTCCCTTGCTAAATGAATGATTGAGCGAAGGCAATGTCCTCTTTGACTTTCTCAGTAATCACAGTCTCTGCAGATGGTGCCAATAAAGCCTTGTGTCTGGCAACAACATCTGGAAGAGAAGTTTTCCTAGATTCCACTTTGCATCCAATGCTTCTTCCCTGAGGTGAACCTTGTTGAAATCCCATGAGTCTTGGCTGGCCATCCAGTTGAACACATGGGAAATGTTTTTTCCTCATGCTTAAAATGCATACAGCTCACTGACCACAGATTTCTAGTCCTGAAATGAACCCTAGTTGGAGTCTACAGAAGAAGATATAGAGATCTGAAGGCGTGAGGGCTAATCCAGACAGTCATGGAGAGATTCCAGGCTAAAAACCAACACTCTGCTTTTCAACCTTGAATATGGAAGGAAAACCTGGAGTATTCATGATTTTATGATATGAGCCTTGATAAAATTTCACATAACATTTGAATTAAGTTGAGAAAAACTCTTTTAGTTTGCTTTTAAACAAATGGCTTTAAAAGACTGTTTCAATGATGGACAGTTTTAGGACTTATACAAGTACATATGTAGAAAGCTCACTGACAATAAAACTGATGGTATTACTTCTGGCTTTGATGAAAGCTCAGGGAAAGTTCTGTACAACCAGTGTTTTGTTTTGCACATCATAAATCAAATAAGTGTTCTATAAAAGATGAAAGGCATTTGAAACATTCAGAAGTGCATCATTTGTGGAAATCTCTGAGCATCCATGAACCAAACTAGACAGCACTTCAGACAAACTCAAATTATTTCGCTAATGGAAACCTTAGGAAAGAGGGTTTGCGTCAAGGGCTCTGTTTGAATCAAGGTCCATTAAAATATTACTTTAACAGATGAGCCATTTGTGGAATTGGATTTTCAAAGAAAGGGCTAGTCTGTATTTTGAAACGAGTAGCTTATGGTTGTACTTGGAAAGGAAGACATTTGTTAATCTAGGGAATAAGTATTTCCCTAATGATAATATTAATAGTGATCAAAGGTGTTAGTGGTTATTAACTAGTCAGTGCCAGATAATTACTAGATACATGACACAGATACAACCAGTTTCTCTTTCCTCAGAGCCTCCTCAGTCCTTGGGTCACGTTTCAGGTATGGCAGCAACCTCACCTTCACAGTCCCTGTGGCATGTCATTTACCATCAACAGGGACTCTCCCTTTAAAAAAGAATTTTTTAAAAAATAGACAAGGTGAGTTGTTAGCGCCACATATGAAATGAATGCAGATTCAGGATCAGGAGATAGATCCTTTTACTCTAAGTTCTATAAAAACAAAAGCCACACAACTGAGGACAAGTGAAGGGTACTTTGCTGTAGCAAGGAAGTCAGCCACCATCATTGTGTTTTGGCACAAACTCACAGGCAGTATGGGAAAAGGGCAGGCTTCAGGTGCAAGAAGCTGTTGACTGGGGGGAGTTGGAGGCAGTTGACAAAAAAATCAAAAAGAAATGCATCCTGTGAGACTGGGTAGCAGTGTGTAATTGAGGTTCTTTGGTTGATCCTAAGTTGGAAGTAGGGCTCAAAATTAGGGCAACTGTCAATTATTAATCAAGTCTTAATTATTTGGAGATGATTGCTACAGGGATTTTTGTTGTTTCCTGGACCAGTTGCTAGGAATTACAAGAGACACTTGCTTGACTTTCTAGAAGTCTGACTTGTCGGCTGACCTCCTGGGATGATTCTAAAGATAGTGGGTTGGTTTTTGGGGCTGGTTGCTGTAGATTGAGTTCTTATGGTCCACATGGGTCATTTTATTTGTGATCTGGCCATACAATCAGTCAGTCTATCTTCTTCTTTCCAGATCCAGGCTTAGCAAACATTCTGTAAAGAGCCAAATATAAAATGTATTCCGCTCTGCGAGCTGTATTGTCTCTTGCAATTACTCAAGTTTGACATTTTAGTGGGAAAGCGACCATAGACAATAGGTAAACAAATGGATTTGGCTGTGTTCCAATACAACTTTATTTTTTAAAAACAAACAGCAGGCTTGATTTGGCCCTGTGGCCTTAGTTCATTGACCCATGTTCTAGAGTGAAAAGATGGTACAAAATCAACATGTGTGCAAATTGCAGGCATCTCCTCTGTTGTAACCCACTCCCACCCAGCCAAATTTAATGCTACGGAAGCTGTGATTATTGTGGTCTAGTGTCTGAGAGGTGTCACATCCAAGAAGCATAGTTCGACAACCAAAACAATTTTCAGAATTCCATCACCTTTCCTTTTTCTCAAAGGATATTTTATACTGACCATTGAATAATTAAAATGATACTCAGTATCTTGTCACTTTCCTTCTGTCTTGTTCCTCCATAGCCCATACTCCAATTCCATAACCTTTTAGTTGTCAAAACTCTTCTCCCAAACTCTTCCATGCTCAGTGAATCGGCATCACTCCCCCCTCAACACATGCCAGGCAATAGCAGCACTGTCAAATGGACTAACCACCCTGTAGTCCTTGGCTGAGCCTCCACACATTTGAAATATAGCTGCCACAGTTCCAGGCATCACAAACAGATTTAATAGTACCCAGAGGTCGTAGATGCCATTTTTTTTTCTTATAAGCCCTCTTCTAGGAGCTTCTCCTTCTTGTCTCATTAACTGGATTGCATCACAACTAGGTCAACACTGTTAGAGCCAATGGACCACCATGACTGGCTCAGACCAAGCCAGACCACAGGCTAAGGCTGGTGATACATCTTGTCTTCTCTGCTGTACTTGGCCTTATAGAAGAGGGTGGGTGTAAGTGAATGAGTGAGGTTCCACGGGAAGGGTGGAGAGGGGATTGGTAAAAAAATAAAATGACCAGCATTCAGCAAGAGGCAAAATGGCTAGACAGGACAGTGGCCAGATAGAAAAGGTGGTAGGAGAAAAATAGGGGAGCTATGAAGAGCCTGTTCCCAGGTTTTCAACATTTCTTAATGTCAAGAATATCCCTTCCTGTGGTGGACAGAGGGCTGAGATTTCTTGATAAAGTGTTGGCTCTGCTCTCCCTCTCTACACAAGGGCTGGTAAGAACATATTGGCAAATATGTTCTTTCTTATCTCCAGCCCAAGTCTGATACGATTCTTCTCACATATCAAACCCTCGTGAGTACACAGAGCTGTGCACACCCCACCATGGATTATTTGAGCAGGGCGAGCTCTGGTCTGGGGCTGGAAACACCTAGGTGTGAACACTAGCTCAGCCTGTTACCAGCCTGTGACCGTGAACCCAGTTCTTCAACTGTGATGAATATCGGCTACCCAATCTAGGAAGAGGGATTCTGTCTGTCATCCTAGCTCAGGTAGTCATTGTGAGGGTTAACGAATGGAATATCTTTTTCAGAAAGTACCTGGCACACAAGCACCAAATATTTCGTTCTTCCCTTGTATTAAGTGATCCTGCCCACTTACTGTTTCCGGAACTGCTCCCTTGTTTATAAGAGCTGCCTTCACATGTGTATTCATGCCATTTCTTCTTGTTTGGCCGCCTTCTCCACCTGCAAAGACCTTTTCTATCCTTTCCACCTGATTTCTTATCTACTTTTGAATGCCTGGCTTGACTATGGACTATCAGTGAAGCTCTGTCCTTTAACACAGACTCAGGGTGTCATTTTCTGAAGGAGCCACTGGGCCCTATGAAATGAGAGCATCACAGATGCGATGTCAGAAGAAGCCCAGAAGGTCCACACTGTTTAGGAGCTAGATGGATCATCAGAACAGTGGCATCAGGAAATTGTCTGTCTGCACTACAGGGCTGTTTAAATAAAAATCTGGAATATTTTAAAGCAGGAGAAGGCTAGCCTTGCATCAGACCATCATCTATATATCCGGCCTTCAGGCGGTCTCATGTTTCATGGTAAATATGTAACGTGGACGCTCCTATCTGCCTCCTCCATGCCAGGACAGACTTCGTTAATGTACCACGATGTTTTTTTTTTCACTAAGCCTGGACATAGCCTCTGCATTTTTCTCTCCCCTCTCCAGCATTTTTTCAAAACCACTTTACAGGCAACTAATACCAATTTATCAGAATTGGCACTTATATTGAAGCCTATTTACTATTCTTGGTTTTACTGTTATTTTTTCTTGCTTGTTAATTTTCCTGAAAGTCTCTCTCAGTGGAAATGCATCATCTCCTGATACTGATCACTTCTTTGTTCTCGTCTTTTGGCCATCAGAAATTTCTTATATCCACATCCAATCTCTCCTGTGGTTAAAAAAAAATAAAAAAATAGGATTGTCCTTATCTTTCAACCAGAACAAGCATCTCAAAGAAATATACTTTTTTTTTTGCTTTACAAAATAAAAGAAATATCAAAGGAGAAATGAATCAATCCACTTCAGTGAGACTACTGTGAAATTTATTAGAAACAAGCCCCCATATGCACAGGGGCCACACCTGGCACACTAGACTCACTTTTAAGTGCGCTAATGTGTTTCCATAATATACTGCTCTTAAGCACACTTTCATCATTTAAAGCACTTTATACACATTTTCTAATTGATTTATTACCTTAGGGCTAGTTCAGAACCCAGCAACTACAGTGATTAAAAAGCCAGAAGAACTGATTTATGATGAAAGATTAAGAATCGAATAGTATCTGGACTTTGACCTAACAAGGATCTGTGGGCAGGGATCTTAGCCACCTCTCATTACCTGGCAGCATGTGAACCCCAAAGCAAGAGCCAAGTGGTTCCACTTGACCACTTGAAGTTTCAAAATGGAAAGTTTCTTTCTTTAATTTTAAAAGAAGGAAAATCCAGTGAGGCAGATTGATGTCCAGAGGCAATGGGCTGCCCCAGAAAGCTGCTTACTCAAGGTTGCTGCAGGATGGAGGTCCAGAGCAGGGAATGATGCTCTTCTCCATTCAGGGGAAAACAAAATGACAAACAAAACACCCCAGAGCCTTCTACTCCACTCGTCCTGCCCTCTTCTCTCCAATAGCCCATCTGTTTTGAATATATGATTTTGGGAATTTCTATTGTCCTTGTGTCTCTGGAAATAAACTGAGAATCTGCAACACTAGATCTAAGAGAAACAAAGATCTAATCTGCTGTGGAGGATGCTCTCTGTCAAAAAGATGGTCTGTTGATTACATGTGCCAAAATGGGCATTTATGTGAATAATTCCTCCAGGTGTTTGGTTTAGAAAGTTTTAGTTTTGCATAAAATGTGTAATAATAATAATACCAACAAAACAGCTCATAGATTCTTCGTTTTTTTAAGCCCTTTGTTTTTACTTTTAGTTATTATTTTAAGGATGCATGCCTCTCAAAGATAATATTGTTCCTTTGCTCCACAGTATTGATTTATAAATGCAGTCATCCCCCAAAACATCAAATGAACATGATGCATATCAAATGATTCAGATAATTTGGGGAGAAAGAAAACTTAAAAAAAATAGAGTCAGCTGGGCGTAGTGCTACATGACTGTAATTCTAGTACTTGAGAGACGGAGACAGGAAAATCACAGGTTTCAGACCAGCCTTAGCAACTTACGAGACTCTCAGCAACCATCGAGACTCATTTTCAAGAAAAAATTAAATTAAAAAAGAGCAGAATTTCTCTGGGTTTAATCCCAAGTAACGAGAGAGGGAGGGAGGGAGGGAGGGAGAAAGAGAGAGAGAGAGAGAGAGAGAGAGAGAGAGAGAGAGAGAGAGAGAGAGAGAGGAAGAAGAAGAAGAAGAAGAAGAAGAAGAAGAAGAAGAAGAAGAAGAAGAAGAAGAAGAAGAAGAAGGAAGAAGAAGAGAAAATAGAATAGAAGAGAGGGGAGAGAGGAGAGAGGAGAGGAGAAAAGAAACTGAGTCATCCCTACCTGAAGAATGATACTAATGCTGAGGACAAGAGATCACAAACCCTTCTTGACTGGCCACCGTGTGACTGAATTCTTCTCATTGGTGAGGGAGAGGTGAGGCCTGGGACTTAGTCACTCACAGGGCTGGTGTCTGTCCTTGTCAGATAGGACTGCAGTGGAAATCAATGATACTGACCCACAACTCTTGGAAAAACATCTGTTGAAAACCTAAAGTTCAGGGTTCGTTAACAGAATTAGTTTAATGGGGTAAATTAATTCAAAAGGATGGGCAGGTCCAGAAGAGACTCTGAGCACTGAAGCAGTTCAGGAAGCCTAAATTATGGTCATGGGTGTGCATGAAAGGTTTGAGATAGGGCACATAAAGTGGGTTGGAGACTGACAAGTAAGCAAAGGGTGCAGGTGCAATGACTGTCCCCATGTAAAACAACTCCAGGGAGCCCCACTGCGTGTGCTGTGAACGGTGCCCCTTCTTGCTCCCAGGAGTTGGGAGACAGAATCTCAGAGGGGGCATTGACAGAGCTTCAGGGATGCGGAGGAGACCTGAGCTCTTCAGAAGTGTTGGCAAAGAGTTCCTGAGAAGGTGACTTTAAGCTAACTTATGATGATGTGGTCTTAACCAGAAGATGGAATGAATTAAGTTTGAGAGATAGGAGAAAGCAGCTGTGGATCTCAGGCAATCTAAGAGAACAAGGTTTATCCTGAGCAAGCCTTTAGAATGGCAGGAGGAAATACGAGCTATAGAAGTAGGGGTGTGAGGTGAGGAGGGAGGTGCTGATCTATGCAAATCATGAAAGACATGTAGGAGTTTGGCTATCATTCTGTAGGCATGGAGAAGCCACTGCAGAATTGCATAGCAAATTCCTTGATCATAGAGTGATTTGGAAAAATCATATGCTCAGTGGTACACAGAATGGGGGTGGGGTAAGGCTGGTGGTAGGGGACCAGTTAGGAGGCTGGTTGAAATGATCTGGTCAAGAAGCAATAAGAGTCTGAACAAACCCACTATATGGCAGTCAGAGAAGTGGCAGGGACAGGTCTACACAGCTATTTCCTCTACACCCTTGCTCCTGTCTGTCTCCTTCCAGATGAATCAGGTTGGATGTCATTCGCATTTATGCTGTTGACGTCACTACTGGCGAGCACATGGAAATATCTATATATGATCTGTTTTTTACTTGATTAGGAGTAGAAGTTGACAAATATCTAGAACAACAGAACCCAGAACCTTTTTCTTCATCTGGAGAAAACTGACTGTGCCTTATTAATGGTGGAATTCAGTTCATAACTCTTTGCCATACTTCTCATTAATCTCTTAGTGTATTTTCATTCATATTTATAAGCAAATATGTACTTTTATATGGATATGTACACATTCAAAAGAGTTGAGAACATACTGCAAAGAGCAATTTTTTTTGTACTTGGTACATTGTAAATATTACATCATGTTGGGGTATAGACTGTCAGACGGATGTATGTACACACTCTTGGTGTCCTCCGCACCGAGCACCTTCCCCTTCTTTCACCTCACCACGCTCTTTGATATTGGAATTGGTAGTTTCGTATACATTTGCAGCATCGTTTCTACTATTACTCTCTTTATGGCTTCATCCCTCTTCCCTGATCCTCCTCAGTCACTCTTTTAGAATCTCTGCTCGTCCCTCTGATATCGCCCTTATTTCTGAATCTCTCTCTAGCTTCCACATTTAAGAGAAAACACATCTACTAATATTTTTGAGACTGGCCATACTCTCTTAGTGAGATATTTCCAAGTTCCATCCATTCTTCTGCAAAAGGTGAGATTTTGTTCTTACCTATGGCTGAGCAAGATTTTATTGTGTTTGTCTCTCATTGTTTTGCGATCCATTCATTTGTTGATGGACACCGAGGCTGGTTCCATAGTTTGGCTATTGTAAATTGTGCTGCTATGTACATGGATTTGCAAGTGTTATAACATTCTGATTTCATTTCCTTTGGGAAGATGCCCAGAAGCACTTTCTCAAGGTCATATGGTGTTTCCATTTCCAGCCTTCTAAGAAACCTCCACACGGATCTCCATAGCAGCTGTACTACTTTTCAGCCTTACAGTGTAATAGAGTTTTTATTTCCTTACAACCTTGTCAGCATTTATTATTATTTGTGTTTTTATGACTGCCATTCTTTCTGTAGGTAGGTGGAATTTCAGTATAGTTTTAATTGCAAAAAGCAATTTTGCATTCTATTTCCCTCTTTACCCTTGTACTATAAATATTTTTCATTTCACAAAAAATTCCTAGAAGATGTAACTATGAATGATTGCATAGTTGCTTTTGTATTATTTTATTACTACTGACTCAACTAATCCTGGAAATTTAAGTAATTTGTGTTTTTTAACTATTATAAATAGTGTTATAATGCACATATTTATTTATATATTTATTTATTTATTTTTGTGGTACTTGGGATTGAAGTCAGGGACATTCTACCTCTGAGATACACCCCCAGCCTTATTTTATTTTTTATTCTGAAACAGGGTCTCACTAAGTTTTGCAGGGCCTCACAGGTTGCTGAGGCTGGCCGTGAACCTGTGATCCTCCTGACTCAGCCTCCCAAGTACTGGGATTACAAATGTGCACCACCACGCCTGGATTAACACATATTTTTATAAGAATATTTATAGCAGTTTAAAAATAATGACCCCCCCAAACTGAGTACAACCTATATATCTATCCATACAAGGAGAAACCATAGATGGGCAAATTAGATGAGCTAACTAAGGGGGATGGGAGGGAGAAGAGGGAAATTCTCTAATGTTCATGATGTACATTCATAAACATATCAAAGTCAATCACCAAACCAAACATGAAAAGGAGGGAGAGGGAGGAAATGTGGTGGGAAGTGGGGAAGGGCTAAATGGGTGTTGTGTGCATGTATGCCTTTTCTTGTACCCCATTAAGATGTATGACAACAATGCACCAATAAAAAAGAGAATAACCAAATTGTTGTATATTCATGCAATAGAGTGCTACTCAGCAATATGAAGGAAGTAAACACTGACACATAAAACACAACAAATCACACATACATTCTTTTGAGTAAATGATAGTGAACAGTAGAGCAGTGGCTGCCTCACAGGGATGCAGCTGACTGAAATGGGCAAGAGAGAACTTTCTGGAATGATGAAGATGGTCTATGCCTGGAATGGAGTGATGGTCATCTGGGCATAAACATCTATCATAGTTCATCAAACTATACATTTACAATTCATGAACTTTACCTTATATCATTATACCTTAAATTTTTGTGGTACTAGAGATTGAAAACAGGGGAATTCTATGATGTGCGTACCCTCAGAACTTTTTTTTTTTCAGGTCTGGGGATGGAACCAGGGGCATTCGACCTCTGAGCTATACCCCCTGCCCTATTTTTTTTATTCTTTATTTTGAAACCTGATCTCACTGAGTTGCAGAGGGCCTCACTAAGTAGCTGAGGCTGTCCGTGAACCACGATCCTCTGGTCTCAGCCTCCCGAACGCTGGGATTACAAGCGTCCACCACCACGCCCAGCTTTTTTTTTTTTTTTTTTTTTTAAATAGGGTCTCATTAAGTTTCTGAACACTGGTATTGAACCTGTGGTCCTCTTGTCTCAGCTTCTAAGTACTGGGATTATAGGCATGTACCATAGTGCCTGGCTTATACTTTCATTTTTAAACATTTCTAACAGATATTTTTTTCTCTGGGTTAATGAATTAGATGGAAATGTGGAGTAATATGGAAAACTTATATGGAATAAATCACAAATCCCACAGGTTAGGAACCATGGATTTCAAGTCATAAACTCTAATATGGTAGGGAACAAGACATAAAAAAATGTCACTGCAAATCCAAAGCATTAGTCCTACCACAAACTCCTGGGTTTATGACCCTCTTACAAGATACCTAATATATAAGATTGCTGTGTGCACTGCCATAAAAGAACCTACACATGTCTATTCTGAAAAACAGTTACTTTAATAAATAAGATAAGCAGAAGAACAAGGAATATAAAAACTTTTAGAAGGTCAACAAAGCCTGGGGAGATAAAACTCAGTAGTACAGAGATAGATAGAAATGCAATAGAGTTTTCTGTGTTTTAGATAGAAAATTACAAAATGCCATTTGAGCTTATAGCTGGAAATGGAGTAGGACCTTGTAGGCATGTAATTTACCAACCAGGTAGGAATCTGATCATATCTGCATAAAGGAAACTGATGGATAACTCTTTGGCTGCCTTTTCACTTAATGAAAAATGTCTCACCCACAAGGAAACCAACTTAACAGGTGGAAAATATTCTGTCTTATTCTGGGTGATAGTTGCATGAGGTTCTATAATTTTCAAAATTAATAAAAACTGAGCATCAAAGATCAGTGCATTTTTTGATATCTGTACCTTCATAAAAATTATATACATAACAGCAAGGAAGAAAAATATTTTTCCTCTTTTTGTCACTGTCCCAATTGTAAGTCAACATCCACTAAGTAGTGGTTCAGAGTTCTAAAATGGGTCAGGATGAGACCCATTATATGGAGAAGTGGCCAAATTCATTTAAGCATCTAAGAGATACAGGTCATCTCTGAAAAGCAGATGGACTGGCCAGAATTGAGGCACCATGTCTTAGCATCCTTACTGCCATAATCTATAAGACTGACCATGTAACTTAGAGGAAGGAAGATTTATTTGCTCATGTTTTTTTTGTCCAGGCCATGTGAGGCCAGGGACTATGTATCTTGGAGTGTGGTGAAGAAAAGTGGAGAGAAGGATAGCATGAGAGAGAGAGAGAGAAAGAGAGAGAGAGAGAGAGAGAGAGAGAGAGAGAGAGAGAGAGAGAGAAAAGAAGAAAAAAGGAGGAACCCTATATATAATCTCCAGGGCCACAGCCCCACAAATCCACTTTCTCCAGCCATACTCCACTGGCCCAGGCCACTGCCCAGATAAATCCATTCCAATGCCATTATCTACTACTGAAATTATAGTTCTCATGACTTAACTATATCAACCATCAATCAATATTAATAAAGGAGCTTTTTAGAAGACATTCAATATGTAACTATAACACACCAACTATGCCACTGCCCTCCCTGGCCAGGCCCAAAGCCAAAGAAGTCCTGCTGTGCACATGGAACCCAGCATGGGGATAACAAATAGATTTCCTCTTCACAGGAGTCTTGGGCAAATGAAGATCTCATCCTTGCTCAAAGAGGAGACACTGATTAGTGTTGTCTGTTCCTTCAGTGGTAGGGTGCATTGGAGACATGTAGGCCAAATATTTTCTAACCCCTCTTGGACTGAGTGTTTGATTGAGGAAGGAGGAGGAGGACTGGATTCTCAAGACTACCAGGAATTTTCTCTAGGAGTGGAGGCTATGGTGGTTCTGGGAATGTTCAGCCACACTAGACAGGATATCAGATTCCATTTTTTCCCAGAAGCATTCAGGGGTGAAAATGGCATATTGGACAGAGTTTGACTGAATACTCTGATGGGGCTGGACATCAGTGGAAATCAGGTCAGTGAAAAGATGACTGAAGCCAGGTAAGATGGGGACAGGGAAAGTGAGTGTTGACTAATTTGGAAGAGGGCCCTGGGTTTCTCTGCCTGGATTGGGGTGTAGACTGCTGTTGTAGTATGCATACTGGATGGACTGTGGATAAAGAGCCATGGGTTGATGCATTCTAGTGCTTTTCATGACCCTTCGTTTGTTCGTTTGTTTGTTTTATGATACTGGGAATGGAACCCAGGGGCATTCGACCTCTGAGCTACACCCCCAGCCCTATTTTTTACTCTTTACTTTGAAACAGGGTCTCACTGAGTTGCAAAGGGCCTCAATAAGTAGCTGAGGCTGTCTACGAACTGCGATCCTCCTGTCTCAGCCTCCCAAATGCTGGTATTACAAGCATGTGCCATCAAGCCTGGATTTTAATGACCCTTTGTCTCTTGAAGTCAGGATTGCTGCCAGGACCTAGGTTCCAGGGATCAAATGTTCTACATTTTCAATCCCTGAAAGTTTCCTCTGTTACCTTTCCAGGCTTTAAACCTCCTCTTCTCTGATAACCAGTTATCACAGTTTGCCTGGTGTAGCCTGGAATTGAGGGATCTCCTGGAATGTGGGACTTTCAGTGCTAAACTGTTAAAGTCCTGAGCAAAACATGGCAACTGGCCACTCTAGTCCCCACAGTTCTGTTGGTCGTTATCTTTGATTGACTTAGCCCGGTTTTGAACTTCATTTAATGGAGTCGGACACTGCTCCTTTTTGCTTCTGGCTTCTGTCAAGTGCCGTCATGTCTGTGTGAGTTGAGCCCTATTGCTGCAGGTAGCAATAGTCTTTATTTTTCTTTCTGCTGAAGAGAATCCCATTGTATGAATACACATTCAGTTATGCATTATCTTATTGAAAGGTATTTAGGTTCTGACACCTTCTGATGTGAATAACAAAGGAAATTCTTTATCATGTATGTCTGTGCAAGGTATGCCTGTCTTTACTGTAAGTCTTCAAATTCTTAGAATTAGGAGAAGGAATAAATTGTAAGCATCTCATGCTTCATTTGGGCTGCTGTAACAAAATGATGTAAGCTGGTATCTTATAAACAACATACACTTATTTCTTATAATTCTGGAATCTGGAGAATCTAAGATCAGGGTGCCAGCATGGTTACATTCTTGTGAGGACCCTTTTCTTGACTGTAGGTCAACAGCTTCTTGCCATATTCTCACATGGTGGAAGGAGATGGTGAATGAGCTCCTTTGAGCTTATTTTACAAGAACACTAATTTCATTCAGAAAAATTCCAGCCAGAGTTTTTATGAATGAAATTTTCTCCCATTACTTGGGAGGATAAGCCAGAAGGATGACAGGTTTGAGGCCAGTCTCAACAATTTAGCAAGACCCTCAGCCAGTTAGGGAGGCCCTGTTTGAAAATCAAACAAGAAGGACTGGGGGTGTAACTCAAAGGTAAAATGCCCTTGAGTTCAATCCTAGTTAAAAGAGAGAGAGAGCGAGCTAACCTAATCATTTTCCAAATGCCCGAATTCTAATATCATTACACTGGGGTTAGGCTTTTAACCTATGAGGGATTTTTTTGGAGGGTGGTACAAATGTGCAGACTACACTACATGTCTATAATATGATTGGTAATTATTCCATCAAGACAGTTTCCAGGTGGTGTCAGAGACTAACATATTTAGTTATTTGATTTTCATGATGACTTTGTGGTACCAACATCCATTATGCCCTACTTAACAGATGAGAATATTGTGGCATAGAGAATATGTGCCAGAGGTAGAATTTGAACTCCAGCAATCTGGCCCAGGAGCTAGCTTTCTCAACCACTTCACTAAATGCTGCTCATAAGCACAATCTTATTAGAAAGGGGTTCAACCTCCTGCCTCCCAAATACAGCACTGAAATCTGTAGTAATGTTAGGAAGTCAGTGCCATCAAGCCTCCTCCTAGGTCACATATGATCATGGACCCCAAAGTGATCTGTGCAAGTAAAGAATTGAAAATATTTTAGTACAAGAATTTGCCCATTCTATGGCTTCTACCTGGAGATCACTGTACCTTGCCCCTGATTTTGACAGCCACTCATTTTCCATGAAGGACTCTAGTCTTGAAACATCATGATCTTCTGAGAAGTAAGGTAGTTGTTATTGAGTGTGTTTTGTGATTCAATCATCTCCATGCTGTGAGGGATATAAGAAAGACAGAAAATAGAGATCCTGATTTTATTAGCAGAGTGAAAATGACCATTAACCACATTGTGCCTCTGAAAATATTAGAAATCGTGTCTCTCCATTCTCTCCCTTTTCTTTCCTCTCTGTTCCTTCTCTCCCTTCCTTTTTTCCTTCCTTCTTCAAGCTTCACTGAGGTATAATTCACAAATGAAATTTGTATGTATTTACAGTGTACGATATGACGCTTTGATATGTGTATTCATTGTGAAATAACTACCAAGTTTAAAGAACACATCCAGTTGACAGGTGGAAAGTTTGTCCCCCAGTTTCTAGTGCTTAGGGGTCTGCAGGAAAAGGACCTGAGAGTGATTGGTGAAAGAAAGTTAATCAGTACCATCTTTAACAGAACTGTTTTCCCCATAAACCAAGGGCTACAGGTGAAGCGGGCAGATAACACAAATAATTGCTTTCTTTCAAGGGTGAGTCATTTCTGGCCTGGGGCTCTAGATCCAGATTTTAGTTAGATCCCATCACTTTGCTACCGTCACTCCTGCTTTAGCACTGAGATTAATTTCTACCCTGATGGACTTGTGTGTGGCGAAACCACTCAGTGAGCTGTCTGAAGGTTTAATTATTAAAGCAGAAGAGGATCTGTGAATAATCGAAGGTCAAAGGAACACGAGGCCCTGATGAACAATGGCGGTCACTTAAAGTTAACGTACACATTGGAAACCTGATTTCACACCTGCTTGTCTGTGTGCTTTTCTACCTACCTTTCTCATTTTTCTTTTCTCTTAGAGTTCTTTTTATTCCCTCCCTTCAATATCTTCCACATCTTACCTCTTTCTCTAACTTTTTTTTTTGTTTTTGTTTTTTTTTTTTGGTGGTACTCGGGGTAGAACCCAGAGGCTTTCTACTCTGGGCTATACTTCCAGACCCATTTTTGTTTTATTTGGAAACAGGGTCTCACTAAGTTGCTGAGAGCCTCACTCAGTAGCTGAGGCTGGCTTTGAATATACGCGATCCTCCTGTCTCAGTCTCCCAAGCGTGGGGATTACAAGCGTGTGCCACCATGCCCGGCTTCTTTGTCTAACTTATACTCACCACTGGCCACGTGTATAATAAATGCACCAAACCCTAAACATTTAGAGTTTGCAGATGAGAGAATTGAGGTTAAAGGAGCAGAGAGCTAAGGAAGTGTCAGAACTAGAATATTTAGTGATTCACCACTAAATATTATTTATTAAATATTTTTGGTGTGGGGGATTGAACCCAAAACCTCCAGCAGGCTAAACTTGTGCTCTACCTGCCGAGTTTCCCAGTATTCTTATTTAGTGTTTGCCAAAGTATTTAAAATATTGATTACTAAAGGTATGCACCACCATTCCTGTTTTTTTCATGAATAATAAAAAGTGAAAAAGAAGGTAACAACCACAGTATTTACCAGACATAAATATCTGTATAAATCAAACCTATTTGAGTTTAAATTAAGGAATGGCCACTCTGATTACTAGAACGTGATAAAGAGCAAGAGATCATTTTTGAGAGCTTCCCCAAAGAAACCTTGGGAGTGAAGGACTTTTCTTGTTTTCAGGCTCATAGGCTTGTGCAGCTCTGTGGCGACCGACTTGGAGGATGTGGAGCTGCACAGAGCTTCCTGGGTAATGATCTGTTCCTGGGAAGTTGAATAATGGACCTTCCCGGGGCCACACTAGCAGAGCGGCTGCCCTGGGGCTTTGGAACTGGACTGCAGCTGTCACATCCACTTACTCAGACGACATGACCTTCATTCCACACCTGAGGCTGTTTCTCTGTGAGCCAAGTTGGCATGTATCAGGTGCAAAAGAGAAGTTCTTTACTGCGGAGAACAATCTGAAGTAATATCTGCTCATAAACACGGTCGTTTCCTCCGAGTGTGAGGCGTTAAGCAGCCTAGCTGGCCGCTTGGGGCTGCGCTTTCAGGCAGAACAGCAGCGGGTCTGAATCACCTTCCGGAAGCACCTTGTGGCAATTTGCTAATTATTTTTATGATGCCAGGTCAGCAATAAAGGTGGCCTCCCTGCTTGTGCTTTCTCTAGAAACACGTGACAGGAGAGACCATTTCTCAAATCTGCATTTGTGTGCCCCACTGTGAGTGAGGGAGGCTTGGAGTCCTCTGGCTGCGTTGCTTTGTACCTTTCTCCTTCTATTTCTTTCCTGGTCCCCTTCCCTTCCCTTCCCTTCCCTTCCCTTTCCTTTCCTTTCCTTTCCTTTCCTTTCCTTTCCTTTCCTTTCCTTTCCCTCCTTTCTTTCTTTCTTTCTTTCTTTCTTTCTTTCTTTCTTTCTTTCTTTCTTTCTTTCTTTCTTTCATCCTTTTTGGAGCTGGAAGTTGCAGTATTTTCCTTGGGTTACCCAAACAAAGGACCACACACTAGGTGGCTTAAAACAACACAAATGCATTTCTTCATAGTTCTGTAGCTTAGAAGTCTAAACCCAAGTTGTTTGGTAGGGTCACGATTTGTTCATTCTTTTTGGGTGGAGAGCTCCCAACACTTCTATCCTCAACATTCATTTCTTTGCAGATGCATCACCCCATTCTCCATCTCTCTTGCTGCAGGACATTATGCCTAACTGAGCTTGTGTCTCCTTTTCTTCTTCTCCTTCTCCTTCTTCTTCTTTTTGTGGTACTGGGGATGGAATCCAGGGGCATTTTATCTTCGATCTATACCCCTAGCCCTACTTTTATTCTTTATTTTGAGAGGTCTCACTGAGTTGCAAAGGGCCTCAACTGAGTAGCTGAGGATGTCTGTGAACCACAATCTTCCTGTCTCAGCCTCCTGAATGCTGAGATTACAAGCGTGCACCACCATGCCTAGCCTTGTGTCACTTCTAATCAGCACACCAGTCATGTTGGGTTAACAAGTCACCCTTTCCAGTTTGAGCCCATTTTAACTAATTGTTAGGACTTGTAAGAACTTGTAAGAATCCTATTTCCAAATAAGGTCACAGTCTGAGGTATTGTGGTATGATTTTAGCACATTTTTGGAGGGGAACACAGAAGAAACTGTAAGAGAAGCTATCTTTTGGAACCTCATTTATGAAAGTTGGAAGCCGGGATGGTGGCGGACACTTGTAATCCCAGCATTTGGGAAGCTGAGACCAGAGGATTGCGGTTTGCGACAGCCTCAGCTATTAGTGAGGACCTCTGCAACTTAGTGAGACCCTGTTTCAAAATAAAAGCCCCTGGCTTCCATCCCCAAACCCTAAAAAAAAAAAAAATAAAGTTGGGACATTTTTGCTAACTGCCTGGCATGAAGCTGGTTAAGAGGTTCTACAGCGTGTACACTGCAGGTAGAAAGAGGTGGGGCTCAGCGCCAAGCTCACACTAATGTGCCCGTGTGTTTATGAGTGTGCTCTCTGTGCACTACATTTATGTGAATGAACACAGTATTTTTGTTAGTGTTTTGATTGATAAAGAAAAAGAGGACTTCCCTCTCCTCGCTGAGTCATGGGCCATGTTTGAGGGATTCCTTCATTCTCTAGGAACTTCTGTGACATGACTCTTGTTTCCAGCCCGGAGGGACAAAAAATGTGCTCAGTGATATTATAAGTGCCACAGGATAGTTAAAACACTAGAAGGTAGTTATATCATAAAAATCCAAACTCTTTTAACTAAACGAGGCAACTCTGAAATTGAATGGAAACCTTGTGACATGTACTGTAATGTGAAACATTCTACTGCTTTCAGTGATTTCATGGAAAGATGAGCATATCGGTGGTGAGTTCCATCTGAAGTGCCACAAATATGCTAATTTCTTTCAATTATGCCATCTATGAGGCTTCCTCATCCTAACGATTTTTTTTCGGTACCGGGGATTGCACCTTGGGGCATTCCACCTCTGAGCTACATCCCCAGCTTCATTTTATTATTTATTTATTTATTTATTTATTTATTTATTTATTTATTGGTGGTACTGGGGTTCCTGGAAGCCCTTCTACCTCCGGGCTACACTCCCAGACCTATTTTTACATTTTAATTTGGAAACAGGGTCTCCTAAGCCAGTGCGTGGGGCTGGCTTCGAACCTGCGCGATCCTCCTGTCTCTGCCTCCCAAGCGCCGGGATTACAAGCGTGCGCCACCATGCCTGGCTTTATTATTTATTTTAAAATATGATCTCACTAAGTTGTGGAGGGCCTCACAAGGCGGCGGAGGCTGGCTTTGAACCTGTGATCCTCCTGTCTCAGCCTCCCAAGTACTGGCATTACAAGTGTATGTCACCATACCCGGCTATCCTAACCATTCCCCCCCCCCCCCAGTTTCCATATCCTATGAAGATACAACTGCCTGGGCGGGGCTTCGTGCAGTACCTGCTCTACTTAGACAAGTGTCCTCGAATTTTGAGAGTCTTTCATTCCTTATTTATATCGCAAGGAAACACTTTGCATGGTAGAAAGAAAAGTGTGGATGTGGAATTAGCAGTTCGAATCTGGGCCTCAGTTTCCCCAAATGTACAACTAAGCATTTGCACTTTTCACTTCCAATTCTAATCTTCTCAGAGTCGATGGTTTGCAGTGACGTTTCTAAAGTGCTTCAATGTTATAGATCAGAGAGTTAACCATGCTTTAGGGGCCCGTCTGTGGCTCGGCACTCTGCTGACAAATACCTTCTGGTGCATGAAGGATTTCTCTGATGTTCGACCTCCGTGTTCCTCAGGCTTGTCGATGCCCACAGCCCAGCAGCGACCTTGCAAAGCGAAGTAGTCGCTTTGCATTTCTTTCTGCCAGCATTCCTGCTCTCCAAAGGCTGTCCTGGAGATTATTGATGAGGGGTACGGCCTAATGCGATATCTAATATTTGTGTAGCTCTTTCTCCTGCTCACAATGAATTCATGAACATTCATTTATTTAATCCCCATGATAGTCTGGAAGTAGGCTAAACCGGCATTATTATTCTGTTTGAAGAATGAGGAAGCCGAGGAACATCGAGAAGACGTCACCTTAACAAGGTCACAGAGTAAACGAGTGGCAGAGGGAGGCCTGGAATACAGATAGCTGGCTTCCAGTTCAAGTGTCTTTCTGCTGCATTACATCTGGTTAAACTGCCATACGAAGAAAGGAAGGGACTTAATATGCACCTACTATGTGCCAGAAAGCAGATTAATCTAGGATTCAAAGCACCATGTGTCTGATCCCAGGGATTAATTCTTCCCCTTCCTAGTATTTTCTCCTTGATGTCTCCAGACATCATGTGATCACTGAGTGAAATAAAGTTGATCAAATTAGTGTGGCTCCCTGGGTAACTGGAATACACTCAAGTGTGAGGGCCGATAGTGTGCGTGAGGATGAGGTTGGCCCTGGAGTGGGATCATCATCTTCTGATTTCCAGGGATTTCATGGTGAGTGAGTAAGGACTGATGGATACTGATAGGGAGTGTATTGTTTCTCCCTGAGAGATACCAAGGAAAATGGGAGGAGCCAGGGATATGTTTTTTCTTTCCCCCAGTGGCTGCTGGGAATTCCAGCAATGCCAGGAATTCCTCGTGGATGCGCTGAAGGTGGAGGGGGGAGGGGGAACCCCCTCCCCCCTCCACCTGTGGCCAGGCCCACAGTGACAGTGCTCAGAACTGATCTGGAGGAAGCACTGAAATCAGTACCACAGAATCTGCCCTGTTTTCCTCCCTGGCTGTTGGGAGGGTGAAATAAGGCCATCAGGTGACCGTGTTGTGGAAATACAGCTTACAATAAGAAAATCACATTGTGTTCTCATGAGAGAATGGGCTTGTGGTAAAGGAGCTATTCTGCCACTTGCTACTTCTGGGTTCTTGGGCAAGAACCAGTTTCTTGGGCTCCAGTTTAGCCATCTTGCTTTTAATGGTTCTGAGACTCCAAAGAGGGGAGCTCTATAGAATGTCATACCCAGTGCCTGGGTCCTTTGAACAGTGGGTCCAAGTTAAGGAGTTACTCTTTTTTTCCAGCCTTTTTTTGAGTTCATGACTTGACAAATTATTCTGGAATAAGAAACATTTTTTTTTTTTAAAGTGGCTTATGCTATTTTTTTTTTTTTTGTGGTACTGGGAATGGAACACAGGGAGGTTTTACCTTCGAGTGACACCTCCAGTCCAATTTTTTATTCTTTATTTTGAAACAGGGTCTCACTGAGTTGCAAAGGGCCTCACTAAGTAGATGAGTCTGTCCTTGAACCATGATCCTCCTGTCTCAGCCTCTCAAATGCTGGGATTACAACTGTAAACCACCACGCTCGGCTGGTTTATGATATTTAAGAACACAAGATCTTTAAATATTGCAGTTCAGCTGGGCATGGTGGTGCAATCTTGTAATCCAAGTGCTTGGGAGGCTGAGACAGGAGGATTGCACAGGTTCAAAGCCAGCCTCAAGTACTGAGTGAGGCTCTCAGTGACTTAGTGAGACCCTGTTTCCAAATAAAGTATAAAATAGGTTTGGGAGTATAGCCCAGAGGTATAGAAAAGCGCCTGAATTCCACCCTCAGTATCACAAAAAGTAAATATTGCAGTTCATTTAAGAACAATTTTTAAAGTGATTTCTTCACATCCAGTTTTAACAGCATGCAATCTAAGGGTTCCTTTCTCATCTATTTGGTATTCTTTCCTTCTGGCAACTCTCCTCCCTCTATCCATGTATATTTTGTGGGGTTGAATAATGATGTGGTTTGGCCTTCCTTGCAGCAGTTGGTCCAGGGATGGACATGTGCTCCTAGAAGAGCCAATCACAGTTTTTGTTGGAGTTGGCAGTTGTTGCTGGTAGATAAAGGGCAGAACTCTTTTCTGAGATTGCTAGCTGTGAGCAAGGTTGAGCCTGGAGCTTCTGACAGCTGTCTTTGATGCTTTGTAGAAAAAGCCCCCTGAGGATGAAGTCCCTATGATGGAAAGTAGCATAAAAGAACATTAGAAAGAGAAATTCTTCATGGTGTATCTGCCATCTCTATTTGATCATGCTAAAGTTCATGCCTTTTTTTGGTCTGACTTCTTGGTTCCTTGAGACAGACCATCTTTCACAGTTTAAATGTTTTTTCTTTTCTGTCTTTTGTAATTGAAGAAACGTGAATACGTACTTGGAGTGGGTGGATGAGTCCTGGGCGGCTCAGAAAGCATACTGTGAAGGGGTCCTGTAGAAGGTAGACAGGGTGTTAAACTGGATCATTGAAGATGAACTTTGCCTACTCACAGTGGTCAGAAGTTGGCTGGTCTTTCAGAATGGACCCACATGAAGAATTGAAAGCATACAGTTTGACCCATGATTTCCAGCACTGTTATAAGAATGAAAGATATTTTGAGAAATCTGACTCCTGTCTGAAATCCTCTATGTTCTTTTCGGTGTGATCATAGTCAAGTAGAATGCTCTGCCTGGCAGGACTTTCTGGAAGAAGCTGCTCTTCCCACATCACTTGGTGCACAGCCAGGGCCCTGCTGTTGTTCCGACCTGGAGGAAGATGCAGTAAAGAACTTGGCTCCCAGGCCAGCCATGCTCATCAGTGTAACGGCATTTCTAGACACATAACTTTATCCGGAAGCTTCCCTATTGTGAGCCTTGGTGGCAATACTTTATTTTGACTCAGGACCTTTCTCCTCCTCTCCCTCCCCCGTCCGCCCTCCTAGCTGACATGTCCAGAGGAGGCAGGCACCTTTTGCTCCGTGGTCCTCAGTAGTGAGGCCCCTCCCTCATCTGTGTTGCATCCACATGCCCCTTACTAAGTAGACTTCCAAGGAGCCAGCACCTCTTTGGCCTCTTGATTGCGGTGTTGTCATACACGAGTAAAAGGTTGGTTGTTGCTTTCAGTTTGGCTCATGGTCTGAAATGACCCCTGGGGAACCTCACAGCTTGATAGTTGTCAGTTTTGTCTCCGTGGTTCTTCTAAACATTCTTATGCATGAGTATTCAGAGTGGCTGGAAGCAGAAAAAAATGGCTGAAAGTAGACCTCAAGCTTTCATGCAGGATTTTTAGCCCCAGCTGTCCATTTTAAAATACCAAATACCAATACTCAGATTCCATCCCAGACTAGTTATACTGGATTTTTTTTGTGTGTGTGTGTGTGGATGCTGCCCAAGTAAGGTAATTTTAAAGTTCCTATTGACCTATTGTTAGTGAAGGTTGGAAACATTACTTAAAAGGCATCAGAGTCCTAATTTGGGGAATCAACAGTATATATTCCTGATCTTTCCTTGACCTACTGGATAAGGGTAGAATCTGAAAAACTAGGGAATATTGGTGATTCTGATGAATGTGGTAATGAATTTGAGGACAAATGGCTCAAAAATATTTACCCAGTACATGAGTATATTTATGTGGTAATGAATTTGAGGACAAATGGCTCAAAAATATTTACCCAATTCATGAGTATATTTATGAGTATGTGTGTACTCTCTTCTGGGGGTGAAGGACAAGGAGAAAGGGCATATAGAATTCAGAATTCAAGTTTTAGCCAGTGATAAACTTGAGTGTCCAGAAACACAGCAAATCAGAATGTGGCTCTTTTAGAACACATCCCTTTCCTCTCTCAGCAGGTTGCATGCTTCTTTGTGATTTGACCCTAAAATGTGGGTGGTCAGGAGAGGACAGAGTCGGAAGTTGGGAGCGTGTTTATGTTTTGTTGTAAGGCAGGGCTCATACTTCATTTTTAAGCAAGGGGAAAATAACTCAGATCTAATATGAAAGAATGGACCTCTTCTTCAGGGGTTAGGAGAATTTGGGAATTCACAATTTCTTTCTTTCTTTTTTTTTTTTTTTGGGGGTACTGGGAATGGAAACCCAGGGGCATTCTACCTCTGAGTTACACCCCTAGCCCTATTTTTTATTCTATATTTTGAAACAGGGTCTCACTGAGTTCCAAAGGGCCTCACTAAGTAGTAGTTGGGGCTGTCCTCAAACCGCGATCCTCCAGTCTCAGCCTCCCAAATGCTGAGATCACAAGTGTGGGCCACCACGACTGGCTTGGAATTCACAATTTCTGAGTGCATTGACACCAAGATGTCTCACACATTGGGACCCTAGTCCTTTGTAATCAGAGCTCTGTCCTATGTGGAACAAACTTTTCTGGGTTTTAATTGCCTTCTCTGAAACTCCATTACTCTACTTAAATATCGGATCTGATCCTTGTTTTTTCTTACTCTCCCCCCCCTGCCCCCCCACCGTCACCTCTGCATGTAGCATATGGAGAGTCATCTTGTATTCTGCCAAGAAGCCCTCTGGAGTTTCTATATTAACTTAAATTTGTGATTGATCATCTTCAAACTTTCATTGTGTTTCTTTAGTGTATCAATAACCCCCAGAAAGAACCATCTACTTCCATGGTCCTTGAAATAATTGGTTTTCTGGAACATATGTAGTTCTTGAGATATTGCCCTTGCTAGCCTACCCACCAATATTTCATCCCAGTTCTCCACCAGTGAAACAGTAACAATGGCAGCCACAATGTATGGGGGGCTATTAGCACTTTGTCTATCACTTATGATGGAGTCCCCATTGTCAACCAGCTGACAGAGGATTCAACTCCAAGACCCAATTTGAAAATTCAATTTTTTAGACCACTCTTTGCAATACTTTTAGATTGCTCCCCTCCTCTGGGGATACTGTGAGATGAAGACTTATGTGCAGGAAGTTTATTGAGGAGAACTTTTTGCAACAGCACCAGATAAAAGAGGGAGGGAGGCAGAATTGAACAGAAAGAGAGTATATGATGTATTTGCTGCGGAGGCTTCAGATGTTTCCATGGAGAAACATACTACCATGAGGTAGTCCTTTAGAGTTGCCCAAATCTAGGTGGCAGGTGGGTCTTTGTATCCCCACATCTTCCGATGTCCTGAGAAAGGAGTGTAACATGGTGCGAGGCACTCACCTCTATGCAGGATTTTAGAGGAGGATTCTATTGTGAACTGCCAGCAGCCAATGTCCCTGGTAGTTGGGTGGTGGTGAGGGGAGACGAGTGTGCATTTATGTTGATAAGGGGGATCTGGGCAGGGTGCAGAGCACATCTGTCATCTCTTTAAAGATATGGCATTATGTCATGCTCAAACTGTTCATGAGATAAGTAAGGAATTGCCAGTATAGCAGAATAAAGAGATAATTACAAGGAACAATCAAAAGGCAATGTGTCTGAGCTGGACTTGGTGGTGGATGACAGTAATCCCAGTATTTGGAGTTAGCCAGGAAGGTAGCAGGTTTGAGGCCAGCCTCAGCAAATTAGTGAGACCCTGTTTGAAAATAAAAATAAAATATGGCTGGGGGGTGAGACTCAGAAGTAGAATGCCCCTGGGTTTAACCCCAGTACCACAAATCAATCAATCAAACAAACAAACAAGCAAACAAACAAAACAACATTTCTAAATGTAAGACTTGAAACCCTGAAACAAGAGAAGAAAACAGGGCCGTACTTTAAGTTACTGGTACAGGCAGTGATTTTCTGGACAGGACCCTTGAAGCACAGAAAACAAAAGCAAAATTTGACAAGTGGGATCACATCAAACTAAAAAGCTCCTGCATAGCAAAGGAAACAATCTACAGAGTGAAGAGATAATATTTACCGAGTGAAGTGATAATATTTACCATCTTTGATTCGGAATGCATAAGGAACTCAAAGAATTGAGCAAAAGGGGAGAAATTCAATTTGAAATTGGCAAATGATCTCAAAGACACTTCTTAAAAAAGAAATGACCAACAAATGTATGAAAAAATGCTCAGCATCATTAGTCTTCAGGGAAATGCAAATCAAAACTATGGTAAGATACCATCTCACCCCAATTAGAATGGCTGTTATCAATAAAAATACAAAAAGTTTAAAAACGTTGGAAAGGATGTGGAGAAAAAGAAACGCTCATACACTTCTGGTGGTAAATTAGTTTGGCCAAAATGAAGAAAAGTACAAAGGCTTCTCAAAAAACTAAAATTAAAATTACTATGTGTTCTAGTGATCTCACCTCTGAGTATTTTGTCAGAAGGAAATTAAATCTGCATATGACGCTAGGTACTATGGTACAAACCTGTAATCTCAGTACTTGGATGACTAAAACAGGAAAATTGCAGGTTTGAGGTCAGTCTCAGCAACTTAATAAAATCCCGTCTCCTCCTCCTCCTCCTCCTCCTCCTCCTCCTCCTCCTCCTCCTCCTCCTCCTCCTCCTTCTCCTCCTCCTCCTCCATTTTCTTCCTTCACCAAGGATGTAACCCAATGGCCTTCTACTTCTGGGTTACACCTCCAGACCTATTTTATTTGGAAACAGGATTATATTAAGTTGCTGAGCATTTCACTAATTTGCTAAGGCTGGAACCTGCGATCTTCTTATCTTAGCCTCTCAAGTACTGGGATTACAAGTGTGCACCACCATGCCCAAGTAGTGAGACCCAATTTCAAAATAAAAAATAAAAAAAGAGTGGAGATGTAGCTCAGAGGTAGAATGGCCCTCGGTTTAATCCCCAGAACTAACAAAACAAAACAAAAATCAGTATATCAAAGAGATACCTGCATGCCCATGTTTATTACAGCACTACTTGCAATAGCTAAGATATAGAACCAGCCTAGATGCCCATCAACAGATGAATGGATAAAGGAAATGTGGCATATCTGTACAATGAGGTATTACTCAGCCACAAAAAAGAATAAGATCTTGTCACTTGAAATAAAATAGATGAAACTGGAGAACATCTAGGCATAGAAAGACACATATTGCCTGTTCTCTCACATGTGGAAGCTAAAAAAGTCAGCTTGAGTGCAGAACACTACTTTCTTAGAGACTGGGAATGATATGTGGGGGATGGGGATGGATTTAATTCTGTCAAACCCAGAATGTTATATAAATGGAATAATGTAGTAAACAACATTTTGAGACTGACTTTCACTTAACATATTGCTATGAAGATTCATTCAGGTTGTTGTGCGTGGCAAATGTTCATTCCTTTTTTGTGGGCTGGATTTGATGAATGCACGCTATATACAGGCATGGAAATAACACACTGAATCCCATTAATCTGCACAATTAATATATGTTATTAAAGGAATTAAGTAGCAATTCGACAGCTGGAAGTGTAAAGGATAAAGCACTGGCCCAAAGGAGCAATGGCCCCTGTGCTACGTGTGTGCATGGAGGTGTGTTGCAAAGAAGATACAAGAGCTGTGCTTTTCATTGCCCCATGAGGTCGGCTGGGAGAACAGTGAGCCATGGGACAGTCAGGGCAGAAGCAGCGGCAGGTGACATCCATGGCATTCTGGGTGCTGTTAGGTCGTCAGATGGTGGGTTGTTTCATTAGAGATTTCAACTAGAGAAAACAGAAATAAATCAATTTCTAAAAAAGGAGTGACAAAAGAAGAGTTCTGTGTCATCAGTAGAAGCCTAATACCTTTGACATCCTCCTGTGAACAACACTGTTCTTTAGGTTTCTTTTTCCTTCCTCAATTTTGTAAGTGCAGCATTTATTTTAAGGTAAGCGTATGTTCACAGGCAGTTATAAGAAATTTTTGGGTGAGTTCCTGTGTGATTCTTACTTGCCTTCCACCAATGGTCATATATTGCAGAACTCTACTGCTCCACCACAACTAAGAGATGGTCAGTGATACAGTCATGATGTAGGGTGTCCCAACACACAGGGATTCTGCATGTTCCCTTTCATAGCCACACAAACTCCCCCCCATCCTACCCTCATAACCCCTGGCCAGCACTGGTCCCTTGTTCATTTGCATAAAAAATGGCACATAAACAGAACAAGACAATGTGAAGCTTGTGGGATTGACTAATTGACTCCATTCCTTTTTATTGCTAAGTACTATTCCTTGGTATGACTGTTCCACAGATTAACCACTAAGGCACTTTTGGGTTGTTCCTAGTTTGGGGCTTTATGAAGAAGACTGCTATAAACATTTGTGTTCAGATTTTTGTGTAAACATTAAGTGTCATTTCTCTGTGATAATGCCCAGGAGTAGTATTTCTGTGCCGTACAGTGGTTGCATATTTAGCGTTTTAAGAAACTGTCAAATTGTTATCCAGAGTGACTGTGCATTTTATATTTCTACCAGCAATATATCTGTGATTCAGCCACTCTGTATTCTTTCTAGCATATGGTGGTGCCACTAGTACTATTTTTGGCATGCTAATAGGTGTGTAATGATGCTTTGTGATTTAAATTTTCATTTCCCCAATGCCTAATAATGTTGATCATATTTTATGAGCTTATTTGATATCTTCACATTCACTTTGGAGAAATGTCTCTTCATGTCTTTTGCCCATTTTAACTTTTTTTTGAAGGGGATACTGAGGATTGAATCCAGGGTCATCTTAACTATGAGCCACACTTCCAGCCCTTTTTATTTTGAAAAATAAAAACTAAAAATAAAAAATAAATCTCACAAAGTTGCTGAGGGTCCTGCTAAGTTGCTGAGGCTGTTCTTGAACCTGCAATTCTCCTGTCTCAGCCTCCTAAATACTGGGATTACAGGTGTGTTCTATATTGCTAGGTTTTTTGCCCATTTTATAACTGAACTCTTTCCTCTCCCCTCCTCCTCCTCCTCCTCCTCCTCCTCCTCCTCCTCCTCCTCCTCCTCCTTCTTCTTCTTCTTCTTCTTCTTCTTCTTCTTCTTCTTCTTTTTGGTGGTACTGGGGATGGAACGCAGGAGTGTTCTGCCTCCAAGCGACACCCCAGCCTTATATTTTTATTCTTTATTTTGAAACAGGACCTCAGTGAGTTGCAAAGAGCCTCACTAAGTAGCTGATGCTGGCCACAAACCATGATCCTCTTGTTTCAGCCTTCCAAATTCTGGGATTACAAGCATGTGCCACCACACCCAGCTTGAACTGTTTCTTACTGTTGAGATTTGAGAGGTGTTTTTATTTATTTTATATATTTTAGATATTATTCCTTGGTTAGATAGGTGGTTGGCAGATATGTTATTTTTTCCCACAATCTTTCACTGAGAAAAGTTACTTAAAGTTAAATTTGTTAATATTTTCTTTTAAAGATTGTGCTTTTGGTGTTAAGTCTAAAGTCTTTTATCTGTAGATTCAAAATATTTTTCTTTCATATATTGTTTTCATTTCCTTTAACTCCATACTACAGTTTGAGTTTTTTAATGACGTGTGAGCTTTAGTTTAAGCCTATCTTCCTCCTTATTTCTTTTCTTTTTCTCCTTTTCACTTTCTCAACCTCCTCCGTTTTCTTGTCTATGGATATTCACTTGGTTTTGTACAATTTCTGAAAAAAGCTGTAGTATTTTTCCTATTGGACTACTTTTGCAACTTTGTCAAAACTCAGTTGGCCATATTGGTGTAGATCTATTATTAAGTTCTGTATTTGTGTCCATTGACCTATGTGTCTGTTTCTTTGCCCTATGGTGTTTTTCTCTCTCTCTTCCCCTGTCATATATATGTAGATATATTATATATATTATAGTATTATATATATTAAGTCTTGAAATTGAGCGAGCTAATTCTTTCTATTCTCTCTCAAAATTATTTAGCCATTCCAGTTTCTTTGGTTTTCCACATACATTTTAGAATAATCTTGCCTATACCTGCAGAAACTTTTGCTAAGATTTTGATAGGCATTGTGTTAAATCTGCAATCATTTTGGGGAGGATTTGCATTATTACTATCCTGAGTCTTCCAGTCCATGGACAAAATATTTCTCTCCATTTATTTAGATCTTCTTTGATTAGTTTTGGCCAACATTGGCAGCTTTCAGCATGCAAGTCCAATTTATGTTTGTTAGACCCTAGCTCACCTTGATATGAGGAGGAATCACTTATCAAGGTGGGCTTGGTGGCACACACTTGTAATCCCAGCATTCGGGGGACTGAGACTGAAGGATCACGGTTCACAGATAGCCTCATCTACTTAGTGAGGCCCTCTGCAACTCAGTGAGACCTGGTTTTAAAATAAAGAATAAAAAAAATAGGGCAGGGGGTATAGCTCAAAGGTCGAATGCCCCTGGGTTCCATCACCAAACCTGCAAAAAAGAAAAAAAGGAATCACTTATCAATGCACAAATGTTTGCCATGCAAAAAGATCATGAACCTTTTCATCTGCTGTTATATCAAGTAATGTATTGCACAGGAAAATATCTGTGAACAGCTTCATATCACAGACGCTGAATTATGTAGTCATAACATCTAGGGAAGCAAGAGCTTTGACAGTAGATATCTTCTCAGCTGTGTAGCACTCAATTTATTCCTTGTTCTCCCTGAGCCTTGGTTTCCCTTTTGTAAAAAGGGGATAAATATGTTGTCATTGCATGGTTGATATCCAGGATTACTGAATCAGTGCTTACGAACTATTTAAAACTAGGCATCCCTGTTCCAAAGTAAAAATCTGGACTCTACTCAGGTAGCTCTCGTTCTCACCAATCTTTGATTTACTACCTCTGTATACCACTTATAATAACATAATTTATGAGATTGAAATAGATGCAGATTTTATTTGACTTAGAAGTTTACATAATTTCATATATCCTTTCCCATTGTAAAAATCTGTGTTTGTATAAAACTCTTTTAGAAGCAACATAAAAGAGCCCATCCAACAAGATAATGAAGGTTAGCTCTGTCTGGGTAAAAATTCCAGCTCACTGGGCTGGTCACAATTGAATACTGAATCTTGGCTTCCTTCAAAGCTTCCCATGGTCAGTATCTGTCTCTCCAAGTAAAAGTCAATGACAACTTGCCTGCAAGGGGAAGATCCAATTGCATCTTAAGAATGAAGATCAATACAGTCACTGCAAGTAAATCATGCCCGACCTTATCCTTTGTAAGAAAGGAAAGGAATCAACAGGGCATGAAAAGTGTCAGCATTTTCAGTTTTGGCAGGTGATAAAGGGGAAACAGTTTATGCTGTGTTCATCCATCATGGGACATCAGTAAGGTCATTAAGGTTAAAACTGGAGTTAAAGAGGTAGCAATTTATCCAGTTCTACTGTTGGAATTCCTCACATCCGTTCAGCTCAGTTCATTCACTTCAGTTCAATTCAACGGGCATCTATTAAGTACTGATACTGTGTATGACGGTGCTAGCTTCCAAAAACCCAGCCTCTGACTGCTCATGCAGTTTGTTTTATGCCATGTTGCCGGAAAGAAGCAGGTGGAGTAAGGAAGATATTCAGACACGAAAAATCTATTGTGGTAAGTAGTAAAGGATGTGGATAATAACCTGTGGCAATACATTAGAGGTAAACACAAACTATGCCTTCATAAAAAAGGTGATTTTGGAGTTGGGGCTTCTCGAAAGGACGGATAGCCCTTTCCTCATGAGTGGGAAGGGCTTTAGTTTAGTTCAGCCTGGCCATCATTTATTGAGGCATACTGTGGGATAGACCTGGGATGGGCACTGGGGTTGATCAAGTGAATAAAGTCTTATTACTGTCCCCAGGAACCTCACCCATGTGCTACAGCAAGCAGAGGTGGAAATGGCCAGAAAGAACTTAAACTCTGATGGCAGAGACAAACACGTTTACGAGGAAAAGTGATTTGCAACCTCATTCGACTTAATCTGCTTATTAAGATTATCTTTGGTCTGGCCATGGTTGTTATGTTTTGCTCTCATATTGGCAGCAATGTTTTCAGAAAAATGCCAGAGAGCTGGAAATAAATATGATGCAAGCAAATATATGGTGATCATCCTCGGTGTATGCGATTTGTTCCTCAGAAGAGTCCAGTTTGGTTGGAAGGACATGTCCCATGACTGTCCCATTATTGTCTCCATTTTCATTATTATCTTGTTTTCATGGACTGATACTACTTTGAGTTTTATTTTTTTAATTTTTTCATTTTTTACAATTTATTTTTATTGGTACATTGTAATCATACATCACATCGGAATACAAGACTTGAGAGGATATACAAGCACACATCATCCAATTAGCCCTCATCCAGTCCCCATCCCATTCCCTCCCCCTTCCTCGCTCCCATGCTTGTCTGGTGATTAACTTTGATACATATGTTTATGTGCCTCCTTGTCTGGTATTTTCTTTTTTTCTTTTTCTTTTCCTTTTTTACAGGGTCCTTCCGGGTGGAAAGGGGGTCACCTAGGGGTGCCCCACCAGCGCCTGCCCACCCGCCTAGGGTCGGGGCCAGAGGCCCCGGCCACAGGGTCCTTCCGGGTGGAGAGGGGGTCGCCGAAGGGTGTCCCACCAGCGCCTGCCCACCCGCCCAGGGTCGGGGCCAGAGGCCCGGACCCTATTTTGAGTTTTAAATTGGTGTACTTTCTTTACTTCTGACTTATAAAAAAATAAAGAGATAAATCATCTACTGCAGAAGGCTACAGGCAGGTGCCATAGGAAAATTTGCACTTTTTTTATTGCAAAACAACTTTTCCTGTTACTAGTTGTATTAGATAGATTTGCTAGAGTGATAGAACTCACTGGGCTGATTTGTCACATCAGGTTACAGCCCAGAGTGGTGTAGTCCCAAGTGGTTGACTGTGTGTGGAGAGTTGGAGGAACCAGAAGCTGGAGTCTCAGAATGGGAGCAAATGCTAATGCCATCTCAGTCCAAGATGGAAAGGCCCAGAAACTCTCTGGAGAAACAATGGTGAAAGTCTAATTCAAAGAGCCAAAGGCTGAGACCCCAGGCAAGAGAAGACTCACTTTCCTAAAGAAGAATCTCACATCAGTCATGCAGCTTTCTCCTTTTTATCCAGGTCCTGCCTATCGGAACAGTGCTGCCCACATTCAGGGTGGGACTTTCCCTTCAATTTGCCCTTCCATAAGCCAATCATCTCATCAATACACCCAAAGTGATAGAATCTTAGGTGTTTCATGATCAAGTCAAGTTGAGAATCCTTATTAGCTATCACACCAGTGACTAGGAAAAACAAAAAAGGAGAGATTACAAACTGGGGAAGAGGACACGCAGATGGGAAATCATAGTGGGCAATAGAGACTTGACATGGGGGGCCTGGAACTGCAGAGAAGCGAGTGGGTGTCATCTTAGCGGTCTTGTTACCACTCAGTGGAAACCACGCAGTGATAGTCATCATCCCATCAGCCATCAAGTGAGGCTTGTCTGTGCCCAGAGGTTCTGCTCGGCTCCTGTGCACCCACATGGATGCTCCCCACCTCCCACCTATAACAACCTGTGGTTGCATTCCCATTTATTATTGGCACAGCAGAGGTCTGGGGGAAGCTGAACAATGTGCCTAGAAGTTACTAGAAAGTTTGGAACTACAACTGAAGCCTCACTAATTCTTTCTGAGCACTCTTTCCATCACTCCCTAATACGGCCTAAACTTTGATTTGCGGCTCACACAGTGGTTCAAAGCTGACAGGCTTGTCCCTGGTTGCTCTGTGGGCAATTATTCCTTCCTTTGATGAGAAATAAACACGAGGGTGACAAGCTCCTGGTGATCATTCCTACATCAACAGGGTTATTTCTGGTGAAATCCTTGCTGTAAATATCCCAATCAATTTTCCTTACAAATGATTTCTAATATGTAATTATGTAATCAAGCTTTCTCCCATAAACAAGCTGGGCCTTGACATTGAATGATGGGGTGCAGTAATATTTTAAATAAAAGACGATTGTGCCACCATTTATTTTGAAGTCCAATTTTCGGGGTTGGGAAGTATACATTCATGGCAGTTTAGGGACGAGCGGCAAGCTAAAATGTGAAACCCTATGAGTCAAAGTCTTTAACATAAACAAATGTACCAAAATAGCATCCTGCAACTATTTGCAAAGACTGACAGAGAGGGTTTTCTGCAAAACAGAGGGTGCAAAGAGTGCCCGGAGAGTACCAGATTAATCAAATTCTGGCAGTTATCTGTTAAAAAATAATGTTTTTGTCTACAAATGGAAACTGCTAACAGCTTTTCCCGTCCACTGCAATCGTCTTTCCATCTGCTTGGGTTTTATAATTATGTCACTTTTGGAAAATTACAACACAGAGCATATTCTCCCGGAGGTCTGTTGTCTAGCTGAATATTTGGGGGCCATGAAATGGTGACAACAGTTGAGGAGTTTCCCTGCAAAAGCGTTACAACCATGGCATCCCAACTAGTCGCCTGGGTGCTGCAAGGCTTTGGCAGGACTGGAGCCACAGTGGATTGCAGTGGGGCACAATTTAAAACACTCTCACATACGCTTGAGCAGCCGGGATGTGACTCTCACAGGTCCTTGGTATAAAGGCTGCTTCTTTACTTTCTCTCTTCATCTTTCCTTTTGCCCTACCTCCCCATCCCCATTTGCTTATTGAAAATTATTATCTAAGGTGTTATCATCTAGCTTGTGACTGGCTCAAGGCAGAACATGTCTTTGTGTATCCAGGTTGGGTCCTTTGCTCAGAGCCCTAGCGTCCTGGTTCGGGGATCAGGATTGTTGAGTGGACGAGAGAATGACATTGTCCCCTTTGTATGCACTTTATTTTTTATTTTTATTTCTTTTGTGGTACTGGGGGTTGAACCCAGGAGCATTCTATCTTTGGTCCACACCCCTAGCCCTATTTTTTATTCTTTTATTTGAAACAGGGTCTCACCAAGTTGCGGAGGGCCTCACTAAGTAGATGAGACTGGCTGAGAACCTGCGATCCTCCTGTCTCAGCCTCCAAGGTAATGAGATTACTAACATGCGCCACCACACCCGGCACCCTCATGCACGTTACAAAGTATTTTTGCTGGCACTATCTTCATGACAGGCAAGTGTAAATAAAATATTATTGTCCCAGTGGGTTAGCTTAAGAAGAGGATGTTACATTTGGATTAGATGTGAGAGAGATTGGTTAGGGTAGATGGGAGAAGGGACAGTGGCGGCAGTGAGAGTCAGGATGTAGGTCTTATTCATGTGGAGGAGAGAGAAAAGAAGTTTGGGCGGGGAAAGTCTTACAGGGAATGCAGTCTGAAGAGTTTCAGCAAAGCTGATGGAGAGTCCTTGAGCCAAAGCTGGCAGTCAAAGGAGCCTGGTGTTGTTTTAAAATATACTTGCCATTCCTAGAAATGTCCCTGCTATGCTCAGGTTTCCCTCCCTTCCTTCCTTCCTTCCTTCCTTCCTTCCTTCCTTCCTTCCTTCCTTCCTTCCTTCCTTCCTTCCCCTTTTCTTTCTTCTTTCTCCCTTTCTTCTTCTCTTTCCTCCTCCTCCTTCTTTCTCTTTTTTCATGCTCAGATTTTACCTGGGAGTTGCCGGTGCTGATGGATTTTAGATGGCAAAGCCAAGGTCCTTGGTTAACTCCACTCCACGTAGTAGGAGGCCCCTGAAGAACATTCTCATGTCTACCACATCTTCGTTTAAGGTCAGGAAACTGACACCCAGTAATGCTGCAGGATAGTGTCAAGGTCTGATGTCCAGCTTAGCAAGAGGCAAGGTAAATGGCTGCCAGGCTCCTGGGCCCTTAACCCTATGCTTTCTTCAAGGACACACTGTGGCTCTGCTTGTACTAATGAGCCCTGTATCCTTCACCTGGCTCCACCTGAACGGGCATTTGGTAGGGAGGGAAAAGCACAGGTAAGTTCAAAAACACTGGGTGGGATAAACACTTGGCAGGGACAGAAGAGACAGGGGTGCTATTTCTTTCACTCATGTTAAAAAGCACAGTATGAGGTTGAGAACAAATACTGGCAGTCCCACTCCTTTGCATAATCAAAAGATCCCATAAACAAAAGCAAACCTAATTAGATGGTGCTGCAAAGAATCATGTAATCTCCTGTGCAGTGGAGATCTTCTCACCTCTCCTTTTCCCAAAAACCCTATTTCTCTCACCTTGACAGCGTTTGGCTCAGAGGCATGGCATAAATACATATCTTTGTTAAAAATAAGTGACTAACTTTAGCCTCGGAAGGGACTCCAGAGAACATCCATTGCACTTAGAAGGTAAAGAGCTTGTCCCATGGACAATTGCTAAAGGCAGTGCTCACGGGGTGAGACGCCAGGGCCCCCAGCTTCCTGACCAGGCAGGGGTCTGTCCCTGGAATGAGGGCTCTGCTCCGTCCATTGCACAGATCAGGGTGTACAGTGATATTAAATTCTCTAGTATTTTTTTTATACTAAAATGGTTTCTTCTTTTTTTAAATGGTTGCCTCTTTATTTAAATAAACATCCATGTGTGGTGAGGAGTTTAAAGCCAAATTCTTAGATAAGAATGAGTGGGAAGAACATGAGTCACTTCAAGAAAAACAATGCAACTGACTTGATTATATAGGTATTAGTGAAGAACCCCTGCAATAGGAGGGTCACAGATTGGAAGCTACTTTTGGTATCTTAGAAATTCTTGTTAACTTACAAGAATCTGTTTAGAAACATAAAAAAAAAATAGCTGGGAGTGTAGCTCAGAGGTAGAATGCCCCTGAATTCTATTTCCAATACCAAAAATAAATAAGTGAATAAATTAAAAAAGTAAAGCAATGCCCCAAACTTATATGATCACATCAAAATTTTGGGACTATTATGGTAACTCCTAGTTGACAGACAATAGATACCAAAGTATTGAAGAGGACGTGACATATATGTTAACTATGCCCCAGGGATTAAACTCTGGGGCATTCTACCGTGGGCTATATTCTCAGCTCTATTTTTTATTTTGAAACAGGGTCTAAGTTTCTGAGATTCTCACTAAATTGTTGAGACTGGCCTCAAATCTGCAATCCTTGTGTCTCAGCCTCCAAGTACTGAAATTATAGGCATGCCTCACCACACTTGGCTTAAACTACCCTGTTTGAAAATATCACCCTTTAGAGGTGGCCCTTCAGGGATAAATGCGGATCCACCAATCCACTTAGTAAATATATAGATCTTGAAATAGGGCTTTGCTAAGTTGCTGGGCTGGCCTCCAACCTGACTCCTCCTTTTTTAGCCTCCCAAGTACTGGGATTACAGGTGTGTGCCACCATGCCTGGTCATTAGGTAAATATTTTTTTAAGCACCAACTCTGTGATAACATGCTTTGAATATTATCAGCAAACAAGACCATATCCCTCTGTTTATGGAGTAGGGCACCTGGTGGAGAGATGGGCAGTCAGTACACAAACTTGATAGTTATCGATATATATATATATATATATATATATATATATATATATATTATCAATATATATTTTTTATCGATATATATATATATATATATATATATATATATATATATATATATATATATATATATATTGGTGGAGTTCCTGGAAGCCCTTTTACCACCGGGCTACACTCCCAGACCTATTTTTACATTTTTATTTGGAAACAGGGTCTCCTAAGCCAGCGCGCCTGGCTGGCTTTGAACCTCCTGTCTCTGCCTCCCAAGTGCAGGGATTACAAGCCTGGGCCACTATGCCAGGCCTGATAGTTATGGATATTTTAAAGAGAAATACCTATGGTAATGGATAATTAGGATAATCACGTGGTGATGGGAGGGATCTGAGGCGGTGACATGAGGGTGGGGACTTGAATAACTTGAAAAGGTCTGGAAGCAAGAGTTCTTGGCAGGAAGAGAGGCAAATGCAAAGGCCCTGCTCCCCTGCGTGTTTGGAAGCGGAAGCAGGCTCTCCAGGCCCTCTTGGAGGGAGCACAGCGTGGGCAGATGGTAGGAGGCGAGGCGAGAGGTGTAGACAGGGCAAGGTCTCACAGGACCTTGCTTGGGTTTTATCTGAAGTGTGTCTGGAAGCCATCAGAGACTTTTAAGCAGAGCGTCACCATCTGATTTATAGCAAATAAAATCAGGAAGGCGGGAAGGCAAAGGGGGCAGCAAGGGAGAAGGAGAGTCTATCGCCAGAGCCCAGATCGGAGCTGTTGGGGGCTGGAGCTTGGCTGAACAGAGAAGCTTTGCTTAGCCAGGTGGATGCCACAGAGGGGCGTGGGGTGGAAGGACTGCTAGGGGGGTGGGGGTGGGGGCGGGCAGTGAGGTGAGAGAAGAAGGATATCATCTCTTTGGGGCTCACACAATCTGAATGGCTGGGGTGGAGGTGGGCAGTGGGGGTGCGGGAGACTGTAAACTAGAATGGGTGATCTCCGCTTTACAAGCTGTTGAGGCAGAGCTTGAGAAAACAGCCCCCTTCCTTCTCTGGCCTCAGTTTCCTCCTTATCGAAATGTGGGGTGAGATTAAAATTTAATCACTGACACCCCTTCCATTCTGCGATTTTCCTTGCAATCCAGGACATGAGTCACAGTGAAAACATTTTTCTTCCGTGGTATCTCAATGCCGGGACTTCACTTGGTGGGTTTCTGTGGTTCCCGGTGCTGGGAATACACTTCTAAAAGTGAGGATAATCAATTGAATCATGGAGATAGGCACTGGTTTCCGCCAAGTGTTGAAAGTCCTTTTCAGGGGCAGAACAAAGTAGGTTTTTAGAGGGGATGCCTGGTACGGGCTGTTTACTTCCTGTCTTGTCCATGTCAGAGCTCCATCCCCCACGAATGATTTGAGGTATCTTCCTGCTGTTCCAAACCCAAAACACAAAGAACCTCCATTCACAGAAAGCAGCAGAGGGTTGGCAACACGTGAGGATTGGCAGTTTGTGTTTCTCTTTTAACAGCGTGCCAGATACTGTTCTTACTGTACGCCTTGTGCAGCTCATGTGGTCTGTGTGACTCTATGGTGTTTATAGTATCCCCCCCCAAACACTGGTGTATTAGAAAGTTCCTTTCCCTTATTTTACATTACATATAGCTTTATTACATGTGACAAAGTTAAATGCAATCTGTTGTGCCTGTAAGGATAGGATAGGTTATTTTTCCTTTTTTTTTTTTTTTTTTTAGTATTTAAAATCACGATTCTGGAAGTTAAAGAAAACTGCCCTCAGGAAGGCAGAGGCAGCTAGAGTATGGTTCAATCTACAAGCTAAAGGGAAGCAGGGTGAGAATATTAATAGCATCCTCATCTTAAGAAGGAAAAAGTGAAGATTAAAGAGACTAAGTAATGTTTCCAGGCCAAGTAGCCTTTCAGAAACTGTTAATAGTTGAGCTGGAGCAGAAAGCTTACTGGACTCAGACTTCAGCATGTGGGCTCTGCTATTTGGCAAGCTATGACCTTGACCTTCAAACCACGCAACACTCATTTTCCACTCGTTTTCTCATCTGTGAAATGGGAAAAGTGAGAGCTACGTTAAGGGGGCCATTGTGAACACTGAGAAACTATGCAAAGTACCCGAGGCAATAAATGTGAGTCCTCTTCAAACATAAAGATGCTTTATAAACTTCTGTTATTAAACATTTTAATGCAACCTCCCTGAATATTTCTAGGCCATTAACTTGGTTTTGTGCAAAATTTCATTTAATGCGAAGATATTTGTATCATAGAAGAATTCTCAGGGATTTTGGTTTGTATGGGCATAGAAGGAGGTGTCGAGGTAAATATTTCCTGTGGGGATTAGAAAGAGTGAGTCAGAAATTTGCACATGTTGATATTAATTGTAGGCAATATTTACTTCTGCTTTATGAAGTCAGCCCAGAAGAAATAAACCAACTATTTATTAATATTATTCAGAGGCACTATGGAGAGGGATAGGCTATAGAAGCCATTTGTCCCTAAGAGAGCTAGAGATTATCTAGGGCTAGGGGAGAGATAAGGGGGGAATCTTCTACTGAGGTAGAGGGAGGATTCTCTCAACAAGATGTGTGTGTGTGTGTGTGTGTGTGTGTGTGTGTGTGTGTGTATGTGAGAGAGAGAGAGAGAGAGAGAGAGAGAGAGAGAGAGAGAGAGAGAGAGGGAGAGAGAGATTTATTAAAAAGAGCTTTGGATTAAAAACTGTTGAGAGTCTCTGGCCTAGACAAAGAGATCCATGAGAAAATAAATAAATCAGTGAGTTTGTTGTGAAAAATTTAAACTATTTTTTAAAATACAGATAATACATAGGTATTATCTTAGACATTAGTTGAAGGGGTTACTGGTATTCGAGAATCTAGGTTTTGCTGTAAAAGGTGGTGATTTATTCTTAACTCCCCCATTCTTTTTTGTACTAGGGAATGAACCCAGGAGTGTTCTACACTCCCAGTCCTTTTTTAAGTTTTTGTTTGGGAGGATCACAAGTTCGAGAACAGCCTTAGCAATTTAGTGAGACTCTCAGCAATCTAGCAAGACCTTGTTTCCAAATAAAAACTTTTTATAACAAGTATTTTTGTCACACTTCTTTACTGAAAAAATAGCATAACATAATTTGTTCATCTATAATTTCAAATCCGAATCAATAGAATGTTCTCATTTAATGAGAGGAGATATGAAAGGAGAACGATTTGAGATAAAGCAGTATATATCGTATTTTAGGATATGAATACTTGGATATGACTGGAGAGACGATAAACTACCCACACGCTTGTATCCAAGACAGTCTCAGCAGGCACAGCAGAGCCTCGGTGATGGCTGCTGGCAGAAGCTCTAGGTTTTCTTCAAGCAGTTTTTCCTGCATGTAGCATCTCACCTGATCAGGTAAGCCCCAGCCGCTTCACATGGCACCATCTCTTGAGAGAAATGGTGCTCCAGGGCTGTGAAGCTCAAGGCCTTGGCGTTACAAAACATCATTTATTTATTTTTTCTTGGCACTGAGGAATGAACCCAGGGACATTCTACTTCCAAGCTACAACCCCAGCTTTTACCCACCCCCCCCATTTAAAAAATTTTAAAACAGGGTCTCACTAGTTGGCAAAGGTCTCACTAAGTTGCTGTGATCCTTCTGTCTCAGCCTTCCAAGTACTGGGATTGCAGGCGTGCACCCCCAAACCTGGCTACAAAACACCACTCTTGCTGCATTCTGTGGATGAAAGCAAGTCACAGGACCAACCTAGAATAATCAAGTGAAGAGGTGAGAGAGAAATAGTTTCCTCTATTTGATGGGCGAGATAGCAAAGTCACATTTTTAACTTTTTTTTTTCTTTTAGTGGTACTGGGGGTGGAACCCAGGGGCTTTTCTACCTCCAGGCTATGCTCCCAGACCTATTTTATACTTTATTTGGAAACAGGGTCTCACTAAGTTGCTGAGAGCTTCACTAAGTAGCTGACACTGGCTTAGAATCTGTGTGATCCTCCTGTCTCAGCCTCCCAAGTGCTGGGATTACAAGTGTGTGCCACTAAACCCGGCTAACATTTAAAAAAAATATTGGTGTAGGTAATTATACATCATAAAGAGGTTCAGAGTGATGGAAACATCCATGCGCACAGTACTTGGCGTGTCTCTCTCTGGATCCCACCTCACTCCCCTCTCTTCACCTACATAATGTTAAAATTGGTATTGGTCACCTCACAAGTGAGCATAGGATTATTTTAACTATTCCCTTCATCAAATTTCTTCTTTCATCTTCCTCTGTCCCTCCCCAAATTTTCTCCTACAATTTTTCTAGCATGTCTCTTATTTATCTGAAGTCTCGGTTATTTCCCAATTTCTCTGTAGCTTCCACATATGAGAGCAAACGTATGGCCCTCTAATTCCTGGGTTTGGCTAATCTGGCATAGGTATTCATCAAAAGATGACTAGATTATGAAATTATGCTCTATGCAAAGTCATATTTTGAATGGGCATGTGGTATGAGAAATCCTTGTTGTCAAGTGTGGGGAAAACCTATCATAGGGAGAAAGGGGTTTTGAAAAGAAAAAGAAAAAGAAGTCAATTAAATCCTTTCTACATGCCTACATAAGACTAAGGTTTTGCATGTTATATTAAATAAAATTTATGAGCAGCCGTATGAAGTAGGTACTCTTCTTATCTCCACTTCAGATAAAAGAACTGGGGCATAAATAAGTGAAATAACTAGCCATGGTCACATGGACTCAAGTCTATCTCTGTCTGGCTTCCCGATTTCCACAGTTGCTGTCTTCCCCATGACTCATATGGATGTAGCAGTTACCTAGAGCAGAGAGAAGCATGCCTTCCATAAAGAACCAAGGAGTGGACTTGAACATGTGGCGGGATGCAGACAGTATACACAGAAGATGTGCAATATTCTGTAAGCAAATAATCATAGCAATCCATTTGATGGTTTTTAGTTTAGGGAGAAGGGGGACAAGCCCCAAGTGTTGCCTGTCAACTGGCTTTCACAGAGAGGGTCAGTCAAAAAGGAATTGGTAAGCTAGGCATGGCGGAGCACACTAGTAATCCCAGCATTTGGGAGGCTGAGATCGGAAGATTGTGGTTCACAGACAGACTCTGATACTTAGTGAGGCCCTTTGCAACTCGTTAAGACCCTGTTTCAGAATATAGAATAAAAAATAGGGCTTGCGGTGTAGCTTGGAAGTAGAATACCTCTGGGTTCTATCCCCATTATCCCCCCCACACACACACACACACGGCGTTGGTAGTGTTTAGTCTGTATATTTTGATATCTATAAGATAGTCAGGTCTTCGTCCATCCAGAAACTATACAGATCTAGAGTGCCAGGCATTTGAAGAATGGCCACATTAGTCAGTTTTCACATCAGGTGTAAAGTGTGATTGCTGAGTGATCTGAGAGACAGTAAAGAGGAGAGCGTCAGAATGATGGATGTAGAGTGTTTGCAGGCACAACCAGCATGGGACAGGCCTGCCAGGAGCAAGGCACGGCTGGGAAAACCTGGAGACAGGCGGGAACACGTGGCAACACCCTGGTCCTTTTGATCGTTGTCTATCATTAAGCAAGGTCAATCTTTATGGGAGTATGAGACTCAAGTAACACTTGGTATTAGTTATTTGACATAGAAAATATAACAGACACTTTATGAACTGTTTTGGTCTTGGATGACCCTCAGTGCAGCATTTCTTAGAAGGTTTCGATGAAGGGCGTGGACAATCTCCTCTACACTGCAACGTAGACGCTGATTTGGGTGTTTTATTCCCAACTCCACTGTGACCTTGATTTATGACAGGCCTTTCTGGAAGGGCTTGAACTGCCTGAGAGCTCATTCTTCCACTCTTGTACACTCGGCTCATTTTTCTTGGATGCCTCTAGGGATATTATTCTAGTTATTAGTTATGTAGCCTTTTTAAAGGAGAGATATTGTTATTTAGAAGTTACATGAAACAGAAGAAAAGAAAAATACACACAATACCACTATTCTTACCATCGGAACTGGCCATTGTATGACAGTGCATATGTTTATTTTTTGTTATTTTTATTATTTTATACACATATATATATATATATATATATACACACACACACACATACACACATTTTATTGGTACAAACAATGTTGTTTTGAAGAAAAAGACATGAAGTGCAGAGTCTTGTGGAACTTATATTCTTTTTTTTTTTTTGGTGGTACTGGGGGGGGTGGAACCCAGAGGCTTTCTACCTCCAGGATATACTCCCAGACCCATTTTATACTTTATTTGGAAACAGGGTATCACTAAGTTGCTGAGAGCCTCACTAAGTAGCTGAGGCTGGCTTCGAACCTGTGTGATCCTCCTGTCTCAGCCTCCCAAGCGCGGGGATTACAAGTATGCACCACCATGCCTGGCTGGAACTTATATTCTAATGGAGGAAGAAGATCAGACTTTGCATAGTATGTCAGTTGCAGATAGGTGCCAAGAAGAAAACTAAACCATAGTAGAGGATACAGTGCTGGTGTGAAGCTCTTGTGGGCAATTGCTTAGGGGTTGCTACTCCACTAATATTTAAGTGCATGCTTGCATTAAATGGAAGAAGCTACCAGCAAGAAAAAGAGGTTTCTAGCTTGGGGAGCAGTCACGACAAGGTCATGGAGGTAGGTGTGTGTTTGGGTGGAACAGAAATAGTGAAGAAGCCAGTGTGGTGGGTGCAGAGGGAGAGGGGAGGGCACAGGCAGGCGATGAGGTCAGAAGGAAGGGAGTCAGGAGGACACCATGTGCCCAGGGGACTAATTTCTTTCTGAGTGGTATTTATGAGAATCTATTGGAAAGTTGAGTGATATAGGAATCTATTGAAAAATTTTCATCTGAGTTACAACTTTGAAAGGTCATGCTAGCTCTTTTGATTTTATTTCGTTTTTATTTTTTTGCAGTACTGGGGATGGAACTTAGGCGCATTCTACCTCCAAGCTACACCCACCATCCTATTTTTTATTTTTTATTTTTGAAACAGGGTCTCACTGAGTTGCAAACGGCTTGCTTCACTAAGTAGCTGAGGGTGTCCATGAGCTGCGATCTTCCTGTCTTAGCCTCTCAAATACTGGGATTATAGGCATATACCACCATGCCAGGCTTTATGCTAGCTCATATGTGGGAAAGAGCAAGGAGCAGGAATAGAAATAGAGGGACAGATTGAGGAGCTCAAAGCTGTTGCACCCATCACTAAGGCAATGGAGTAGGGCAGTAGGAGTGAAAGCAATGAGAACTGGCTCAATGCTAGATCATTTTCAAGATGTTAGTTGGGATTTGTGGGCAAATAAATTGGATAGGGGTGGTGGTGAAAGGTGTGTCTATAATTTTAATTGGGGAAACTTGTTCAGATGAGAAAGATGGGAAGAACCAGTTGGGAGAAAAAGATGAGGAGCTGAGCTTTGGCCGTGTGAAGTTTGAGATGCCTGTGAATTATCCAGGATATTTTAAATAGAAAGTTAAAAGTGGGAGTCCAGAGTTCAGGAGAGAAACCAAATTAGTGGTGAGCAACTTGGTACATAGATGTCACCAGCGGACAAATGACATTGAAAGCCATGGGATTGGGTGAGCCTGGGCATCCGTGTGAATATGATACAGAACAACAAATCTAAGGACTGGGTCCCACGTGCCCCCAGATTCAGTAGTCAGGAGAAAAGGAGGTATCAGTGAAGGAGCCTGAGGAGAACAAGCAAGAAGGCGAATCATAGAGTACTCTGAACATAAGGTAAGATGGTGCTTTAAGAGAAAGAGGTGGTCAATCATTAAATGAGGCTGATGGGTTGAATCTGTTAAAAACTGAGATTTGATTGAGAATGTCACTGTGAAGGCCATTGGTGACCTGAACAGAATTAGTTTTAGTGGGGGCATGAGGTTCAAAACTTTACTGAAAAGCTGGGTGTAATAAGGAATCCCAGTACTTGGGACGCTGAGACAGTAGGATCATAGGTTTGAGGCCAGCCTCAGCAACTTAGTAACACCCTATTTCAAAATAAAAAATAGTTTAAAAAGGGTTGGGGGTGAGCTCAGTTTTAGAAGACTCCTGTGTTTAATCTTCAGTACCCAAACCAAACAAAACCTTACTAACTAATGTTCAAGAGATAATGGAAGAAAAGTGGGAAAAGAATATCTAACAGACATTTTTTTTTTGTCAGAGAAATGGGACTGTAGCTGGAAGGAGTTGATGAGGAAATTATGCATTATATCTTTATGCCACTGATGATGATCCAGAACAGAAAACAACTGGTGATGGGGGAGTTATGGGAGAGTTGCGGATGCAATTTCCTTGAGTTGGTGACAGGGCACAGGATCTGCCAGACATGTGAAGAGGTAGGCAGCATCATATGGGAGCTGTTCCTTCCTTACACACAGGAGGGAATATAGTATGTGTGGTAGATTTGGTGTGAAAACATATAGATGTTATCTCTGACTGCTCTGCTGTTTCTCATAAATAGGATGCAGTCATCAGGTAAAAGTAGGAAGGTGGGCAGATGAGAAGGTAGCAATAGATAGCCAAGAAAGTAGAGGGGACATTTGGCGAGGGGTGTATGGTATAGTTCCTCAATAGAGTAGGAGTAAGGACTCTATAAAGTTTAGTGCTCCTCTAGTGACTTTCTCCTGTATGTATGTATGTATGTATGTATGTATGTATGTGTATGTGTGTGTGTGTGTGTGTGTGTGTGTGTGTGTGTGTGTGTGTGTGTGTTAATGGTACTGGGGGTTCTACTTCCAGGCTATACCCAAGCTCTATTTTATTTTATATTTATTTATTTATTTATTTATTTATTTTTGATGGTACTGGGGGTGGAACCCAGGGCCTTTTTACCTCTGGGCTATATTCCCAGACCTATTTTATATTTTATTTGGAAACAGGGTCTCACTAACTTGCTGAGCGCCTCACTAAGTAGCTGAGGCTGGCTTCGAACCTGTGCGATCCTCCTGTCTCAGCCTCCCAAGCGCGGGGATTACAAGTGTGTGCCACCATGCTCAGCTTCTATTTTATTTTTTATATGGAAACAGGATCTTGCTAAGTTACTAAGAGCCTCACAAAGTTGCTGAGGTTGACTTTGAACCTGTGATCCTCTTGTATCAGCCTCCCAAGTACTGGGATTACAGGTATGCACCACCATACCTGGATCTTCTGAATTTAAAGTGGAATCAATCCATGTTCTCATGGTCTTTCCTTCTTCCACACTTCCAGGCACAGAATGGATGAATTGACCTTAAACATGCCTTTTTTTAAAATTTTGAGATGTTGAGAGAAAATGTTGAGAGAATATGTAGTAGATTGATTACAGTGATGGACTGTGGATTTTCATGAACAAAGGAAGGGGGATAAGGGACAGCAGAAAAAAGTAAAAAGAGGTGATACATTGAATCTTCATGAGTTAAGGAATTGTTGAATGTGGGCACAGCAGCAGAGAGCTGTATGTGGAGTTGGTAGTAAGAACGGGATTGCTAAATCTGATATCTTAAGCGGAGGATGGTGGTAGAATGTAGTAGTCTAAGGTATGAGAATAGGTTGCATAGCCAAAGGAGGATCATTGTCACAACTATTAGAGTGTTGGTTGTCAAAGAAGCCAGGGAGTTGGGTGGGCCATCTGTGTGGATACTGATACCACCATTCTGACACTATTAATATAACTACTACCTAGGACAGTTCTTCAATGTAGATTCTCAGGGAAAATTTGTTGAATGAAGAGTTATTGCACCCGGACAATCAAATAATGATCTGAGACAAGAATCTCTTGGGTGAGGTAGAAATACATGGATCTCATCCCACTACCCAACGTATTGTCATGGGGTTGCATCCATATTATAAAGCTATCTTAATAAATGCATATTATAAAGCTATATTAATATAGTTATAATGTATACATATTATAAAATATCTTAATATAAATATATTATTATCTCTTTTTCTTTGGAGCTGTCTTAGGTCATAAATGAATAAATTTGACCAATATTTTTCCCTTTTAAGAAAGAATTAGAGTTGGGGGGTCTAAGAATGAAAAGTGATTCTTGTATATAGATTAATCTTCTAGTTCTCTCTAGCAATTGGATCTAGAGAAATGTGAATGAAAGAAAAGAATAAATCATCCTAGAAGTATATTTTGACCCTGGGTCCAAAACAGCATTCAGCATCCAGTCTTGCCAGTAATAAATCAAACTCTGTATTTTACTTTCTGCCTAGTTTCTGGGTCTACTTCCCAATGGAGCAGAATCCTCAGAAGAAAAGGCTGTCATAGATTGACATTCCCAAACCCCAATACTTCATATAACTAGACCAATGTGTATAGGATGGGTGCACATGGTGGTAGACTTTTCTGCCCGAATCCTTCAGGCACCTCATCCTCTCTTCACGCTTTAAGAAGGTCTCCATGGTGTGGCACTGTACCATTCTTCTGCTTTTCATCCACATCCTTTTCTTAACATGCATGCCATGATCTTGCAGGGGATGTACAGCACAATTTAAAGAGCTCTGGGGAGAAGCTTCCCAAGTATCATTCTGCCCATCTGCTATGATGACCCATCTAAAGTTCGATGGTGTGCAGGACAGCCAAAACTTTGGGATTAGACAATTTGGTTTAAGCTTAGGGTGGCCACTTACTGGTTCTGGAGTCTCAGAAAACTTAATCAAAACTCAGTTCCCTCACATGTAATATAAAAGATATGAATTAATATCCAGTGTGACAAATTGCTGTGTGGATTAAATGTGTTCACCATGTGCATTTCATGTGCCTGGCACAGCTATGCGTAATATCATTGATAATGACCCCCCTCTTGCTAACTCTGGGGTATAGGAATGATCTACATTTTACAAAGTGGAATGAATACCTGAGGCTCTGAGAGGCTAAGTCAAGTGCGGATCTGGAATTCACACCGAGGCGGATGTAGTCTCATTTACTCTCTCTTGCCTCCTTAACAGGGAATCTTTTTAAAATTGGTGTATTATAATCAAACATCATGATGAGTTCAGAGTGATAGAGACATACATGCCCACAGCATTCAGTGAGCCTGCCCCCAACTTCCACCCCACTCCCCCACCCTCCCTGCACATGACATTGAGATTGGCATTGATGATTTTATGTACATACGTTATGTCCACTGAAGTGCTTCCTTCTCTGAGTCTCCCTGTTCCCCCATCTGCCTCTCTAGGGCTTGCTTCATCATTCCACCAGGGGCTTTCCTCCTTTGTCTAGAGTTACTTTTGTATCTCATTTTCTCCCTAATTTCCACTAGGAGGAAAACCATTTGATCTATCACCTATCGTAACAGGCTAATCTCACTTAGCATAATATTCTCCAGTTCCATCCATAATTTTGTTCTTCCTTATGGCTGAGTAGAAGTCCCTTGTATGCATATCCCACAATTTTATAATCCCCCAATACCTCCCCCCACAAAGAAATGCTAGGCAAACTTAAAAAAAGCAATATAAGAGAAAGTGAATGGGGAGAAACATATAAGATGCATTATTTCAATGTTCTTGTTATTTTTAATAATTACAGATGGCACAAAACTTAGTTACAAATAAAGATAAAAATATGTCTGATGCTGGTGTCTTGTGTAAAGAAAGAAGAATCTCTTGAGGTCTGCAGCTCTGAATAAGAGTGACTCTGTCATTGCATACCCAGCACACGTCTTTCCATTGCCAAAAACCAAATAGGAGGAATTACCTGGGTTTCAGAATGTTTTGGGTTACAGGTAACTTTTTGATGAGAAACTCAGTCTTGGGGATATTTTTCTGTGTAAAGTTCAAAAAGTTGAGCAAATCTCTCCTCCAAAGGGTTAAGCTGTCTTCTAAGAATTTATTTTACTTATATATCAGAAAGATGGGGAGAGAAAATAATAAAAAGTGGGAATGAAAACTGCTGAAGGAGGCAATGAGTAGAGAGATGCCCCAAAATAGGATGGAGATGAGGTGCTTTCTCTTATGAAGAAAAAGAAAATGTTATGGTCTGAGTGGCTTCTAGACAACTCAGTGGACTTTATTTGCTGTTTTCATTGAAAATTTTGGGGAAAACATTCATTTCTCAACTGGAATTGGAGTCCTTTTTAGCTGTGTAGGTGGGAAATAACCTGGGGTTGCTGTGTTGGTCTCTAGTGGTCCAGGCATTCTCCTGCCTCATTCCTGTATTGCAGCTATTTGTTGGTAATAAATTCCAGCAGCAGGTAGAGCATCCCACTTCTTTATTCAGGGAGCTTTGCATGTGGTTTGGGTCCTAAGAAGGACCCTAGCACTGAACACATAAATTCACTGTAGGAACCAAGAGTCTCATGCAAATATATTTTTTGACAGGGTTGCACCATGATTAGGAGCTTCTGGCACTATACTTTGACTTACGTGATCTTGGACAAGACCTTAATATCTCTGTGTTTCATTTTACTCATTCATAAAAAGAGGATGAAGTCCCCCTAGGGTTTCAATAAAGAGAAAGTACTCTTTATAGTTTAACCGGCAAGTGTTTATTCACAAAAGCAAAAGCTTGACCCTATATTCTGACAGGGAATTTAATACACAGAATCAGCTAGAGGGTAACTGGAGGATGAAATCAGTAAAAGGAAACACTGAGGTAACAGGGAAAAGAACTAGGTAAATGAAGGAAAGAGGTTAGGAAAATCAGACCCTAGAAGCTGGAAGGAGGGGCTTGGGGAAGGGACACTAGTACATCTGAGAGACCATAGTGAGGGGACTCTTCAAAGTGTGGGGGTAAAAAGAAAATGATCCTTGGAACTAACTGAAGCTGCCCAGGTGAAGAGCTTGTGCTGTTGGGACTGAGACAGGAGCAGAAAACAAAATAGGAAGGAGCTGGCTCCTTCCTTTTCCTCCATTCCCTCAGTCTCCCCCATGGTCTTTTCTGGTGGTTGCCCTATAACAGAGGACTTCGGCAGAGTCCTGAAATTGCCCAGAGTATCATATGGCTAGACAAAGCTAATTTAGCAATCTGCGTCTCTCTTCCTTTTCTTTGTGATGTGGGGAATTGAACCTATGGAAAGTCTACCCCTGAACTACATCCTCAGCTCTATTAATTAATTATATGAAACAGAGTCATGCTAAGTTGCTGACGGTCTCACTAAGGTACTAAAGCTGTCCTGAATCTGTGATCCTTCTATCTTAGTCACTCAAATACTAGGATTACAGGTGTGTACCACCAAACTGAGTTTCTCTCTCTTTTTCTTTCTTTCTTCCTTTCTTTTCTTTCTTTCTTTCTTTCTTTCTCTTTTCTTTTCTTTTCTTTTCTTTTATTTTCTTTCTTTTCCTCTCTTTTTCTAATGCATTCTACCTCCAAGTGACACTGCCAGCCCTAATTTATTTTCATTTTGAGACAGGGTCTTGATAGGTTGATGAAAGTCTCACTACTTCCTGAGGCTGTCCTTGAACCTGTGATTCTCCTGTCTCAGCCTCCCAAGTACTGGGATTATAGGCATGTGCCACCAGCTTCTCTTCCTTTTGTATTTTTTTTTTTATAAAACCAATTGCAACCATTAAGGCCTCACCATCATGATCTCATTTAATCCTAACTACCATTCAGAGGCCTTACCTGGACCCACCTCTTGTTTCATCATGGGAATGATGATGATGAGTTTACTTTTTTCTCTTCTTAAGCTATTTATTTATTTATTTACTCATTCTTTGCGGTACAGGGATTGAACACAGAAGGTCTCTATCACTGAACTACACCCCAGTCTCCTACTCCACTTATTTATTTATTTATTTATTTATTTATTTGCTGGTGATTGAATCCAGGGGTGTTCTACCTCTGAGCTACACTCTCAGCCCTATTTAAATTTTTTTTTTTGATTTGGAAACAGGGTCTTGCTAAGTTGATGTGAGCCTCACTAAGTTGCTAAGGCTGAATTTGAACCTATGATGCTCCTGCTCAGCCTCCCAAGTACTGGGATTACAGGTGTGCACCACAGTGCCTGGCTCGCAATGAGGATCAAATTTCAAGATGAGTTTTTCTAAGGGCATTCAAACCATAGCAAGTACTCAATGAATGTTAGCACTATTCCTTATCAGCCTTATCAGGTTTCTGTCCTCATCTCCTTTTCTCCCTCCATTTATGCTCCAGTACTCTTGATTTTTTCCATTCCCACCTTTGCCAGGTTGAACTGCAAAATCTCAGACCCAGGGAGTTTATTGTGGCTGCACAAGTACCTGTGGGCACTGAGTTGTTCTCCCATGGGGAGTGCTGCTTCATTTACAGTGTTGTTGAGTGCTGGTCTGTATCTCTGGAGGGTGTGGTGAGCTCAGCTGCCACGGCTGCAAGTTGTAGCTGGTGTTTGTGCAGGAGGATTTGATGACTTACAGTTCTGATGCTCTGCAGCTGCTCACTTCAGGTCTTTGGTTTTCCTGTTTGTCTCTGGAGTTGGGTGCAGTGAGGCAAGATGATGCTGGTCCGGTGCCCATGGCTGCAAGGCAGTTGGGTTTCCCTTCTGGTGCTGAGGGTGACTCTGGTTCTCTGGAGGGTGGTGCCCATGGCTGCAAGGCAGTTGGGTTTCCCTTCTGGTGTTGAGGGTGACTCTGGTTCTCTGGAGGCCTTGGTGAGCTTGGCCACCACTGCTGAAAGTTGTAGCCAGTGTTTGCACAGGAAGAACATCAATTCTTATACCTCTGATGATCTGCAGCTGCTCACTTCAGGTCCTTGGTTGTTTTCCTGTTTGTCTCTGGAGTTGAGTGCCATAAGTAATATAGATAGCACTGCTGTGGTGCCCGCTGTCACAATGTGGATTTTTTTTTCCTGCTTTCTGGTAGGTCTTCTACCTTTATTTCCCCCTGCTGTTTTGTACCTATTGTGTTATTCCTCTACTGGTAGTATTTTCTTGCTTTATAGAGGCTGTTTTTAAGGCAATGTAGGTGTCAGAAGAACTGGTATGTATTGCTTCCCTTGGTCACCATCCTCCCAGAATTCACACCTATCTTCTCAGAAAGAAGACACTAAGGTGGTAAGTATAAGGACCCAATTGCTTCAGAAAGTGACAAGAAGAGAGAAAGGGGAGGAGCATAATCTTCACAAGAGACCAAAGCTTCAGCCATGGTGTCACGCTTCTCTTTTGGCAGATCAGGGCTTTTGGAGCAACTTTGTAGGACTCTTCCTAAAGGGAGACTTGCTGATACCTTAAGTGAAGAAGAAATTTTTTTCTATGGAAGATACAGATCTTCACATCCAAGGTCAAGGTGAAGTTTGCATGCTGCTGACACTACCACCTGGATGAATGACAGCCAGCACAACCTCCCTTCAAAGGAGGGGCAGGCCTGCATGGAGCCACCTGCTGTGTGTGGTGGAGAAGGAGGCCTCACAAGCAGGCGGGACTTGGCAGAGTCATTAGTTTGACCTGACATTTACTGCTTGTCTGCTTTTGTATTGCAGCAGGTGGCTGGGTATTCAAAGAGATTCAAGACACATGATTCTAACTCTCAGAGTTTTTCAAAGAAGGCAAGGACAGAAAGGCCTAAAATTCCAGGCACAATTCTAGTGTCAGCCTTGCTCTGAGATAGAGTAGCAATTCTTTCTCTTTTGCTGGGTTAGCCCCATCTCTTGTGTCCTTTTCTTATCTTTATGTTTTAATTTAAGCTATGGGAATAATAAATGTATTCTTGAAAACTTAAGATAGAAAACATTTAAAAACTATGGACAAACTCCATGAGGAGGGAGAAAGCACACAATTCTAGTTGTGAGTCACCTAATAATCCACCCAATCTTTTCACTCATCCATAGTCTCAACTAATCACTTACCCAACCATCCATCCACTCATCTATCTACCCATTCACCCATCCACTCATCTACCCACCCATCCTTCCATCCACTCATCTACCCATCTCTCCATCCATCCATCCAGCCATTATTAATAGGTCGCATCCACCTTTTACTCCTTCCCATTCTTCTATCTATTCAGCCAACAGAGTGATATATTGAACCTGGTGTGGTGGCACATATCTGTAATCCCAGTAATTAGAAAGATGAGACAGGAAGATTATGGGCTCGAGGACTGTGAGCAACTTAGCAAGATCTTGTTTCAAAATATAAAGGGCTAGGGGGTGTAGCCCAGAGATAGAATGCCCCTAGATTCAATCCATAGCCCCCCCCCCAAAAAAAAAAAGATAGAGCAATGTGTCTCACCCACACTCAGTGCACAGGACTGGGACAGTTACTAATGAATACAACATATTCCCATTCTCAAGGAGCTGACAGGCTAATAAAGGAAACATATATAAAAACTAACATAACGTAATATAACATAGCAACTAACATAACATAACAAAATGGCACATCCTTTTATTGAGGCATGGGTAAGAAAGTCATTTCTTGGTGTTTTGAATATTATTAAAAGTAAATATAAAGCAACAGGGAAACGACTTCTAGGATGTTCAGGTTAGCATCATGGTTAACAGCCTGGTCCCAGACCTTGGGATTTTGCATTATTGACTGTCATCTTAGCTAAGGTTTTTTTCTTTGTGCCTTATTTTCTTATTTAAATGGAACTAAAAGTACTTAAACCATAGGATTGCTGGTAGTATTAAATGAATCAATAAATATAAAGCACTTAGAATCATGTTTAGCTAATAATAGGCATTAAAATGTTGACTTATTAATATTTATATAGAACCTTAGAGTTTAAATTCATCATTTAATTTATTCCTTACTTTCTTCTCTCCTTCCTTTTTTCTTTCTTTCTTTCCTTTCTTCTTTCCTCCAGGGCTAGAAGCCAGGGGCATACTACCTCTGAGCTACACTCCCAGCACTTGTTATTTTTTATTTTGAAAAAGGATCTTGCTAAATTGTTGAAGTTAGCCTCAAATCTGTAAGCCTCCTATTTCAGCCTTTCATGTGCTGAGATTACAGGCATGTATGATTGCACCCAGATGCATTTAATTTTTAAAACTTCTCCTACTCTGGGGAAATCAGCAGGGTAGTGTTGTTTTCTAGTCATGGATATAGATGTTTGGGAGGTTGTTGGAAATTTACAGGACAGCAGAATAGTGGAATTGGAAATCCAGAGAGCTCTTTTTGTAATGTTCTTTTTCTTATGCCACAAAGGCGCATATATTGACTTGGAAAACCAACTGTTGTTCCTCAAGTGTCAGTGCTGCTGACTGTCTACAGCTGGGCTGGCTGTAAACACAGCCAAATGATGCAGGCTGGGGCAAACTGGGCACCACGGCTTGGTCTGCATCTGTCACTCAATACAAGGTCCCTGGGGATCCAAGGACAGAAAGCATGGGTCAGAAAGCCGCCAGCCATCAAATAGACATCTTGACTTGGTCATCTTCCTCCAGGTCCTCGATGGTAAAGTGTCTCCGCAGGGTTCTGGATTATTAGGAATTCAAGGTCAATTAAAAATAAAAACTAGTGAGCTGGGCGTGGTGGCACACACTTGTAATCCCAGCATTTGGGAGATGGAAATTGGAGGATCGTGGTTCAAGGACAGTCTCAGCTATTTAGCAAGGCCCTTCGCAACTCAGTGAGACCATGTTTCAAAATAAATAAATAAATAAAAATACTAAAAAATAGGGTTGGGGAGTGTAGCTCAGAAGTTCAATGCCCCTGGGTTTCATCCCCAGTACCACAATAAATAAATAAATAAATAAATAAATAAATAAATACAAACTAGTAAGGTAGTTTTGGTTGATATTTCATTCAAAATGGGGACAGTTTTTCTTGACTGTTCAATTTGGCTTTTGGGTTGAGTTCTATAAAAGATCCATCAGAACCATGAGTGCTAAAATATGAGAAACTGAGGCAGAGGCAGGAAATGGTGCAGAAGCCCAATAGTTCCCAGGGAAGGAGGCACAGATGACAACCTGCAGCTGCCAGGAATGAGAAGGGGTGTGTGGTTATAGAAGGGGATACTGGAGCCATGGAGCCTGCTCAGCAACATTTATTACTGCCATGGATTGAGTTCTGGGTGGCAAGATAAAGCATGTGCTTTTTAGGAGTTCTAGGCTGTTTGGAGAGGTGCGTAAACATTTAATTATAATACAATGGGATATGGGAATGGTGCACGCTACAGAGTAAGAAACAATTGATTTTGCATCTGAGAATCTGAGGAGGCTTCCATAGTTTTTTCTTCTTTCTTTATTGGATGCTTTGTAGATGTCATGCAGGGCTTCCTCATTGCTGTAGTACTATCCCCAGCCACTCCCTATCTCTGCCTGCCTTCCCTGCACTCTGTTGTCTACTAGACAGTACCTGTCCCCTTCCTATCCTCCTTCCAGTTACATCTGTCTGTGTCTAGACCTGGCTGGTTGTTTCTTCTGGCCTCTTGCTAGTTCTGTAAGGTTTTAAAGCATGAATACAAGTTCTCTAGTCAGACAGCTTGAAGATGTGCATTCTAAGCAGGAGTCACAGCGCATCTAAAGACTTGGGACTGTTTACATGCTCAACTTAATTCAAATTGTTTTTCTAAGCAGTGTTGCCAATTACCAACACTCCGTATTTTATTCTCAAATTTAGCCAAACTAGTGGGTGTGAAATGGGGCCTTATTGTGGTCTTAATTTGCTTTTCCTTAATTACTAATGAGGTTATGTATCTTTTCATATGTTTATTGATGATTTATGTTTGGGTGCAATACCTGCTTATGGCTTACTTTCATTTTTCTGTTTGTGTTGATTGTATTTTTCATATATTTTTTATTGGTGCATTGTAGTCATACATCTCGATGGAATACAAGATAGTAGAGGCATACATGCACACATCACCCAATTAGCCCTTACCTAATTCCCATCCCATTTCCTTCCCCTCCCTCCTTCTCATGTTTGGCTTAGTGATTGATTTTGATATGTTGTTAATGTTTGTTAATGTACATCATATGCATTAGAAGATTTCTCTCTTCTCCCTCCCATCCCCTCAATTAGGTCACCTTACTTGCTCATCTATAGTATCTCCTTTATTTTCCAAATATAAAATTTTTTATTGGGAAATATAAACATTAGAATTACAATCCCAGGTGCATGTGTGGATTTTACTTCCACTTTTTAATTTTTTTAAAATTTATTTTTATTGGTGCATTGTAATCATATATCACATTGGAATACAAGACTTGAGAGGATATACAAGCACACATCATCCAATTAGCCCTCATCCACTCCCCATCCCATCCCATTCCCTCCCCTTCCCTCTGTCTAGAATTCCTTCTATGACCCATTTTCTTCTTAGCTTCTGCATATTAGGGAGAGCATCTGATTTCTTATTTTTTTGTGACTGACTAATCTCACTTAGCATAATGTTCTCCAGTTCCATCCATTTATCTGTAAATGATATAATTGTGTTTTTCTTTATGGCTGAGTAGAATTCCATTTGTGTAGATATCCCATAGTTTTATAATCCATTCATCTGTTGATGTACCTCTTGGATGGTTTCATAGTTTGGCAATGGTGAATTGTGCAGCTATGAACATAGATAAACATGCATTAGTTTGGAGTTTGGTTTCTTTTACTTTGGGTAGATACCCAGAAGTATATCTGTTATTGCTGGATCATATGGTAAATTAATTCCCAATCTTCTGAGGATTCTCCATACTGTTTTCCAAAGTGGTTGCAATAATTTGCAATCCCATCAACAATGTATTAGTGTCCCTACTTTTCCACATCCTTGCCAGCATTTGTTGTTGTTTGTGCTTTAAATGATTGCCATTCTAGTTGGAGTTAGGTGAAATTTCAGGGTAGTTTTGATTTGCATCTCTTTGATTGCTAATGATGTTGAGCATTTTTCATACATTTATCAGCCATTTAAGTAAACACATTAGAATCTGCTGTTCAAGTGGATTTAACTAAAAGATGAGAGAATAGGAGAGAATCCTAGTGGACATGTAGACTGCACAGCTGGGTGATGGTGGTGATGTTGGAGACAGGGAAGACTAGGGTGAAGCAGGGGTGTTCCACGGGACCAGATCAAGCTTGTCATGCCTGTGAGGAGGGCAGATGGAGAAGTCATTAGCACTTGGATACACAAGTTTGGAGCTGGGGTGGAGAAGTCCTCTGGTCTGCAGATGGACACTTGAATGGATTTGTGATTTTAGCCAGAAGACCCACACTGTAGTGGTATTACAAGAAATTCTAATTTTAGAGAGTTAAAAAGCAAATGGCCAATAAATGCATGAAAAAATGCTCAAAATCACTGGCAATCAGAGAGATGCAAATCAAAACTACCCTGAAATTTCACCTAACTCCAACTAGAATGGCCATCATTCAAAATACAAACAACAATAGATGCTGGCAAGGATGTGGAGAAGTGGGAACTCTAAGACATTGTTGGTGGGATTGCAAATTAGTGCAACCATTTTGGAAAACAGTATGGAGAATCCTCAGAAGAATGGGAACAAATCTACCATTTGATCCAGCAATACCACTGTTGGGTATCTACCCAAAAGAAAAGAAACCAAACTACCAAACGAATGCATGTGTATCTATGTTCATAGCTGCACAATTCACCATAGCCAAATTATGGAACCAGCCAAGATGTCCATCAACAGATGAATGGATTACAAAACTGTGGAATATGTACACAATGGAATTTTACTCAGCCATCAAAAAAACTCAATTACATAATTTTCAGGGAAATGGATGGAACTGGAGGACATTATGCTAAGTTAGATTAATCAGTCACAAAAAATAAGAAATCAGATGCTTTCCCTAATATGTGAGAGTTAGGGAGAAATGGGTCATAGGAGGAACTCTAGATGAAAATGAAAATCTTATGGAGGAGCAAACAAGACAACCTAAAGGAGGAGAAAGGAGGGGGGAAGAGGAAAATCTCTAAAACACACAATGTACTTAAACATATCGAAGTCAACCACTAAGCCGAGCAAGGGAGGGAGGGGACGGTGAAGGAATGGGGTGGGAATTGGGTAGGGGTTAAATCAGTGATGTGAGCATGTCTCTACACACAAGTTTTTTACCCCAATATGATGTATGACTATAATGCACGAATAAAAAAAAAAAAGCAAAGTGGAAGTGAAGCTGGAGATGGCAAATGGTGACAAATCTTTCAAGAAGCTTGATGGTAAAAGATTGGGAAGCAGAGACAGAAGGTGTGGGGGTGGGGTGGGTAGAAGGTCGAGCGATGAACTCCTTTAACATGGGGGAGACTTACATACTTAATGAAAGGCATTGACAAGTAGTATTTGAAAAAGAAAGAGAAAAGAAAACTAAAAAGGCGTTCCTTGAGAGTCTGGGGGATGAGAGACAGGGATGGAGGAGATGCCCTTCGATGGGAAGGTGATAACGAGGCTTGACATTTCATAGGAGTGGAAGAAAGTGACACCACACTGTAATAGTTAAGGTCCAGAATTGGCTCTGCTCCTAGATGTGATGAAACTCTCTTGTCGTAGTTTCTTCTTGGTGAGATGGGGATGGTGATACTATTACCCACGTGTCAGACTGCTATGAGGTCTAGGTGGTATATAGTGCACACAGCACAGAGCTTGATAAATATGCGCTGATATTGTATTAACAAAGGCTTACATACGGAAGTAGAAAGTTAAAAATGTACGCATTACATCTCCCATTTTTCTGGGTGGTGCCATTAGGTGTCCCAGTATTGGGATGATCCAGGAAGACCCTTAGTGTGTAAGAGCTGTTCTGGGATAATGAAAAGGAAGCCAATCAGCAGCACTCGTGCCCTGCTGGTATTTGCATAGCAGGTGATGCTGGCTTAAACTAGGAATAAAAGGCATGAGTTCCAACTGTTCTTTTCCTGGTTAATGCAAATGAATGGAACTGGGTTAATTCTGGGAACTGACCACCAAAAGGCATGGTGGCTTCTCTGCAACCAGAAATTAAATCATATCTTTCCTGCTGCAGTTAGATCTGCAGAGAGTTGTTGCCTCTGTGAAGGTCACCTAACTTGAAACATACACAGTAGGTCTTGTTTTGCATAGAACTTCTTTGAACTTCAATTTTTTGGGGGTGTGTTGTTTATAGTTATGGGAGGGCAGATTTCAGCTCTTGTAGATTATGTAGACATTTGCTCAAATATAGTCCTAAAGACATCACAGAGACATTCAAAATATGCAATAAACATTGGAAAGAAACAGTCCTAGTAGGATGTGTGGCACATCCCTCTAATCCCAGCTACCAAGGAGGATGAGATGGGAGGATTCCAGGCTCAAGACCAGCCTGAGCAATGTGTTGAGATCATGTCTACAAAGAAAAAACAACAAGAAAAGCCAGTCCTTGGTAGTTTGAGAAGACATAGCCTATATAAAATATTTTCTATTTTGATATACAATGGAAGAAAGAACACATATAGAAGTGGGAGAGGAAATGAACATTTAATTAGCATTTTCTTGGTGATATTATTTGGGTGCTTTAAATATTCTTGTTAATGTAAATTTTTTTGTTTGTTTTTGGTACTGGGGATTGAATCTAGAGTCATTCTACCTCTGAGCTATACCCCAATACTATTTTATTTTTATTTTTATTATTTATTTATTTATTTGGTGGTACTGGGGGTGGAACCCAGGGGCTTTCTACCTCCAGGCTATACTCCCAGACCTATTTTATATTTTATTTGGAAACAGGGTCTCACTAAGTTACTGAGCCTCACTAAGTAGCTTAGGCTGGCTTCGAACCTGTGCAATCCTCCTGTCTCAGTGTCCCAAGTGCAGGGATTACAAGCGTGAGCCACCATGTCCAGCTCTATTTTGAAAGGGACTCTTGTTAAGTTGCTAAGGGAATTAATAAATTGTCGAGACTGACCTCAAGCCTGCTATATGCAACTATCCCATGTTGCTTGGCTATTATTTACAGAGACATAATTTAAATCATGGTCTTTCTGACCTTAGTGCTTATGGTAATCATCTTGTTCTATTTTGATGTTTTCTACAATTGTAGACATTATTGATGCACTCAGATGTAAAAATCCTGGCCTGTGCTATTATATAAGTAAAAGGTTTATGACAATTTGGAGACTCCTAGGTATCGCTTGTCTAATGTCAGATTTTCTCCAGCTTCACTGTGACTAGACCACAAAGGCCCCAAGGGCTATGGGTCAGAATAGACCCAGCCAGCCTAATGATGGCACAAAATTACAAACTGAAGATAAAATAGGCACTGTTGTTATTTTTAACCACACTGATAATGATGGCTTACTGGAACATGATGCTTTGTAAGTTCCAATGCACTTGTCCATGTGTAGATATTTCTGAGAAGGAGCAAAGGCAGGGCCAGCAAGGTCATATTGCACAGCCTGGCTTTGCCTGCTGATCTGTGTCCTGGATGAGTCTGGTCGTTTTTTACTTTGTTAAGGGATGTGTGGAATAATGAGGCATTCTTCAGTTCAGACTGACCGTGTATCTACAAACTACAAGCTATCCCAGCAGATATGTGAATTTATAGTTAGGCTTAAAATAGTAGCAGCATATTTCATAACAGCTCACAATCTACTTTCTCTGCTGGAAAGGAAAGATGCCCTTTCTACTTTCTTTGTGCTTGTAAGAAAATCCAGTTGTGGGTTGCAATCATGAGCAGAGAATGGGGCTCTCTTAGTTTGTTTCATTTTTAGATAATCACAAAAGAAGGAACAACTTTTTTAGTCACTTGGAAATGATCAAAAAGAAACCCATCAAACTCCAGGTCGGGCATTTATAGGATCCCTGAACAATTATGACACTTGTTATGGGTTAGATCTGAAATGCCACTCCCTAAAAGATTATGTGTTAAAGCTTTGTCTCCAGTGCTACAAGGTTCAGAGGGGGGTCACTGGGAGTGTGGTCCCAAGGACTGCATCTGTTCCTGGCCCCCTCTCCTCTCTCTGTTTCCCTTACTCTGCCTTTGTCATGAGCTGAGCAACTGTCTTCCACCATGTTCTGCCCCCATGGTGATTTTGCCCTGGAGGCAGCTGACCATGGACCAAACACCCAAAATCATGAGCCAAATAAACCTTTTCTCCTTTAAGTTGCTCTCGCCAGGTATTTTGGTCATAGAAACAAAAATATGACTAACACAACACTTTCACATGTTCTGAATGGGGCTCTCCATGCAAGTTCTTCTAATGTTTCTCCTCTGAACTCAGCCATCAAGGACATTGGAAGGCTTGCCTTGCTTCTCTTACTCAAAGGAGCCAAGTTGCTGGGCATGGTGTTGCATACTTGTAATCCCAGCATTTGAGAGGCTGAAACAGGAGGATCATGGTTCATGGACAACCTCAGTTATTTAGTGAGGCCCTTTACAACTCAGTAAGACCCTGTTTCAAAATAAAGAATAAAAAATAGAGCTGGGGGTGTAGCTCAGAGGTAGAATGTTCCTGGATTCCATCCCCAAGTTTCAGCTCACCCCGACATTGGCTATCCATTGAATCATATGCTATTCCTTCTGTGGCCGTTGGTGGCATTGTTCATTTTTCTGTCCCTTCCGCTCCTCCGAAATATTGTTCTGCATTCAGAGCAGCTCACTTCCTCTGGGGGTGGGTTGACTCACAGAAGTGTATGGTGGACTTAAGAAAAGCAACACCATAGCCATATTGCAGGCTTTGGGCTCTTGAGAGAGTCACTACCATCACCAGTCTGATAAACCTGATTTGTGAAATGAAAATGAGGCCTTCCTCACACCCTGGTTTGTGAGTGAGGGGAATGTGACTATGTATGGAAGCACCAGCACACAAAATGGATCATTATTAATGCTTTTGCCTGTCTCATATTTACGTCTTTAAAAATTCTTTATTGTTCTGTTATGTTGTGGCTCTTAAATGTCTCTCAAAGGCCCATGTGCCAAGTGCTTGGTTTCCAGACTGTGGCAGTAATGTGGGATGGTTGAATCTTAGGAGGTGGCTTTGTGGAAGAAAGTTAGGTTACTGGGGATGTGCCCTCAAAGGGACATCCCTTTGAAAGGAAGGGAAATCCCTTCCTTTCTTTCTTTGCTTCTTGACCATCATGAAATGATAGACTTCCTCTGCCATGAACTCCCGCCATGATATACTGTGCCACAGGGATGGCAACTTTTGAACTGTGAGTTATAAATCAACCTTTCTTCTTTTAAGGTGTTTGCCTCAGGTATTTTGTCACAGCAGCAAAATGTGACTAACCCATATTCCTTCCCCAAACTCATTCCAATGTGTCCTTTGTCATCCTTTCTTAATAGTCCTCGGGCTGGTTTTATGACAACACCCTCTAAAGGCTGCTCTTGAGCAGAGCAGCAATGGCCCCCATCAGAGCCTCTTGGTCTCAAGCACCTTAGGATGCTGGACTGGTGGGGTGTTGGCACTTCATGAGTGTCCAGTTGGCCTCCTGTTGGGAACACCGCTTCAGTGTGATGGATGTGACCTCATGGTATTACTGACCCAACCTTGATGCAGGAAGTGAAGGTCCAATTCTACTCCTATGAGCTTCCATCCCAACAATTCTAGGCAAAGCCTGAATCTTTTAAATGAATGTCCTTCCTCCGAACACTGGGGTGGGGGGCTTTAGGCTCTGTGTCCATCAGCACCACCAAAGCCAAGCTTCTTCCCTTCTCCTGCATCCCTGGTGGCTCCCTATTCCCATGACATCAAGTCCAAGCAGCCTTGCTTGGCTCCATGTGTATTAGAGTTCCTGATCCTTAAATGTGATACCCTCAGTTCTGCCTCCACACTTCCACCTGCTTTCATCCTTTCTCAAGATGCCCCTCATTCCAGTCAGGGACACCCAATCTTCCAGCTTCCTTTCAGAACCCACATTTCCTAAAACTCTCTCTAATGGCTGTCATATGATCTTTTCCTTCTCTGACAAGTCTGTTATAACACAGAGTTTAGCACCAGGTATTATATTGGCTTATAGTATTTATTTTTGTGTGGTGCTATACCCCCAGCCCTATTTTTTACTTATTTGGAAACATGGTCCTGTTAGATTGCTAATTTGTTGAGGTTGGCTTTGAGCCTGCAATCCTCTTGTCTCAGCCTCCCAAGTATAGAGACTACAGGTGTGTACCACCATGCCTGGCTTGTGGTAATTTTATTTTAATGTCAGTTTTAAATCTTTAACTGAGTCGAGAGGTTTAAAATGCAATCATGTGAGAAGTGGTTAATCAAGCAACTAGTATTCATTCTTTTAGTTACCAGAGATAAATGGATAAGACATGGCTTAATTTCTCAAATGGCTCATATTTAATGGGACATAGACCAGTAATTAGAAAATTAAATGTACTGTTAAAAGTGCTATACAATAGACATATATACAAAACCCTATAAGGGAAGGAAAAGGAGTGAATTGACTGTGGAGAAGGGCTCTATTGTTAAATATCATGTGTTAAGTAGCAAGCCAGAGATCTGTATGCAAGGAGACCAGGAAAGAAGTGCCTTGGTCTCGAAGGCTAAGGCATGTACATTTCCAGAGTCCTATTTCAGAAGGGTTGCTTGGCATCTACTAGCAGACCCAGCCCTGTCATGATCCCTGGATTCTTGTCTTTCTTTTGGTGATCTGGTGTATTCACCACTTTTATTTCACATGAGCTTCGACTTTTCTGCCAACTACTAAAATAATACAACAAATAATAACACAAAACAAAACAACAGTGCTTCCTTTTTGTAATGTGAACAGGCCTCGCCTTATTAACATGCTAAATCTAAAGGGTGCATTAACTTTTAAAATTAATTTATTATTTGTCAGGTAGCCAGAAACAATCATTAGAAATTCAACACTAAAATAGTCCATCAGACCTGGCTATAAAGCAGTGCATATTCTTGATGACTTTGTTATGTAATATCTTGTTATATAAAATCAACTCTGTTATGCAAAGAGAGTTTCTTTCCCTCCCCTCAAAAAATCCCCTAGAGGCCAGCGAGGCCAGCATTGGAGCCTGTCGTGAGGCAAGGCCGGTGCTGAGGCCTCCGAGGCCAGGATAAGAGCCTGCCGAGGGGTTAGGTCCGGTGCTGGGGCCAGCGAGGCCTGCATCGGAGCCTGCCGTGAGGCATGGCCGGTGCTGGGGCCTCCGAGGCCGGGATTGGAGCCTGCCGAGGGGTGAGGCCGGTGCTGGGGCCAACGAGGCCGGCATTGGAGCCTGCCTTGAGGCTAGGCCGGTGCTGGGGCCTCCGAGGCCGGGATTGGAATCCTGCCAAGGGGTTAGGCCGGTGCAGGGGCCAATGGCCAGCATCGGAGCCTGGCGTGAGGCAAGGTCACTCCTGCGGCCTCCAAGGCCGGGACCAAAGCCAGCTTAGGGGTTAGACCGGTGCAGGGGCCAGCGAGACCAGAACTGGGGCCTCCCATGAGGCAAGGCTGCTGCTTGAGCCAGTGAGGTCTGGATCAGTCCACTGAGTAGCCAGGCCACTACTGGGACCATCAAGAGTGGGATCGGTACTTGCAACGCAGCATGCACAGAGAAATATCGCAGAAAATATAAATCAGACGCTTCTCTTAATCAGCAATAACTAGGAGGAAAAGGGCAACAGGAAGAGGTTGAGCTATAGAAAGGGCCCTATAGTGAAGCAACTAATGTGACCAATCAGAGGGTATGTAATACTGGAGGACGGAGCCTCTTTAAAACGCAGGAGGTACATAAACAAATGTATCAAAGTAAATCACCAAAGAAGCGTGGGATGGAGGGAGGGGGAGGGAATGGGATGGGGGCCGGAGGAGGGCTAATTGGATGATGTGTGCTTGTATATCCTCTCAAGTCTTGTACTCCAATGTGATTGATATATGACTACAATGCACCAATTTAAAAAATAAATTAATAAAAAAAATCCCCTAGAGAATCAAATATGCTTTCAATAGGGAAGAAAGAAAGAAGAAACAAGAAAGGGAGGAAAGGAGGAAAGAAGGGAGGGCTAGGAAGGTGGGCCACTGCAAGGCATTCTGAGAGTGACAGGCCACTAGTACCTCTGGGTGCACTCAGTGTGGATGCCCTGCACCCTGACCTGCACCCTGACCTTGGACACACTTCAGGCTCTGAGTCTTCCTACTCAGGTCAGAGGAGCGCTCCTCTTTACAGGGGTTCTCTATCTTCATACTGTAGTCCTCAGCATTTTGTCTAGAACTTAAAATGTCCAATACTATTTGGTCTTTATAATCCTGCTGGTGGGAATTAAAGCTTCCACTTTACAAATGTGGATTTTCATAGAAAACATTTCTTCCCAACCTTATCTGCCAAGACACTTCTGATCTCAAACCCAACATCATCCTATATTCCAGCTAATGTCTTGACTCCCTGGCCCTTAACTCTGCTTTTGTTTCAGTTGTTCCTTCCCCTTGGGTTCACCTCCTTACATTTTTTTTCATTTCTCATTTTAGTATTCTTGGTAGATTGTTTTTTATAAATTTTTTTATTGGTGCATTATATTCATATATCATATTGGGGTAAAAAACCTTGTGTGTACATACATGTACACATCACCGATTTAACCCCAACCCAATTCCCACCCCATTCCCTCCCCATCCCTCCTTCCCTTGCTTGGCTTAGTGATTGACTTCGATATGTTTAAGTACTTTGCATGTTTTAGAGAATTTCCTTCTTCCCCCCTCCCATCCCCTCATTTAGGGTGAGGATATGGAGAAGAGGGAACTCTAAAACATTGTTGGTGGGATTGCAAATTAGTGCAACTAGTTTGGAAAACAGTATGGAGAATCCTCAGAAGAATGGGAACAAATCTACCATTCGATCCAGCAATACCGCTTCTGGGTATCTACCCAAAAGAAAGTAAGCCAAATTACCAAACTAATGCATGTGTATCTATGTTCATAGCTGCACAATTCACCATAGTCAAACTATGGAACCAACCAAGATGTCCATCAACAGATGAATGGATTACAAAACTGGGATATCTACACAATGGAATTTTACTCAGCCATCAAAAAAAAAAAAAAAAACTCAATTACATCATTTTCAGGGAAATAGATGGATCTTGAGGACATTATGCTAAGTGAGATTAGTCTGTCACAAAAAATAAGAAATCAGATGATTTCCCTAATATGTGAAAGCTAAGGAGAATTGGGTCATAGGAGGAACTCTAGATGAAAAAGGAAATCCTACAGAGGAGCAAACCTCCTTACATTTTTTATTTGTTGTTCAAAACCATATTTGTCAAAGTTTTTCCTGTTCAACTTATCACAATTCATCTCTCTTCTTTAATATTTTGAGATGGAAGAACTCAGATCAGATTCAAATCCTGCTCTGTCACTCACCAGCTATGATCTTGGCCAAGTTACATAATGCCTAAATTTCAACTTCCTCTCTCTCTCTCTTTTTTTTTTTCCCCAGGAGATGGTGAGCTTTATTTTGTCTTGTCTGGATAGAGGTTTGATTTGCTCTCGAATGTTCCAGGGTGGAGAGACTAGGAGAAACATAGGATGAAGGTGTCTACTCAGCACAGTCTTCTCCCTCGTTCTCATCTTCACCATCCACAGAGAGTGCAGCATACTTGCTTGCAGAACTGAACTTGGAGGCTGGGTTTTCTTCAGGTTTCTTTGGCTCAGGTGCAGATCTAGAGTCTTGATCCTTTTTGCCATCCTTCCTATCTGACTCCTTCCAGTGGTCTTTGTTCCCTCCATTTCCTGGACCACGGCTGGAGTTCCCAGTTTGGCCTTTTGGGACACTCATTCCGTCTATTTTATTTTCATCTCTCCTTGCTGGTCCTTCCTCAGATGGCTGCACTGGAGCTACTTTCCCCCCACCGCTTGTAGGGGACTGCTGCTCTGTGTCTGAGCTCTGAGATCGAGCAGGAGGGTTAGAGCTCCGCTTCACCCACGCATTCTCCTTTGGTGGAGGGGCTGGCATTACCTTTAGAGGTTGATCAGGTTTGGGAGGCTTAGAAGTTGGAGAGTGACAGTCTTCCTCCTTATTGAGTGGTTCATTTTCTAGAGACTTCTCTCTCTCCTTCGTGCCTTTCTGCCAGATGTGGCTGAGGTTCCAGTCTGTGATGATTCACTCCCTGTCCTCGATCGCTCCCGCTCCTGGGTTTCTTCACTTCGCCAGCTTGGGTGTCTCTCCCGAGGCTGCCGTTCTAGTTTGGGCTCATCCAGCTGGCGCTGCAATTTCTCCTGTTCCTTTTGTAGCCTTTCTTCTACTTCTCTTTCTCTAGCAGCTGTGTCAACAGGTTTTGCCCCTCCAAAGATAGAAGCCGCAAGACTGGACTGGGAGGTGCTAGCAGAGGAATCATCTTCCTTAGGAGTACTCCGAGGCTTTAGATTCAGTTTGGGTCTTTGGGGGGGGACCTCTATCATCATGCCTATAATCATCCCGAGAATAATCATCTCTGGAGCCCCATGACCGATCGTCTCGTCTGTCATATCGGTCTTCATAGCGGTCCCCACCTCCTCTGTAGTCATCATCCCTACGATATCCACTGCCAAATGCTCTTCTGCCACTGCCTATCCTGGAATCATACCCTCTATCATAGTCTCTGCTGCCTCGGTCATCATAGCGATCCCTGCCCCCATATCGATCCATGTCCCGGCGTGGGCCATCACGATAACTATCCCGATACCAATCCCTATATCGATCTGAGTCGTAGTGATCTCGATACTTGTCTCCAAAGCTGTCATCACTTCTTCTTGGTGGGTAGTCATCAAAGCTGTCTGTGGCAGGACGGGCCCTCCAATCTGTGTCTGTTTTGTCAGAATCCCGATTTCTATCTCGGCCAAAAGAGCGATCATCTCTATCTTTATCCTGTGCTTGATCAGCAATATCCACTCGAATTCTTCTGTTACCTAGAGACTCTTCACTGAGACTCAGAGCACTGAACAGGGATTCCAGGTCCTCAAACTCAGCATAACCAAAACCTTTCAATCTCTCTGGAAAGGTGGGTTCACGTGGTAAACGCACTGCACTGATATTTAATCCTCTAAAGAATTCCTTAATGGACTCTTCTGTCATATCATAGGGCAAGTTCCCTAGGAAAGCAGTGTAGGGTGGCGATTTGGGAAGACGGCTTCGGTCGATATTGGGTTCCCGAGCAGCCCGTGGAGCGGTGGGAAGGATGGAACGATCAATTGGAGGTGCCCTATACACATCATCATCGTTACTATGCCAAGTGGTTGAAACATCTCCTTCCAGGTCATCTGTTTCATCAGCCCAGCTGACTGGTTTGGGGACATAGGTGCTTCCTCCACCAGTCCCCCCATCCTCAGCCAGAAAGTCTGTTAGGGAGATAGTCTTCCCCTTCTTATTCTTCTTTTTTGCTGAGGCCGCCATGTTGGGAGAGGGAGAGAGAACGCAAAAGCTTCCTCTCTCTTTAAATAAGAAATTTTATTTTTTTGTGGTTTTCGGTATAGAACCCAGGGCTTCATGCATGCTACTCAGGTGCTCAACACTGAGCTACATTTCCAGCCCTTAAACAAGGCACTAAAACTCTCTCATACCTTTAGGATTTTGCACAAGTCTATGATAAGAGCAATCTCCTCTGACCGATTTACTTGGCTAACTCATTTTTCATAAATCATCTTAAAAATCACTTTTTCCTGGAAGCCTTCTTTGATCCTCAAGTTGGTATTATATGGCCTCTCTGTTTTCCTATACTTTCTCTGTCACTACTCCCCATTCCATTGTAATTACATCTTTTTTGACTTCTAAAGACTAATTACAAGACCTCTTATTACCAGACTAGAGATTAGATGATCAATACTGCCCAAAGATACTGTACTAATCATATGTGTAAAACATCACTAACATAGAAGTTCAAAAAATCATAGTTTTCTTCCCTTTCCCTATATTTTGGTTGTTATGATTATAAAATGTCCCCTGAAGAGCTCATATATTAATGTTTAGAGTTGATGCAATCAAGCTAAGAGCGCTGTAATCACAGCAGCATGTAAATCCATTATGATGGGATTACTGGGTGGTAACCTAGGCAGGTGAGGTTCAGGTGGAGAAAGTGGGCATCTGGGGTGTGGCCTTAGGAGTTATGCTTTTGTCTTTGAATCCCCTTGCTTGCGTGGCCTCTCTTGCTTCCAGCTTCCATGATATGAGAGCAAAGCCCTTGCTCTTTCCCTCTCTCTGTTTCCTGCCATGCCCTAAAATCCACAGACCCTGGCCTCCCATGGACTGAACCGAAGATCTCCAAAAAATTTGAGCAAGTAAACCTTCCTTCTTCTAAGTTGTGTGCTCAGTTGTTTTGGATTATATAAGTGAGAATGTTGACGGAGACATTGGTGTACCCTGCTTTGAAGTTAGTATTATTCATTTATATCTCTCGACTTGAGACATAAGTGAATAACCTCTACATACAAAAGGTGCTTGGATCACACTGGTGCACATCAGTCTGAAATTAAGTTCATGTCTTCATTTTAGAAACACATTTTACCTATTTTTATTGATGTCATAACAGAACCATTTTTTAAACCTTTTAACTTTTAATAAGAAGTTTCTAGTAAGTGTGGAGTGAGTGAATGAATGATGAATACAGACAGGTACTGGATACTAAGCTGGTCTCAGCAGCATCAGGTGATCCCTGTTCTTTCTCTTGCCTCTCATTGTGTCTTACACTTGATCAGTGGGTGCAAAGGCTTGCTAAATCGAACTGGGGGAGAGGCACTGGGATTCGTCCTCTACCTTTCTATTTGGAGTCATCTTAAAGAATTCCTGAAATGTTTGCTCCAGCATACAGAGAGACAGTATGTGGATATATGAAAGGATAGAAGCCAAGAGGAGGCATGTGGAGGAATTTTAAAAGCAAGCGAAATTATGTCAAGTCACGGACAGAAAGCAACTCATCTGTCTTTCTTTCTATCCATTTCCAGGTTACCCAGAAGAGACTAGATGAGAGACTGTAATTCCTTCAGTGAAAGACTAGGGATCAAAATAACAACTTCACAGACCAGGGATAAAAGAAGATCAGGGCAGGCTGGAGGGGTGGTCTTCCTCACTCTGCCCACCCCTGGGAGAAAGGGCTTGATGTGTCCTGGGGCTTGCTTTACAAGGGTGTTTTTTCATCCCCCAAGCCCAGCCAATCACCTGGGATGCTGAAAGGCAGAAGAGTAAGCAGAGCAGGAAGGTGATGGCAGGCACCATGGCAGTGGTGCCAGGAGCCCTTGTCTATTTCAGAGCTGGATTGAAAGGCACCATGGGGCTTTATCTGTTGACAGTCAGTCTACCATTTGTTCTCCCTGTCCTGCTGGAGGAAACTGCCAGGTCCTGTAGCCCTTTCTCTCCTCCTGCCTGTTAGCCCTGGTAAATAAAGAAAGTTGAGCTACAGATGGAAGTTGTTTGCTGTACTAGTGTGTCTGGGGGCAAGAAGGCTGTGGCTGAGGGCCCTGCCAGGAAACACACCAGCTGGTGATGTTTTTATGTCAGCTCTCCCCAGTTTCAACTCTGATGGAAAGCAAGCAGGAGGATGGATGTGCTAAGCCTGCCTTCCTTTGCCCTTTGGCTTCCATGTTGTTTTTTATGCTCTTGGCATGAGGACCACACAGCTGTTGGCTCTGCTCTCAGAAATTCTCTGAGAGGAGCTGTTATGACTGCCCCTTTGGGGTAAAGGAAGATGGTAGATGGATTCCTACAACTGTTCTGGCTTGCATTCGAGATTCTCCCCCTTATCCATTAGGCTGAGACTACTTGGTACTAAAGCACTATTTCTAGCTTCTTGAAGAGAGACGATTGGATTGAATTCTATGTTTAGAAAGTGGTTTTGGTGGCACATACTTGTAATCTCAGTACTTGGGAGGCTGAGACAGGAGGATCTGGGTTCACAGCTAGCCTCACAGCTACTTAGTGAGGTCCTCTGAAACTTAGAGATATATGTTTTAAAATAAAGAATAAAAAAATTGGTCTGGGGTGTAGCTCAGAATCAGAATGTCTTTGGGTTCAATCCCCAGAATCACAAAAAGGAAAGAAAGAAAGAAAGAAAGAAAGAAAGAGAGAAAGAAAGAAAGGAAGAAGGAAAGAAAGAAAGAAAGAAAGAAAGAAAGAAAGAAAATTGGATAGATGCTGGTAGCATATGTCTGTAATCTCAGGATTCAGAAGGCTGAGACAGGAGGTTTGAGGCCAGCCTTAGCAACTTAGCAAGATCCTTATCAACTTAGAGAGTCCATGCTTCAAAAGAAAAAGGGCTGTGTGCATAGGTCAGAGGTAGATTGTCCCTGGGTTCAATCTCAAGTACCAAAAAAAAAAAATGCCATGTGGGTAACACTAGTGGTGTTCCTTGAGAAGAGGTGGCCTGGAGCCCATTTTAAGACCAACCAGTCATTGCCTTTGTCACACTGGGTTCCTCAAAGCTAATGGCACAGCAAAGTCTTTGGACTATATGTTTATGAATTCATAGATTTCTTAAGTGAGTGAGTTTGAGAACTTTATGTCTTGAACCATCTATCTATCTATCATCATCATCATCATCATCATCATCATCATCATCATCTACCTATGTATCTAATCATCTATCATCTGTCCCTATCATCTGTCCATCTTGTTTTAATTCTAATTCCTATATTCTTAACTACCCTTATAAATGATATTGATTTGTGTAGAAATCTCATGGGTTTCCAACATCTCACTTAAAAATGACATTTTATACCTTGGGTCTGCCAGGGATGATTTTTTTTCCAAATTCTGTATGTGCATATAAATATTTGTATGTTCATATGTTGGCCTTTAATACACTATCTTGAGAGACCTATGACCTTATGATGGTACTCAAATTACTCAGGTAATTTTAAATCCTGGATTTGCTACTCATCACTGGTAATTTTACTTCTGGCAGGAGGACCTCTGTATTCCCATTTTCTCTTTGATGAGCTGGAGGCAATAATAATAATAATAATAATAATAATAATAATAATAATAATAATAAATACCTTTTGGTATTGCTGTGGGATTCAGTGAATTTATACAGTAAGTACTTAGAATGATGATATTATTGTGTGGGATGGCTGAGTGTTTGGAGAATGATTTTGGCTCTTATTTTACTCTCAGAAAGTTATTTTCTGGTGCATAAGTATCTTTGCCTTATGCACAGACCTCATAATTCTACATGCAGAGACTATCTCATGTGAAGTTCTCTTTACTCCTTAATTCTTTCTATCCCCTTCTTTCCTTGTCTTCCTCCAGCATCTTATCTTTATCCTTCTTATTGGTGTCTTCCTTCTCTTTGTCATGAGAATGAAGTGTTTTCCCATGTTTCTTCCTTATTGTATAGAAATAGATACATGTGCACACACATACACATATATGTACTATAAGTTATAAGTAATAATTTAAAAGTCAATAAGAACTAAATTTTCCCTCATAGGAGAGAAAATACAAGTTAAACTAACTCCTAATATATTTTCTCTTAAAAAAGAATAAAAGTGTTAGTTTGGTCCACTGAAAAAGCCTGGAAAAAATGATCAACCTGGTAGGAATAAGGACTTCTCACACCAAAATTGGCTTCAAATACCATTTCTTACTAATAAATGAGGGCAATGGAGAGAGGAAATTGTTAGCTTGTCTAGAAAGAAATGTTGCTCTTCCATCCAAAATTAATATAGAGCTTACTTTTGTGCTTATAAGATAGATAGAAGATTCCTTTTTTCTTTCCATAGGAACAAAGTAAGTAGAAAATATCTGAGCTCCAGAAATGAGGATTGTAATCAATACAGATTATATAAAACATATGGGTTCTGTGCAATGGATTCATGAAGGTGTTTTGAGATATCAACAAGGTTGATATCTCAACCTTGAACAAGCTTGGACAATTCCTGTGATTGGATGTAAAGGATTTCTGTCCTTGGGTATTAATGAGCATTGGGGTCTTCCTTCCTCCTCACAAGAATATCATTTTTGGAACTTTTTTTTATTAATTTTTTGCTGTACTGGGGACCCATTCCCATCTCACAGCAAGTCATTCAGGTCTTTGGATCCTTAGTCAACTCCTGAGAGGCACTTGCCACTGAAGATGACCGCAGCATGTTGGAGGGTCACTTTTTATGTAGCCAATCAAAGGAGAGCTCTCAGGCTGATGGAGAACTTAAGAAATGCCTCCAACTATGATGCAGACAGATTGAGGCTTAATTTAAGAAATAAATGGTCATGGCCTGTGTAAGGGTACACAGGTGGTAGGATGTATTCCTTGCCATTTAGGGGCTAGCAGACTAATCACATAATCAGGGAGATACATAGGAAAGTTACACATGGGAAGCTTAGAGGAGGCACTGAATGGTCCGACATGAGGTCAAGGAAGGTTTCCCAGAGGAAATTACATGGAACTGACCTTGACTGAAGAAGGGAATTGGTCATGGGTGAGAGGATGAGTGGGTGAGGGCTTCTCAGCCAGGGAAAGCAAAAATGAAGAGTATTTTCAAGAATAACAAACAAAATAGAGATTAACCCAACACTTCATTAACATTGCTTCTTATGTGCTAGGTACTTAATGAAGTTCTTGGCATGCATGATTTCTTATAATTCATAACTTTTCAAGACAAGTTTTATTACCATCCCCTTTTTTAGATGAGGAAAGGAAAACACAGAGGATAAAATATCTTGCCTAAACTGGTAGGTGGGAGGCTCAATTAGATTTTGGAAGTTCATTTTCTTAATCAAATGTCTGCATAATCAACGATGAGGCTAGTCAATCAGACTGGGGCGGGGTTATGGGAAGTTAGGACCTGTCCATGGACATCATACTGGTCCCTCTTTCTTATGGGAAGGACCATAAGAAGCTCTCAACTACAGCACCATTGGCACATTAGGCTGGATACTCCTTGTTCTGCAGGGCTACTGTGTGCATCGTTCAGCAGTATCCCTGGCCTCTGCCTGCTAGAAGCTAGTAGCACTTTCTCTTGGAGTTGTGACAAACAAATATGTTTGCAGACATTTCTAACTGTACCCTGGGAGGCAGAATCTCATCTCACTGGGAACCGCTGCTGCAGAGAGGCTCAGGCAAGGAACTGGTTTGCTGCTCAGCATAGACCGAGCTGAAGCCAGCAGAAATTCTCTCTGCTGTGCACAAAATTGTCTCTGGCAAACTTTCCGCTTTGAAATTGTTCTTCTCAGCAGCTGGGGTCTTGATTTCCCCAAGGTGACTCACACGGCCCCATTCCGTGGGAGTCAGCCCGTTATCTGTTCTGACAAGGCCCCTGGAGTGTGTGAGGGAGGTAAGGCCGGATGCACAATTACATCTCCGCATCGTGCTTGCCAAAGCATGACAATTGGAACACTTTGATCCAAGGCTCGTTTTGTTCTGACTGGCATCAGAAGTTCTGAACCTTAGATTGAGTAGTGAAATCGATTATATATTCCACTTGCTCCAAGCCTACCAGTGTATGCACCTGTTCATCTTTTCATTTTCTAGGCCCGCTGTTGCAGACAACAACTTATGTAACCTTCTTAAAGGCGTGTTCCATGGTGAGCAGGCTTTCCAGAGCAGGTTGGGGAGCTACCTTCCTTATCATTGTCACATGGCAAGCCGGCAGGAGTTGTCCACAATGGAGCTGGATTACAGGGGAGGCCAAGACCTCTGATGAATTGAGCAGAGGTATGGAAGGCCAAAGCTCAAAAACAGAAAGGCAGGAAGAAGACTTTTCCAAAAAGAAGTACTCAAAGCAGACTGGGATCCTGAACTACATTTCTGGACATGGGACATGAGAATAAGGGGAAGAAGGAATCCGGGGTGATGGAGCACAACAGCCAGTGCCGGGAGGCATTTGTTGGATATTTGAGGAGCACAAGCTGTGGGCTGGATACTGCACTGTGTATCCTCAGAGCCAATGCCTGAGGCAGGCGCTACCATCTGGAAAGGAAGATGGAGAGGGGCTGAGCTACTGCCTGTTTAAAGCCACACAGCTGAAATGTGGGAGAGCCAGGGAGATGACTCTGGCATATCTGACTCCACTGGGATTTCCTTCCAGGGAGAAGGGATCAATGACTACTTTCCTGATAATTCTCTCTCTTCTCTCAGTACTGCAGTCTTCTTGCTTTCTGGCATCCATATGTGAATATGAAGCTCCATTTTCTTTTTAGCTCATGTCATGGAGATTTCTCTTTAAAAATAATTAGGCTCTCCTTCCTTCCTCCCTCTTTCTCCTTCCACCGCTTCTCTGTCTATTCTTCCCTCCTTCCCTGCCTCTCTCTCTCCCTTATTCCTCCATCCATTCCTTCCTTGGAGATGAGAGGTATAGTAGAAGAAAGGGAGGGGCCATGGATGGGAGAAGCCCTTTTATTCTCCTAGGAAATAGTAAGTAGAATTTAATGGGGAGCAGGTAGGACATCAAAACCTTCCTTATCACTTTGGTGTTTGCCTCTTTCTTCAACCCATTCTCCATGAGTGGAGGGACTGAAGGTTTCTTCCTCAGGGAGGACTCATTTCAGAATGGAATGTATGAGAAGCACGCAGAGGTGGGAGCAGGCGAGAGAAGACAGGCTGATCAGAAGGCTTTCTATTCCTGTCTAGCTCAGGCAGATACTAGCAGATGACTCGTTTTAGATTAGCTTATTTGAGTCTGATGAAGAGATGTCAAATCCAGCTGGGCTTGGATATTTGCCTATCATTAAAGTGTTGCTATTAACCACCATCTTTAATTGGCAAAATAGTGGACTCCATTATGAAGAAAGAAAGGAGCTGCCATTTCTGAGCTTTGTTACATCACAGGCACGGCACTGAGGGCTCCTGCAGACATTGTCTTGGCTGCATCCACCTAAGACAGGGAAGCAGAGAGGAGTAGTCCCATTTTATTTATTTATTTTTTATTTTATTTTTATTTTTATTATTATTTTTTTGTGGTACTAGGGTTCCTGGAAGCCCTTCGACCTCCGGGCTACACTCCCAGACCTATTTTTACATTTTTATTTGGAAACAGGGTCTCCTAAGCCAGCTCCCGTGGCTGGCTTTGAACCTGCGCGATCCTCCTGTCTCTGCCTCCCAAGCGCGGGTACAAGCGTGCGCCACCATGCCCAGTCCCCATTTTATTGATGAAGGTGCATGACAATAATTTGCCCAAGGTTAGCAGTATATCAACTCATCATAGTCCTTGTAAAATTAATAGCCTTATGTCTTAAAACTGCTGACTGCATTTATTAGTCCAATTAGATTTTTTCCCCCCAGTGGATATCTTACAATTTTCTATATACACAATGATGCCATCCATGTATGGAGATACTCTGCCAGTATAACTATGAGTGTCAAATTTATTTATCTTTATAATTAAATATTTTTAAATTGATTTTATCTGTTGTTCTCCTAGTCTCCACTTCATCTGTTTTCTTTCTATGCCTTATTTTCTTCAGTTTCAGTTTTTGATTCTTTTTTTTATTCCTTAAGATGAAAAGTTAGTTTATGTACTTATTTGATACATTTCTTCTTTTTAAATATAGACATGTATAACTATAAATTTACTTTTAAGTATTGCTTTAGCTGCATCGCATAAGATTTGTTATATTTTACTTTTTGTTTACATGTATTTTCAAAATATTTTCTATTTTTTCTGTGATTTCTTCTTTGGTTATTTGGTTACCGAGAAGTATATTGATTAATATCCATATATTTGTGAATTTTCTAGGTTTCCTTCTGTGACTGATTACTATTTTCATTCCATTATGGTAAGGGAAGCACTTGGCATAGAGAGATAGTCTCAGGTCAATGGCTTCTGCTTATTTAGTTCAACAGGTGTAGGGTTTTTGAGTCTTTTATTTTCTTGTTGTATTTCTGCCTTTTTGTTTCATTCATTATTGGCAGTATGATAATAAAGCCCACATATGTTATTTTTAAATTGTCTATTTCTCTCTTTAGTTGTGCCAGATTTTCCTTTATGCATTTTGGAGCCATCTCATCTCTTGTTGAAGAGCTAACCTTTTTATCCTTGTGAAATATTCTTTTTTGTTTCTACTTCCAATTTTTATCTTAAGATTGAATCAGCTTGATCTTAGTATAGCCATCCCAGCACTGTTGGTTACTGCTTGCAATGGTAGACATCCCCCCCGCCTCCATTTTATTTTGTTTTGGGTACTGTAGATTAGAACCCAAGGCATTCTACCTCGGAGCTATATCTACTGCAACCAAGTCTTGCTGTCACTGAAAGTGTCACTAAATATCTGAGACTGTCCTCAAACCCGTGATCCTCCTGTTTCAGCCTCCCAGTACTGGCACTACAAAAATGCATCGCCACACTTGGCTTCTCTCCATTTTAAAACATTCAACACATTTCTGTCTTTTCTGCACTTACTGAGTCATTTCCCCCTTTATTATTTTTACTTCTTTATTCAGTTTATAAGGTGAATTGCATTTATTGACTTTCGAGTGTGATATTTACCTTATGGTTATAATATAAACCCATTAGTTCGTGTTGAATTATTCTTTCTGATTATTGTCAGATTCAACATACTCATATTTTATAAAGAATTGTTATGCCTTAATAGTTTTCTAGTGTTAGGGTAATGCTTACTTTCTGAAACAGATTGAGAAATATTCTTCACTCCTCCATTTTTTGAACATGTTTGCATAATTTGATATTATTTATTTTCTAAAGGCTTGATAAAATTTACCGGTGTAGCCTCTGAAAGTTGAGTGACTCCTCCAGGAATGTTTTTAATTTAAAACTTAATTTCTTTAAGAGTTATGCAATTATTTTGATTTTGTCTTTCCAAAATTGATTAAATTGCCAGATTTAATCAATTTTGTGTGTTAGGTTTGGTCATTTGACAGATTTGTCCATTTTACCCAACTTGTCAAGTTTGTTGTCATGTGTTGTTCATAACATTCTGTTGTTTTCTGTCAAATATCTAGAGAATGTTCAGTTATGTTCTATTTTATTTTTGTCTTTTCTATTGATCAGTCTAGCTAGAGGCTTATCATTTATATTGATCTTTTCAAACAACCAGCTTATGGTTCTATTGATTTTGTTTTATTGTTTGTTTGCTTTTCATTTAATTGATTTACATTTTAAATTACTTTTTTTGGTACTTTGACTAAATCCAGGGGCATTCTACCTCTGAGCTATACCCCTAGCCAGGTATTTTTATTTGGAAACAGGGTCTCACTAAGTTACTGAGAATGGACTAGAACTTGTGATCCACCTGTCTCTGCCTCCCATGTACTGGGATTACAAATATGTGCCACTGTGCCCAGTTTACTTTCTTAAACCTTGGGTTTCAGTTCTTATATTTCTAGTTTCTTTAGGCAAAAGCTAAGATAATTGATTTTGACATTTAAAAGTTGGCAATATCAGTCTTTAGTGCTGTAAAATTTTCTCTAAGCACTGCTTTATTTGCATCTCAGAAATTTTAATATGATTTCATTCATTATGAATTATATTCTTATTTTACTGTCAATTTTCCTTTGAAAAACAGGCTATTTTGAAATGTGTTGTTTCCAGGTATTTGGGATTTTCATAATATCATTTTGATTTTTAATTTTAGTTTCATTCTGTTTAGTCAGAGAAAATAAATTACATTTAATTTGTTTTAGGGCTCAGCATATGGTATATATTAGTGTGTTTCTTATGTGAGCTTGAAAAGAATTGCAATTGTGCAATTGTTGGCTTATTTGTGTTATAATTGTCAATTAGGTTAATTTGAAGGTAAGAGTTAAGTCTCTTATAATTGACTTTACCAACCACTAGAAGAGAAGGTGTTGGGATTTCCAACTCTAACTGGAATTATTCCAACTATAACGTGATTATTTTTTTTTTCAGTTTTATTAGTTTTCACTTCATGTATCATGATGCTCTGTTACTACGTGCCCATACTCTCAGGATTATTAGGACTTGAAAAATAGAAATTTTTGTTGTGTTAAAATGTCTCTCTAGCTGGGAGTGGTGGCCCATGCTTGTAATCCCAGCCTTTGGGAGCCTGAGACAGAAGAGTCACCATTCTCGGACAGCCTCAGCTGTCCGGTGAGACCTGTTTCAGAATAAAAATAAAGAATGGGGCTGGGGGTGTAGCTCGGAGGTAAATAGCCCCTGGGTTCTATCCCCAGTACTGCAAAAAATAAACCAAACAAACTAAAACAAACAAACAAAAATACTAGTAAACTGGGCATTGTGGTGCACACTTGTAATCCCAGTACTTAGAAGGCTGAGATTGGAGGATCGCAGGTTCCTGGTCAGTCTCAGGTACTTAGCAAGGCCTTCAGCAACTTAGTGAGACCCTGTTTCAAAATAAGGAATAAGAAAGAGGGGCTGGGGATGTAACTCAGGGGTAGAATGCCCTTGGGTTCAACCTCTAATAATAAAAACAAAACAAAACCCAAGAACAAAAAACCCCTCAAAAATAGTAATTTTTCTTGTTCTTAAAGTGTACTTTGTCTACTTTGTCTAATAGGAATATAGATACTCCAGTTTTCTTACTGTTAATATTTGTATTGTACATAATTTTTTTAGAATGTAGGAATCTTTCAACATCTTACTTTTATTCACTCCAAAATGTTATGCTAGTCCTATAAAGCATATTATAAACATATGATGCATAGTTCTTCTTGTGTTTTATTTTTTCTCAGGGATTGAACCCAGGACATTCTCCCTAACCCTTTTGGTTTTGAAACAGGGTCTAAGTTGCTGAGGCTGGTCTTGAACCTGCAATTCTCCTGTCTCAACCTCCCAAGTACTGGGATTGCAGTTGTGTAGCACCATGCTCAGCTTTATCCTGCCTTTTAAAAAAAATATTTTCCAAAAAGATAAAATGCAAGAAAAGTTTTCTTTCCTTTACCTATGGCTGTCATTGAAACAGTTCTCAGTTCTTTTGAGTACAACCAAGTTTTCATAAAATATCTTTATTTTTGGCACAAAGAACTTTCATTAATATTTTGTATAGTGAGGAGTGCCTCCTAACTAGGATTTTTTAGGTTTTGCTTACCTGAAAACATTATAAATTAATCTTGACTTTTGAAATGCAAAAAAACCCTATATAAAATGACATTTTTCCCTTTTAGCACTTTAAAGATGCCTTTTGTCTTCCTCTGTTTGTGATATAAAATTAGTAGTCATTTTTATCTTAGTTTTTCTGAATGCAGTGTGCTACTTTTATCTCTATTTTTTTTGAAAATGTTCTCTTTATCAGTGGTTTATAGCAAGGTGATCATGATATATTTTTTTTTTGGTGGTGGTACTGGGGTTCCTGGAAACCCTTCTACGTCCGGGCTACACCCCCAGACCTATATTTATATTTATATTTGGAAACAGGATCTCTCAAGCCAGCGAGGCTGGTTCTGAACCAGCGCGATCCTCCTGTCTCCGTCTCACAACCTCGGGGATTACAAGAGTGTGCCACCACGCCTGGCATTCATGATATGTTTTGCTAATGCTTTCTTTGCTTTGCATTCAAACTTTTTATTGCACATTTTTACTTATCAAAGTTGAATTTCTATTTAAAGTTATTCAATATTAGACATTATTTCTTTAAGTATTTTTCTTACCTTCTCTCTTTCCAACTCTATTGCCTTTATATTAGACTAGTTGATACTGTCCCCATATTATCGGAACTCTGTTAACTTTTTTCTTTTTTATTCTCTTTGTGTTAAATGTTGGATGCTGTGTTTTTAGATCCCACTGAGATTATCTCTCCTGTTGTCTAATCTGCCATTATTTCCATGAAGTTTCTTGTTTCAAATATATATATATTTTCAATTCTCATTTTCTTCATGTTCTTATTTTTATTTTTTGGCAAATCCTTGAGTATGTTTGTATTTTCTACTTTATAGTGCTTATCTCCTAATTCCATGATTTCCATCATTTCTGGGACAAAAGAGACCCTGACTGTGGTGGAAATATCTTTGCAATTTGTGGGAAAACTCTCTGTATCAGTTGGTAATACATTTATCTTCAAGTAATGGAATGACAGTGACATAAGAAAATAGGGGGTTTATTTGTTTCCTAAAAGTAAGCAATTGCTGAATCTGCTTCAATGGCTCATTAACATAAAGACCACTGTAATTTCTTTTGCTGTTTTTTATATGATGAAAACCTCACTGTTTTATGAAGTCTGCAAATCCCTGGACATCATGGTTGTATTCCAAGTAGAAAAAACATCGTCTAAAATCTTTGTTTTCCCCTGAAAGCAATGGTTTCTTGAAAGTTTGACCCAGTGACTTTCTATGTCATTGGCCAGGACTGGGTCACATGATTTTCCTTGGACTTGCAACCTTTGAGTTGAGTAACATTACCCTGAATGGCTTAGCTCAATGAGTAATCTTGGACTCCTAAAAGAATTGAGGCTTCGAGAAAAGGAAAATGGATGAGGGGAAAAGAACAGGCAGTGTTGTCCATACACTACAGTGGCAAAATGTCCCAATCAGAATGTCATTTGATCTTTATGTCATGGAAAATTTGTTGGTTCTCTCTTGTAGGAGAATAAAAACCAAGTATATAATCTCTAATGTTATCTATATTTCAAACAAGAACTTGGAAGCTAATTGTTAAGACTGTAAATTCTAGTTTCTGTGGCTTTTCAAACATGCAGAGGCAATTTATTTGCTGTGTTCTTCCTAATGGAAAAGTATCTGGTGGCACACAAGGGTGGAGAGAATCCTAGTAAGTTGAAGAAAACAGGAAAGGTAGTCACTAATAAAATTAGAGGACTCATTTCTTGAAAACTTTCATTGTGACTTATGAGACTTTGAACAACTCAACATCCCTAAGACTGAATTTCTTCAGAGAAATCTGGAAATAATGATAATCTGTTGTGGGGATTAACAATTGGTCATCTGTATCACTATTTCCAGTTTATTATTTTTTTAGTTTACTCATGAATAACTGGGAATAATAATAGAGTTATGTTGTCTAGTTAAAAGTTGCAGCTTTCAAGAATTTTAGTGTTAGGTCACTTTATTTTTATTTATTTATTTTTTTGATGGTGCTGGGGATGGGATCCAGGGACCTTCTTCCTCCGGGCTACACTACCAGACCTGTTTTATATTTTATTTGGAAACAGGGTCTCTTAAGCCAGCTGAGGCTGGCTTTGAACCTGCGTGATTCTCCTCTCTCAGTCTCCCAAGCGCAGGGATTACAAGTGTGCACCACCATGCCTGGCTCTTAGGTTACTTTGAATCCTTAAAAGTTATTGAAGATCTCAGACAATGTTTACATTTGTTATAGCTAGTGATATTAACCATAGTCAATGTTCGAACAGATTTTAAAAAGTGTTAATTCATTAAAAATAATAATGAGCCAGGCATAGTGGTGCATGCTTGTAATGCCAGTACTTGGGAGGCTGAGACAGGAGGATTACACAGGTTAAAAACCAGCCTCAGCTACTTAGGCTTTCAGCAACTTAGTGAGACCCTGTTTTTAAATAAAATATTAAGTAGGTTGGGGGTGTAGCCCGAAGGTAGAAGGCCTCTGGGTTCCATTCCTAGTACCACCACCAAAAAAAAAAAAAAATGCATTGTATCATAAGACAAATAACATTTTTAAGTGAAAATATGTGTTAGTTTTTCATTGTTATGGTAAAATACTTGAGAATAACAACTTTAAGGAAGGAAGATGGCTCTGTTGGTTCATGGTTTCAGATATTTCAGTCCATGGTGAGCTGGCTCCATTGTTTCTGGATCTGTAGGGAGACAGAAGGGCAATGCGGTGGGGCAAAGATGCTCATCTCATAATAACCAGGAAGAGGCAAGCCAGGGACAAGAAATACCTTTCAGAGAATACCACCAGTGACCTGCTTCCTCTAACTAGGCCGTATCACCTACTATTTCCACTATCTCCCATTCATAGCATCATTTAGGACCTTATCAATAGGTTAATACATCAAAGATGTTCAAGCCTTTGTGATGCAGGCATTTCCCAAGAGCTCTACCTCTGATTATTGATGTATTTGAGACCAAACTATTGACACATGAGCCTTTGGGAGACACTCCAGACCCAAACAGTATATTAAACACCTAGACACATGCACATACATACACACTCACCACACACACACACACACACACACACACACACACACACACACATGTAGAGTGAAGGAGTGGCATGGCTTTACATTATTGCCAGTATCTTGTGGCATCGTAGTTGACAGATCATAGATGTTCACTGTGTGTTTCTGTTCTCAATCTTTTGTAGTACCACATGTCACTTCAGCTCTGAAGAACCCCTATGTATAGTTGTGAGAGAATGAAAGTGGAGGATGTGGAGGAGGGCAAATGATGCTTTAATATTATGATGAAAAGGGTTTTGCTTTAATAAAATTCCTCAAAATATCCTGGGGCTTCCTGAACCAGATCCTTAGAACCACTGGTCAAAAAAATGTTCTCTTCCCCTCCTAAGTGAGTAAACATGGGCCACATAGTGCATGCATCCATGTCTCAGTTCCCTCAGCTGTGAAATGGAGATCATAATACTCCCTCCTCCTTGGGCTGCTCTGAAATTATGGAATTTTTTTAACTACAGTGTGGAGTTTAGTAAATGATAAAAGCTAATCACTATTTCTGATCTATATATTCATAATGATGTATTTCTCTTTTTTTTTCTTTGAAGAAGAAATCACCTTTGGAACATTTTGATCAAAAAGTGGGAGAGGAACTGGGTGCAGTGGTGCACACCTGTAGTCCCAGTACTTTGGAGGCTGAGAAAGGAGAATCACAGGTTCAAGGTCAGCCTCAGCAACTTATCAAGACCCTCAGCCATTTAGGGAGACCTTATTTCAAAATAAAAAAATGATAATGTGTGGAAGTACATGTATCTAGGAGGTAGAATATCCCTGGGTTCAACCCCCAACACCTAAAAAAATAAAAAAGTGAAAGAAAAGAGCCTTAGGATTAATTGATAGAGGCACAATGTTTGGATAAAAATGACCCTTCGGGGAAATGATAATGAGTACCTATCATGTATATCACATTCTAAATCTTTTCCACTGCCGTTATCTCATTGAATTCTTTTAATAAACAAATGCGGGTAAGGCATATTTAGCATCCCCATTTTACACAACTGGCCACTGAGACTCAGATGTTAAATAACTTGCCCAGAGTCAGAATTTCTAAAGGGAATCTTTATCTTCTGCTGCTGCATTTTGTGCCTTTGAAGTCTCCTCCTTGCCTCCCAGTCTGGTTTTTACACATTAATATGCATGTGGTGCACCTGCTACCCAGCAGGCAGGTTTGCCTACATCAGCTTTTGAAGTTGGTGCCTGAAACTTATTTTTATTAAGGACGCAAAATCCACTGAATAGAGAGATGGACTTGAAGGCCTTTACATTGCTTTGGAGATGAAAAATGCTAGGTAAGTGTTATTACCTATGTGCTGTTGGTAATTAGATCAAAGAAGCAATAACTATGCAGAAGTGACCTTAAGAAAATAAGATCAGAAAAGGGGGCAGTGGCTATCACCTTTGGGCCTGAAGACCTCAGGCTTATTCAAACTTTGATTCAGGAAGTTTCTATGGGCTGAGAAGCAAAGGTCTGACTGAAACATTAATAAATTCCACAGCTGACCCCAGTGTAGCAGGAGGCTGGTACCAGTGTGCAAATTCACTACCATTAGCAAAGAAGTGAAGACGAACTCCCAGTCACTTCTGGGAGAATCTTGCAGGCAGAAAGCTGAGGGATAAAAAGTAAGGATGCTAATGGTGGATATTAAAGGATCCTTAGAAAGCCTGGCTCCTAGCACTATTAGTAGTTACCGAAGTAGTAATGCTAATAATGTTACTATCTGACCCAGAGTATATTCTCTTTGTCAGCTTCTAAACCACAGGCTTCACATGCCCCCATTTGCTTAATTCTCACAAGAACTCTATGAAGGAAGCTATTTCCATTTATTTATTTATTTATTTATTTATTTATTTATTCATACTGGGGATTGAACTCAGGGGCATTTTGAGGTACACCACCCCTATTTTAACTTTTTGTTTTGAAACAGGGTCTCACTAAATTACTAAGGGCCTAAGTTGCTGAGGCTGCCTTCGCACCAAAAAGATCCTTTTCAACAAATAATGCTGGGGAAACTGGCTTTCCATTATTAGAAAATTGGAACTAAATCCTTAACCTCTCACTCTTCAGAGTAATCAACTCGAGATGGATCAAAGACCTGGAAATCAGACCAGAGACTGTAAAGCTTTTAGAGGAGGGCATAGATTCAACACTACAGCATAGAGACACAGGCAGTAACTTTCTCATCAAGACCTCCAAAGCTCAAGAAATTAAAACAAGAATTAACAAGTGGAATGATATCAAACTAAAAAGTTTCTGCTCATCAAACAAAATTGTCAAGAATCTATTCTCTAATGCACATGATGTACTTTAACAAACATATCAATGTCAATCACCAAGCAAGACATGAGAAGGAGAGAGGGGGAGAGAATGGGGCAGGAATTGGGTAAGGGCTAATTGGGTGATGTGTACATGTATGTCTCTACCATCTTGTAAATAAATTAAATAGACACTTCACAAAAGAAGAGATACAAATGACCAAAGATACATGAAAAAATGTTTCACATGATTAACAACTAGGGAGATGCAAATCAAAACTACACTGAGATTCCATCTAATCCTAATTTGAATGGAAAACATAAAGAAGTCAAATATCAATAAATGTTGGTCTCGATGTGGGGAAATAGGAACTCTTACACTGTTGATGGGAGTGAACACTAGTTTAGACCCTATAGAGAACAGCGTGGAGATTTCTAGAAAACTGGGAATGCATATACCATACAATTTGGATAGACTACTACTGGGTATATTTCCAAAGGGGTTGAACTCAGAGAACTACAGTAACATAGGCATACCCAGATCCATAGCAACACAATTCACAATTACCAAACCATGGAACCAACCTGTGTCCATCAACACATGAATGGATTACAAAATTATGAGAAATAGACACAATGGAATTATACTCAGCAATAAAGAAGAACCAAATCATGCCCTTCATAAGAAGATGGAAAGACCTGGAGAACATTATGTTAAGTGAGATTAGCCAAGCACAGAAAAAGAGAGGATATATGCTTTCTCAAATATGCTTGAACTAGAGAGTATTTGGGATACCAGAGGGACTCCAGATAATGAAGAATATCCTCAGTGGAGCCAGGGAGGAAGGGTAGGGGAGGAAGAAGGCTGAGGTTCATTAATGGGAACGCTACCTGCAACTATGTGTACACATGTGAATATAACACCTGGACACTTGGTATTGGGAAGGAGGGGAATGGGGAGGTGGGGGCCACCAAGCACTGTGTGAATGTATGCCATTGTCAATAAAATCTACCTATAATGCAGCAATTTAAAAAATCTACTCAAGCTGAGCATGGTGGTGCACACTTATGATCCCAGCATTTGGGAGTCTGAGACAGGAGGATCATGGTTCACGGACAGCCTCAGCTACTTAGTGAGGCCCTCTGGAACTTAGTGAGACCCTGTTTCAAAATAAAGAATAAAAAAGCCAGAGGGTATAGCTCAGAGGTTGACTATACTTGGGTTCCATCCCCAGACCTACAAAAAAAAATCTACTAAAAAAAAAAGGAAAAAAGAAAATTTAAATTGAGGAATGTCGAATAATTTTCATGTGGTCACAGAGCTAGCAATGGCAAAAGAAGGAATGAAACAAACTTATATCGCTGTCCAAACTGTGTGATTTACTGCTCTTCCAAGACATTTTGATTCCAGTGGGAAATAAAGCAAAGATGAGGACAATATTTATTGTCAGAAATATGACCATTTGGTAATTAAAGAAACTCTGAGATTCCTTAGGATATCTCTAATCTTTGGGTATTTACCCATTAGGGCCCCAAGTATGAACGAGTCCCTATTATTTTTGATACCTGCTATGTCTGTTTCTGAAATAACACTGAAATCCCTTAAGTGAAAATTTAAGGTTCTGGAAGCCAACAAAGGGAAGCCAGCTTTTGGAGACAAATGATTGCCCAAGGTCACCCTAAGAAATCTACCACATGCCAGGCGGGTGGGGAATACAGGGCAGATTCCACATGGACCTCACAGTCTGGGTGGGAGACCACTTGCATCCATAAGCAGCAAGTTAGAGAGTGCTGAGTGTCTTAGACATGGGAGTGAGCTAAGCATGGCAGGAACTCATGAGCAGAGGAGATGGAGAAAACACTGAGAACGAATGTTCTATGCCTTGAGGCCGGATGGGTGGGACCATTGAAGGGCTCCTTGGAAGTGAGAGAGCCTAGGAGAGGGGTCAGCAACCAGCCTGCTGCCTTGTCTGGCTTGGCAGTGACTCTACTATATTTGTGTATTCTGCCTCAAGTCACTAAGAAACATCACATGCATCTTCAAATAATGGGGCTACCAACAGGAACCTATATTCCTTTTTAAGAAATATTTTATTTTTTAACTTTAGAAGCACAGAATCAGAGAGATGTTTCTCAAACTTTACTCTGCATAGAAGGAACTGATAAACTGTATATTTCTGGACTCCCACTACAGAAAGCCTGCTTCAGGAGGCATCAGGGGAGCCTAGAAATTTGCATTAATTATTGGGACTCCAGATTGTGATGCAGAATGGTGCTGGGAAAATATGAATTGTGAACTAAGGGGAAAACATCGATGGCTTGTGTTTTAAACCACCTTCCATACTTACCTGGCAGGGGATATACCATGATCACGTAGGTGGTTTTCCCAGGGCAAGGCTGATCCATTGCACTCCGGATGTGCTGATCCTTGAAATCTCTCCAAATGTGGGAAACTTGACTGCATAATTTGTGGTAGTGGGGGACTGCATTTGTGCTCTCCTCTGAATTAAAAAAAAATCAATCACCTACCATACATTTCTCCTCTTTTAGCCAGTGTGTGTGTGTGGGGGGGCGTGCTAGAATCAAACCCAGAGTTTTGTGTCTACTAGGCAAATTCTTTACCACTGAACTTCACCCTAAGCCTTTAAGCAGGACTTTAATATGAGCTAACTAGTAGAAAATTTAAACTACAACAGCAACAAATCATTGTTATTTCGTAAACAATAATCATGTGCCAATAAGGCCAATGAAAATATACTGCTTTACATGCTGCCTAATTTAATCCTCAGAGCAGCCCTATGTGGTACATACCATCATTTTACCCATTGTAATGATGAGAAAACCGAGACTCAGAGAAATGCCCAACATCACACAGGCAATAAGAAGCACTGGCCTGATCTGCTTGCCTGGGTACCTAGATTTCAGGGTCTTCTTCTCATAGTGGCTCTTTTCCATTTTAAAGTTACCTTAATGACACAATGATCAAATGGTGGAGTTGACAAACGACCACTAAAATTTTGGATCTGAAGCAGAGGTCAGCAGATATTTTTGCAAAGAGCCAGATAGGGGATATTTCCCATCTTGCAGGCTATTCGCCACTTCACCTGCTCAGAGCTATCTTTGCAGCAAAGCAACCATACACAAGACAGAAGGAGATGTTTGTACTTCTGTTGCTATGAGACTTCATTTACAGAAGCAGCATTCTGTCAACCCTGCTTCTAAACAAAGCAGCACACTGGAGGGTGCTAATCATTTTCACGATTCGGGATAATTTACCCTCCCTTTCATTTCTGCCCTCTTTGAGTTCATGACTCAGGCGGTTCCATGGTACCTTCCTTCCTGAATATTCTGTGTGAACTTCCCTACTCTGTGTCTTTGCTTATCTCCCCCATTTATCTCCACCAGTCTATATCTCTCAAAGCTCCACATACATCTCATTTCCTCCCCAAAAGGTCTCTCTGCATGGTTTTTAATCTTCTTTTTCTTCTTTTTCTTCCTTTTCCTCCCCTTCTCCTTCTCCTTCTCCTTCTCCTTCTCCTTCTCCTTCTCCTTCTCCTTCTCCTTCTCCTCCTTCTCCTTCTCCTTCTCCTTCTCCTTCTCCTTCTCCTTCTCCTTCTCCTTCTCCTTCTCCTTCTCCTTCTCCTTCTCCTTCTCCTTCTCCTTCTCCTTCTCCTTCTCCTTCTCCTTCTCCTTCTCCTTCTCCTTCTTCTTCTTCTTCTTCTTCTTCTTCTTCTTCTTCTTCTTCTTCTTCTTCTTCTTCTTCTTCTTCTATTCCTCCTCCTTCTCCCCCCTCCTTCTTCTTCTCCTTTTATACATAGCCATCTGCAGGTGTTCTATAAGCAGGACTGATGGTTTTCCCTGGTTAACACTCTTCACTACATCCTATGACGTGTGTGGGATGAAGTCTGAGTCTTTGCTGCTCGATCTTCTACCTCTCTTATGCTCTTAGCTAAGGCGTGATACCCAGATGCCCCCAGAAACAGAGTGCTTTGGGCAATGCCATATTCACACTTCGGGTTCTTTTTCAACTGGGTATCTGTGGTTTTGACCTGAATCACTCAGATATGCAAGGATGTAACTCTTATTTCTTGACATTTTCTATGATACCCCATTTCTTTATTTGTAATATTTGTAGGAATCTCCCTTTCTGCTTGTGATGGAAAAAAAAGTCTCTATCTTTGCATAACAATGCAGTCACCTCTGGATTTTTAACATGGTTGATTCAGAATGACATTTTGGTAGAGTGAGACTATTGTCTCCTGACTGTCTTCTCCAGGGTGATCCACATTGCCAGTGTGTGGGGCAATGGATCTTCTGAGAATGGTGGAGGTCACCTGCAGGTCCCTGTGCCTTTCTGATGGCTGACTCCACCTTTTGGAGGTAGCATTTGTGATTTTGCTCTTGATTCTGGTTCCAGGTATACACATGATGTATCTTTCTTCTTTCTCTAGCTGGCTAGATTTTTATCTCCTTTAGGACAAGACATCTGTCTGTGGCCATTCATTCTTCTTCCTTGTGTTGTGGTTTGTGGGATAGGATTTTTACAATGTATTATTCACTATTTCTCAAGAGATGTAAAGGCAAACTGTTGAAATTCCCTGAAATCCAACCAGTCAACCAATTCTTCAAATATTTTTATGTGGAACATGTTGAAAATGGCATACATTCAAACTGTGCTTGGTGCCCTCCCCTTGCCCCTGCTTCCCTTTCCCCCTCCCAACAATGGGTGTCCAGGTTAACCATGGTATATCCATGCTTTTACATATATTTGGATGTAGCTCCTCTATTGATCAACCTCAGACTCTCCTATTATTCCATTCTAGTTTTGCTAAGGTTTCCCCTCCATTATCTTAAGTCCCTCTGGTATTTCTAGTACTCCCTAGTTCATAGCAGCACAATATGGAATCAATCTCTGTCCCCATCAACAGATGAATGGATTGAAAAATTATGGGAAATACACACAATGGAATTCTACTCAGCTATAAAGAAGAACAAAGTCATGTAATTTGCAAGAAGATAGAAAGACCTCCAGAACTTTATGTTAAGTGAGATCAGCCAAGCACAGAAAGAGAAGGGACATATGTTTTCTCTAAAGTGGAGCTTTTGACTCTTTGTTTTAAATTTTCTTTTCCTAATGAAGGTCATACCTTTGAAAGACTCTTGCTCCTGAGATCTCTCAAAATATGACTCAGCAGTTAGTATGCCAACTCTTACAGATGGCCTTCCCTTGGCCCCATAGTCGATGGTAGGTACCCTTCTTTTGGGCTACCATAATGCCCTGGACAAATTCCCATCATTGTAGCCTCCTATCCCATGACAATTGTCCATTTATGTGCCCTCCTCCAACACACTATGCCCATTTTGAAGACAAAGATAGTTCTTTTTATAAGTTCTTTATAATTTGGAGGCTTATTGTAGTGACTGGTATACTATAGCTGCTAAGAATATATAGATTGTGGATTGAATAACCCTATCTACTGCATCATTGACTAGTTTTTCAGGCTGTTCTATCTTTTCAACTAATCATAAAGTCCTTAAAATCACCAGCGATGCAAAAAAACTTTCATTTTCTTTTAGACTCTGTGCAGGGTCAAATGTATATAAATACTTGTTTAGTTGATGACTTAAATTACTTCTCCCTTTTTAAGAGAAAATGAGTGCATGTAATTCACAGTAACACTCTAATTTGGTTCTTTAGGTAGGTCATGTTGACTTTGCTGCATCATGTATTCTTATTGGTACTTAGTTATTAGATATTTGTCACATCTCTCAGACTTATGACTATGTTTATTTTAAGGCACTCTGTTTAGCAACTCCAGCGGTAGTTTGTATTAGAGGGAATTTTACTAAGCATTGAACAATGATCAGATATTGACTGTTTTCCATCAAGTGAGCTCTCTAATTATTCCCTGGTCTGTCCCTGGAAACTTGCCGAAATTACCAAGGACGTGCCATGCATTTTACAAATTTTCCCCTTCACCTTACATTTAACTATGGAAATATAGCATTGAGAAGATGCTAATTAGCTGAAGGCTATCAAGCAAGTTTCTTTCCTCATTGGGAGCCTGGTATCTTCATCAGTTAAAAGAGAACTGAAGATAGTGTGATCTCTAGATCTTTTGCATATGTTTTCAGAGTCTGTACTTCAAACCCATACACTTGGAGAAGGGAATGGGGTATAGGCAAAGGGTGGACAAGGAAAATGCTGCCTTACTCCACCAGCCGCTGTATGTTGGAAACCAGCCAAGAGCCCAAAGTTTATTGAACAGCAACACAGGAGTGCAGAGAGGCTTAAAGGCTTTGGGAAATGACATTGAACCCTTACTGGATGCCAATCAACATGCTGGCCATGTTCACATAACCCTTTTGACAATTTGAAGAGAGAGAGAGTTTTTATTATTTTGTACTCCTTATGTGGAAAAAAGGAAAACATATTCATTGAGGCCAAATATCATGCACAAAGTCACACAGCCAGGGGTGTGGTGTGTTGGAACTCACACCAAAGCTGAATTCATGCCTACTCTTCTATTACATCATGCAATTCTTAGCACTGGTTAATAACCCTCTATCTGTATTTAAACAACAGTGTGATTTTAGTACATGTCATGAGAAGTGGTTGGGAGCATCATTAATGCTTTGGGTCACAAGAGTACTGTTTAGTGCAATGAAGCAGATAACTTTTCATACAAATAATTTATTTGTATCAACATTTTCCACTTGAGCACACAGAATGAATTGAGCTAACGCATTATTTTGTACTAATGAAGTGGTTGGAACTTGGTGTATGGTTTATGAAATTTCGGATTGGCATTTAAACCTTTTATTTATTTTCTAGTGGATTTCAAATAAAATGTAAATTAAATGATTCTTATTCATTTATATGCACTTATTTAATTTATATGTGAAAGATACTTGGATTAATTTTTTAATGCCCACTGCCTATGATCCTTTTTTAAAGGGTGCTTGAAGTCCTTTCTCTAGAAATAAAATGTGTTGGTTATGATGCTGAGTTTATTTTGTGCTCCTATAACACAATACCTGAGATTGGGTAATTTAAATAAGTAGTTTATTTAGGTCACTGTTCTGGGGGATGAGAGGGTACAGTGGAGCATGCCTGTAATCTTAGCAACTCAGGAAGCTGTGGCAGGAGGATTGCAGGTTCAAGGCCAGTATCAACAACCTTTGAGACATTGTCTGAAAACAAACAAACAAACAAACAAAATAAAAGGGGCTGGGGATGCTTCTCAATAGTAGAGCTCCCCTGGGTTCAATCCCTAGTATGGGGTGGTGGTGGAGGGGAAGACCTAGAACAAGAGAGGAAAAAAGGCTCAATTTACTTTTATAACAAGTTCACTCACAAAATAACTAACTCATTCTTGTGATAACAACTTCAATCCTCTCTCATTAAGTCCCACCTCTCAAGACTATTGCATTGGGGAATTAAGTCTCTAACATATGAACTTTGGAGGACATTCAAATCATAGCAGATGTCAAGAGTAAATGAATTTATACCATAAACAGGTTTGGCATTTAGGGTAAAGCCTTGAATTTAGGAAGCTCCAGTCAGCTTCCAACCTTGGCAAATGCAATATTTAACCTCTAAAGCAGTTTTATATTGGAGCAATCCAGAGGGATAACAGGGCTCTAATGGAAATTGTCAACAAAATTGAAAAGAAGAAAAGCAGCCATATTTTAACATCCAGAGCTTGAAAGGTCCTTAACTACAAACAACTGAGGCATAAAGCTTGAGAAGGCTTCAAACAGCTTTAATCTGCTGGCGAATCTGTCCTTTGATAGCATGTAAAATCTAGGCTGAGAAATGTGTGCCAAAGGGTTTCAGTACACTAATTCCAAGATTGATTTTGCTAAAAGACCTGACTAGCATTCAAAAAAGAAACAGCAGGAAAGGGAACAGGAAAATAGAAAGGGCAGATGGAGAGAAGGGGATGGTTGGGAATGCAGGAGGGAAGGGAGGAAGAGGAAAAGGGGAAGGGGGATAGGAAGGGAGCCATGTTCAGAGTTAAAGATTTTGATTTGAATCCTGGTTCTGCTATTATTAACATTTTATAAAATTTCATGCAGATCAGCTAAAGAAATTTGGAATTCAGTTTTCTTATATGTATAATAGAACTAAAGATATCAGACTTCACACTGTATGATTAATTGAGGTGGTTAATGTGAACAGTTTTGCAGACATAAAGAATGACTCTTATGTAGAGATTGCCAGCCCTTCCTTTCCTACTGATAGATCAACACACAATTCTCATCTCAGTCTATTTCTACCCCCTCACTTAACTTCCCAGGGTGGCTGCTTCCATCACAGGCAATCTTTCCAAGTCTGATCTAAATTTCATTCCTCGATTTCATCTCCTTCCACTCTATTGTTTATTTCTACCTTTCTCTATTTCTTCAAGCTTTCATTGGGTTTTGGATCCTCCCTGAGGGGCTTCAAACATCCCATGGCTCTCTAGTTGATCTTCAGGTTCTATCCAACTCTCTCCACCTCATTTTCAGGATTCTTGGAAGATGTGACCACACAAGTTGCCTCCAGTTCTTTACTTCCAAAGCTGCTCCACTGATGGAGGAGGAACTGGATCCCACCACTTCCAGATGTTAGGGTTTAAATTTGAAATGTCCCCCAAATTCTCATGTGCTCAGAAGTGGGGGTTCTGGAAAATAATTAGATCATGAGAGATCTGAAGGAGGTGGGTCACTGGGGGTGTGCCCTGAAGAGTTTATCTTTTCTCTTTTCTCTGATCTCTCTCTCTCTCTCTCTCTCTCTCTCTCTCTCTCTCTCTCTCTCTCTCTCTCATTTCTCTCTGTCTCTCTTCTTCTCTCTCTCTCTCTCTCCTTTAGCTGGGCATCTTTTCTCCACCAAATCCTGTTGTAATAATGTTGTGCCTCACCTCGGCCAAAGTAATGGGTACTAAAACTGTGAGCTAAACTAAATCCGTCCTCCTTTAAGTCGTTCTTACCAGGTGTTTTAGTCAGAGATGAAAAGATGACTAATACGCCATACCTTCGCCACTCCAATTTCAAGGAACCAAATGGTCTCCATGTGCAGAATCTGATGGAAAGCTTTTAGTTTCGTGTAATGTGACATTTTTACACTTAGCACATTTGGCCATCCTGTCGTTTGTGAAGTACTCTCTTCACTGGGTCTTCTGTGACCTCAGATTCTTCAGGTATTCTTGCTTTCTGGAAGCCTCGTGTGTGTGTGTGTGTGTGTGTGTGTGTGTGTGTGTGTGTGTATGTGTATGCACTCCTAAAGATGAAACTCAGGGGTGCTCTAACTCTGAGCTACACCCCCAGCCCTTTTTATATTTATTTTTACATTTATGTATTTATATTAAACATATCAAATATATTTATATTTATAAATATAATGTGCTTTATTTATTAACAGTATCTCATTAAGTTGCACCATGTTAGTCTCAAACTTGTGATCCTCCTGTATCAGCTTCCCAAGTACTAGGATTATAGGTTTGTACCACTGACCCCAGATTCCTTCTGAGTTTTTGATGGCTCATTTTTTTTCTAATCTCCATACATAGTAGTATCTCTGGGAACAGTTGTAAGACCACCCCACCCCCAAGCAATTTCATTTACTCACTTGATGTCCCAAACCTCCCTCATGCCAAAGACTCCTCAAGTTTCCTCTTTCTTCAACATCCACCCTCCCTCTTGTCTTAGATCCAGACTCACATTTTGATATTGTCTCAGCAACTCTACTTGAATATATCCCAGATATCTCAGCATGAATATGTTCAAAGCATAAATTATGACTTTCTTCCCAAGTATGTTTCTCTCCCAGACTTCTTCAGCTTAGCAAGTAACCAGTTGCCCATGTCTGAGACAAAAGAAGTATCCTTTTCATTCTTTATTCCTCACATTAAACTGAATACCCAGTCCTACTATTTTCTCTCTCAAAGGCTCGAGTTTAGCCCCCTCTTTTTAGGTCCACTGAGGTCTCTCCTATCCAAGTCCCACTTGGATCCTGCTGCTGATTTCCAAGCTGGTCTTCCATTTGTATTTCTCTTACCTTTTATTCTTCTTCATACATCATTAAGAATGATATTCCAAAAACGCAAAGTAAGTTTGCTATCCTCCAGCTTAAAATCCTTCGCTTGGATTCTCAATGGTACCCAGTATAATATCCACCATTACTATCACAATCTCAAAGACCTACATGATCTGACCTTTGCTTTTCTGTCTCCAATCTTATCTCACTGACCCTCTTAGTTATTGCTGCTAGTTTCTGCCTAGGTGTTCTGGAATTTACTATTTTTTTTGTGCTGCAAAGGTCAGACTACTAGAAAGCATTCAAAGTGGTCATGCCATAAAGACAGAACTCTTTTTGCCTATAGTGTTCTGGAATGTTCTAGAAACCATTATCTTACATGAATACCAAGGGAATATTGAGAATAAAGGAGAACATTCAGAAAATCTGGACAAATAAGATTTTCAAGGGCTTCCTTTCATTTGTGAGAGAATAATGGAGCTGACAGGGAGCTGAGAGGTTATCTAATCAACTAGTTCTATTGAGAGAGAAGAGACAATTGTTCAGGGAAATGGAATTACTTTAAAGAGATTGCTAGTTTTCATGTCACGTACAGTGTTTTTATTAGGGATTACTGTGGGTGGACAAAATTCACCTCTTGTGCTATAATCATATTTACATCTTTTTCTCTACAAATGTTCCCTTGCCCTTATGATAGAGAAGGGAAGCAAAACAAACAAAGAAAAAACTTGACATCTCTGTGGTCTACCTAATTTAAAGAAGACTATGGTAAAAATGCCCATGTATAGTTTATATCTCATTCTTCAATGAGAGTCAAAGAATTTTCCTGCCCGGTAAGGTAGATAAGAAGGTGGAAATCTACAAGCTTGAGATGTCCAGAAGTTTTACCTCTTGCACCTAAAATCCAGTTACTCACAGGGTGTCCTGTGAGAGTCCGTGTTCCGAGCTGGTTGTGAGGTTTTCTCTAAGCCCCATTTCTCTTAATATGTGGCGCAGAAACAATGTCCATCTCACAAATATGTTTATGCCAGAAAGTTGTGGTAAGAGATAAGTAAGAAAATGAATTTGATGGCACCATGTATTTTACAGACACTCATTTAAATTTTTTCCTGTTTTTCCTTCTTGCTGCCTTGGTCAAATTATGTAGCTGATATCATCTCTTTGTTGTAACTAAGAGGCTGAGGGACAAGAACATCAGCATATGTACACACTCCCATCAGGATGGGAGCACGCACATGCTCTTAGGTGGGTTCCTTTGCAAATTCATTACAGTATCATCATGTAGTGCTTTATTTAAGCTCCTTTTCTAATGCTTGACTCTAACTGAACTCTGATCTTTGTCTAAACAAGAACCACCTTTTCTCTGTTTTCCATTATATGTGAACACCTACAGGTATTTTTGTATTCATTTTACATTTACTTTTGGGGGTATTGATTTAAGTGCCAAACATTTCTAGGCTCTGCACCTCTGATAGTTTGCCAGTCTCTGGCTTAGTGTGCTTTGTGATAGTGGGGAAAGGCTGATGATTACACATATTTGTTCCTTCATTTGCTAGTTGTGCGATTTCAGGTAAGTTACTCAACCCATCCATGCCTTAATTTCTTCACCTGCAAAATGAAAAATAATTTTCTATAGGTTTCATATTTTTGTACCTCTTGCAGGCCGCATTTATTCTGAACCAGTGTTGAATGTATTTTTGTAGAGCAAACAACCTTGGAAAGTATAATATCTCCCTCCAGTGGAGAAGACAGATTTTTCCCCCCAAGCACTATAATGTCTCTTTGGTAGGCAAAGGTTGGGCAGCTTTGCCATGGCCTCAGAATAAGATTGGGGTTTCCCAAACTTGGGTTCTTCATCTGTTAAACAGGTGTGCAGTGTGAATAGCACCGTTATAGACATACCTGCACTGCCCTTGTGGGGTGTCAAGTGAGCAGAGGGAGCTGATGTGAACACAAGCAAATGCTGCTCACTGTGCCATGAGTAATATCGACCTTTGCTTCTGACCCAGAAATCTCGTATCTTCTACTCGTACCTATGTGTGACAGGTTGATCTGTTAGCTGACGAGCAGGGAAAAATAGCAGACCCTTCACAGTTCTTGATAATGTTATTAGTTTTTACTGTAGAATGTTGGGAAGAGGATTGAATGAAAGAATGCCATTGAACTTGCTATGACTTTGGAATTTTCCCTTCTGCCCCACATCTACAAGACAGTTGCTCACTTGCTTTAGGTTCTTGCCCAGATATTACCTTGCCCAGATTAGGTCTCCTTGGGCTGCCCTATTAAACAGTAGCTTCCCTGTATACCAGCCAGAGTTCAACGACACACACAGAAGCAGTAAGACATTGTGTACACACTCACACACAGCTTTATTATTATATTTGTGTTATTAATATATTTATTTATAAATCTCTTTGTGTATATACAGATATAAAGAGATTTATTGAGAATATTATAGAATTGTAGGTGCTGGCTAGATGCATTGTAAATCTACTAACCACTTCATTGAGAAGGGCAGAAGACTGGAATTTCTTGGTTCTGTTCTTGAGGACTTTCCATGAATTGACTGTAGTCTATCCAGATTGTCTGGGATAATATAATTTATTTTCAGTTAACTGATTATAGACTTTAACTCCATCTAAAAATACCTTCCTTGAACCAGATGTGGTGGCACATGCTTGTAATCTCAGTACTTGAAAAACTGAGACAGGAGGACCGCAGGTTCGTGGCCAGCCTCAGCTACTTAGTGAGGCCCTTCACAACTTAATGAGACCCTGTTTCAGAATTAAGAATAAAAAATAGGGCTGGAAGTGTAGGTCTGTTTCCATCCCCAGTACTGCAATAAATAAATAAATAAATAAATAAATAAATCAAACTTTTCAGTAACACCTAGATAAATGCTTAATGGAATAGTAGGTGTAGCTTTTAGAAGTTGACATTTCAAAAGATCAGACACCCCAGTACTCCTCATTGTCTTCCTCTATGTTATTTACTTTTTGCCATGGGACAGCATCTTATTTTTCCAGTTATTTTTCTCCTGTGTTGACATGTAATCCCCACAAGGACAGATGTTTGACTGTTCACTGTTGTATTTGCAGTGCCTATGATGGAGCCTGCCTCAGAGCAGTAGGTGGCTAATAAATACACACTGAATTACTGCATGAATGAAGATGAAGTGTGCAGAAAACGGCCTGATGGATGATAAGTGTGCATGAAATGCTAGCTACTGGTATAATAAATGTGCATATACTAGCAACATAAATACTTTGCATTTATGGGTCACTTCACATTTTTCCCACACATTCATTCTTTGATCCCACACACCTTTCCAAATGCACTGCTTACCCTTTAGCAGAAATCCAGTCTCCTTTACTAGACTAAGGCCCTGTGGCTTACCCCCCCTACCCCGCAACAGTCTCCACCTCACCTGTGGGCCTCTCAAATGTGTTCTGGCTGCCTGAGTTTTTTTCAGTCCTTCAGTGTCTTTGGCTGCACCTTCTACTTCTTTGTTTTTGCACCAACTATTTTCCCAACAGCAAATACAAATACTTTCGCTAATTCTGAGCTCATTTGACTTAGTCCTTTTCCTCTTTTAACACTTAGTAAAGGTATGTCTTTCTGTTCAAGGTCACTGCTCCAAGGACCACGGTTGGGTCTAGCCCTGATAAGAGTTGAGGTTTGTGTGCTGGTGAGAGGAGAGTTGAGGTTGTGAGAGAGAAGACACTGTCATATGAGACCAGCTGTAAGCTTTTTGAACTTTATTTTGATGGAAGCTTTTTTAGTTTTTTTTAAAATTTTTTTTAAGTTTTATTTTTTAGGATTTGTTATAATCTTTAGTCATGCAAACAGGAACGTCAAGGACAGAAAACATCTTTAACAGACTTCAGGGCAGGGTGTCAGACATTAAATAATCATAGAAAGCCGGGCGTGGTGGCGCACACTTGTAATCCCTGCGCTTGGGAGGCGGAGACAGGAGGATCGCACAGGTTCGAAGCCAGCTACGCTGGCGTAAGAAACCCTGATTCAAAAATATAAAATAGGTCTGGGAGTGTAGCCCAGAGGTAGAAGGGCTTCCAGGAACCCCAGTACCACCAAATAAATAAATAAATAAATAAATAAATAAATAATCATAGAAAGTATTATTTGTCTCATGACAAGGCCAGCTTGAACTTAATCTTATATATTGGCCCAAACTAACGTCAATTTGAACTTAATCTTTGGCCCAAACTTTATCCTTGGGAAAAAAAAAATCTTTGCTGCCGCTGCCCATCAATTTTAGTTATAATGCTTATACATATAATTCCAATTATACATATTGATCCAAATAATCCTAAAATAATTTTTTGAAGAAGGAAATGCTATACATACTTCATGGGGTTTTTACACCCTTGCGAGTGCCCTGACCGAGCTTTCTCAAGGTCTGCTGTAGCAGACCACTGTGCCTTTTCAGTTCCCACTGGGTTCTGGGATCCACTCCATCTTCAACTGAACCAACTCCAGTGCTCCATTATAGATATTTTAGCCCTGCTGTGGTGAAACCCTTGAGGGTAAGAGCATGCCATTCACCCTGTATCTCCAAAGCATGACTCAGATTCTGGTCCAGATGGATTCTCAGTAAGTTCTGGCAAAGGTGTGCTGTTCAGTGAGGGTTCCCAAGTGGCATGGGAGCAGCTACTTTGCTGAGTATCACTGCTCAACTCTCAACCCACATGACAGTCCTAGCAGAGTTTTGAAACTGCTATGCCTGGGCCTTAAGCCCAGAAATTCTGATTCAGCTGGTCCAGCGTGAAGCTTTGGTGTTGGTATTTAAGAAGCTCTTCAAGTGCTTTGGATGTGCAGCGAGGGTTGAGAATAACAATCTGCACGAGAACTCAGCTAACTAAGTTCCTAGTTTATTTGTTCCCTATCTGGCCAGAGGGCAGATCTGCTTCCTTTCTTCAGTGTGAAAGCAGCTAGTTGCCTTGTGAAGCCTTGTACCTGGGATCTTTATGTCTGTTGAGGAAATGCTTGAAGTTAATGGTGCACCTGTGATTATGGTCCCACGGAGCCTAGCCAGGAAATAATTTGCATTTTTTACTGCAGTGTCATCCTCTATTGAAAAGGGTGTATTATGTGATCATGGACAGATGCTTTGAAAATAATAAAATGATTGAGAACTTTTCACACAAACTGACATCTTTAGGAGTGGATGGAGAGGGTGCAGATGAGTGGTAGACCAGAAGGATGTAAAATTCTTCATTTTTAAACAACTTGGTCCTCACATGATAGAGTAGTATACCAGTATTGGGAATGGCCTAGGAAGATTTGAGAAAGCTCTGATTATTAAGATATTTCAAAAATTGGGTGAGGGGCAAATCTGTAAAAAGACTTGCTTTCTGCCAAAAAAGCAGGCAACTATTTCAATGTAAATTAACCTAGCTAAAAGTAATTAGCAAGTCTGTAGGAGAGGGGAACTAGGAATTCCTCATCCTCATTCTAAAGACAAGTTTACATAATTGGATAATCTAGCTAGGATGGGAGGAGGGTGTCGACCTTCCTGAAAGGAGACACCTTGGCAGGGGAGGGACCTTACAGGGACTTACTATGTCATAATTACGTGAACAAGATGGAGGTCATGTGTATAAAATGTCTGTTCCATGCTTTGTATTTCGGTGAATTCATTCGAACCACCTCCTCATGTTACCCTTGGGTACATGAGGCTGTAACTGTCTTCTGTATTTCTATCTTTTTAATAAACTTCTTTAAATCTTCAGCAAGAATCCAGTATATTGCATATTTATCCTTTGCTCGGGACAAGAACCCGCACTTTTTCATCTTTTTTGTTTGATTTTTTTTGGGGAAATTATTCTCAGGGTTCTGACAAAGGTCCCTGGGGACAGTTTTCCCCAAATGGTAACCCTCATCCCCAAACCATAACAGTAGGAGAAAAGGAGACAGAGAAAGAGAGAAAGAGAGAAAGAGAGAGAGAGAGAGAGAGAGAGAGAGAGAGAGAGAGAGAGACAGAGAGAGAGAGAGAGAGACAGAGACAGAGAGAGACAGAGAGAGACAGAGAGAAAGAAAGAAACACGAGTGAGTGAATTCTGGAGTAAAATGTCTAAGTTCAAGTCCCAGCCAGACATTTACTAACTTAGTAGCTTCATAACCTTTTGTACCATAGTTTCCTCAACTTCCCAAGACAACTGCATGTACCCTACTGCATGTGATTTTGAGGATTAGATTAAGTGATATATGTAAATGACTGGGTCCCCACTAGGAGCCCAAGACAAAGCTATTGTTGCTGCACCTGCCCTTCTCCCCTTTGCCCTTCTCTCTTCTGGGGAAGCTTGGTCTCAGGTGAAGCTGATGCAGTGGCTCGCCTATGATGCTGCAGCACCTGCTAATGGCCTCTCCTGTCCCCTAAAGCCAGCCAGCACAGGGACTGTCCTTCTGTGCCCAGCCACTCAGTCATCTTCACCTGCAAGTTCCTGCCTTTGACAATGAGCCCTGGCTTCTCTGTCTGCTCACCCCATCTTCTCAGATTCGGAGCCTCCCAGACCTTGAATGGATAAGGACACATGCCATTGTGCACCCCTGCCCATTCCACCCACAGGCAAAGGTATTGGAGATAGAACACATCTCATTTTCTCTGCCTCTGTCACTACAGCACAGTTCAACAGTTGACATTTCTAGTGAGTTTGCAAATGGATTTATGGTTCCCCTAGATTGCACTGCTTTGAGATGCTTTTAATACACAGAACTCTTGGGTCATTTCTTTTCAGTGCAACATTGGTAAGATTTTCACAGTGACCTTGGTTGGCATTCTTGAAGGACATAGAGGTGCCATTGCTGGCTGTCAGTACATCTGACATGAGAAGGGGTATAGAAAGGGAAGAAGTCAAATTGAATAAAGAACTTAATAATTTCCAAGTATTGTTCTTAAACTATCACAGGTTTGTGAGGGTGCCTTTCTATTCTGGCTAGTTAGAGAACACATTGCATGTGAATACCATGGGTCAATTTGTGTCCCTGAAACAAAGACGTTAAAGTCCTAACACCTGGTATGTGTGAAGATGACCTTCTAGAAACAAGAGCCTTTGTAGATGTAATTATGTTCATGTTAGGTTATACTGGATTAGAGTAGTCTTCAATCCAATGCCTTGTGTGTTTATCAAAAGAAGGAAATTTGAATACAGACACCCAGAGAGTAGAAGGTTATGAGAAGGAACATACACACTGACACGGAGATGATGGTCATATGGTGACAGAGGCAGAGGTTGGGGTGATGAAACTGCAAGCCAAGGGGTGACAGGGATTGCCAGCAATTGCCAGAGACTAGGCAGAGGCAGGGAAACTTTTCTGGAGATACTTCAGAGCAAATGCTGCCTGGATGTGAATTTGATTTTAGACTTCTTGCCTTCAGAACTATGATGAGTTCCTTCTTTGGCAGACACAGTAAGTGAATACTTACTGGCTGTGTGGGTTTGCCTGCTCTTTGTCCTCCACCATCTCTTCCAGTGCCCATTTTCTATCCTCAAAAGATGCCCATGAACAATATAAACAGTGAAAGAACAACTACTTGGGGGCAGAGGTTGTTCTAGCTCATTTTCACATCCCTCTTGCCCTTGACATTAAGCCCTGAGCACATCTGTGGCTTGCCTCGCAAGAAGAAAGTTTTAAGTATGATTTCTAACTAATATTCTCAGAGCAAATCCTCCCCATCCTGATCAACATGTCAAATCCTGCCGTTATCCTTGAGGAGTTGCTGACTTATAGAAGCAATAGACGTGGCCCAGGTTGTTGTACCATGTGTACTCAGGGAGAGATAAAAGTTAGTGCAGAGACAGGGGGGAGTATCTCACTCAGGGCTGACACAGTGGGAGATGGTCCAGGAAGGCTTTCTGGGAGAGGTGGCTGCTTTATGCTTTTTCTGCAGGCAAATGTGCAAATATTGAAAGTCTCGCTACCTTCAGAGTGCCCACATGTCTGGGATTGCTTGAGAAAGTGTAGCTTCTGTCAAGCATGTCTTTTGATGGGGGCTTTTCATTTATTTACTTATTTATATTTATTTTTAAATTTTTTTATTTGTGCATGGTAGTCACATTTTTAATGGAGTACAAGATGGTAGAAACATCATGCACATATCACACAATTAGCCTTCCCCATTTCCCACCCCACTCTTTCCTCCCTCCCTCCTTCTCATGTTTGTCTTACTGATTGATATTGACTTTGATATTTATTATGGATGTTTGATATACTTGTGGAGGGGGAGTTTCTCTCCGCGCCACCCCCTCCATGCCATCACCCTCAATTACATCACCTTATTTGCTCATCTGTAGCTGATAGGGACTCTTTTGTGCTTTAGCATCCTGGAGCCCTGCTGACCTAGGAGAGATTGCCCTTTGTAAGACCAACTAGCTAATTCCTAGTGATAAACACCTGCCTGTAAGTCTGCTATTCTTATGCAAGCTAGCCACTCCAGATCCCCTGTCCCTAACCACCTTCTTTATGGAGATTTATACTTTAATCCACTATACTCCTGCCCCTAGCATCCCAGGACCAGGTACCAGACAACTAGAAATAACTTTTTGGTCTCCAGAACCTGACTAGCCCCTAATTACCCTGAAATGACCCATATCAGTCAATCCTGAGTTTGCCCCTGTGGGCACCACAAAATACTGGCTCTTGCCCGCAGTCCCACTGTACCCTCTGCCTGCTGCATAAACTGGTGCTTCCCCGTGTGGCCCTGTGTGGAATGATGTGAGAGCGGTCAGTGAACCTCCATCATGATGCTAGCTTCTGTGTCTGTGTGCTTCACAGTGCCTCATTAAAACAAACTCTGCTAGCTATCAATAAACCTTGATAAGAGGGTTTAGTTAGGGCCCAGGGGAGATAGGATGTGATAAAAAAGAAGGCTGCAGACATGAGTGGGCTTCACTCTCTGGAGACATGGCAGGTGTGAAAGAAGATAACCAGAGGCCCCAGGCAGCTCTGTAGACAAAAGCCTTGGGAGATGAGCCCGAGATGGAGGCTGGCAGGCCCTGTAGAGTTCCTGTGGTATTACTGATACAAGGTATCAAGCCTTGTGGGTATCATTGCTATGATACTCCTATTATTGATACAAGCTATCAAGCCTTATGGGTATCATTGCTATGATACTGGTAAATGGGAGGTGGTAGGGGACTGAGGAAGCAGAATCATAGAAATATAAGCAGATTTTTTTGGGAGATAATGCAGAGAAAACCTGAAGACTTACAGTGGGGTTTTGGAGAGTAAAACAGGCCACGTCCTTGTGGAAAACAGGAAGCTAGTTAGAGACTCAAAAGAAGACCTGGCTGATCAGTAAAAGGCCCCAGAGCAAGCATCCCTGGGGCCCTGTGCTGCTGGACTGGCGGGGTCCTCTGGGACTGAGCCCAGCATGAAAGGACTGACCTCAGACACCCTCAATCAATTCCCTTTATCTCTTCTCTTTTCTTCCTGAGGGAGGATAATCTGTTTTGCAGTCTCTCCCCATCCAGCTTGTAGCATCTATTGATTTTTATAGTTGTTTCAGCCTATTGATATAGGCAGTGAAGGAGAGAAAGACCTGCAAGTCTGAAGTTCTGAATCTGAGACAGGAGTTCAGGCTTCTGAAATGGCCACTTCTTTATATTTTTTTTAAAGGGCCAGACCCTGTAGGATATGGTTTACAGGTGTTCTTCAAGGGCTATATAGTTATTCTGGTTTAGTTCTTCCATTCCTTTTATATCACTCCCCTGAACAAAACTTTCTTCCTGATTATTTAATTGGTCAGATCATGTAGTAGCCCAAAGTTCCAGTGTGGCTTACTTACAGGTTCTTAGGGGAGAAAAGGCACAGGCATAAGAGCAACAAAAAGTCAAATCATAGCATCTTGGAATACTTGGAACAGACATTCCTTAGACATCGGTGGCACATAAAGGCTTTTCTCCTGTGTTTTATAGCTTAATCTTTACAAGGAATTGGTGTTTTATAGATTATGCATTTGAACCTCAAGGGGGTGGTCATTCATTTATCCAGTAAATATTCAGCAAGTGCCTGCTGTGGTCCCAAACTACTCTAAAGTTCTAGGAATCCAGTGTGACTGAAAGAGGGAAACTCTCTTGTCCCGACATGGGGACCCAGCTAAGCAGTTCTGGAAAGGGACTTAAACTCAAGTCTCCTATTGTCAAGGCAACCGAGGGGGTGTTGAAGCTATTTGCAGGGAAATTTTGCCATTTTATTGCTGTATAATCATCAGAGAACTTTTAAACTTCTTTGAGGTTTCTTTTGTGAAAGTAATTGCACCTGCTTCAAGTAGCTGCTGAGAAGTGTGGAGATTATAGAGGTTTAATGCCTGGTCCACAGTTTGGACTCCATAAGGATGGTCATTATCACTCTGCACTAGCAGCTATAAGAGCTTGAAAGTAGGGACGACTGTTTCCCACTTGAGGAGGGGAGCAAAGAAAACTCAGAGGACATTAACCAGACCTGACATTGAAAGGCAGTTCTTGTTCTTGGGAAATGACTTTTCCCATCCATTTGAAAATATGTGGTTAAGGATCAGACTTGTATGTGGTGACATTAATTTTCATTTTGCTACAATGCTATTTGTCAATTCTTTTGTTTCCCAAGCTATTAGAGTTCTGTTCAGGAACAGATTTTCAGTATGCATTATTCTAGTGGCTGCAAAGTTTCAAGTTTTAACCTAAGGTATTTGATCCATTTTGATTAGATGTTTTGCTTTTAAAATTTATCTACAGGGTGCTGGGCGTGGTGGTGCACTCTTGTAATCCCCGTGCTTGGGAGGCAGAGACAGGAGGATCCCACAGGTTCGAAGCCAGCTGCGCTGGCTTAAGAGACCCTGTTTCCAAATAAAAAAAGTATAAAAATAGGTCTGGGAGTGTAGCCCGGAGGTAGAAGGGTTTCCAGGAACCCTAGTACCACGAAAAAAAAATTATTTACAGGGTAAAAGATAGGGGTGTAGTTTTAATTTTCTACATATATCCAGTTTTCTCAGCACATTTGTTGAAGACCTTGTTTTTTCTTTTACTTTTTTTTTTTTTTTTTTTTTTTGCGGGTCTGGGGATGGAACCCAGGGGCATTCAACCCCCGAGCTACACCTCCTGCCCTATTTTTTATTCTTTATTTTGAAACCGGTCTCACTGAGTTGCAAAGAGCCTCACTAAGTAGCTGAGGCTGTCCGCGAACCGCGATCCTCTGGTCTCAGCCTCCCGAATGCTGGGATTACAAGCGTGCCCACCACACCCGGCTAAGAGCTTGCTTTTTCTCCAGTTTATGTTCTTGGCACATTTAAAAATCAGTCTTATGTACTTCATAGTACTTTCCCCCTGTGTTCTCTATTCTATTTTGTTGCTCGACGTATCTGTTTTTATGCTAATGCCATGCTGTTTTGGTTACTGTGGCTCTGTGGCATATTTTGGAGCTAGGTTTGATGCATCCAGGATTTTTTTTTTTTCCTTATGATTGCTTTGAATGTTCATGGTGTTTCCTACTTCCAAATGAATTTTAGGATTGTTTTTACTAGCTCTGTGAAGAAGGCCATTGGTATTTTGATAGGGACTGCACTTTTTTCAGCTGGCTGGAGTGGTGCCGTACGTTTCTGTAAGCTGTTAGTGTGCAGGATGCAGCCTTCTTCACCATGATGTGACGCTTTATCTTTCACCTTCATCATCCCTTTCACTTTCCCCTCCCTTCCCCCAACTGAGGTACCAGGAGTGGTGTATTTGCCTCTCTTGCTTTGTTATTCTCCGTAGTCTCTGGAGTCTTCCCGTATTCTGGCCTGTCAGTTTCTAGTACCCAACCACATCCCCTCAACCTCTGAGCAGTTAAACCCTGCTGCTTTGTTTCCATACTGGGTAGGAGCAAAGTCTCTATTTGCCATTTTGGCATGAATCTTTATTATTTATCAATAAGTATATGCTTATATTTATTAGTAAAAAATAATCTTTTGCAGAACCGGGGATGGAACCCAAGGACATTCTACCTCTGAGCTACATCCCCAGTCCTATTTTTATTCTTTACTTTGAAACAGAGTCTCATTGAGCTGCAAAGGGCCTCACTAAGTAGCTGAGGCTGTCCATGAACCTGGATCTTCCTGTCTCAGCCTCTTAAAAGCTGGGATTATAAGCGTGCTAGTAAGTAAATTTTGCTTAACCCAAAAACAAGATTAGTAGATACTTTCTAAAAGACTGTATGTGAACATTAGTGAAATCATAGTCTCTTGCGAATGAATATAAAAAATGAAGGGGATCCATTGAGATCTAAACTTTTTAAAAACATGTGAGTAGTAAGTTTGTTGTGGGCAAGGACAAGGGGAAATTAGAATAAGAGATTTCTGAGCAGAGGCCTTCAGACTGAGCTCACTAGCCCTGGTAATGAGCACGGTGTCATAGTAATTGCTTGGTAACTCTCTATAGAACTGTTCAGCACAGAATTTAAGGTGAAAGTATTGTTGCAGGTGGGGGATATAGCTTGATAGTACAGCATGAGCTTAGCATGCACAACACCTGGGGTTCAATCCCTAAAACCACATAAAAACACAATATTATTTCTACCGAGTGTGTGCATCTGTGTGTGTGTGTGTGCACGCACACGTGTGTGCAGGCATAAACATATTTTACCAGAACTGGGTGCTTCAGAGAAAATACTCGTGTTATTTTATCAAGTAAAAGAAGCTGAGGAGGAGTCACAGTATTTCATGCCTTGATTATCTCTCTCTACCAACTTGCTCTTTATCTCCATGGGGAAACCAGAGGCAATAATTAAAGAATTAAACCTTCTTTACTCACTCATGCAGTGCACACTATCACTTGCCATTTGGTATTTATTTTCCAGATGAAGGAGTTTAATTTATTTCCCTTTCTTCCCTTGGAGACCCAGCTGCCTGACCCATAACTGCCTCCAAGTGTGGCTGAAAAAGGCCTCTGTTTTTATTCTTGTATGGGACTCACTCACCTTTGAGCAGGCAAATAAATGTGCTGAATACTTTAATGGGAGCAATTCCTCATCTACTTTGGGCATCAATGGATGGAGAAGCTCTCTGTGGGTTGAGGAGGGTTTCTTCATATTCCCAAGATCCTCAGACTTCAACTGACCACTGTAACTACAGATTTGAAGGGTACTTGCCACCCAAAAGTTCAAAGTCCAGTCTAGGAGACCAACATTTACAACTAAAAAAGGGCTAACATGCAGCTCCTTCTGAGAAGAGAACCTGTTCTGCCAGAGGGAGAGAAGGGCTCTCTGGAGGAGGTGGCCAGGAGATGGCTCAGAATGGTCAAGTGGATGAGGGGTGGGCAGGCAGGCATTCCAGAAACAGAAAATTACATTTTCTAGTATTCTTTCTCCAAATCCACATTAGTGTTGCCAGTTTTAAAATGATTGGATGTTTTCTAAACATGCTTCCTGCCAGAGCCACTGCTACGTTTTAAAAGGGCACAAGGAATTAGGTCTCACAGTGTTGATAATCAGCTGGGCATGGGTAGATGGTAGATTGTGCCTATAATTCCAGTACTGGAAGGGTGAGACAGGAGAATTGCAGTTTGCAGAGAGCCTTAGCTACTTAGTGAAGCCCCTTCCAACTCAGTGAGACCCTGTTTCAAAATAAAGAATAAAAAATAGGACTGGGGTGTAGCTCAGAGGTAGAATGTCTCTGGGTTCCATCTCGACTACCACAAAAGAAAAAAAAAAAAAGAGTGTGGCATTGATAACAATGTCCTCGGACATCCAACATACATGCTAATTTTGCACCTCTCTCTGTAGCTTCAGTTCCTGCATGGAGCCAGCCGGATCCTCACGTTTTTCTGCCTTGCTTTTGGCCTTGGGAATTCGGAGTTTGGCAGATGTTTTGGTTTCTCAGACACCTCTTCGATGCAGCTACATTTCTCTCAAATATGACTAGTACCTTTCTGGTCTTTGGTAGGTTTCTAAGCCTTGTTGCTTTCTTTCACAGCGAGGCTGAGCAGTATTCCGAACTTATGCAACAAGTCCACAATGTTTGGGGACCCTGTGGGCCCATTTTATCTGCACAGAGGTAAATTATTTAGCAAGGCCATGTAGATGATTCAAAGATGATGTTGCAAACCTGGTTTGCAACAGCTTATCTTGGTCAATGTAGCTGAATCCTGTATCAGTGGGACCCAGCTCTGTGGAGTGCTGGGTACATTTCATCTGTTCCTTATGCCCTGTGGCTCCCATGCCTGACCTCGGTCACCATGCCACCTAGTCATCATGTCAGTATAGACATCCATGATGTCACATGATGCGGGCCTCCTCTCCACAGTGGGAAGCTTTAAAATAACGTTATCTAATGTGAAGAGTAGATTTGCACAGGTTTGGGTCTGCACAGGTTCTTCTTCTATAAATTTTGGATAAGAAAAGCAACTGTGAATTGTTGATATCTCAATTTGAAGACCTAATAAAAGATTCCTGGCCTAGACTTTCTAACATTCTATCTCACTCTGCCCAGGAAACTGGCCTAGGAGGAGGATGTTTCCATATTGAGAAGAGTGAGCTTAGGACTCATGCCTCACGTTGCGTTGAATTCTCTTCTGGCTTGTAGACCCACAGTAAACTGTTTACTAATACAGTCTGCTGGCTGCCAAAACATGTATTGTAACCCTAATCCTAATACTAACCCTAACCCTAGCCCTAGCCCTGGCCCTAACGCTAACTCTAACCCTACTCTCCCAGCCCCTCTGCTGCAATGCAGCTGAGGCCTCCATTAGCTGAAGAGCCTCCTCTCCCTTCTCCCTCCAGCCCCTGTCCCGCAGCAGGCAGGAAATCTTTTTAACAGTAAATGAAAATCCACTGGCTCACATTCCTCCCCTCTGTTGTCTGCACACTACTATTCAAATAAAGCCCATCACTTTCTGTTACCTCTAGAGTCCAGGAGACAAGGTCCATCCAGCTCTCCCAACTCAGCACAAACCACAGTGGCCTTGTGATTCTGGAATATTCCAGACATGTGCTAATACTAAAAAATAAGTAATTAAAAAAATTTTAAGCCAGATGTGGTGGTATACACTTGTAATCCTAGCATTTGGAAGGCCGAGACCAGAGGATCGTGGTTCTTGGACAGCCTCAGCTACTTAGAGAGGCCCTTCCCATCTCAGTAAGACCCTGTTTCAAAAATGAAAAGACTAAAAAAATAGGGCTGGGAGTGTAGCTCGGAGGTACAATGCCCTTGGGTTCCAACCCTGTTACTTTACTGGGGATGGAACCTAGGGGCATTCTAGCTCAGAGTTAGAACACTTCTCTATGTTATTTTTTATTTTTTAGTTTGAAGCAGGGTCTCACTAAGTTTCTGAGGGTCTTGCTGAGTTGCTGAGACTGCCCTCAAACCTGTGACCCTTCTGTCTCAGCCTCCCAAGTACTGGGATTACAGACACGCACTACCATGCCTGGCTAAAAAAAATTGTAATACGTAAATTTGTAAAATCTGGCAACCCTAGCCCCAACAGGGCTGCCCCCTCTCATAGTATTTATAAATATTTGTTGAAATAAAGACACTGTGAGTGATCAATGAAAGGTGAGTGTAAATGAAGCCTGACGATGGAATTTCTCTTATATGTCTTTATCTTTCTAATTCCCTATCAATGGTCAGCAAGTAGGTCCAGCAGTGAGTGAAATTGTGTGGACCAAATCCAGGCCTGGGTTTCCAGATCACATGGTCAGTCCCATTTTGTGTTGAATAAACAGGGAGAGAGAACAAGAACCTTTTCCAAAGTTTAGCAGCTAGTAGTACCATCGCAGAATATAGCAGAAAGCAACTCTTGAGGCATGCCTTGAATGAGTAGAAGCATATCTTTTCTCTCATAAAAGAAGCCTTGTTAAGGTAGTTTAGACCTGTTATGGTGGCTGCAAGACCATGCTTCAAGTTTTCTTCTCCCCGGTCCTCAGAAGCAATTTCTAACCTTGAGCATAAGGTATGGTCCCAAGATGGCTGCTAGAGAAAGCCTTCCATCACATTCCAAGCAGACAGCCCACAGAGTGGGTGAGGACAATCTCTACTTTTTTCCCTTTAAGACAACTTTCTGAAAATGACACACAGCCTTTTGGGACTTTTGCATTTTATTGGCCAGAGGTTTGTCACTTCAGGTGGTCCCTGGGGCTCTGTTCTTAAGAGAAGAGGAGGATGGGTGTTGGGGAGCAATGATCAACCTCTGCCACAGGTAGAGAGAGGCAGGAAGGTCAGTGGCCTGTCCTTAGACTGGACCATGCCTGCTCCTATATTCAGTGCCAGCCTTTTAAGTGTGAAGACGGGGCTGGACGCTGACCTTGGGGCCAGAGGCTCAGAGACTTCCTGTGTCCTGCCTTCTGTTGCTGAAGGGTTGGAGCCTGGGAAGCACACCTTGGTGTCAGTCTGAGATGTATTCCACACTGGAGAGATTGCAGCTTGTGACATCTAGAAGACACTGGGAAACACCTGGGGCAGAGGCATGTGGGGACAGTAGACAAAAGGTGAGTCATGAGAAGTTGAGCCTGGTTCACTGTTCCCATTGTTCATAGATCTCAGCAGTTTGGAGCAATGGAAACGAGGCAAGGCTGAATGGGAACCACTATCCTATGCTTGACTCCAAAGGAGAACCAATAGGGTGGACCGATGTGACTTGGGACCACCAGGATAAAAAAAATGAGCGGAGAGTTTTAAGTGGCGGTAATATGGGACATCATATGGTGGGAGACCTTTTGATCTTAACCCACGTTGACAGGAAGAGAGTTTTAGTGATGGAGGTAAGAGTTACTCTCAGGCATGCTCAGGCTAGCCCACACCTGTCATGGTGCCCACAGTTCCAGGCTGGACACTAGGGGAAAGGACAAACCAGGAGAAGGAGAGGATCCAGGAACGGAAGCGCCCCTGAGCCTGTGTTAAACACTGCATCCGTCACTGGGGCACATCTGCTTATCAGATCTGCAGACCACTCTAGTTGACAGAGGTAGCAAATTCAGTGACTGTTGGAATCAGTCAAGAGGAAAAATGAGCTGACATTAGTCTATGAAACCCAAAGTGGATTAAAGCATCTCATCACAAAACGGTAAATATGTGAGGGGGAGCATAGATTAATTAGCTCTCTCTAGCCATTTGAGAAAGCATGTTCATTTCAAAACAACATGTGGTACATAATAAACATATACATTTTTTCAATTAAAATTAAGATTAAAGAGAAAGAGGAGAGAGAGAGAGAGAGAGAGAGAGAGAGAGAGAGAGAGAGAGAGAGAGAGAAAGAGAGAAATGAGTTAAAATCCTGAAGCTTGATCAAGCAAACTATTGTTGAAGAAAGGGATGAGAGAGAACTGGTATTATGGCTTTTTTTAAGTATTGGGGATCAAACTCAGGGCATTCTACTTCTGAGCTACACCCACAGCTCTTTTATTTTTCTAATTTTGAAACAGGGTCATGGTAACTTACTGTGTTCTAGCCTCAGACCTGCAATCCTCCACTGTCTCAGCCTCCTAAGTCCTGAAGTTACAGGTGTGTGCCACTGAGCCTGGCTTGCTCTGGCTTTTTAAAGATTTGAGGGAGTGACAAGGCCCCTGGAGGCACTCACATGTCTGTGTGTGTGTCCAGGGGAGGTGGGTGGTGGGCTGCCAATAGGCCTCCAACCTGACTCACATTCATGACTTTCTCCCAAGCCAGCCAAGGGGTTGGACCTTGGCTTTGGGGGTTCCAGTTACAGAAGGGCTCAAGTGTCTTAGACTTGGGAAAGCTGCCTCATGCCAACACTGCTTACAGAAATCTGAGGAATAATACAAACAAATACCAAAGTACGAATTTTCAGCAGGAAATAAACTCGTTAGGCACTCTACACCTGATCTGCAATATATTTAGAGATTTTTCTATGTAGGATAACCATGTGGGAAACCAAATAATGACCTAAGAAGTTTTGGGAGAGATGGAGTTGTAAAGAGGGATGTGGGCGGTGTGACTAGAGGGTGGGCTGGAATCCTGTTAGACGAGCCGACGTGGGCTTCTTTTTCCGGCGTGCGCTTCACATGGAACAACCCATACTCGACAACATCTAGAGAACCGCCTGCTAGGTCAGGTTTCAGGAGACTCTCACAGGCCTGGGAACCATTTTGTGACTCAGCAGAGTTCTGATTTTTCCTTTTACTGGACATCCTACAACTCTCAGAAAGCAGCCTGATTTCTTTTTCCTCTAGCAGTTGATCTATCCACCCTTTCCTTGCCTTGAGGTCTTAGATTGACCAGGGAAGTGGATCTGACCTGGAAGGGTTAAGCTCATTAGGCCTTAATTGGACTCTACCCCAAGAAAACTTAGAGTCACGTTCACCTAGGCATTTCATCCTTCCTTGCCCTCCAAGTTGGCTCTCCTCCAGAGGTGGATTCCCAGACACCCCCAGTCAGCTCCGACATTCCATAACACAAATGCAAACCACCCCAAGGCACCTGGCCTTGGATCTCAGCCACATCCTCCTTTCCCAGGGAGCAGCCATATGTGTTCACTGGGATTCCTCTCTCCATCCTCTGTTTATCAGTATTCCTATCCCTGGGAGCTCACTGTATCAGTCAAGGTCCCAGTGAGGAACAGATGGCAGGCACACTCCCATTTGGATAATTGGGGAAGAATTGTATAAAAGGCTGTTTGCAAAACTAAACCACAAATAATAGGTCAATGCCAGAGGACTGTGAGATCTGGCTGCCATTATAGGCCTGAAGAAGAGAGAGCGCCAGTGGGAGCAGGTGAGCAGACTCCTGACCTTCAACCAAGCTGGCAATGGTGATAAATTCCATGTCTTTGCTCCCTCCCACCAACATTGGCCAAACGCATTTGGAAATCAGCAGGCAAATGAGCCCAATGGTGTGGCCCAAGGAGTTCAGTGTGGGAGAAGGTCCTGTCTCCACCTCCCAAGTGCGGGGATAACAAGCGTCCGGCTGGAGAGTGGATTTATAAGAGCAAATGGAAGGATCTAGCGAGTTCCCTGAGGGCTGGACTTTGGTTGGTGTCCATCCTTTTATTTTCTTGGTGGCCCTCTTTGCCTGTGGTATATTTGAAGCAGTTTACCTTACAATGAATTTCTCTAGGGTAGGAGTCTAGTCTCTGACACCTGTATCCCAGGATTTAGCCTTATGACCCAGAGATGGTTCTTAATTTTTGGGGGGTGACTAGTGAGCGAGCGAATACATGGATGAATGAATGAATGAATGAATGAGAGAATGAAGTCAGTTTTGGTGGGTATTTGCCCTTATCCCTTTCTCTTTGTTGCCCTCTCTGAAGGCAGCTGCTTCTCCACCTCACCTGCAGGCCTCTAGGACCAGTTCTAGTTCTAGCTGTCAGATTGCTGTATTACCCCTCTGCATCCAGGGCCGACCGACCCTCTAATGAGTACCTGGGAGTCTTTGCCTTCAGCTTGGGAGCCCTGACAAGACAAAGTATTGTTGCCTTAGGCACAGCCTCTGCTCCTTGGGAAGTCTCACTTCCATCTGTGCCAGCTGCTTAGCTCGCTCCACCTGCCAGGAAGGTTCTTCGAGGAAATCTGTTTCCTGTAGGCAGATGGGATTGCTTTCTCCCTCCTGTACACCTGTAGAGACAAACTGTTAAACAAACACCCATTTACCCGTCTGCCGTATTCTCGGCACTGTGTGATACCTGGGGATGTCTGGGTGGATGAGATATGGTTGGACATTAGGAACTCTTTAGTTGTCATCTAGAGGGAGAGAAGACAAATGATAACCATCCCCATAGCAACGTGGGAAGTGCTGTGTCGCAGGTACACAGGGCATTGTGGGAGCCTGGGTGGGGAGTGCTGTGTCACAGGTAGCAAGGGCATTGTGGGAGCCTGGGTGGGGAGTGCCTACGCCGGCCCCAAGGTTCAGAGGACTCCACTCTTGGGCTTTTCAGAGGACTCCACACTTGATGTTTAGGATGCAGCAGAGTGATACAAAGGAGAAACACAATCCAAGCCAAGTGAGGAGTATGACCAACGTGACAGACACCGGACGCAACATGTGTGTGCAGGGAGACATCTGTATGATTAGCGATCACAGTAGAGGTGGGGTGGGCTAGAACACAGGCTGGAGGAGCAGATGGGGCAAGGATGTGGAAGGCTTGGTGTGCTAAATCAAGGAGTTAGTAGAATTGTGATGAGAGTGAAGTGAGGGAGGCTTTTGCTTTAATACACAAGGTTCAAATGGCTCCAAAGTTTAGTGCTCAGAATTAATAGTGTCGTAGCCTGGTGTGGTGGTGCAGGCTTGTAATCCTAGTACTTGGAGGGGTGAGACAGGAGGATCACAGGTTTGAGGCCAGCTTTTGCTACTTAGTGAGACCCTGTTTCAAAATAAAGAATAAAAGGCAGGGCTGGGAGTGTAGCTCAGAGGTAGACTTCCCCTGGGTTCCATCTCTAGTACTACAAAAAATTAATAGTGTCTTAATGTAATGTTTTAAATAATTAAAATTGATGAAAAACCTATGATAAAGATATTAAAAATTTAAATAAAGATGAGAATTCAAATGTAGTGAATTCTTTCTCTCCCTCTTCTTTTCTTTTTTTGGAGGGGAGGAGTACTGGGGATTGAATTTAGGGATATTCTAACTCCACATCAGGACCTTATTTATTTAATTTTAAACATTGATCTTAATTGCTGAAGGTCTTGCTGAATTTCTGAGACTGGCTTCGAAGCTGTCATTCTCCTGTCTCATTCTTTCAAGTGCTGGGATTACACGTGTGTGCCACCCTGCCCAGCTGTAGGGAATCCATGTTGCCTCAGCATCCCTTTTGAATTCTCCTTTCTTCTGCCAGAAGAAGCCATCACTTTTGATACTGGTTCCAGTTTCTGGCCTCTTCCCAGTTTGTTAGTATGGTCAATCCAGATACAACCACCCTCTGTTGGCAACCTCCCCATAGGAATGCTAGATGCAGCCCACTTGGCCTGCCTTTTTGACCCTACAGCCATGTGACTGGTGATATGTCACTGACCACTCCTCAGTTACAGTGTGGCCCCAGGGTATTTGCCCCTACTTCTCTGGGTCTTATCTGAACCAACACACTTGAATCTAACTCCTTTCATGGTCAGGGCTGTCCAAGAGAGTGGTCTTCTTAGTAGGAACAGACTGGACACAAATTAGACAAGACTCCCAAGATCATCTGCCAGTATAAAGAAGTTTCCTATCTATGGGGCACCAGGTGATGGGTTGAATACTTACGCATTCGATTGTCTACCAAGATAAAGATGTATCCTGTAAATGGCACACTATAAAAATATCCACAAATACCTCCCCTAGAGTCCTACCAGGACAAGGCTAGAATATACAGCCATTCTACAGAGACAGACTCTAAGACCAAATGAGAAAAAGTTTATATTTGCAAAACTCAGTATTAGTGATTTTTTTCTTTTTCCTCGAGGCCTCATTCTGGCTCAACACATCACTATTATCGATCCTTTCTTTGTTGCTTTCATTCTTTCTTTTTTCTTTTTCTCTTTCTTTCTGTACTGGGAATAGAACCCAGTGCTTTCTACCTCCAGGCTACACTCCCAGACCTATTTTATATTTTATTTGGAAATAGGGTCTCGCTAGGTTGCTGAGAGCCTCACAAAGTAGCTGAGGCTGGCTTCGAACCTGCACGACCCTACTGTCTCAGCCTTCTTTATTGCTTTAAAGCAGTATATATTCTCTTAACAAATGGTATTAAGAAAATTTCATATTCACGTGCAAAATAATGAAGCTGGGACCTCTGCCTCACACCATACCCCAAAATGATCTCAACTCATACACCTCGGCATAAAGCATTAAAGTCTTAGAAAAAAATAACAAGCAAATCTGCATAATCTTGGTTAGGCAATGATTTCTTAGAGATGAGACTAAAAGTGCAAACCATAAAAGAGAAGATTGATAAATTGGACTTTTGTGTTTTTAAGGTTACTATCAAGAAAGTGAAAAATCCAAAGATAGAGAAAAAATATGTGGAAATCATGTCTTTGACAAAATTGTATAAAGATACATAAAAACATTTAGGTACCATCCATTCTTTATATTTTCCAAGAAAACAATATATTATCATTAATTATAATGATGTTTCTGTTCAACGTATCTTAAAATTATTCATTCTATCTACCTATAATTATGTATCCTCTGACAGATATTTTCCCATCCTTTCCTCTCCTACCCCTCAATTACCCAAGACCCTGGTAACCACCATTCCTCTCTCTGCTTCTGTAAGACTAGCTTTTCTTAGATTCCATATAGGAGTGAGATCATGTGCTCTTTGATTACTGTGCTATTTCTGTAGCACTTTTACAATCTTAACAGTCCTGTTAATTTTTTTTTTCTGTTTTTATTACCTATTGAATGGGAACTTTCAGCCTGCTCACATAGGTAATATCTTGAGTGTATATAGAAAGGTGAATAACAATGGTTTTCAGGACAGACTCAAGCATGACTGTTTATCAGAAGTTGTTCATTTGTTCATGTACTTAACAGCACTGGTGAAGCACTTACTTGGTATCAGGCATTGTTTCACTGTGAACAGATCAGTGAGCAAAACAGACTAGAAGCATTGTCCTAACCAAGCTTACCCTGATTACAGAGCTTTCGGTAAGATAGATGACTGCGCACTAGCCACTCTGAAATCCCTGCTACTTAGGTGCAGATTAACTCTACCTTACTACTTCAAGATTAGGTGGCAAGTTAGAGTAATTAGGATAGGTTTTATTCCTACTGTTTGGCTAGCATTCCAGAGGGAGAGTGTCCTTGAAACAATGCTTCTAGAACCATCTGCAGTGAAAGACAATTAAATTCTCAATCTACGTAGATTGATGTTTTGTACAAAATACAGTAAAATTAAATGGCTGGAAAGATGTATTTCTGCCCAGCATGGTGGCACAAGCCAGCAATACCAGTGCTTGGGAGACAGACAGGAAGACTATAGGTTCAAGTTCAGCCTCGGCAATTTAGGGAGGTCCTCAGCAACTTCAAGAGGACCTGTTTCAAGATTTAAAAACAGGATTGCGGGTGTATCTTGGATGTAGAATGCCCCTGGGCTCAGTCCCAAGCACCAAAGAACAGTAACAACAACAAAAGAGGTAATGTTGCTTGATTGTCATGTGGGCGTCCAGTGCCTTAAAGTTTCTAAACGTTCTCACTTTCTGTATTATTCTTATCACAGGGAGCTGACCATTCAGAACAACTTTAGTCCTGAGTCTCTGACTGAGTCTCATATTTTTGATCTTTAATATGGGGTTACTTTGACATATGGAGAGATATTAAGAGGAGACGATTGGATAATGTAAAGAAATCACCAATTTCACCATCTAGCTTAGTAAGGGGTTGTTATTAATGACCATAGCTTTTATGCTTCAATAATTCTTTTTTTTTTTTTTTTGGTGGTACTGGGGTTCCTGGAAGCCCTTCTACCTCCGGGCTACACTCCCAGACCTATTTTTTACATTTTCATTTTGGAAACAGGGTCTCCTAAACCAGTGCGCGCGGCTGGCTTCGAACCTGCGCGATCCTCCTGTCTCTGCCTCCCAAGCGCGGGGATTACAAGCGTGCGCCACCACGCCCGGCTGCTTCAATAATTCTTAATAATATTCTATTATTCAATTTTTGGGGTCAGAAAAATAAAATTTGGAGGGAGGATCCTCCAATTCTTTGCAGAAAGAGGCATCTTAGGGGCAGGCTCATTTTGCATAGCTGTGCATGGGCTTTGTTTTTGCCAGTAAACAGCAGCCTAGGAAGTCATGCCTTTGACTACTGTTGGTGAAAAATAATCACAGAGAAACCCCATTTGCGTTTTAAACGTTGGCCAGATGTTACCCTTCTCCATTGCAAACTGTGACCACTCTCAGGCTCATTAGGCCAAACACGGGCCTTGCTGGCTGACAAGCCCAGGGATTGGCTCCTTTTAAATAGCTACAAGGTCAAGAGGATTAAGTGTTCCCCGGGGAGTCAGAGGAAAAGTAGAATGTCAGCATTGCTTTTTCTCCCCGAGGATGGCTCAGTGACATTTTCAGAAAGGAAGGACTACTGCTACCTGTCAGCACTGAATGGAGAACACAAGGTTAGATGTGAAGAGAGAAGGTTACTCACCACTTGGAGATTGGCAGTGCCATCCAGCCGCAATTTCAGAAGCAATCTCAGAAGCAGGGGGAATATAAGGGAGGGAGGGAAGGGGGAAGGAAGGAGGAAGGAATAAATAGAGAGAGAGAGAGGGAGAGAGAGGGAGAGAGAGAGAGAGAGAGAGAGAGAGAGAGAAGAGAAGAGAAGAGAAGAGAAGAGAAGAGAAGAGAAGAGAAGAGAAGAGAAGGGGAGAGGAGGGAGGAGAGAAAGACGCTTTGGCTGTAGATGACCCTAGTTTGAATCTTGGCCTCAGGGTTTGCCGATCTCTTGACTTACCACGTGTCACATAGACTTTGGAGGGCAGAGCCCTCATGAGGGACTATCATAGGTACCAGTACCTGGCATGTGGTGAGTGCCCTATGAGGTCTAACTATTCACAATCTTCTTTTGGTCACTCAAACAACAAGGTGCAGAGAAAAGTCATGAGACCTTTACTATCTGGTAGTCACATCTCTTTAAAATCTTAGTACATGAAAGACAGCACTCAGGTATATCAGAAGCCAGCTATCCCCTTAAGCCCTGACTGTCTTGTCCCATTTCTATCTAGGACAAAAAATGACTCTTAATAAGAAATACAAATATGTCAAGCTGCGTGTGTGTGTGTGTGTCTGTGTGCATGTGCACATGCACCTGTGTGTGCACACGCTGTGTGATTTTGCTAAAAATCTGTAACATCACTGAGGAAAAGGCTCATGGTGCCACACTTCTTATTCTACTAAAGACATCATATTGGACTTTTTGTCCCCAGAGACTTCACTAAGCTAAAATGGAATTAGAAAGCTCAAGTCTTTTCGCTAAGAAGAAAAATGTGGAATACAAAAGAATCATGCAATTTTTTTTAACACTTAGTTGAGTAGAAAGAATGGGCAATAAATCTTTCAAAGATATGAAAGACTGTGGTGAAACTTAAAAACATTTGTTTATGGAGGTACAAAATTAACTTTCTGTGTGGTGATGAGAAAACCAAAATATTCATGACCCAGTGAGTGAGTCAAAGCACATCACCAGCAGCTGACCAGCTGGTGATAAGTGTCAGATAAAATTCAACCTGACTCCTCTCTCTGCTTGATCACATGCTGGAGCCTGTCTGAGACTCTGAACTCCAAGAGATGGTCATTAGAAAAGATTAACAGGGTTTGCCTCTGTAGGACCTGGACTCTAGCCCTTTAACCCCTAGGACTGTAGTAATGCCAATATTAGTGAAATACAAGTTGAAAGTTGAAGCCACTGGCATTTATCCAAGCAACTGCTATTGTTCATGGAATCTGAGATGTCATTGTTTTTAAGACACACAATTCTCCTTACCTCCAAGAAACAGAATAAAAAATATAATGCATGTCTAATGAATACGGGCATATCATCAGTTAAAAGAAAAATACTAATTGCAGAGATATTAAAAAAAAGTAAAAAGAATGTGCATCTTCTGGTTGGACACTGTAGAATGGTTTTTATTGATTGTTGTCACTTGAGCTGCAGGAAAAACTATTGAACTTCTTTTCATATAACCTCATAGTATATTCTGTAGACTTTACCTTGATTCTTTAGTTGTATGTTTTCCCCTTGTAGAGAGCTGCAGCCAGACAGAATCAGTGACTGTTCCAGTGTGAATCTAAATAGAAGTCACCGTAGCAGGTCGCTCATTCCCTGCTCTTTCTCTGTCCAGGATGAAGTCTCAGTCCTACTTTTTCTGAGTTTCCTTTGAAGGAACTCCATTTCCTTCACCTCTTTCTTAAGCAGGACAGCTTCTTCCTTTCTCAGATTGTGTCCCAAGATTTACAGAGTCAAGAACAATTAGGAATCCAGCAAAACAAAGTCTTCTCAGCAGAAAAAAACCAGTTCCTGACCCCATCTTCTTTAGAAGGTGGTACAGAAAGTTTCTATTTGAAGTTGTACATGATCCTCCAGGCCTTACTCTTTAGCTAAAATGTCTAGCCTGCTTTCTTTTCATCCTTCTCTTTCCCCTTATTCTTCTTTTGTGGTGATGGGCATGCCAGACAATGCTTGGCAACGCTAGGCAAGCACTCTATCACTGAATTACATTACTAGCTTTTTAAATTTTTATTTTGAATCAGGGTCTAAGTTGCCCAGACTTGCCTCAAACTTATGATCCTTCTGCTGCAGCCTCCTGGATAGCTTACTATATTCTTCCAAAACAACAATGTGAGGGTTTTCACAAGGGAGATTCTTAGAATAGCTGTGATAATAACCTCTTGCAGTGTTGCTGCCTGTGAGTGTAAGTGCTGCGTGTACTGTGTAGAGTGCTGTAATTACCAGCGAGGTGGTCTCTGCTGGGCTACAAGGCAAATCTACTCCCCTGGATATGGTGGAAGGGTTTAACTTAGGAATGAAAAGCTCAGTTGTTTCCATCTCCCAGGCTCACATGGAAGACAGAAATTGGGTTCTGGTGGAGTCTGGTTATCACCTAGACAATGTGACACTGAATAATCTTTGCCTTGGCAGCCTAGTCTGATTAATGCTACGGACAGCTTATACAGCTTGAGCACTTTCTACGGCTGAGGCCCTGGGATATGGAGGTGGGAGCTAGTCCAACTCACATGGCACAAACCAGAAATAGAGACTCAAGGTCATGAGTAACTTGCTCAAGGTCACACAGCATGTTGGAGAAAATGATAACAAGGGTGATGATGTTGGTACTAATTTTGGTCTTTGAAGACAAGTCTCTTGTAATAGGTAGCTTAGGAGGTCTCGGATCCTTGGCAGGTGGTTGTGAAACAAATTAGGGACCAATCCTGAAATCCCCAAGTGCTTCAGGACGCCTGAGCAGCACAGTGAAGCCTGATTGCAGGAAAACCTGCCGAGTGGAATGGCTTCCCTGGCTTCCTTCTTGGTCAACAATCTTTCTTTCAGGGGACTAAGGACTACGAGCGAGGGAGACTAACACTGGCTTTCTTATGAAGGCTTCCAACACTTTAAATTTCACTTTCCATTGCACAGCCCGAGCACATAACACGCATAAATCCTTCCTTTTCTCTCACAACCACAGGGTATCTTATAATTTAGCAACTGTAAAAATGAATAAGTACAATTAGCAATGCAGAACAAAAGACGGCAAGCTTATAACTGGTGATAAGTCAATTGGATCTCATTATTAAGGAATATAATGATCCTAATTAATATCCTGGTTTTCTGGTCTCTTCATAAATCAGCAGGCCGTTGTGTAGCTACTTTGCATTACTGGTCTTAGTATCCTGTTCTGATTCAGTGCCAAGCAGAGCCCTTTTTGTTCTTTCTGATGATTTACACTGAGGTTAGTCAGGGGATTCTGTGGTGTGGCAGAAGAGTGCAACAGCATTCACTTTCGTACCCTGGGGTCTGGCTGAGTGCTTATTCTAGTCATCCCTGTGGCCTTGGAGAGCAGCCTCTGAAAACAGAGAGGACCCAGTGACCACATGGAAATGGGAGACAAGACTGAGGATTTACTTTAGGGGCAGACTGTGATTTGTGGGAGTGGGCTTTTTGAAGAACAAACAGGAGAAGAGCTGGTTTGGGAGCCATGGTTTCAGATGTTTGGAACCTGGGGTATCTGAATAATACTTATGTGCAAATGAATAATCATAATTGAGCCTTGGGAGAGGGGCTTAGCTGGGGCCTTGGGGTCAGAGGTGAGAGAAAAGATGAATTGTAGGCATGTGGGGAAGTCCACAGAAACTTCATCTGAAGGCCCCTTAAGGTCTCACACTGAAGCCAGATCCATCATTGAGATGCTAAATACTATCCCCTCCTACAGCCACCTGTGCTGACAGGAAAGAATGAAACAAATGTGCACTGGGACAGCCAAAGTCTTGCCCCAAGGGTGTACATTTTGTACTTGCTCCTGCCAGGGAAGATGGTGCATTGGCTTAATAAGGATATCTGCACCATTTACTCATTTGCCTAAGATATTAAACTCCAGGTAGGATGTGGAGTTTTCTGTTCCTTTCTAAGTATGCCCAGCTGCAGGAATGTGTGCCTAGAAGGAGAATCTGTGAGCTAAGAGGCGTCAGTGTTTGAAAAGGCTAGCTTAAAGTCCAAAATGACCGAGACAAAGATGGGGCAGGTGACCTAGGGTTGTCTGAATTTTGAGTAAAGAAAATTAGTGAAAGTACCACACAGCTGAGGGGTGAAAGGGCTTTAGGGATGGGAGAAGGCAGCCTTCCCTTCTCCAGAGTTGCTGGTGTTCAGGTTGTCTCCCTCTTCCTTTCCTTCCTTTGATAGACATTTTACCTTCATCATTAATGTCAATAATTCTTTACATGTAGGAAGCATTGGCAGAATTTCTTTTTTTTTTTTTGGTGATACTGGGGTTCCTGGAAGCCTTTCTACCTCCGGGCTACACTCCCAGACCTATTTTTTACATTTTTTATTTGAAAACAGAGTCTCCTAAGCCAGCGCGTGCGGCTGGCTTCGAACCTGCGCGATCCTCCTGTCTCTGCCTCCCAAGCGCGGGGATTACAAGTGTGCGCCACCACGCCCGGCACAGAATTTCCTTTTTTAAAAAATGTTTTTATTGGTGCATTGTAGTCCTACATCTTAATGGGGTATAAGTTGTCAAGGCATACATGCACACATCACTCATTTAGCCCTTCCCTAATTCTCCCCATTCCCTTCCGCCTTTTCATATTTGGCTTAGTGATTGACTTTGATATGTTTGTGAATATACGTCATGTATATTAGGGAATTTCCCTTTTCCCTCCTTCTATTACCCCCAGTTAGGCCTCCTTATTTGCTCATCTGTGGTTTTTCCTCCTTTGTTTGGCGTTCTTCCTATGACCCTTTTTCTTCCCTAACTTCCACATATTAGAACATCTGATTTCTTACTTTTTATGACTGACTAATCTCAGCATAATGTTGTCCAGTCCCATACATTTCCCTGTAAATAACATAATTGTGTTTCTCTTTATGGCTGAGTAAAATTTTACTGCATACATATCCCATAGTTTTGTAATCCATTCATCTGTTGATGGATATGTTTGCTGGTTCCATAGTTTGGCTATGGTGAATTGTGTAGCTATGAACATAGATACACATGCATTCGTTTGGTAGTTTGATTTCCATGCTTTTGGGCAGATACCCAGATGTGGTGTTGCTGGATCATATGGTAGGCTCATTCTCATTCTTTTGAATTAGTGGTTGCACTAATTTGCAATCCCACCAACAATGTTTTAGAGTTCCCACTTCTCTACATCCTCGCCAGCATTTTTGTTGTTTGTGTTTTGAATGATTGCCATCCTAGTTGGAGTTAGGTAAAATCTCAGGGTAGTTTAGATTTGCATCTCTCTTATTGCCAATGCTGTTGAGCATTTTTTTCATGCATTTATTGGCGATTTGAATTTCTTCTTTTGTGAAGTATCTATTTAGTTCACTTGCCCATTTTTTTATTTGGTTATTTTTTTCTTAGGGCTGAGTTTCTTGAGTTCTCTGTATATTATAGATATTAGTCCTCTATTGGAGGAATAGTTGTTAAAAATTTTCTCCCATTCTGTTGGCTCTTTGTTGAGGTTCTTGATAGTTTCCTTTGCTTTACAGAAGCTCTTCAATTTCTAATAATGAACTCAATATATTGATCTGCCTTTTAGTTTCTTGTGTACTGGCAGTATTTCTGTGACTATATAACACATAATAATTCTGGGAAAAGTATTTGAAAGGTAAATTCATCTCATTTGGCAGAGGAGGAAATGGAGACTCAGAAAGATTAACTGCTTTGCCAAAAGACATACCTCTAGTAAGGCACAAACCTGAGATTATGGTTGTCACCCTCTCCTACCATTCCCAGAGAACTGTTCCTTCTTCAGGTCCCATTTTTTCTCATTTGGACTATGGTGTCTCCACTTGAAGTATCCCACCTATAACTCTTTGGTTTATAGTGTGGAAGTGTCATGTTCCCATAACAAGGCTTAAATCATGACCACTTTCATGCTTAAAAATCCTTACTGTCACCCCACAGCCTACCAAACATAGCACAACATCCTTGCAGCATGCTTAAGATTTTTGGTGATCTGTCTAGATAATGCACTCTCAATATGCCAGCAGCCCTGTACTCCCCTTCTTAGCCTCATACAGCTTCTACCTTCTCATTTCTCCATGTGCTTTACCTTTACCGTGGAACACTTCTTCTTTGTCCTGTTGTTTAAATCCTACTCATCCTTTTAGGCTCAGTGAAAATGCCTTCTCTTTCATGATCATAGAAGTCAGACTCCATAGCCTCTTTCTTCCCCATGACTGCACATCCTTACAAGGTTTTTTTTTTTTTTTTTTTTTTTTTTTTTTTTTTTTTTTTAAATCTTTACTTACAGTTTCCAGAGATGAACTATTCAATAATTTCATTTCTTTGAGAGAAGTCAAGATTTCTGCCTCATTCTTCATTTATGCTCAATGTATAAACTACACTCAGTAAATGTTTATTTAATGAATACATTTTTTTCATAAAAAATTGCCAATGTGTAAAATAACTGGCAAGGACAAATAAGTAGTGTTGGATTTGTAGAGTAGCTCACCATTTTGGGCTCCCTAGAGCTGTGTTCCCCAAATTGCTTGCATTCTACAGGCATCTTCCCACCCAGCTTTCAGTGAATGCCCCTATGTTTTCTCTCATATGTGGAAGTTAGGAAGCAATTGGGATACAAGAAGAACTTTAAAGAATGGAGGAGAAACCCCAGGGGAGTAATGGAGGGGGTCTAGAGGAGAATAGTTGTGGTGGAGGAGGGAGAATTAGTGAAGAAAACACTTCCAATTGATGCTTTGTATATATGTAAAATTCCCAATGCCAATCTCACTATCACGTATGCAGAAGGGGAGGGAGCTGGGAGGAAGCTCACCAAGTGCTACAAGATATAGGTTTTATCACTCGGAACTCTATTATGACGTGAGGCTATAATGCACTAATAAAAATGCATATATATATATATATATATATACTTTTACACACACACGTAGAAGAATTATTTGGACAACTTGTTGAAAATACTGATTGCTATCTGAAACTCAGACATCTCAAACTTGTCTGGGGATATGTGCTTTAACTGGCTCCCCAGGGGATCTGTATGCTAAACCATGCTTAGGGCCCAATGGCACTGAATGCTATGGGTCTTCAAAAACGTTTTGATCTACAAAATGAGTCAAATTGGTTGAAGATGGGATAAATTTATTCTTAAGACACTGACGGATGGTTATTTTTGGATACTTCTCTTTGTCACAAGTTCCTGAGGCTTACTACTGGACCCAGAGTGTTTTGTGTCCCAGCAGGAAGCATATAAGTGGCTTCTAGACAGAGCCGGAGGGTGCTTTGATTTCGGTCTTTTTCCTGTTTTGACTTTTCTCTAGTCTCTGATGCCTGATCTTTTTGATTTCTAGTGACTTATTTTTTTTTTTTGGTGCCTATCATGTTTTCACAACTCCTTTATATCCTCAAACTGTCTCCAAACAGCTTATTTGATGAACATACCTTCTTCCTCCTGTATAAAGAACCTCCTTTTTCCCACTTTGGTTTTATATTCCTGCCTTCTCGCTTTGATCCATTGTTATATGGGTCCTGGCATTTTTCCTGGCTTCCAAATATAGAGTAGCCTACTGTATGAAACTTCAGCTAAATATATTCAGGGTAAGATCTGCTGGGCATACTGCTCTGTAATCCTAAACAGCCTGTCTCTGAGGTTGATAAAGCGGTACATCAAGGTAAGTATCTATGTGTGTTTTGCATATGCATCAAGATACCAGAATTATAAATTAGGTTTTCCTGCTACTGAAGAAATACATACCCCCTGCTTTTATGTAGTTAGTGTGAGTGGCCATGAGGGACCATTTGCACCATAAAAAACACAAAATATAACATCAAGACCCACAATTCCTTTATTGCCGTCAGTCTCAGTACTCCCACCTCTACTGTCCCATCTGCTGGCTGATGTGCCCTTATGGTATAATTTTCACGCCTATTTTCTTTCATGTTTCCCCCACGATCTTCTGCCGTGGGTTGCCATCTCCTCTACCCCCTCTACCACACTCCTCTCTTGCCCCTTGGATTCTCATAGTAATTGTGCCAGTTTAAGATATACATCAACTTCCCCTTTTTATTTTGAAGATTTCCAGTGTTGGGTTTTATGGAAGGAGCCAGCAATCTTTGCTCCTTTTTTTTTTTTTTATCTTGTCACAATCTAAAAACATGACTTACCCTCTTGTTTTCAAGAGGAAGAAATGGAAACTGAGCATGAGAGGAGAACTGATGCCCACTGAGTCCCTCTTGTGAGTGATATGGTGATGGTGGTGATGATAACAATGATCTCAGTCATCTCCTTTTTTCTCAACCTGGGATGAAACACTGGATGTCGAATCTTCACTGCTCTCCTGGAAGGAAAGCGTCATTATCCTTTCCTTACCCATGAGGGTGGCGAAATTGTGAGCAGTTAGGTCGCTGGCTCAAGGACATTGCTTAGAGGTATAACAGAAGCTAGCTGTGGTCCTCTGCTGTGAGAATCAGACCCTGCCATTTTCCTCCTGCGTGGAGTCCCGTGGTACCCACCGAGCCAATGACATCTCTATCACCAGAATCCAGCCTGCTGGCTCTAGACCCTCTGTTCTCCTAGTCACATGCACCACTCAGGTTCCCTGTTCTATTTCTGCTCTATGTCCAAGGGTATCAACCAGCCCTTGGAACATTTTCTGGAAGCTACTGAGTGGAAGAATAGCAACAGAAAATCTAGGAGGGGAAAACAGTGAAGGGGAGAGACAAGCACCCTATTTATCACTCTTGACTTTGTTAAAAAAGATCTGGAAAGCTCAGACACACAAAAATCAACCTGCAAATCATATTATGGCTAATAAAACAGTAAATTAAACCTCCCTGGTTCTACCTGTAGTGTCCTGAAGGGACTCACAGTGCCCTTTCTGTGTTTTATTTTAGGGCCCAGTACGAAAGGTTTTCACCTTAGAGTAATTAACTTTTTATCATGAAGATTCTGAAAAATGAATTGTGTTGGACACAGGTCACCTTAATGAGGATTTAATGGCGACGTGTTACAATGCAAGCCAAGCTCTGAAAGCATGTTGAAGGCCTCGCGTTGCTACTGACCTATGCAATTCTCCACCACAGTGGCCCTTGTTCTTCCCCATTGTGGCATCCAGGCCCCCTCCCCACTCTCCCCTCATCTCCTTAAACAATGATTCCCTCATTTTCATATTAATTGCATCACTTAACTGAGATAATGCTCCCTCTGAAATGAGCAGAGGGATGAATCACCGAAACGGGCCATTATTCTTTTTGCTTAACCAATTTCACAGGCCCCGCACAAAGCACTGCCTTCATTTGGCTTCCTATAATTGCTTATCATTAGGCCCAGCCGCCCCACGAAGTACCTTTTTATTTATTTAAGTCTCATCTCTGATGGATGGAAAATGATTCACTTGCATATCTGAGAAACCCAGACTGTTCTGTGACCAGGCAAGGGGGTGGTAAAATACCCTGGAGAGTTTTAAAGGCAGACTATCAAGGAGAAGCAGCAAGGGTGTACGGCTCCACACTTTCCATAGAGATTTCGGAGACCTACCTACAGGCATCCAGTGCAGCCTCACAGGCTTCCCATAACAAGGGGAGCAAAGGCTTAACCCCAAAAATGCTGGCACTGGGTTCCCACAGCGGACTCTACAAGGTGCTTTCCTCACCACCTGTTGGCAGGTGAGAGGCTAAACTGGACTTTGGCTTGACATCCTAAACACGTCAGCATGAGGTAGCTAGAGAAACATGGCGGCAGATTGCTATTTTGTCTCTTTCTCTCTCCTTTGGGGCGTATAGGATGGTGAAGGAGAACAAGAGCAGGAAAGGACATTTTCCAAGGAAAATTATGCTGTTATCAGCCCCAGCCACACTCAGAAAGGCACCAGAGGGAATGATTCCCTCACCGCAGAAAGGAAAGATTCCCATTAGCCTGTCAGGAGATCTGGGCTAAAGCATCCCCTAGAGGTTTACTCTGAGCATACCCTGTACCGTTGTTCCTGTGGATAAGCAATGCCTGTCACTGAGCTGGCTGTCTGTGGCCTTGCAATTGCTGTCGTGCTGTCTCTCAGATTTTGTTGCTGCAACTCATGCTCCTGTCCAGTTTGGTGGCTGCTATAATTGTACCTGAGCATCTCACCCACCTTGGTTCTCAGCCCTTCCCAGGGCTCCACAGCCTAGCATTGATGGGGTGTGTCTATACAGAGCCTAAGAAGATTTGGCCTGAGCGGCCTATGGCCTAAGGCAAAGCTTTAAGTAATAGGGTGTGTCTATATAGTGCCTAAGCCTAAGAAGATTCGGCCTGATAGCGATCCTTATCCCGGATAGGCTAGGCTAAATTCCCCTCGTGGCTTGGTGCTATATAAAGAACTGCTTGGAGAGAAATAAATGAGATCTCGCTTGACTTGACTCCCGGCTCCTGGGTTTGTGTTCGAGTCGTCCGGTACTCATCATCTCGCCAAGCCCCGTCAGCTGTCGGGCAGGATTCCCGACATAGCATCCCTCCACCAGGAGCCCATCAGAAGTCTGATAAGGAATAAATGGCTGCCTCGAGGAGAAAGGGCCATTTTCAGCTGTGTGTTTGCAATGTTCCTTGGATGGCTGATAGGAACCAAAATCCAACCCACACTGTCAGCTTCCCTAGCACACCTGAGATAACTTTGGTGGTACACATGGGCACTTTGTTCGGGGCAGGATAGTATGGGGTGGTAGCTCTCACAGTGTGTTCTGGAACCACCACCACCACCAGCAGCAACAGCAGCACCTGGGAGCTGTTGGAGCACTGGGAGCAGCTCAGGTACTCAGAAGGTGGGCTCCAGCAGTCTGGGTTTTCACCAGCCCTCTGGGTGATTCTGCTGTTTAAGTGATGGAGGACCACTATTTTGGCCTGGCTGCTTGGTGTTTTCATAATGCCCTCACAGGCAGCATCTTACTGGATCTTAACCATCATTTAGGACAATGGAGGGGAGAAGGCACAGCTGCTGTCCATCTTGCAAATGAGAAGGTAAAAACCACTAAGTCCCACGACTTGCTCAGAGTCCTCCCAACTTGCTGCAGCTAGATGCTGCTTCTCACTTCTTGGCTGCTCCGCATCAGTGACTGAAGACAGAGATGAGTGTTTGAGGGAGAGCAAAACCCTAGAACAAGAGCAGACCACAAAAGGGGAAGGTAAGGCACAGTGTTTCCATTAGCCATGAAGAGTGCGGGCTTAAGGTCTAAAGCCAGAAAGACGTAGGAGTAAATTTTGGCTCTATTATCTCTCACTTGCTGTGGGTCCCTGGGCAAGGTCTCAAAACCTTGGTTTCCCGACTTAATGGGACTGATGATGGGCGTACGTAGCTCAGAGTTTGCACTGAGGGTCAAAGCACATACTACTCATGAATTCATTTGTGTCTGAATGTTTGTTGTTATTGTTATTAGGCATTGAGATAAAAGCGAGGTAATGACTGGCTCATTTTTTAGCTCCTTGCTGTTCATTGTGTTGAGGTGCATGCTAAAACTTGCAGGCTGATGGAGCTCCTCTCCCATGCTGGGGTTTGTATTGTCGTAGGGTACAGATATCATGCAACAGAGATCACCGGCTCAGAAGATGTACAGTCACAGATTTTATTCTAAGGGGAGGAACTCTGGTGCACCGGGGTATAATTGGGGTCTGAACCTTCCTAATGCAGCCTCAAGCTACCGGGGAGTACAGGTTTTATCCTCCAAATGGCAGATCATCTGGAATGTTTACAAAGGCTTGTTGGCTCCGGTGGGGCTTTGCACAAAACTTACACAAAACCAGTTTGCTTCAGCATGACAGGATGCAGACCCAGATAAGGCTGTCTTCCCCCAAACCATAGAATCATTAACCTATGCCTTGTCTTCCTGGTCCAGGAGCCAGATGCAGTTATTTTATGGTTTTGATCTAGGCCCTGGGTTTCGGGGGGAAGGAGAGGAAAATAATTGCCAGTCTCCTCTCTCTCTCTCTCTCTCTCTCTCTCTCTCTCTCTCTCTCTCTCTCTCTCTCGGTGGTTCTTGGGTTCCTGGAAACCCTTCTACCTCTGGGATACACTCCCAGACCTATTTTGTACTTTTTATTTGGAAACAGGGTCTGTTAAGCCAGCACAGCTGGCTTCGAACCTCCATGAGCCTTCTGTCTCCGCCTCCCAAGCGTGGGGATTACAAGCGTGCACCACCACACCCGGCAGTATATCTCTTTTCAAAGTTTAGACTTGAGCCATTTTTGTGTCCTATATCAGTATCATGGGGACTTCTCACAGGTACTGGTCAGGCTGTTGAGTGAGATTCATAGCTGACGTGTCCAGGACCAGGAGGGGAGCATATTCTAGGGAGAAGGGGTGGTGGTGGCAGAGTTGGAGGGAGACTGGACTGAAGTTAGGAATGTAGACTCCAGCAGTGCGATACCACATATGGGGTGAGTTTCCTAAAAGAATGGGGCAGGTGAGGACATAACCTGCAGTAGGAGTTCTTGGGAACAGGTCTATTAGCCAAGAATGGAAATAGATGCTCCTTTTTATTGGGCTGACATGCTGGCACACACATGGCCTGATGGTTGGCCCTCTGCCATGCTAGGGGCTACAGCAAATCCAATATTAGTATTTCTGAGAGGATGTTGAGAACTATCAGAAGTGAGCCCTTCTGTTTCCTTCAGTAACAGGGAAAAAGGAACACAAAGACCCTTTGTGGCATCTCCTCCCCCTTTCTCAGGCTAGAGAAGGCATAGCTTACTTGATGGCGGTCCCTTTCTCAGGTCACACATAGCGAGTGCAAGGTGTATGCTCTGTGGACAGGGAATGTAGGTCTCTGTCTCTTTGTTCTGTCCCTGACTAGGTGACTAATTTTGGCTCTGGCCCAATCATGTATCTGGACTGGAAGGTTCTGTTCTGCAGGCACGCTTCCCCCTCTGCACCCACCCACCAGCTTCCTTCAAAGTATATTTGGTAGGTGGGAGGGGTTAGCCACATTATTTACTCTAGATTTTATCAGAAATTGGCTGTGAAATATCTAATACCTGCATGTTGAGTAATTTTTGCATTTTTTGTTATATATATTATTATAATACATTGTACAAATGCAATTAATCTATGCTGTTTGATCAGTATGTTTGATCAAATGTGTCATAGCAATACAAATGTTCATGCCTCAAAAATATATTTATTTTGAAGCCCTAAACATTGATATGATGGCTTTTGGAAGTGAGGCCTTTGGGTAATTAGCTTTAGATGAGGTTATGAGGGAATTTGAGTTCCAATATGAAAAGAAAGGAAGATCAAAGTTTTCTTCAAATCAGAAAGAAGGCCCTTACCAGGAACTGTATATGCCAATATCTTCATCTTGAACTTTCATCTTCTAGAACTATAAGAAATAAAGAATCTATTGTTTAAGCACCCAGCCTATGGTATTTTGTTATATCAGCTGGAGATAACAAAATATATATGTCCATAGTTGGCCTCCTGCTTGACAATGGATGCCTATGACTGTATCTTATTGGCCATAATTCCAGAGAGTAAGGAGTAGGAGTAGCACCCTACCTCCCTTATGGGGCAGTCTATTCAGAACTCTGCTAACTATAGGACTTTTTGCTACAATACTTCTAGTACTTCCAACAAACATCTCATTAGCTTCTGATTGAATGACATAAAAAGTGGGGAACTTACCACTTTCCAAAGAAAATGCCTTTATCTTGACTGTGAAAAGTTTTAGAAAAGAAGACAAAGTGTGAGGGACTTGTCAGTAGCTAGAGTCACATGACTGCATAGATGTAAAGTATATTTTTTCCAATGCTAGAGTTGGAAAGTTTATTAAAACTTACTTCTAATCATGTAGAAACAAAGGACCAGGGACATCAAATACCTTCCCCCAGTTTATGTAATATAAGTTCTAGAACAAGAATACTATTCCCTTGATACATCGATTTTCCACTCTGGTGTCTCTTGGTATAAAAAAATTTCCCCCATAGAACTTAAAATCCACAATATACAATGAAAGGGAAATACATAAAACTAAGTAGAGAGTACTTAAACATCCATTGGGTAGTACTAACTGAAGGGCCATAGATTTCAGAAATAAAAATGAAGTGGGCTGGGCCTTTTAGGATGCACTTCTATTGTGGTATAGGTAAAGTATAAGTCTGAGCAAGAATCAGCAGGACCAGACTTACCTTGCAGGGGAGATACCATGATCACGAAGGTGGCTTTCCCAGGGCAAGGCTTATCCATTGCACTCCAGAGATGTGCTGACCCCTGTGATTTCCCCAAATGTGAGAAACTCGACTGCATAATTTGTGGTAGTGGGGGACTGCGTTAGCACTCTCCCTTGACAATAATAATAATAATAATAATAATAAAGAATTAGAAGGACCAAGAAGCAGGGATGATTTGATTCCAGGCATTATGAAGGGTGTTAGGAACAGAGCAAGATGAGGGTGTGTGTAGAACAGGAAGAGACTGATGGAGAGTGGTGGGAAGTAAGGTGGAGGACATGCAAGGACAGATCGGAAAGGGGGATTCTTGAAGGACAGACAGGGTAAAGCATGAGAGGGAGCTCTTATATGTTTGCGAATTTTGTAACAACCAGAATAAAGAGGTGTTTTATAAAGAGTAAACTGAATGTAATATTTAGGATGGATTGAAGCAGGAGAGGCTAAAAATCCTTAGTATCTTATTGATATTCCAAATTAGCATGTTTAATAAACCCCATGGATGCTCTTTGCACAGTAATGTTCTGTGAAGGGCAGGCAGAACAGTAGAAATGGGTTTCCTTGTTTTTCCTAAATCACACTATATCATTTATCTCTCTGTATCTCAGCTTAATTAATTAATTTTTGATACTGTGGCTTGAATCTAGTAGCCTTTTAGCTCTGTGACACACCCTGTGCAGTCCTTATTATTTTATGCTTTGATGCATGGTCTTACTAAGTTTCTGAGGGTCTCACATAGCTACTGAGGCTGGCCATAAATCTGCGATCCTCCTGTCTCAGCCTCTCAAGTACTGAGATGACAGACAGACATGTTACACTATGCAGGGCTTACTTAGCTTTAAATAGAAATTGACCTATTCCTTAAACTGTCTCTTTCTGCAGGGTGGTGACAAATTTGATTTTTGCTTCAGATTATGTCACACTTTATACGGTTGTGTTAGAAAACCACTGAATTTTCTTACTTTGGATTGAAGTGATGAAAGCTGTAGTTTAAGAGAAATTGTAGAGTGATAAGAACAGAGGTATTTCCATTACTGTAGACAACATATTATTAAAATAAACAGGTTGACTTTAAAGTTGACATATTTCATAAAAATTAAACTTTGAGAGCTGAATTTGGAATAATTATACTGAAGAAAAACTGTAAAATACCTTACAATTGAAGAGTACCTTATCATTTATATTAGTTTATGTGGGAAAATGTCACAAAAAAGAGTTAAAATATAGCAATTTAAACACAATTAAAGTATGTTTTCTTTTTGCCTAAGAATCTAGCATGGGTATTACAGTGCAGCATAGGTGGTTGGTCTGTAGAAGGAGAACATTTCTGCTCCATTCAATCCTTCAGGCACATAGGGTCACAGAAGCTCGGCCATGGTCAAATATGATTCTAAGATTTTCTTCATTAGTATTATTTTAGCTGAGGGAGAAGAACATGGAGCAGGCTGGGCATGTTCATGGTCCAGGTCTTAACATAGAACCTATCACTTACTCTCACAAGTCACTGGCTCAAACCTATGATCCTCCTTTCTCAGCCTCTCAAGTACTAGCATTGATGCTATAGTCATCCTGGTCACACTGAATTGCAAGGGAGGCTGAGAGATTCAGATGAGCTCCACATCCGGAAATGAAGAATTCAATAACTGGAATTCTTTTCACAGAAAATCTAAAAGTTACTTTAGTTTCTATTTCACTGATAAAGACAGTGAAACTCTGGTTAAGTAGGTTATTTTAGAAAACATTGACTACCAGTGCATGAATCTAGGAAGGATTCAAGGTCATTTAATTATCTTTCTATTTATATTCTAGCTCCAAAGTTAATTATTTCTAAAGCCAAGGATTTAAGGAACATCTACAATGTGCCCAGCTCTGTATATGTGTTATGTATTTGTAATCCAGTGGTTGTCATCATTCTGCTGGCTTTCTTATTAAAGAGCGATTTCTGCAGATGTCAAATATAATAAAGGCTCCTTCTACTTTTTTTATCTCTAAATACAATTTAAAACTCATTATCATATACCTTATTTTTAAGGTGGGTTAAATATTTTAGATAATATGCACTGCATATGAAAAAGCCCTACATCTTCATAAGACTGTTAATTTCTCCAGGGAGAGGCAGTAAAATGTCTTGCCATTTAAAAAAATTCTTGTAACACCTTGCATGGAGTTTTAACACAAGGAGTCCTATTCTTAGTTCTTCACCCTTAGCCAGTTTATTTAACCACCTAAGTTATGTTTTCCTTCTTGTGGTATGCTGCGTGCACGTGCATGCGCATGCATGGACACACACACACACACACACACACACACACACACACACACACATTGGCTAAAGGTAAGTAACTGAAAATAAAACTTCTTGCAATACGATTTTAAAACTCCATGTTTGACATTACAAAGACCTTATGAAATAGCAAGAAATGTCACTCTTTCTCTTCTTGGAAAATTTATAGCCTTATGAACATACAGGTTTATTTTTTTTTTTTAACCTTGCCCATCTTGCAAGACGGTAGGGGTAAATAAAATGAGATAATGAATGTGAAAAAATCCAAATTTATAAAATTTGATGAACATATTTGGAACCATTATAACAGTAATCCATCAGAACTACAGATTTTACCAGAATATTAAATATGCACTTGCTATCACACAACATTCCCAATGTAATGTGTGAAGTAGATACTAAACACTGAACATGTCATATGAAAAAGGTGAGGCCTTTAGGAAGTGATTAGATCATAAAGGTGAGAGTTTCATAGACGAGATTAGCGCCCTTATGAGAAATGTTCTGGAGAACTCTCTTATCCCTTCAGCCCTGTAAAGCCAAAGTGGAAAGACGCCATCTCTGAGCCCAGAGGCAAGCCTTTACCAGACACGTTGCACTTCCCAGCCTCCAAACTATGAGAAACAAAGCTATTTTTTAAGCAACCCAATTCATGTAAGTGTTTTAGTAACTCAAAGTCACACACATACAAATGGTACCACATTGGTACCAGGAAAAGGGTTCTCCTGTATCAGTTAAAAATGTGGAAGCCACTTTGAAACTGGAGATGGGAGAGGCTAAAAGAATTTTGAAGTGCAGGCTGAGAAAAGCCTGCTTTCCACAAATGGGCTGTTAAGGATGATTCTCACCAGATGGAGGAGAGCTGTAGAGAAAACCTCAATCTTCTTAGAGACTATCAATGTAATCCTGAACAGAATGTTGGTGGGAATATAGATGAAGGCCACTCTGGTGAGGTCTCAGTGGAAATGAGCCATGTGTCATTGGTCAGGGAGGAGGGGCCATTCTTGCTATCAATTGGCATTGTCTTGGATGAATGATGGTTATGCCTAGTGTTTTGTGGAAGTAGAGGTTGGGAACAAGCAAAGTGGGTATTTGACTGAGGCTATTTAGCCACTCAAATGCTCCACCAAGCAGTGTGTCCTCTTCCTCATGGTGTTCTGTGCAGAAGAACTGAGTGGCAGCTGGCTGAGTGATACACTTCCTTCCCCAGTGCCCTCAGTTCTGTGCTAGTTGCCACTTAGAAATGAGTTTTGTAGAGCTGGGCATGGTGGCGCATTGTTGTAATCCCAACATTTGGGAGGCTGAGATATGAGGATCTGGGTTCGCAGGCAGCCTCAGCTACTTAGGCCCTTTGCAACTCAGACCATGTTTCAAAATAAAGAATAAAAAATACGGGCCTAGGAATGCACCTCAGAGGTAGAATGCCTCTGAGTTTCATTCCTAGTACTGCAAAAATGATGATATATGTAGCAATGGAAAATGATTTCTAAAAGGGCACATTCTGTTGGGATGTTTGGTATAACCAGTACTTATTGAGGCAGGCAGTGTGCTAGTGAACTAAGACAAAAGATTGGATTGTCAAATTATACTTGTATGATTCAGAGATCTTACTCAGTGTCAAAGTTTTCTAATACTTATGCAAACATGCAGTCAAGTAACACAAGGAAAGTAGAAAGAAGTCTGGAACGTTCCCTGTGGCTTCCTGGCTCTTTTCTTCCAGCATCAGATATGCATCCTGTGGGTCAGCAAAAGAGATTGCAGTTCTATGCCAGGTTTGTGAGTTACTGCATGTGGTAGGTTGAGTCTGGGTAAGAAACATCTTTATTTTATACCTCAGATAGTAGTATAACACACGTGTCATGTAGAGGGAGCAATGCCTCATAAAGCCATAGATTTTAGGTTTGTAAAACTAATGATCCCCAAAGAGGGACAATCTGTTAAGATGGTTCCACAAATAATTACTCTCTCTGGGTAATATCACAAATTCATTAGGTCCAGTTATCAGCATGTTTATAGGTGATTATATTGAGTAATTTTCCTTTTTTCCCCCTATAGCATTCTCTTGACTACTAGGAAAGAAATGGGTCTCAGGCCAGTTACTTGAATTTCTTCTTCCCCATCAACTATAGGACAAAACATACAAGGTCTTTGATCAATTCACTGATTAAGAAGAGAAAAGGGAGTAATCAGATCAGCTTAACAAGAACAACCAGTCTACTGAGAGCTGATGGAAAACGTTTCTGGTCCGTGGTTAAGTTATACTTATGACTGAATGTGGTGGTGCATGCTTGTAATCTCAGTGCTTGGAAGGCTTAGACAAGAAGATTTTAAGTTCAGGGCCAGCCTTAGCAATCCCCAGTAAGAAACAAGGTTATACTAAGGAAAACCATCTCAATTTCAAAATAGCAATTGTAATTTGGAGTGTCTTGGGGAGATTTGATTAGGGTTTGTATTTGAAGCTGTAATTGTTTTTCCTATCCACAAAACTTAAATACACATGCCACGCTTGCCTCAGTTGGTAGTTCTAAGTGCCTTTCCTTGTACAACAGCCTCCACTGCTCTGGAAGATGACTGTGTCTGTTTGGAAAAGTCACCAAGGCCAGTGAATATTTTGCCTGCTGAATAGTTTATATTTTTGTTATGGACCATTCCAGAAAGAACCCAAATGAAATGAAAGTCTATTTAGCTGTTTTCAACCCAACCATGATGGTAAATAGCCACATTGTTGAAAATTTGTTTTATTTATGAGTATGTTGAAGGACAAGGGTGGAGAGGCATGGGAGAATGTTATGGGGATGGAAAAGAAGGGTATGCAAGTCAGAGCTGCCAAGGTTCAGTCCTGAGGCATAAGCAGAAACTAGTCATGAAAGCTAAGGAGAAATGGGTCATAGGAGGAACTCTAGATGAAAAAGGAAATCCTATAGAGGAGCAAACAAGACAACCTAAATGAGGGGATGGGAGGGAGGAAGAAGAAAATTCTCTAAAACATAAAAGTACTTAAACATATCAAAGTCAACCACTAAGCCAAGCAAGGGAAGGAGGGATGGGGAGGGATTGGGGTGGTAATTGGGTAGGGGCTAAATGGGTGATGTGTACATGTATGTCCACACAAGTTTTTACCTCAATATGATGTATGAATATAATGCACCAATAAAAAATTAAAAAAATAAAAGAAAGAGGTGACAGGTATTTCAGGAAGAAGCAAAGCACTGAGACAATAAATAACATGGTAGAGGCCAAACTACAAGAATCTTATCTTTGATAAACATTAAATGCCAGGCAGGCTTGGAAGATGTTAGAGCTGATGAATGGATCAGGCAGTAATCAGATTATGAGAAAACTTGGGAAGTCATGGAAGAGCTTGTATTTTTTCTTGTTGACATGGTGGAGTGGGGATGCAATATGGTCGTCCTACTGCTGGTGAGCTGTGCCTAGCATAAAGTTTTTTCTTTTGTTAAGATTAAATACTCCACCCTATTATTTCTATATCTTGGATTTTAGTCCTGCCCTTAAAGCTAGCAAAGAAACATCTAGTTTCTCTTCCAAATTGACAGCCTCAGACATTTGAAGACAGCCTATCTTCCTCTTGGGTTTCTCCAAGCACAGTATCTTTGTGTTGCATGGACTCCATACTCCTTGCTGCCATGGTGTTCCTTTGAGTTTAGCATCTACTGAGTGCCAGAGTCAAGGAATTTGTAGATAGATACTATCTTCAGGGCTGAGGAACAGGAAGAGATTCATTCTCTGATGTCAGGAAATGGGCTGCTTTGCCCACACTCTATTACTCAGCTTTGCATCACTATAATAACATGCCTGACAGGGGCATCTTATGAAGTAAACGGGAGTTTATTTTGGCTAATGAATGGTTCTGTAGGTCTAAGTCCAAGATTTGGTGGTTCCATTGTTTTGGGTCTCTGCAATAGCATTGCAGGAGCAGATGTTGGAGAAAGTGCTCATTTCTCAAACATTTTCCCTGGTCATTCCCACAGACACCCACCTCCAGCCATGCCCTGATCATGTCTGCCTTGTCTAACAATGAGGCGTTAGGGAATATTCAAAATCCAAATCATAACACACCATTTCCACTCAGGGAACCAAGCCTTTAATGCATGGGCCTTTGAGGACATTCAGCATTCAAACTATGGCACCCATTTTGTCTTTGTGGAATTCCTATTTTCTTTCTTTTCCTTTTTTTTTGTGATACTGGGGATGGAATCCAGGGACATTCTACCTCTGAGCTACACCCCCAGCCCAATTTTTTATTCTTTTTTTTGAAACAGGGTCTCACCGAGTTGCAAAGGGCCTCACTACGTAGCTGAGGTTGGCTGCGATCTGTGATCCTCCTGTCCCAGCCTCCCAAATGCTAGGATTACAAGTGCAAGCCACCACATCCAGAAGAATTCCTATTTCCTATATGAAATTAAGTTTCTTGCTCCTTTCATATCAAGTTTGATTTTCTTAGAGCTTCACTGATTTTAAGGAAAGTTTTAAATTCTCCATAAAGTTTCTGTATGTTTTCTAAAATTTACTTTTCATGAATTCTCTTTCTCATATTTCTGTAATTATATTTATTGTATTTGAGTGCTCATGAAACTTTAAGGACGGTACTTACCACTTGCTAGGTGCCCAATAAATATTTGCCAAGTGAACAAAGGGAGTCACATTCAGGCAACATTCAGCATCTTTACTGGTTTCTCTCAGACTTTAAGATTTTTTCTTAAGCTAGGAAGAGGTTTTTATAGACTGATGGTCTCAACAATGCAAGACATCAATTTTCTGTTCTTTTCTCCCTTTCTTTATCCCTGCTGTCAAGTGCTTCTTTCTCCATTGTTCCTAGGAGCTTCATTTTTTTCTCCCCATAATGAATGGCAATTCAGGTCTTCCTAGCTCCTAGAATGTAACTTATTTCGTACATCCACTAAGAACCACGGTATAACAATCAATGCCTAGCTAACTGGGTTTTCAAAATCTTCCACCACTACAACTGATTTCTACCCCCATGTTGTCACTGGACATAAAGCTGGAAAGAGAGGCACAGGATTAGCTTTGAAAATTATGTGAGCTGACTCCAGCATGCCAGTGAAGGGGCTCAGTACACAAATAATCTGCTTTCCTTAGAAAATGGAGGAGATTACAAAGAGATATTTATTTATGTTGATATACTAAAAAAATTGTATGAATTGGACTTTCAAAACTAGGCTATTTAGACTTGAAAACTAGTGCTCAAATGATGAACTGGGAGAAGTGCTGCTCCCAATAGGGCATATTGAAAAATTTAAAGCTGTTTTTGGTTGTAATAATAAATGGGACAATTATAGAAATTTAGTGGGTAAAGGCTAGGGATGGTCAATATTCTGCCATCTAAAAGGCAACCCTGAACAAAGAATTGTCCTGCCTCCAAATCATATGGAATAATCCTTGGAAAATTTATCTACACACCATGCCTTACAGAGATTGGGTTCCTGCCAGATTGTAGTCCTTCAAGTTCTGCAAACTTGCATGGGGAAATAATCATACCCTGTTACTTATAGGTAAAGTCCTATGCTTAGTGACAGATGCTTACTTTATTTCTAAATGATTGAACTCAAATGCATTGGAATGGAACTTTTTTCCCCTATTAACCTTTAGCAGCATTTATAATGACCATGTTAAATCAAACCTCATTACAATGTAATGGGGCCTGACTGAAATACTGCAGGTATGATGCTGAGTAATTTCATAAATTATTAAATGGTAATTGAAAGTAATATGGCAGAATACATTGTACTCTTGAGAGGAAAAATACAGAAGACTTTGGAGGGAAATAAGGTTGGTTAACATAGCACATAGGAAAGATTTGAAGCAAGGCATGGAGGAAGGGTGATAAAAGAGAAAATATATCCTTTAATTTTTGAAATTGGATTGAAATGTATTATTTTGATACTGTGATTTCCTGGCTGGTGGAGTGGTATGGAATGAATTCTTGATATATATTAGACACTAGATTCCTCTCACTTCCTGTTCCCAGGTGAATAATCATAAAAATAAGTTAAAAATGTTTAGACCAAATCCCTCCATGTCATACCTTTATTTCAATTACAATTCACACAAGATCTCACTGAGTTGCAAAGGACCTCACTAAGTAGCTGAGGCTATTCAAGAATTGTGATCCTACTGTCTCAGCCTCCCAAATGCTGGGATTCTCATTTTTATATAACTGCCCTCAAAAAATTAAAGCTTTCTGCAGGTTAATATTATCATTTAGAGCCTCCAGAAATTTCCTTTTTTTTTCTGGTACTGGGGATGAAATCCAGGGGCCTTCTACCTCCGGGCTACACTCCCAGACCTAATTTATATTTTATTTGGGAACAGGGTCACCGGCATGCCAGGCTCATTTGTTCAGTATTTTAAAGAAATCATTATGTTGTCTTTGGCTTTCATAATTTCAGCTAAGAAGTTAGAAGAGGATTTTTTTTCTTCTCTGCTTTGAAGATTTTCACTCTATTGTGTTTTCCAACAGTGTTTTTATGGTATTTTGGTGACTTATTTTGTATTCATGTTGTTCAGGTTCTGAACTAGTAGTACGTCTGTAACTTCTTGTTCTTCTACAGTATGGGGAAGTTCTGAGCCAGTCTGTCTTTAGATACTTTTTATTTTATTTTATTTATTTATTTATTTATTTATTTATTTATTTATTTATTTATTTATTGGTGGTACTGGGGTTCCTGGAAGCCCTTCTCCCTCCGGGCTACACTCCCAGACCTATTTTTACATTATTATTTTGGAAACAGGGTCTCCTAAGTCAGCGCGTGCGGCTGGCTTCGAACCTGCGTGATCCTCCTGTCTCTGCCTCCCAAGCGCGGGGATTACAAGCATGTGCCAACACGCCCAGCTGTAGATACTTTTTAAATCAATTATTTCTCTCATTTTCTCTGAGGCTCCAATTACACACATGTTAGATATTTCCTCCATGTCTCTAATACTTCCTTCACTTTTTTCTATATTTTTTATTCTTTGCATAAATCTAGATTTTTAAAACTGATCTGCATTCCAGTTCACTAATTTTCTGTTTCTGATTTCTTTAACTTGCCTTTGAATTCTAATTTCAGTTATTATGTTTTTCTTCTTTTAATGCCAAAAAAATTATATTTAGAATTAGCCAGCTGGACTCAGTTTAGATGATCTCAGTTTTATTGGCAACACTCAAAGTATCATAATTAGGAGCCAGCTGAGCATATATATGCTTCTCTCTCAGGCCTGGCTGGGGAATTGATCTTGGTCACACAAATGTTATAGAGCTTCTTCGTGACCTGTTTGATATGGTGCTTGTTTGCCTTGACACTCACAATGAGCACTAGTGTGTTGTTTCCTAATATCTTCCTCATGGAAACCTCAATGGTCGGGGAATTTGATGATAGTCTAGGAGTCAGAGGGAGCTTGATTTCTCCTGGGGGCTCTCTTGCAAGGATATTTGGACAGTCTATAGTACTGAAGTGTCTTGACTTGTTGGAAAGTGGGTGATACTCAGTTTTGTTGTTTTTGTTATTGTTGTTGTTCTTTTTCTTTGGCCGAGATACTTTCACCCTTGCCTTCTCTATCTTCAAAGTTTGGCTTTGGAGGGACAGGAAACTTTTTTAATTTTTGGTGCTATCTTGGTGAATAGGCACTGAAATGACACCAACTAGTTTGTTTTACCTTTTCAATTGATATCAAATTTTAGATGATAATAATCTTCAGGCTGTCATATATTTTATTAAATTTATTAATCATAGTTCTTTCAAAAGTCATTTTGACAATCCATTTGTGTTGTCACCTTCGGGTGAGTTTCTATTGTCTATTTTTTTTTATTTTGATCATTCTTTTTTCTTGGTATGATCTGCAATTTTTTAATTTAGTGCTCAACATTTTGTATAGAAGTTTCTAGAGGCTCTAGCCGGGCGTGGTGGTGCACACTTGTAATCCCTGCACTTGTGAGGCTGAGACAGGAGGATTGTGCAGGTTCGAAGTCAGCCTCAGCTGGCTTAAGAGACCCTGTTCCCAAATAAAATATAAATTAGGTCTGGGAGTGTAGCCCAGAGGTAGAAGGCCCCTGGGTTCCATCCTCAGTACCAGAAAAAAAAAAAAAAAAGAAAATTTCTGGAGGCTCTAAATGATAATATTAACCTGCAGAAAGCTTTAATTTTTTGAGGGAAGTTATATAAAAATGAGAAGAACATCTTGATTAAATTAATATGGGGATTCTGGATTTATTTATGGCTAGAATAAATTATTGATGATAGAATGACTGGAAATGGCCTACATAATTTTTGAGCATATTCTATTGGCAAGAACTCAGTTTAATGGTTTCACTTAATTTTAAGGTAGACTTGGAAATACAGACCTTTGTATGTATAGGAAGAGGAAATGGTATGGTGAACAAGCATTGCCTTTGTTACTATTTCCTAAATTACCTTATAATTATGTTATTCCTAGTTAAAATATTTGTCTATGACACGACTTATCCAAAAATACCACTTGGAAAAGTCACCAACAGAGCAAATATTTTAGGTCCTTTCTTGTGAATGGTTTTTTTTTTTTTTTTTTTTTTTTACTTCTAAATGTATTAAGTGATAGAATTTCAAAGGAAGATGCTTTTGTCTTTAATTTAATCATCTTTTTCTTTTTGCGGGTCTGGGGCTAGAACCCAGGGGCATTTGACCTCCGAGCTACACCCCCTGCCCTATATTTTATTCTTTATTTTGCTGGGTCTCACTGAGTTGCAGAGGGCCTCACTAGATAGCTGAGGCTGTCCGCGAACCGTGATCTTCTGGTCTCAGCCTCCTGAATGCTGGGATTACAAGCATGTGCCACCACGCCCGGCTTATTTTTTTTATCATCTTATTCTAATATTTACTTTTTTCTTTTTATTGGCAGAGATGTAGGAATTGTTCAGAGGAGGCGCTAGTTTGCTGTTGATTAGAGACAACCACATTTTCTGAGACAAACTTTCCCCAAACATTATTATGGTTGAAAAATCAGAAGCAAGAGAGATAGAGAAATACATTGGTCCTACCGCATCTTAGCAATATGGTCTTGGGCCAACTAGTCAACCTGTCTGATCCTCTGTGTTCTCAACAATATTCCATAATTCTGATAATGGGATGGAATGAGTCTCTGTTATTGTGATTCACCAGTATCCACTTACACATTGCCAGAAAGGACAGGATTTGATTTTGGGACAAGAGTCTGAGCTATAAGGCGGCCCTGGGTTGTGTGTGTGTGTGTGTGTGTGTGTGTGTGATTCATATGGAATGTCTTTGCTGAGCAGCTGAGGGATGCCTTCAGTTCAGCTCATTTTATTTATTTGGGGCATTCAGATCAATCTTTGTAGAAGCAGCAAACACTTCAGGGACATGACTTTAAGTGTTAAGTGCCTCCTCTGCTCCCTGCCAGAAGATCCGGTTTAGGGCCTGACAAGTGGGTCTCTTGAGGGTTGTTTGTTTTTAATCTACAGTGAGAGCAGCAGCCCAAGTGGAATTCCTGCAGCCCAGTGTTTCAGCCCTCCTTTTCAGGAAAGGAGAATCTTCAAGGTCCTTATCTAGTTCTCGCTGGGTCATCAGGCTGTCCTTTCACAGCTGGGGGTTAATGAGCCCCATGGCAGAACACTGGTGTAGGTCTATGTCTCCAGAACCTTCTCTGAAGTAACAAAACATCAACCACAATAAAAATCAGTGCGGTTGCTGGCAATCAGACTGTTTTGTATGTGAGGGTTGATATCAAGAAACATATTTCTCAGTTAGGATATCACTCTGCTCTTTATTAGCTCTGTGAGCTGAGGAAGGTTGGTTAAGCTATTGGTGTTTCAGTCTTCTTATGCATAAACTGAGAATCATAGTACTATCTCTATAGATCCTTATGAGGGGTAAGTGTGCTAATTGATCAACAGTAGCTTAAATAGTGCTTGACATGTAGTAAGCCTTATATAAATGGTACTTGGCCTTGTTATAAATAATTGGCATTTTATCAGGTAATTTACAAAACAAAGCTATTTAAATTTGATTCCTTTTTTACAGGTGAAAAATTAAGATAGAAAGGTTAAGTGACTATGTTAACCACATTAAATTAGAATTTTAAACCAGGGAATTGGGGTAAGTAGGATCACATAATGAGAAAAATGTGTTACTCTGCCCCAAGGAGAGTTATATTACATAGTAATTTGGCATCCCAATGCCATATGTCACATGATCATGGCTCCTGTCTAAATTTCCAGCTTTATCAAAGTATGGTGAATTGACAAAGGCTACATCATTTTGGCTTTAAGAGGGGAAGATCTGGAGTCACACATATTTTGATTCAAACTCAGATTTTATACCTTATTAGTTATGTGACTTTTAGCCATTTACATAAGCTTTATAAGCCCATGTTTTTTGGTCTGAAAAATCATAATAACATTGTTGCATATTAACCAATACCAGCAACTTAGCAAGAATCATAGTGTATTATAGGTTCTCTAAAAGAGTGGGCTATTGACATCCTTTATCTTGTAACTTGGCAGTGTCCTCCACTCCACATTCATCAGTAGTACTTGCTTTGGCCAATAGGACAGTGTGGAGATGACAGTGGGCCTGTGGTAGCTCGCGTGTCTTGAATGTCACCAAGAGGATATGCACAGGCTCACTTGATAGGAACATAACAAATATGTGGGGCTCAGCTGAATCACAAAGTTTGACACAGAGCTGATATTCCACCTAATTTATCTGACTGGAGAACCAGAAATCTTGTCTACTCTCCTAGTCTTCATAGTATTGGTATTACTATAGGGGAAACTTGGGGCAGATATAAGGCCACACATTTTTTATATTAGATTGAATATCAAAAGAGATTTTAGGATAAATTAACATTTTATCAAAGTGTAATCATAATAAAGAGCAGAAGAGAGAAAAGGTTTTCCAAAATGTACACAGGTAACTCAAGGTCGCTCCTCTACAGTCATGTCCTAATATAGGATATCCTTTTGTAACATAGGAACCCAAATTTTATAAGGTAAGTCTTCTTCATATGATTGACACCTTCTATCACATTAGGCTGAAATGAGTTAGGTGCAGTACAACTTGTTGCTAGAGGACTAGTGTGGTATAATAAAGAATTTGAATTGTCTTTTGTCCCTAGTTTCTGGGATGGGACCTAAATCCTTGGAATTTCCTTAATAATAGGAGTGTCTTCATCATTTGTAAGTGTCTCAGACTGTACCTGTTTATGCTAATGAGATGAGTCAGGATGGGAGTGATAAAATTGAAGGGAAAACTATAATAGGAGGGTTGGGGTTTTGAGCCTGATGACATCAGCCTGACCAAAGAGAAGGAGGGAAGGCAGTAATAGATTGAGTTTGAGCATCTGATCAGCGTTGCAATCAATCTTGCCTATGTAATGTATCCCCAATAAAAACTCTGGACATGGAGGATTGGTGGACGTGTTGATGTGTCTTGGTTGTTGAACACAGTTATATTTCAGAAAGATGACATGTCTTGATTGCACAGAAAGAAGATAGGGAAGCTCCACATTCAGGTTTGCATTCTTAATAAAAAAAACTGTAATGAGAAGGATAGCTCTTTCTTGAGTTCTTGGAGTTATTCTAGTAAATTATCAAACCTTAGGGGCATCATGAGGACCCCTGAGACTTGTACTAGCTGATCAGAAGTGCAGATGATGGCCTGAAGATCCTTGAATTTGTGACTGCCATCTGCATTGAGGGCAATCTTATTGGGCACTCTGCCTTTAACTTGTGAAATAAGCGGCCCCCATTTAGTTAACACTGTAATTGCGTCCCAGTATTTGGATTGATTTAGATGGCCTAACATGCTTTTTCTCTTGTAAAGAACTAATATTTTAATTGCATAATTAAAAAAAAATTTTTATTGGTGCATTATATTCATACAACTTATTGGGGTAAAAAACTTGTGTGTACAAACATGTACTCATCGCTGATTTAACCCCTACCCAAATCCCACCCCATTCCTTCCCCATCCCTCCCTCCCTTGCTTGGCTTAGTGATTGACTTCGATATGTTTAAGTACATTGTGAGCTTTAGAGATTTTCCTCTTCCCCCCACATTTCTCCTCCTTTAGGTTGTCTTGTTTGCTCCTCTTTTCTCCCTAACTCTCACATATTAGGGAAAGCATCTGATTTCTTATTTTTTGTGCCTGACTAATCTCACTTAGCATTATGTCCTCCAGTTCCATCCATTTCCCTGAAAATGATGTAATTGAGTTTTTTTTTGATGGCTGAGTAAAATTCCATTGTGTACATATCCCACAGGTTTGTAATCCATTCATCTGTTGATGGACATCTTGGCTGGTTCCATAGTTTGGCTATGGTGAATTGTGCAGCTATGAACATAGATACACATGCATTAGTTTGGTAGTTTGGTTTCTTTTCTTTTGGGTAGATACCCAACAGTGGTATTGCTGGATCAAATGGTAGGTGTGTTCCCATTCTTCTGAGGATTCTCCATACTGTTTTCCAAAGTGGTTGCACTAATTTGCAATCCCACCAACAATGTCTTAGAGTTCCCACTTCTCCACATCCTCGCCAGCATCTGTTGTTGTTTGTGTTTTGAATGATGGCCATTCTAGTTGGAGTTAGGTGAAATCTCAGGGTAGTTTTGATTTGCATCTCTCTGATTGCCAGTGATGTTGAGCATTTTTTCATGCATTTATTGGCCATTTGAATTTCTTCTTTTGTGAAGTGTCTATTTAGTTCATTTGCCCATTTTGTTATTGGATGCTTTGTTTTCTTAGTGTTGAGTTTCTTGAGTTCTCTGTATATTCTAGATATTAGTCCTCTATCAGTGGTGTAGGTGGCAAAAATCTTCTCCCATTCTGTTGGCTCTCGATTGAGATTCTTGATAGTTTCCTTTGCTGAACAGAAGCTCTTCAGTTTCATGCAATCCCATGTATTGATTCTCCTTTTAATTTGTTGTGCCTTTGGGGTCTTGTTGAGGAAATGTTTGTCTGTGCCTATGTGTTGTAGTGTTGGACCTATGCCCTCTTCAAGGAGCTTCAAAGTCTCTGGTTTAATTTCCAAGTCTTTGATCCATCGTGAGTTGACTTTTGTACAGGGTGAAAAAGTGGAATTAACCCAATTTTCTGCATATGGTTAACCAGTTTTGCCAACACCATTTGTTGAAGAGGCTATCTTTTTTCCAGTGTATGTTTTTGGCCTCTTTGTCAAAAATCAATTGGCTGAAAGTGTGTGGACTTGTTTCTGGGTCTTCTATTCTGCTCCATTGGTCTATATATCTGTTCTTTTGCCAGTACCATGCTGTTTTTATTACAATGGCTTTGTAATATAGTTTAAAGTCAGGTATTGTGATTCCTCCTGCGTGGTTTTTGTTGCTGAGAACTACCTTGGCTATTCTGGGCTTTTTGTTATTCCAGATAAATTTAAGGACTGATTTTTCTATGTCTGTGAGGAATGATCTTGGTAGTTTAATGGGCATTGCATTAAATCTGTAGATCACTTTTGGGAGGATGGCCATTTTAATGATATTTATTCTGCCAATCCATGAACATGGAAGGTCTTTCCATCTTCTAAGATCTTCTTCGATTTCTTTTTTCAGTGTTTTATAATTTTCTTTGTAGAGATCTTTTACCTCCTTGGTCAAGTTTATTCCTAGGTATTTTATTTTTTTGTGGGAGATCCTGAGTGGAAGTGTTTTCTGAATTTCTTTTTCAGTGGATTTATGGTTGGTGTACAGGAAAGCTTCTGATTTATTAAAATTGATTTTGTATCCAGATACCTTGCTGAATTTGTTGATCAGTTCTATAAGCCTTTTGGTTGAGTTTGTTGGGTTTTTTAAATATAGTATCATGTCATCTGCAAATAGTGAAAGCTTAAGTTCTTCTTCTCCTATTTGTACTCCTTTGATTTCCTTTTCTTGCCTTATTGCTCTGGCTAGAGTCTCTAGTACTATATTGAAGAGAAGTGGTGATAGTGGACATCCTTGTCTCGTTCCAGTTTTTAGGGGGAATTCTTGAAGTTTTTCCCCATTTAATATGATGTTGGCAGTGGGCTTATTGTAGATTGCCTTAATAATGTTGAGATATGTTCCTTCTATTCCAATTCTCTGCAGTGTTTTTATCATAAATGGATGTTGAATTTTATCAAATGCTTTTTCAGCATCTATTGAGATGATCATGTGGTTTTTGTCTTTGATTCTGTTTATATGATGAATTACATGGATTGATTTTCATATATTGAACCAGCCTTGCATCCCTGGGATGAACCCTACCTGGTCATGGTGAATGATTTTCTTGATGTGGTTTTGAATGCGTGTTGCTAGTATTTTGTTTAAATGTTTTGCATCCAAGTTCATCAGAGATATAGGCCTGTAGTTTTCCTTCCTTGAACTGTCTTTATTCGGTTTGGGTATTAGTGTGATGTTGGCTTCATAGAATGTATTTGGGAGACTCCTGGTTTTTTCTATTTCCCGAAATAGTTTGAGTAGTATTGGGATTAGTTCTCCTATAAAGGTTTTATATAATTCACTTGGGAAACCATCTGGTCCTGGGCTTTTCTTTGATGGTAAGCTCTTTATTGCTATTTCAATCTCTTTGATTGTTATTGGTTGGTTTAAGTGTTCTATATCTTCTTGACTCAGTTTAGGAAGGTTGTATTTATCTAGGAAGTTGTCGATTTCCTCCAGATTTTCCATTTTGTTGGAGTATAGTTTTTCAAAGTAGTTTCTGATAATCCTCTGGATTTCTACACTGTCAGTAGTAATGTCTCCTTTTTCATCCCTTATCTTCATAATTTGGGTTGATTCTCTCTTTTTTTTAGTTAGGTTGGCTAGTGGTTTATCAATCTTGTTAATTTTTTCAAGAAACCAGCTTTTGGTTTTGTTTATTTTCTGTATTGCTTTTTTATTCTCTATTTCGTTAATTTCTGCTCTAATTTTAATAATTTCCTGTCTTCTGCTGGCTTTGGGGTTCAATTGTTCCTGCTTTTCAAGGGCTTTGAGGTGTGTCATAAGGCTATTTGAAGATTTTCTGTTTTTCTTATGTGAGCACTCAGTGCTATAAATTTTCCTCTTAATACTGCCTTCAAAGTGTCCCAGAGGTTTTGATATGTTGTTTCTTTATTTTCATTTGTTTCTAGAAATTTCTTGATTTCACCTCTTACATCTTCTATGACCCATTCTTCATTCAGAAGTGTGGTGTCAGTCTCCACATGTTTATGTTGTTTCTCTGGGTCTTCTTATAGTTGATTTCTAGTTTCATTCCATTATGGTCTGAAATGACACAGGGAAGTATGTAACATTTTTTAAATTTGCTAGTGCTCATTTTGTGTCCCAGGATGTGATCTATTTTGGAGAAGGTTCCATGAGCAGCTGAGAAAAATGTAAACTCTGCTGTAGTTGGGTGAAATATTCTATATGTGTCCAACAGGTCCATTTGGTTAATGGTGTTCTTTAGTTCTGAGACATCTTTATTGACCCTTTGTCTGGAAGATCGGTCTAGTATTGTGAGAGGTGTGTTGAAGTCTCCCAGTATTATTGTGTTGGGATTTATGTGTGACTTCATGTCACAAAGAGTTTGATTTATGAAAGTAGCTGCCCCTATGTTTGGGGCATAGATGTTGATTATTGTTATTTCCTCTTGCTGGACTATTCCTTTTACCAGTAAAATGTGACCTTCTTTGTCTCTTCTAATAAGTTTGGGTTTGAAGTCTAACTTGTCTGATATCATACTTGCTACTCCTGCTTGTCTTTGAGTACCATTAGCATGGATTACCTTGCTCCAGCCCTTTACCTTGAGTTTGTTCCTATCTTTACTTGTAAGGTGTGTTTCTTGTAAGCAGCAGATGGATGGATTCTGGCTTTTAATCCATTTTGCCACTTTATGTCTTTTTATTGTGGAGTTGAGGCCGTTTACATTCAGTGTGATTATAGAGATAATTTTTAATTCCCAACATGTTAAGATCTTATTTCTGTTTGAGATACTGTTTATTTTTCTTTGCTTAGTTGCCTGCTGGATGGGAATTCTTGTTTCTTTGGTTCTGGCGTGTATTACCCATTTCCTCTTTGCAGTTAATCTCCTTGAGTATTTTCTCTAGCGCTGGTTTTGAAGACATAAATTCCTTCAGTTGCTGTTTGTCATGGAAGCTTCTTATTTCCCCATCTAATTTGATGGATAGTTTTGCTGGGTAGGAAATTTTTGGCTGGAAGTTGTTTTCTTTCAGAGTTTGGAATATGTTACTCCATGCCCTTCTGGCTTTCATAACTTGGTTTGGGAATTCTGGAGTGATTCTAATTGGTTTGCCTCTGAATGTCACTTGGCCCTTTGTTTTTGTTGCCTTTAAGATTCTCTCCTTGGCTTCCACATTAGTCATTTTGACAATTATGTGGCGTGGGGATCCTCTTCTCTGATCCTGTCTAAAGGGAGTTCTATAAGTTTCCTGGACCTGTGTATCGATCTCTTGCTCTATGTTTGGAAAATTTTCTGCTATTACTTCCTTGAAGAGATTGTTGATCCCTTTGGTTTCACCTTCTTTTCCCTCCTCTATTCCCATTATTCTTAGGTTAGCTCTCTTGAAATGGGCCCATATTTCTTCAATGTCAAATTCCTGCTGTCGGGTTTTTTTTTTTTCTAAATTAGAAACTATGCGTTCATTTTTAGAATGATCATCTTCAAGAAGCGAGATTCTATTCTCCATGTGGTCTAATCTGTTGTTTATACTTTGAATTGAGTCCTTTACTTCATTAATTGCATCCTTTATCTCTTTTTGACTCTCTCTAAATTCTTTTCTAAAGTCCTCTATTATTTCTAAAGTTATTTTCCTAATTTGATCTTCTAGAGATCTTTGGATTTCTGTGTTATCAGATTCTGATGTTGTGGGGTTGTTGGCATTCACTGCTCCATTGTTATTTCTGTTTCCCATGATTTTGGAAGTTTGTGCCTTCTCTGGGTTCTTCCCTGAGTCACTACGAGTTCACTTAAGATGATCTGGATCTCGAGTCTGTGGTATCTCAGTCACCACTACTCCTTTACTGGGTTGTATCACAAAGTCTCAGACCCAAGGAGTCAATCAAGGCTGCTTAGACTGTGGGGGGTGCCAAGTTGGGCATTCTCCAGTGGGGAGTTGTGACTATGGTATGATATCTCTGCCACTGCCACTCCCCCACTGGGCTGCACTGCTAAAATCTCTGATCCAGGGAGACTATCTGCGCGCAAGTCCCTGGGATTGTAGTACTGGGATTTCTCCCCTAGGGGCTGCAATTTGACTCACGGTTGTTGAGTGCGCTGATGGAGCTGTAGTGAACTCGGTGGATTCGCTGCTGCCGCCACTGGCAATATGGCACCACTGCCATGCCCTCGGCCGTGATGCAGTGTATTCTTCTCTGGTTTTGAACTCCGCTCTGAGTCCTTGCCAGTTGTGCTGTGCCCGGCCCTTGGGAGCTTTAGATGTTCCCTGCACCAACAAAAATGCTGACTGCTACCCGGCTGTTCAGCACCTGCTCACCTCGGCTCGCTGTCCACCCAGGCGCCTGGTGGCTGGTTGGGTTGAGTGGGTTGGTCTAGGGCCGTCCGGTGAACTCGCCGCTGCCGTCAGCAGTAAGACGCTGCTTCTGCATCCTAGGCCACGAGGCCAGAGTACTTCCTCTCTGGATTTGAGCTCTGTTTTGAGTCTCCCTCCTCTCTGGAGCCTGGTGCTGCTAGGGGAGATGTAGGCTGCCCCGCTCCGGCCGCTCTGCGCGGAGGCTCTGGCTGCTCCGCACCATGGCTCTGGCCACTCCCGCTGCTCCGGCTGCTCTGCACCGCGGCTCTGGCTGCTCTGCACCGCGGGTCTGGCCACTCCGGCCGCTCCGACTGTTCCGCGACACGGCTCTGGCTGCTCCGGCTGTTCTGGCCGCTCCGCTCCGGCTGCTCTGGCCGCTCTGCTTGGCTGCTCTGGCCGCTCCACTCAGCTGTTCTGGCCGCTCCGCTCTGGCTGCTCCAGCCGCTCTGCTCCGCGGCTCCGGCCACTCCGCGCCGCTGCTCCAGCCAATCTGCGCTGCAGCTCTGGCTGCTCCGGCTGTTCTGGCTGCTCCGCTTGGCTGCTCTGGCCACTCTGCTCGGCTGCTCTGAACCGCAGCTCCGGATGCTCTGCACCGCGGGTCTGGCCACTCTGGCCGCTCTAGCTGGTCCGCGACGCGGCTCTGGCTGCTCCAGCTTCTCAGGCCGCTCTGCTCCGCTCCGCTGCTCCCCCCAATCCGCGCTGTGGCTCTGGCCGCTCCGGCTGCTCCGGCCACTCCGCGCCGCGCGGGCGCGGCACTTCGGGCTGGTTTTTTTCCGGTGTCTTGTTTTTCCAGCCCTTTTTCTCTGTCCCTTGTATTTACCGTTTTTATTTCTTTGCTGGTGGTGTTTTCTGGCTCTGAAAGGCACTGGTTTTGTGGTAGTAGAGTTGGATTGTTAGCGGTCCTTGTAAGTGCCGCTTTCCTCCGTCGCCATCTTCCCGGAAGTCTAATTGCATAATTTTAAAATATATTTATTAAATTAGAATTTTATAGATGTCAAAATATCCTTTATCCATCTTCTCCCCCATTTAATTTCCCTTCCTCTCAAAGCAAATTGCTTTGCTGACTTTGTTACCTCGTTTTAAAATGCATTTTCATATGTACGTGTCTCCACAGACAACCTAAAGTATAATTTTGTGTTTGGAATTTGACACGAAAACATATTTTTATACTTATCTGAAACTTGTTTTTTATCTCTTTCAGTCACTAACTCTTTTGAAGATCTAATATTTATAGAGTCACCTCATTAAGAATAAAACAAAGCAAAACTTTTGCCTGTGTATTCCCCTACTGATTGATATGTAGGCTGCTTTCTAATTTTAGCTGTTGCTTCAAACGTTGATGTAATGAGCATCCTTGTCATTTTTTCCTTGGACCCACATGGGAGTGTTTCTCTAGGGCGGGCATCCTTGAATAGATCTGCTATGTGCCTTCGCAACTTCAAATGACCTTTCAATTATACTTTGCCCCCACCAGTTTACCTAGTGACAGTTCACTGATTTAGCATCGATGCCCAGAAGTTTTTACAGTTGTGCAGAGGTAACACTGGGGAGCAACTGGGTGGTAAGTGAGTTGGCTGCTAATTGACCAGCAGAGACATGAAGGTTTATTTTTGGCTAGAGGGGAACATTCTACTTTTGGTTATTAAAAGTTGTGAGCACTCAGAAAGCATGATTTTTAGAAAAAAAATGAGTAAATCCATAGTGAATTTTGCGAATTACAGTTAGATCTCTTTGCATTTTTAATAAAATCTGTGAGTGTTTGTGGGGTAGATGTAAAAACGTGTCTCAAAATGCAGATACAAATACACATGCAAGAGAAGGATTTTAACGTAAAGGCCAGCTGTCATGTTTCTAAATTTTCTTGCCAGTCTTGGTAAGTGCTGGTCATAGACTGTGTATTAATTGGTTCATGTTTTTGTAAGAAAATAACATTGGAAGTGTGCTTAAATAACAGGTATTTATTTCTTACTTTATGGAGCCTGAGAAGTCCAAGATCCAGGTATCAGCTGACTGAATTTCTGGGGAGGGCCTTCTCTCTTGCTGATAGAAATTTTCTCCCTGTGTCCTTGAATTATGGAGAGAGAAAGCTCTAGTGGATGCTTCTTTCAACGGGACCTATAGCTTCTTATAAGGGTTCCAGCTTCGTAGGCTTACATAGACCTAATTATCTCCCAAAGGCTTCATTTCCAAATGACATTAGAAGTAGAACCTCAATATGTGTATTTTGGGGGAGGATACACAATATTTAGTTCATAATAAAGTTCTCACCTTCATCCCAAACCCTTAGAAGAATGAAAGTGGTCACTCCATTCATAACATCTGCACAGATATTTTATATTGAGTATCACACTTGTAATTAATGATGACTCCTTGTCACAACCTTTCTTTTATCCAGGATCATGACAGCACAATGTTCTACAATCACCTTGGGATTTTCTTTCTTTTTTTTTCTTATTAATTGGGATTTTCTTCTTAAGTCTCTAAAATGATGTCATTATTCATGTGGTTAAAAAATTCTAATTGGAGCCCAAGGCATTAGTACTTTTATTTCTGAACAGTTACAGGAAGGAATCATAGCTTTGAACACAAGGACGAGTTCTTACCTAATCTTTTTAGAAACATTTTTAATTGGTACATAATGATTATCCTTGATAGTGTGATTCATGATGATATATTGGTACACATATATAAGACAATTTGGTCAATTTCACTTCCCAGTAGATAATCTTTAGGCTCATCACCTAAAGCCCATAATCATCTTTTACACAGGGCTCTCTCTGAGAGAAGGCTCTTGCCTGGCCTCTTACTCATTTTATGGTACTGGGGATTGAACCCAGGGGTATTCTATATCTGAATTATACCTCCAGCTATTTTTGCTTTTTATTTTAAAACAGAGTCATGCTAAGTTTCTGAGGGTCTTGCTAAGGTATTGAGGCTGGCCCTGAACCTGTGATCCTCCTGTTTCAACCTCCCAAGTCTTGGGATTATAGGAATGTGTCATCATGCCTAGCCTCTTTTTTACTTGCAAAACAATGTGGAGTTTCTTGCTTTTGGGTAATCCACTGTGTAGGCAGTTTTATAATCTTGCACACAAGAAAACAGCACTCAAGGTGAACTCTGGGGGCAGCGGGAGAGATGCTGAGTGTGGGTAGCAATGCCTTCTGTGCATGAGGAAGGGAGATTTGGGAACTGTGTGCCTGACCTAGTCATTATCTTCCTTCTCTTCTTGAGTCTCTGGTCACATGGCCTCTTTTTCTTTGGATATTATTAATTGTTCCTACATCATCCCTTTCTTTCTTCTTAAGATAGTTTCATCAATATCACCTAGGAATAAAGAAAACATCAATGACGATCATTTATACAAATAGCTAACATTTGCAAAGTATCTCCTAAGTTACAGGAACTGCATTTTGCATTTAATTCTCATGTTAATCCTCAGAAATGAGCTCCATTTTTACTCCCATTCTATACATGGGAGGACTGATGTTCAGAGAGGCCATATGTGCTCAAAGTCTCATAGTGCACAGGGGGCAAGGCCAGGAATGCACCTGGGCAGGCTGACTCCATTCCCTCTGATTACTGCTTTGCTCCTCACAAACTGAGATTCTCAGTTTGCATATCTAACATTGTTGAATTATCAGAACAATCCTTCCAGGTGAGGGTGGAAAAGCCCACTTTTCAGATGAAATCACCAGTATCAGCAGTTATTTTGCTCAAGATTCTCAATGAGCAGAAGGATGAGGAAGATCATTTCCCCAACATCCCACTGCCTTAAGTGAGTTCTTTTTTGTCGTATTGGAGTGGATTGAAGTCTCAAAGTCCTCTGACTCAAATCAGAAAACAAACTGTGAAATGAAGAACATGCTTCTTTCATTGACTTTGTCTTACTCGTTTCTTATTCTTATGACCTTGTGACCCTGTTATTATTATCCCAACCCTTCAGGGAATGTGGCTCAGCATTGCCTTCAGGACTTCCTGCCTGTGCATCATCGTCATCAATATACAGCCAGAAGCTAGATAAGGTGGTGGATGTATGTCTGTTATCCCGGTACTGGGGAAGCTGAGACAGGAGGATCACAGGTTTAAGGTCAGCTTCAGCAACTTATCAAACCTCTGTTTCAAAATTAAATAAATAAAAAGGGCTGGAGGTATATCTTGGAGATAGAATGCCCCTGGGTTCAATCCCTAGTATCAAATATATGTATGTGTGTGTATATATGTATAATATATAGCCAGAACAGTCTACATTTTAAAGTTGTCTAAAGTTATGTTCAAATCTCCAGAGCTCTTGCAGGTTTAGGGTACACTGCATCTAATTTTGAAATGATTTATCGTTGCAATTTGTGTTAATATCATTATAAATCATCAATTTACATAGGCTGAGGATCTGATTAATTCAAATGTATTCATGTATTTTAGATTAGTATGCACCCACTGACTAACCTCTGTCTTCATTTACACACAGGATTAAAAACAGATTATTAAATCCAAACAACTCCCTTCACCAGTCAGCTGAAGCAGTATTATCCACTTCCAGAACTGGCGGGGTGGCTTGAGGATTGTTTTTGCAATCTCAGAGAGTCAAGAGGAGTGTCATGTCTGGGACATCATGATAGCAATGGGCCTTCAGCTTCTGACTCTTACACTATCATTGCCATCTGCCCTGCATCTCGGCACACTGACATGTTATCAACTTTCTTTCCCAATCTGTAGGACATAATGAACTTTCTCATAGTGCTTTCTCTCTCTATGCCTGATCCTGGAGGTAGTGCTTTGTATATGTTGACTCTTAAGTTTACAACAGCCCTATAAGGAAGGTACTAATATTACCCTGTTTTTCAGAAATTAAGGCTCAGAGATTATGTACCTAGCCCAAGTTTAGGATTAAAGATTTGAACCCAAAATGTTTGAATACTGAGCTCATGCTCTCAACTATTCTGCTTGACAGCTTTGAGATCTACCAGAATCACACAAGGACTGAAAGGTTCCTTAGAGAATTGCTCATAACATTTCCTATGCTGAAAGGCAGTCGAAATAATCACAGCAGCTGAAATCATGTATAAACACTTCCTAGGAGATTTCAAGACACCATGTTCAATTCCAGACAAGAAGCAGTTACTCCACAGACGCAAGTGAGTTGGCACGTGCTAGTCATCCCTTTTCTTCCTTAATGGAATTATCATTACTCTAGGATAAAGATATTTGATGCATGCTTTGGAATCTTGAGGCTGTGAGGTATGAGTTTGCTCTCCACTTCTTTCAATTCTTAGTCCAGTCACTACACACACATGCCCCAGGGAGCCTTAGTTCCTGCTCTGTGAAGTCTTATTTCCCTGACCAACTTCTTTTGTCTGAGCCAGGAACTCCCAGGATACAGTTCCTGATTTCAGGGCAGTTTCCAGGCAGTCCAGGCCCTCATTATGCTGGGCCCAAGGAGCTAATCCACTGTGGTTTTCCCAGGTGCTTCACTACTGAAGGAGAGTCCAAGAAACAGGTCACCTGTTTCCAATCTATTAAAAGTGTACAGGCAAAGGCATTGGTTGACTCTAAGCACAAAATATGATTAATGATTGGAAGTACTAATGGAATGTTGGCCCTGCAAAAATGCCTTTCATATATATTTCCAAAAAAGGTCTTTCCTACCTAAGACCTTGGGTTTTAAATTATATTCCCAGGCCTACTTTTTACAACCTCAACATGTCTGTCAGCCACTTATTGTGTGAAAAACATTTTGCCTGGTAGGATAGGAATGGTATTAACAATAATAAATATGTCATGAGCTTGTGGAGTAGATCTTTCTCAGAGTATTTTCATGTACTTCATCATATCTTTGAAAGAGCCATGAAATGAGAGATCAGGGTTTGAATTAGACTTTGTCATGACTGAGTGACCTTGGGTAGGTCCCTATCTCTCCTTAGGTTTCAATTTTCCCATGTAATTTTGGAAGCAAAATTAGTTGACCTGAACTTTAATTTTCTATGATACTGTTTTTACTTTGCCTTAAAGTAGATGCTGTAGACCCTCACAAGTAAAAATGTACCCACTAGGGGCTCAATAAAAATGTGTTGAAGCAAATACACCAAATGTGATATGCAAATATGCTTGTATCACTTTAAGCCTCACCATGATTATAATTGCAATGCACTAATAAAAGTACAAGGAAAAAAACAGACTTGGTGAGGTAAAAATACACTAATTGCTTTTAATTACAGGTTCTACCATTAGGTTGCTGGCATTCAAATACAGGCTTAATTATATAACTGGTTCCTTGATCTCCATTTCCCCATCTGTAAAATGGGGTATATAATAGCATCCATTTCATTGGCTCAAAGAGCAAATTAGCCAATAAGTGGAAAGTGCTTTAAACAATGTCTGGCTCCTTATAGAGTTCAATCAATATCAGCTGCTCCTGGTTGGCCAAGAAATTTGAAGCACATTTACACATAGAATGCAGAACCCTAATGTGTACCAATGGTTTTGGTAAGTCACTTTGAATGCTAGAATCTTAAGTAAAGCTGAAAGGAAAACCAAAACCTCTGGCCATATTTTAGAGGTAAAAAAAGAGGCTTCTGGACCAGCTTAACACATGGCAACTTTACTTGGGAGGTGAGCATTTGTAAAGGGCTGAGGAGAACAGTCTGGTGACCAGTGGTGTTAGAAACTGGGCGCAAGGTCTTTGGTGAGAATCTTCTTACAGAGTCTTCATTCTGCCAATGCCAAAAGTCAAATTTGTTTTCATGATGGTGATTTGTCCTTCCTTTTTAAAAGCATTTGCAATTTATTATGCAATGGATTGATTTTCTAGCTTTTTTTCAAATTCTCAGTGGCATTATTGTCCTCCTTGATAGATAATGGTCTTGTTATTCTTTTTCATGTGCTCTATATTAGAGAAAAGATCTACCATCTCACATCCAAGCAAGCACCGATTACTGTGGATCCTATATTCCAAAAATATTCCCCTCCATCTGATCTTTTCTTTCTTCATGCTCAGGTCAAGGTCTCTGTGCTCTCCCTGGGACTCTTTTCATCACAAGAATCTCAGGTTCTGGGATGAGAATCTCTCCTGGCTGGATTCAGAGCTTGTTCCCTTAACACCTCTAGTATGCAAAGAAAAATGCTGGTTGGTTTGCCCTGATTATTTCAAGTTCACTCCTACATTTTGGGGGATGTTACTTAATTTTTCTTGTTCAGCTTTTTTTATTTGTGAAATGAAGATAATAGTAACAATAAATAACTGTTTTATAGGATTGCTTTGAGGATCAAATGCTAAATACTTGATGATAAATTCTTTTTTAAATTTTATATTATTTTTTATTTTATTTTATTTTTTAAAATTTATTTATTTATTTTTATTGGTGCACTGTATTCATACATCATAGTAGGATACATACTTTTGTAGACATACATGCACACTTTTCCCAGTCAGCCCCTACCCAATCCCCACCCCATTCTCTCCCTATCCCTCCCTCCCATGCTTGGCTTAGTAGTTGACATCTAGTATTGTGGCAATTTATATAAAATTAAAAATGATAATCTCACATAACAGTTTCATTTGTCTGATACCAAGCTTTTGATGACTTAAAGATAACATTTCAATATTTCTTTTTGCTTTCTTTCTTACCAGAGAATATTTTTTTCTGTTTTTTTAGGTGAAACTATCATATATTTATATATTTATTTTTCAGAAAAAAATCTATCCTAATATGGAATATGGACTCTAGGTACCCAAAACAATCTTAAAAAAGAACAAAGCTAGAAGATATATATTTTCTGATTTCAAACCATATAAAGCTACAATAATTGAAACAGTGTAGTACTATTCTAAAGGCAGATATATAAACCATTGGAGTTAAATAAAAGCCTAGAGCTAAATTCTTCCCTATATTGTCAAGTTATTTTTAACAAGGTTTCCATGAACATTTGGTGGAGGAAATATTAATCTTTTAACTAAATATTGTTAAAAATAATAATTACATGGAAAATAATAAAATTGGACCCTTACCTAATCCCATGTACAAATATTAACTCAAAATAGATAATAGACCTAAATATAAATCTTAAGACTATAAACTTTTAGGAGAAAATCTGGGTCATTAAACCTCACAACATTGAAATTGGCAGTGGTTTCTTGGTTATGATTTCAATGGCACAGGCAACAGAGGAGTATACAAACTCCCTAAAAAATAAAAAAAATTGTATATCCAAAGACAATGTAAACAGAGTTAACAGTTACTAATAGAATGGGATAAAATATTTCCAAATGCTATATCTGAAGGTATATTAATATTCCAACTAGAAATCCTAGAAATTAACAATAATAAAGGCAAACAATACCCTTTAGAGATAGGTAAAAGACTAACATAAATAATGAATCTCCACAGATAACCAATCTTAGTTGTCTGTTGGATGGAAAATCTTGTTTCTCTAGTTCTGGAGTGTGTTACCTATTTCTTCTTTGTAGTTAATCTCTTTGAGTATTTTCTCTAGCGCTGGTTTTGAAGACATAAATCCCTTCAGTTTCTGTTTGTCATGGAAGCTTCTTATTTCTCCATCTAATTTGATAGAAAGTTTTGCTGGGTAGGAAATTTTTGGCTGGAAGTTGTTTTCTTTCAGAGTTTGGAATATGTTACTCCAACCCCTTCTGGCTCTCATGACTTGGTTTGGGAAGTCTAGAGTGATTCTAGTTGGTTTGCCTCTGAATGCCACTTGGCCCTTTGCTTTTGTTGCCTTTAAGATTCTCTGCTTGGCTTCCACATTGGTCATTTTGACAATTATGTGGCGTGGGGATCCTCTTCTCTGATCCTGTCTGAAGGGAGTTCTATAAGTTTCCTGGACCTGTGTATCGACCTCTTGCTCTATGTCTGGAAAATTTTCTGCTATTACTTCCTTGAAGAGATTGTTGATCCCTTTGGTTTCACTTTCTTTTCCCTCCTCTATTCCAATTATTCTTAGGTTAGCTCTCTTAAAATGGACCCATATTTCTTCAATATCAGATTCCTGCTGTCAGATATTTTTTTCTAGATTAGAAACTATGCGTTCATTTTTGGATTGCTCATCTTCTAAGAGCGAGATTCTGTTCTCCATGTGTTCTAATCGCTTGTTTGTGCTTTGAATTGAGGCCTTTACTTCATTAATTGCATCCTTTATCTCTTTTTGGCTCTCTCTGAGTTCTTTTCAAAGCACCTCTATTATTTCTACAGTTATTTTCCTGATTTGCTCTTCTAGAAATCTCTGATTTTCAGTTTTATCGGGTTCTGATGTTGTGGGGTTGTGGGCATTTATTACTCCAGTATTATTCCTCTTTCCCATGATTTCAGATGTTTGTGCCTTCTCTGGGTTCTTCCCTTGGGTCACTATGACTTCACTTAAGGTGTTCTGGATCTCGAGTCAGTAGTATCTCAGACCCCACTACTCCTTTACTGGGTTTTATCACAGAGTCTCCAACCCAGAGAGTCAATAGAGGCTGCTTTAGACTGTGGGGGGTGCCAGGTTGCACGTTCTCCTATGGTGTGATATCTCTGCCACCACCCCTCCCCCACTGGGTCAAGTCCCAGGGAGTACAGTACTGGGATTTCTCCTCTGTGGCCCGCAATTTGACTCACTGTTCTTGAGTACGCAGATGTAGCTGTACTGGCCTCGCTGAATTCGGTGCTGCTGCCGCCAGTGGCAATATGGCGCCGCTGCTACGCCCTCGGCTGTGGGGCTGGTGTTTTTCTTCTTGGTTTTGATTTCCACTCTGAATCCCTGCAGTGTGTGCTGAGCTCGGCCACTGGGAGCTTTAGATGCTCTCTGCGCGGAGAAATCCCGCCTGGCTGTTCCGCAGTGGCTCACCTCGGCTTGCTGTAGCCGTCCCGTGAATTTGCCGGTGCCGCCGGCAGTATGGTGCTGCTGCCGCGTCTGCCACGTCCTCAGGCGTGAGGCCAGTTATCTCCTCTGTGGCTCTGTTCTCAGTCTGCTTTCTCTGTGGAGCCTGGTGATTTTTTGTTTCACTGGTGATGGTGTTTTCTGGCTATGAAAGGCACTGATTTTGTGGTAATGGAGATTGGTTGTTAGCGGGGCTCTTAAGCCCCGCTTTTCTCGGTCGCCATCTTCCCGGAAGTCCTGATGATAAATTCTTAACGGAGTGTCCAACTCGTGGTCACACTCAATAATTAATCATATATCTATTACTTATAAGATCATCACCACTGCCATCAATATCATCAACACCATTGATGAAAGTGGGGCTGGAAGGATGGAAAAACATTCCAGATATTCCTAAGGTTGCTCTTCTTGGGTTTAATGTTCATGGGAACATGGATCCATTCCTTTTGAATTAGGAAGGCCATAAGATACCCAGACTCTAACAGAAGAGAGATGTTGAAGGCAATGAGATCACTGAGCCTGGTGAGATGGCATGGCACATGCCCATATATTTGCAAGTCAGTGGAAGAGGAAGGAGGGATATTAATATTGGCTTAAAGACATAAAGAAGTTGTGTGACTGCTTCTATGGCTACAATTACTTCCTGGAGACTGTGGAGACCAGTTACTATGAGAGTTACTGTTCACTAATTTATTCTCAGAGCCAAGGAAGCCCAGCCAGCAGAAGGAGATGAAATGGAATATACCACATGTGTCTCTGTCCAGCCAAGTCTTCCTAGCAACCCTACGCTATACTGTTATCTCTGTTTTATGTCTCACATTGTTGAAAATGGCAAAGATCTTCTTTATGATACCATTTTTTCCATATTTTTGCTCAGCATAAGAAGCTCTGGCAGTATCACATGTCCAACATGAACTAAAAGAACTGTTGAGCTGTCTTAGAACACAGGGAGACCCCCATCACAGGGGATGTTCAAGTTAAAACCAAAATGCCAACAGTATTTTTAGGCACTAAAGGGAGATTGGATGAATTAATTTTTATGGTTCTTCTGGGGTCTTTTCTGAGAATTTTCTTTTCATTTCTTTTCCTTATTTCTTTTCTTTTTCTTTCTTTCACACTGGGAATTGAACCAAGAAACATTCTACCTTTGAACTACACCCCTAGCATTTTTTATTTTTCATTTTAAAACACCATCTCACCAAGTTACTGAGCCTGGCCTTGAGGTTTCAATCTTCCTGTCTTAGCTTTCCATGTACTGGGATTATAGTTGTGTACCACCATACTGCAGCTGAGGCTGAGAGTCTTTGACTTTGTAAAATACTGTCTGTGGCTGACAACCTTGGACCATTATGATTTTGTGTTTATATAATTCTTTATCAGGGAAGCTTTCCTTTGTCCCTGGGAAGCTCCATGCCACACCTTCAATGGTCTCTAGTTTGTGAGAACGTGTTTAATAATATGCTTGTATAGTTAGCTAGTAACCTTTATCTATACATCCCCTCAATGAGATTCCAGGGCATTAATCAGCCATAAAACTCCACAGAGGGGCATTTTCCTTAGCTAAACTCAGCATTTTCTAACTTCCTGTAAATATTCGCTCACATGAAGCAGTTAATAGGTTTCCTCATGCAGAACATTCTTAGTCACCAATGGAAAAATTACTAAAAGATGGACTGCTTTCCTGTGGCCTTGGGATGAGTGCTGATCAGAATCCTTATGCACTTTCCATCTCCAGTTAACAACAGTCTTTAAAAGCACTGGTTTTGGAGCCACATGAAGTTGGATCCAGGAGTGATTTCATTTTGTTGTCTTATAGACTCCATGCCAGACTAGAGGCACAAACAATGTTATAGTGCTTTACATGCATTACAATCTAAGATCTTCAAAGTAGACTTGCTGGAAATATGCTTTACATATGCCATTTACAGCACCGTGTTAGAGATGAGGTAGCTGAGACTCAAACGGACAAGATCTGAGCTGTCTAATAGGAGAGCCACTAGCTATTTAAATTTAACTTTGTATTAAATAAAATCATGCAAAATTAAAATTTAGCCCCAAAGTCTTTCTCTAGCCACATTTTAAGTTCTTGTTAGGCATGTGTTTCTTGTGGTTACTCTATTGGACAATGCAGATTAAAATATTCCCTTGGTCTTAGGAATTTTTTTGGACCGTCTAACAAGGTCATTTAAATGTTAGAGATGCACTTGATAAGTTAGGCCTTCAATATTTCCCTGTAGCATTGTGCTCCAGAAAATAGCAGTGTGTAATTCAGAGTAGCTGCTCTCAAGCTTCTTGAGTAGTTGATGAATGAAATTATCCAGAATCAGGGTGAATATGTGAGCACTGTGGGATGGTGACGGGTGAGCATTTGAGACAGGGCTGCTGCAAGTCCCCAGATGTGGCCCAAGTTCACCTGACTAACTGATCAGGGCTCAGACCTATTTCTTACTTCACAGCCTTTTCCTTGGGAACATGAATATACTTCTCCAGTGTGCCTTAAAAATAAAGTGAAATTCTAATTGATTTCAAAATGATTTCAGCCACATCATTAAAAATAACTTGCTCATGCACTGATTTTATTTAACTTTTTTAGGTTGCATCCTTGATTTTATAAACTGATCAGTGATTGTGCAGACCTCTAGCAGGGATGGTTCTTGGTGGGTGGCATCTTCAGAAGCCCTCTTTACCAGCATCTCCTCCTGAGGCAGCAGCCCATGCATCTGCTCGAACATTCTCGTAACACTTCTCAAATTCAGAGCAGTCTCCAAACTGTGTAAGAAAAGCAGACGGAATATTTAGTGCAGTTGCTGGAGCCATAAAAGAAAAAAAATTAACCAAGCTTATTAGGCTCCCCGTTTCTTTTCTCCCATAAAGTTAGCAATTGGTAATAAATGCCATTCTGCTTTTTAATAGATGAATGGCTCAGATGTGATAAATCTACTGGCATTTTCTGGGGGAAACATATTTTACCCCAGACAGTTTTAGTAATGGGACTGTATTTTTTGAAGAAATGGTGAGGACACTTTGGTGAGGTTTAAACTCTTCAGACTATCGTGAGGGCCTGACCTGGGGAGATATGACCACCCTTGAAATCGGATTGCAAAGCCAGGGGAGAGCCCCACTTTTCAGTGGCTCTTTCTTGTTCATGTCACCTTGCTGGCAGAATCTCTATTTTTCACCAACTTTGTTTTTATTTTATCCTACACCTTACCCTATGATTAGGGACACATAAATATATTACTTCTATTTATTAGATAAGAAAAATAAGACTCTGGAGAGAGCAACTGGTTTTCCTGACTGAGCTCATACAACTAGTGAGTCAGTAATCCAAGATTTGGACCCAAGTACTTCGTTTCATTTCATTCAATTCAGCCTTGCCTGGCAAAGGTCAAAGAAAGTGCAGTGGCCCAGGAGTTAGGAAGGCTACATTCCAGCCATGGTGTTGCAACCATGCCAGCTGACCTGAGCAATGCCTGCCCCCCCCCCTTAAGGTTTTACTCACTATATACTAAGTTACAACTTGCCCAAGAGTAAATGGTTTTTAATGACATAAGGTTTTTAGTTACAAAACTACCAAAATCTCATGGAAACAGACAAACTAATTTCCCTACCCCCAGTTCTGGTTTTGACCCATTTCTTAAAAAAAATTTTCTGCGGTATCTTTTTGGACAGTCTCATATGTTCCACTGACTTCAAACTCCAGCAAGTTCTTAGACACTGATTCTGTATTTCCTTCCAAACATCTCTCTTTAGCTTCAGTCCATCTGAACATGAACACCTCATAGGGATCTGTACCTTAGTGTGTCTCAGATTAACTACCATCCCTCCTCTCCCATCCATCTCTACCCCCAGATTCTCCATTGGTGTCCCCTGTGGTCATCAGTGGAACCATGGCATATCCCATTACCAGTAAGGGAATGGTCTTAGGATCCTTATTCTGCACCACATCTAGTTAGCCTGCAGGTATTTTCAGTTTCCTCTACTTTATGAACATGCCAACCTCTCTTCATCCCAACAAGACCTGCCTTAGTCCAGACACTCATCATCTTTTGCCCAAATTGTCACAACTGGTCCTAAGCTTTGGGATTGTCACCTTCACCATTCCGTTTGAATCTACTTTTTTTGATCAAGTAACTTCAGATCTCTTTTTTCATGAGCTGTCTTTATTGAGGAATAGCTCTTGGCTGTGCAGATCTAAGCCTGATTTTCTGAAGTTCTATTAGCAGTTAGTATCCTTGAAGACATTCATTTTTTGCTTAAAGTGGCCAGTGTCTATTTCTATCACTGTTGTCTAAGAACCGTGGTGAATAGTTTGCAGTAATAAGTGTGAGTTAAGATTGGATCAAAGAGGGTTCATAGAAGGATAAAGCCCAAGGCAGAAGACTAAAGTGGAAGTTTGTAATCAGAATAAATATCTCTAGACCACCACTCATCGGGCTCGGTTGTTTCCCCAAAGATCTGAGAGCCTTTTGCTGAGTGCAAAAGTGTCCATCAGACACTTGTAGGCACACAGAGCTGGAGTGGGCCTGAGACATCAGACTGGGTTCTGCTCCAGGTGAGCCACTTACCTGAGCTTTGCCCCCTTCAGGTAGGCTGATGCATCATATTTGTTCAATTGAACATCTCTTTAGCAGGTCAACTAACGTCTCTAGCTCTACTTTTCCAATCTGCCTGTGAGAAGCTGGTAAATATTAAGGATGTACTTCACAGAGTGTGAAGGTAGAATTCCTGTAAAGAGCCATATTGCAATCATTTCTGCATTCTGAGGGTGGTAGGGAGCAGTGATAGAATTCATGCTTTTTTCTTATTTAATGGGACTTTGACTATGAAATATAAGTCTCATGGGTCTACTCTAAAATGGAGAGATTGATTAAAAGGATCTAAAGTTGTCATTTATAATAAAAGGATTTTTAGGTTATCCTGGAGGATTTTAGAAACTCAAAGGATGGGAGCCCGTAAGCTGGTGAGGATGATGGTTGGAAACTGGGTACTGGGGATGGGTGCAGGTATCAGGACAGAGGATCATTTGGGAAAATGCAGGTCTTAGACCTGATATGGAGCAGGTATGTACTCCAGGAGAGAATGGGCCTGGGAGGGCTTGCCTGATGAACTTTAGGAGCAGTAACATCTGAGAGCAAACTTCTTTTTTTTAATCTCATATTGCAGTTTTTTTCTTGTCCCTGGAGGTTACAGAAAAATCTGCCTCTAATAATAGCATTGTGTTTGGGCACTTTGTGGAATGAAGGTTAGAGGATTCTCTGCATGCTTGGGGTGAAGAGATGCAGAGGTGGAATGGGAACTAGCCAGGAGGCAGATGTGGATGGGAGGTGAAGGCCCCCTCCAAGAGGCTGCATACACCAGAAAGTCTTTCCTGCCCAGTACAGTCCTCAGGCAGATGCAAGAGGCCCTGTTTTCCCTTCAAAAAGAGGACTTGAGCCACTATGTTTAAAAATTAGAAGAAGTTACTTGTCCAGAAGAAGAAAGTAAGTGACATTTATGCCAGGCAGTTTACTGGTCTATTTACAAAAGATATATTGATTCCTCATCATGTGTCAGATAACTTTCATACATTATTTTTTGTAATCCTAATCTGGCATTATTTCATGTAATCCTAATCTTCCTCACCTGGCAGGTGAGGAAGCTGAGCTGTTGATGGATGGGGTGATAGTCCCAGGTCAGACAGGTTCCATGAGTATTTCACAGTTGATAATGTATGAGAGGTTCTTGGTCACTGTAAAGCCCTGGGAAATTTGAGGATCTGCTGCTATAGTTTTTTTTTTTTTTTTTTTTAGTTTTCTGAGTGATGAACAAGGCCAAGAAAAAACCAACAAAGGCACTGTGGTCACTACCTGGACCACAGTGTTATTAATACCATGAACCATCACTGCAGCTCACTGGAATTTTATTGAATGCTTCACAGCCACTTTTGTAGGGTGGGGTTGGCTAGTGTGGCTTCATTTGCAATTAAACCATTTGTTGTAGGTCTGGAAGTTAGTGTTCTCTCCACCCATCCCTTCTACCTGATATGGGCTAGTTATGTCCTCCAAAAAGATGTCATAATGTCTCCCTCTGGTATCTGTGACTGTAGTCTTATTTGGAAATAGGGTCTTTGGACATGGCATTATGTTAAATAAGGTTATTATGGTGGGCTCAAGTCCAATATGACTTGTGTCCTTTTAAGAGGAGACACAAGGAAAATGCCTTGTGAATACAGAGGCAGACACTGGAGTAGCAGCTGCCAGTCAAAGAATACCATGAATTGCCAGTCACAGCCAGAACCTATAAGAGATGAGGGAGGAGACCATCTAGTCCGAAGGAGTATGGCCTTGCTGACAACTTGGTTTTGGACTTCTGACTTCCATATTTGTGAGATAATAACTTTTGTTGCTTTAAGCCATCCAGTTGTCGTATTTTGTTATAGCAACCTCAGGAAACAAATACACTATTATTATGGTTTGAATGCAGAATATCTCCTGGAAGAGCTTATGTATTAATGCAAAAATATTCAGAGATGAAATGACTGAACTATGAGTGTTCTAATTTCATCAGGGATAATTCCATTAATCTATTAATGGATGTCAAGGTAGGCCTGGTAGGGGTAGGGTGTGACTGAAGGGGGTAGATCAGTGGGGATCTGGATTTGGGAACTATATATAGTGTCTAGGAAGCTTCTCCTCATACTTTTTTTTTTTCCTTTCGGGCCTCTATGATGTGAAAGCAGAGTCCCTACCACCATGCTCTCTTTCTGCTCTTTACGACCATGCCCTGAACTCCACAGGCCCAACAGGGACCGAAACCATTAAAACCTCCAGAACTGTGAGCAAATAAATCTTCCTTCCTCAGAGTCGTGGTCATAAGGTATTTTGAGTTCACAGCAGTGCAAATGCTGACAGAAACACATACCCTAAATCACTTCAGGCTGGACAAGCTCAGCTCCTGAATTTCTCATCCATTACCTGCAAAGATCTCTTCCATTTATTCACTCATGTGCATGGCAGTACTAGACATTTAATAAGAAATAACAAACTGTATTCTCAGATGAGTTTCAAATTAGGGAACCAAGAAATGCACACAGGAAAGGGGTAAAGGAGACAGTGAGTAGAAGACGTCTCTGGGCCGGTCCTGAGCAGGTCAGTATTTAGTATCAGGAGGAGTCACTGTGGACAAGTCCAACTGAGGCAGATGACCTGTCACAGGCTCTGGGAAGAGAGTGGCTGAGTTAGAGGCTCAGCTCCTCCTCTTTCTGTTTGCAGTCTCTCTGAGAGACCTTCCTTCTCTCAAACTTTCACATCTTCTGTTTATTTTACTCATTGGCCTTAGTTTCTACATGATCTAATTCATTTTTTTAAAATTTAGAAATCTTGGCATGGTTAGGCCAGACACTTCTCTGTGGTAGGGGTTATCCTATGAGTGGTAGGAAGTGTAACAACATCCCTGGTCTTTACCCACCAGATGCAGCATCAGTCTTCCTAGGCATGACTGTAAAATATATTTACAGACATTGCCAAAGTCCTCAGGGGCAGAGGAGGGGAGAAGTCATCCTTGGAGGAGAAGCTTTGGTTTCAGGATTGTCTTCTGTGGCAGGGATTTTGTTTGTTCTTTTTTTAACTGACTTTCTAGTGCCTATTAAGGCATGTTGACAGTGTCACTATGTAAACATGGGTTATCAGGCCAACAAAAGTACTACTGCAGAGTTAAGTCTGCTGTTTTGTGGTAACTCTGGGGAGAAACATCCCATCTCTGGCTGGAAGACACCCCAGGAGAGGCAGCTCCAAGGAACTGGCATGTGAGTGGAAATCTATAGCACGAGCAAGCTTTATTCTGGCCAGCGGTGGGCAGGGGCCATTCCAGGCAGAGGATTGGCTCTGGGAAGGGGGAGGAGGAGAGATGGGGGTTCAGATGCTGGTAAAAGATAGGGGTGAAGGAACTTCTCAGAGAGACTGTGAGGCATTGTTTAGGATGGAATCCTAAGGACCTGGAGAAAGGCAGTGGCAAAGAGATTGGATTGCGCTCTAAGTTGTCTGATTAGAAGTTATTCTGAAGTTATTAATATATCTGATTATTTCCTTGATTTGTGCTCTTGGCTGACAGATTAGTGCTTTATGAAATGCCATTACTCCTATAGCTCAAAATTTTCTATTTTTACTTTTACTCAGCAGCTATCATGTCTGATCATTTTTACATTAATTGCACATAACACTGCTTTGCTTTAAATATATTATTTTTAAGCATTTTGTTTTACAGTTCACTTCACAGATAGAAATTCTGTAGACAGTGGTCATAAATCTCTCTTGAAAGAAAGCAGAAGTTGTCTGTTTTAATTTCATATCAATTTCCTACTGCTTGGGAAAAGTTCTAGGAAGAAAAAAACTTTTCAAGCATTTGCTATTGTCCATGTTTTATTCTACTAGTTGGTTGCTGTTTTTAAGTGGAATAGATTAATTTCAAAGTACATTTGTTTGACATTAGGATTTGAAGATTTGTTTTGGGATAAAATGAAAGAATTTTTTTTAGTTTTACTCAAGATTTTGAATAGAAATAGCAATTTAATTTTGTGATGTGACCAAAAACATGACAGCAATGGGATTAAAAAAATAGTACAGGTTATGAAACAATAGATTAGCTAGAATCTAACTTCTGTACTCACTAGGTCTGTGGTTAATTAAGTTGTATTAATCTCTCTGTCTCAATATTTTTTAACCTACACAGTGACAAGAGAATGTAACCAATCACCTCAAAAGCTTAGTTCTATGAAAGATCAACAACAATCAGTTATTTTACTCATGTATTTTTTTTTCCTTTTGGGCAAGGATCAACATGAATGTCTTTTTTCTGGTTCTCATGGCAACAGAAGCAATGATGAGACTGGAATTTCAGGATGCCTTTCCAAGGTAATCCTCTCATCAGGCTGGTGAGTTGGCATTGACTATAGTCAGGGACTTAATCTGAGTGTGAAAACCAAGGTATCTGCACAAGAACCCCATAGACTGGTGGCCCTAGCATCATTGGATCTCTTAGATGACTAGGCTTCACTGAGAAAGAATGTCCCCAGAGAACTAGTCAGACTTTTTATGACTTAACTTTAGAAGTCAAAAAGCATCACTCTGACATATTAATAAAAGTAGTCACATGCCTGCACAGATTCAGGTGGTGATGTAGAGACTATGTCTTGATGGGAGAGGAGGAAAAGTCACATCGTGGAGGAGCATGTGCAACAAGAGATATTATATAGTTTGTCACAACAAGGAATATAAACATGGCGCGTTGTGTAGATTCGACCATAAAATAAATACTCAGTAACTAGGAAACATTAGTACTTCTATTAATTATCATAAATAGTGCTACTTAAACCAGGTTTTAGTTAGGTATTAGTTCTATTCTTGCTTGTAGGTTAAGCTCTCTTTCTCCAGGTCTGGGGATTGTCTCCCACCCTACCAAAGGCTCATCTTTTATCCTGGTATCATCTCATACCTAGCAGTCATCTCTGTTACCTCTCTCTGCTTCATGCCCCTTTCTTTCACAACATATATCTACTCTAGCACCAAGTTCCCTTTCTACTGCCTTTCCCAAAGCTCAGGAATCTCCACTTTCTACCATTTCGAGAGCCAACACCATAGTCTAAGCTGCCTTCAACTTTTGCCTAAAATTCTTGTTTCTTTGCCTCTAAGTTGGGCTTCCTCCCATCATCATCTCCACACTGTAGCATCTGCTTGAATTTGGTTCATGCTATCATAAAGCACTCCAATTATATATGGCTTTCACTTGGATTTGACTAAAACCACCACTGGACCTACATGCAGGAGCTGGCTTCTCCTGCCTCTCAACTTCACCTTCTGTCAGATCTCACCTTCCACCCTCTCCCACTGGGTTTCAGCCAGGCTGGACTTCCTTCTGGAACTGGACAGAATTCCATCCTTCGGCCACAGAGCCTTTCCATGTAATTTCCATCCTTTGGCCACAGGGCCTTTCCATCCTTAGTCCAGATGCTACTTTTCCTGAACTCTACATTAGACCAGTTGCTCCTATTCATCACTTTCATAGTGCTTTTATTGTTGATAGTGTAGGTTGGTCTGAACTACCAGAATACCAACTTCAACTGGCTTTTATAATAATAAGATGCAGTATTTGACATAAGAATCACCGAGCTAGGAAAAGTGCACAGAGTTGTTTGTTTCTGTGGCTTAACAATCTCCCGAAGTTCTTTCTCTTATAATGTTCTTTAAGTTTTAAGAACATTATAACTTATAAGTTATAATGTTATAAGTTTATAATGTTATAAGTTATAACATTATAAGTTTTAAGAATAAGTTATAAGTTATAACATTAAAAGTTTTAAGTTTTCCCACATTAACTTCAGCCCAAGATAGACTCATGTTCACAATGAAACTGCCAGCAGGAAAGGACCCAAAATGCTTCCTTGTTTCCATTCATCCAGCCCTAGAATATCAATGTCACACTTCAGTATGGTCGGACCAACACAGATCATGTTGCAAACCACTCCTTAGGCTGATTTTAGCTGTCATAAAAGTATCATAGTGTGATTGATATTGAAGAATCCACAAACAGAGATTGAAGATGAACACTCAGGGATGCAGATGAGAAGTAGAAACCCAATTGGCCTTAAGTTTTCCAGTTTAGGTATGGAGCTCAGCCGCCACACCTGACTTACTATTTGAGGGGTGTGGGGACCAAAACAAACCAAACCTTTGTTTTTTAAGCTACTATTGACATTTTTATTGGATTTTTAAATTCTCACAGCTGCATGCCTGCCTTGTTTAAAGCCACACATGTACTAAGAGAAGAGCTGAGCTTCAAATATAGGCTTATTAATACCTAAAGCTTACAGTTTCTTGTTCCATAATATAGAGAATCATGGTAAAGAAATAGAGCCCAATACTGCTATACAGAGGACTCTCTCATTAACTATTTAATTACTCTCAGATATCTTTCCCCTGCAAACGAGGGATAAATGCTTCATTTGTAAATCAGCTTCTTTTGCCCAGGGGCATGTAGTTCCCTGAATAAGAGCCAGATTAATTCAGTTTGCAGCATTTCAGTAGACAGCGAGATGCCTCTGGCCTGAAGTAATGAGCTGGTGAAACATACACGCTTTTTCTTGTTTCTTGTCAAATGACTTCCAACCCTTCTACGCCAAAGATGCCTCTTTTTAACTCCTTGAAGGTACAATATGTTGTGAAATATTTCATTAACTAAACTACTCTTGTTAATAAAAATTTGATCTATTTTCTCACTTAAATGTAATAAAATGCACATATAACTGCTAATCATAGTTTCTGGTGCACATGAGTGGTGTTAGCACACTGAATTGGTTCTAACTTCACTTAAAAAGATAAGGAAACTTTGGTTTGACTGTATATCCTTAAATATTAAGATTTTAAGGCCAAATAGGCTTAAATATATATCTTAAATGTCCAATAAATTAATTTTTGGTTACTCTTGTGGGGTCCTATGGGTTTCTGAAGACCCAGGTTGATCATCTCTGATGTAGTGTCTGGTAGCTCATACCTCAGGAAGCTAGTTGGCTCCCCTCACAATGGAGGGTGAGAAGAGTTTTCCAGTCAGAAGATGGGTTTGATTTTGCTGCACACTCATTTTGGTGCCGTAAGTTCTGGATGTCTTAAGACCATCTGCCTCCCAGTGCTCCTAACTGCCTGTCTGGAGTCTTAGCTACTCATGGTTCCTGAATAACAACTGTGGAGTACTTAGGAGCTCATCTACAAAGAAAAGTGAGATCTAGAATTGGTCTTGCTATGGGTCCAGAATTCCTGCCATGTACCTTGTGAATTGTTCCATAGCTTTTCTTTCTACCATTTACCACATTCCTCATGATTCTGTTTGAACAAACATTTACTGAGCACCTACCCTGAGCCAACACAGTATCAGAAACCAAGCAACACAGATAAATACAATCCTTGTTTCCAACTGAGCTTCTGCATTGATAATAGGTTTTATCCTCATTTGAAAAGTTGGCCCAAATCTTGATAGGACTTCTGAGGTGCTAATATACTAATGCTAGTCTCACCTGTCCTTCTAATAGAGTTGGATCCCTCTTATCTCACCCTTAGCCATTGGTGTATCTTTCTAGAGCCCACATAGAGTACCCATCATCTCATCCCTGCAGACTCTGCCTTTGGGCTGCAAGGGGTCCTACTGCCACATACTTCCTACAGGTTTGTTGTCCTTTGTATCTTTCTTCTACATGATGACTTCCTTCCCACCAGACTATAAGCATCTAGAGATCAGGTCTACATTTATTTTCATATCATTGCATCATGCCTAGAACATGGCAAATGTTAGATATTGGTGACCATCTCTGATGAATGGAAGGAGATAGTGCTTGAAGAAGCAAGAGAAACTTTGAAAAGAGAAGGTAGAGAGATCCAAAATGTCGACTGAGGGACACAGCACTTCTCAGTAGCTGAAATAAATAAATTTCAACTACTTAGAAAGCAGTGTCTTAACCAACAAAACAAATGCATCCCAAGAACCAAAACAGATCCAGGTACCTTGGCGGAAGGAATCCAGAAACCCTGAACTCGAGATCCACTGAAGAAGAAGAAGAAGAAGAAGAAGAAGAAGAAGAAGAAGAAGAAGGAGGAGGAGGAGGAGGAGGAGGAGGAGGAGGAGGAGGAGGAGGAGGAGGAGGAGGAGGAGGAGGAGGAGAAAGATTGGGCACCAGACCTGCTGCAGACACAACTGGGCCGCCCGCCTGTGCCATCACGGGCTGCAGGCCCAAACTGCATTCCCTAGTCCTGACTGATACCACAATATCGTGGCAAAATAACCCGAGACTGAAAATGGTCATAGAGCCTCATCTTAAGCAGCAAGCGGTGCCCATGCCAGAATCCTGTGCACCCACAAAAGACGGGACCACAGCAGCACAGGGAGTCCCACAGATGCCTGGATCAAGGAAGCCAAGTATCTGAGTATGTCCAGGGAAGCTTCAGGTTCTAGCGTGCGCCCCAGGTTTGGCACCGGCCCTGGGAGTCTATCCCATGCCTCAGAACCCAGCACTGTTCTCGTGTGCCCTGTCTGCACCCCAGTATCCCCACTCATTGCCTTGCCTGCCCCACCCCCACCCCCACCCCTAAACTCTGCGTTCACCTTCTGCGCCTAGACCCCGCACCCTGCCAGAGCCCACACACTTACCTTGCCAGCCCGGCCTGCTTCCCAGGCAGCCAAAGCTCTGTGTGCCTGAGAGATTTCCTCAGGTCCCCAGCCCACACAATGTGCCCAGCACCAGCGTGTATGCCCACCACACACTCTGGACCCTAGTGCTACTGTCGTGCGCCCCGCCGGAGCCAGAGACCATTGCTGGACCCTGTGCTGCGCTTGTGCCTCCAGACCCATGTGCACCCATCCCGCACACCTGGCCCACCGCTGGGTGTTTGTGCCTGCCCTGCAGCTGGAGACTCGGTTCTAGACTAGTGCACAGCCCTGTGCAACCTGGTGGAGCCTAGGACCAGGCACTAGGCGTCTGTACCCACTCACGCTGGGGTCCAGTAATAGCAGTGCACCCAGCCTACACTCTGGGAACTGGCAGTGCTCTGGCAGTAAGAGTGTGTCCAGGGACCAGCAACTCTTTGCCCAGGGTGCATCTTGGGACCACACAGGCTAGCCCAGTTAGAATTTCCAGAGACATAGGAAAATTCATCGAGACGCAATACCTGCACAGGGCATCAGGGGGAGGTAACAAGTCTACTTTGGACATCCTCCACCCCTGCTGTAGGGAAGCACAGGCCTGAGTCTAGGGTGGTGAGTGCAGAGGCGCTGACTACAGGTTGGAAATACACAGAACCTGGGAATTGTACAGAATTTATTAACAGTGACACCAGACATCCTGACACTGAAACCCAAAGCAGTCAAAGGAAAGAAAGGTGTCCAAACACCCAGAGAGCGACTTAAGAAGATGAAAATAGAGTACAGAGAAAATTAAGAGACATTGGATTATATTCTGAAAGCTACTACAGCAATCAGACATTCAAATATTATATGGACCTGACCCCATATTTGTAAATAAGTAGGACTGTTTTTTTCTTTTGCTGTTGATGTTTTGTTTTTTAATATTGCTTTTGTTTTGTTATGGTTGTTGCTGTTTTGTTTTTTTTCCCCATCCTTTTTTAACTTTTCCTTGTTGTTTTTATATATATTTGATAGTTTTCTTTGTTTTCTGGTTTCACACAGTCACTAGTTTCTTTTATTTTATTCTTGTCCTGTTTCCCTCTTTCTCCCTCTTTCCTTTTTTCTTTTTCCTCTTTTGTTTGGTTTTTTACTTTGATTACATAAGTTAGTCTTGGGATCTTGTGTTGATATTTTATTTATGTTTGTTTGCTCTTTCCCCACCCCTCTTACAAACTTCCCCACACTAACCTATCTACTCTTTTCCCCCAAAACTTTTTCCCATAATATACCTCCTTGTTTAATATTCAAAGTATTTCATATCTCCATACTTACTCTACTAACTACAAGAGTCCTACTAATTAACTCTCTCTCATTCTCAGCAAGATATTACCTTATCATACTTAAAGTCTTTCTCAACCTAAACATATCCTCTACCTAATCTGACTCCTATACCCATCACCCCAGCTCCTCCCTCATTACCCAACCCTCAACATTGGAAAAGCACTGCTGACTTGCAGATACCTCTAAACTCCTAATACTAAGATTGGACTAAACATAATACTCACAAATGATGGGTAGAAATAAAAAAAAAAAAACAGGACAGAGAACACTGAAGATATGAGAACCAGGAATAAGAGACAACAAAAATCACAAATACTGACCTACAAGAAATGCAAGAAGGGGAGTTCAGAATCTTGATCTACAATATGATGAAAGGCTTTAAAACAAGTCTATAGGAAATGAAAGAGGAAATTGAAGCACTAAGAAAGAATCAGAAAGAGGTCTAGAATGAAATGAAAGAGTCAATAAATGAAGTGAAGACAGCAATAGAAAGAAATTCTAGAAGATTAGATGAAATGGAAAATAGAATATCACTGTTAGAAGACAGTTCATTCAAAAGCAAAAACACAGTCAACAGCATACAGAAGTCAATACAGCAACAAAACCTAAGCATCCAGCAACTATGGGCCAATATAAAGCGTCCTAACCTATGGATAAAAGGCATTGAAGAAGGGATAGAATTACAGGCCAAGGGCATCTGTAATCTCTTCAAAGAAATAATTTCAGAGAATTTTCCAACCATGGAAAGAGACTTGGATCTTCATGTTCAGGAGACATACAGAACACCACTAAGACAAGATCAAAGAACATCCCCACGTCATATAATAATCAAAATGACCAACATAGACATCAAGGAAAGAATCTTAAAAGCAGTGAGAACAAAAGGATGAGTAACACATAGAGGCAAAACAATAAGAATCACTCCAGACTACACATCCCAGGTCATGAATGCCAGGAGAGACTGGTATGATGTGATCCAGACTCTGGAAGAAAACAACTTCCAACCCAAACTGCTATATCCAGCAAAACTATTATTCAACATAGATGGAGAATCAAAAGTATTTCAGGATAAGCAGAACCTCAAAAAATTCATAAATTCTAAGCCAACACTAGAGAAAATACTTAAAGAAATAAACCATAAAGAAGAAAAAAGAAGCAAACTCCAGAACCAGAGAAGAGATGAAGTTGATCAGCAGGGAATCTAAATGCAAAGAAACAATACTATATCCAACAGAAGACAGAACACAAAATGACAGGAAATAACCAATACATTTCAATAATAACAATGAATGTCAAGGGACTTAACTCTCCAATCAAAAGGCAGACTGGCAATGAGTATTAAAAAATATAATCCAAATATATGCTGTTTGCAAGAAACACACCTTACAGCAAAACACATTCATAGACTGAAAGTGAAAGGATGGAAAAAGATATATCATGCCAATGGGGACCAAAAATGGGCAGGAGTAGCAATACTGATATCCCCAAAAAACAGATTTTAAGCTAAAACACATCAGAAGAGACAAAGAAGAGCACTTCCTTTTATTAAAAGGAACAATCCACCAAGAAGATATAATGATAGTAAATGTTTATGCCCCAAATGTGGGTGCAGCCACATTTGTAAAACAAACACTCTTGGACATAAGATCTCAAATAGATCCAAATACAATAATAGTGGGAGACTTCAATACAGCTCTCACACCACTAGATAGACCTTCAAAGCAAAAGATGAGTAAAGACTCTGCAGAGCTGATGAAAACTATAAACAAAATGGGATTAATAGACATATACAGAATATTTCAACCAGGAAAAATGGAATACACATTCTTCTCAGCAGCCCATCACACCTTCTCCAAAATAGATCACATTCTGGGGCACAAAGAAAGCACCAGCAAATTCAAAAGATGTAATATAATTCCCTGCATCTTTTCAGACCATAATGGAATGAAAGTAGAAATCAACAACAGGAAACCCAAAATAAACTATTTAAATACATGGAGATTGAATGATACACTCTTGAACGACGAGTGGGTAAGAGCGGAAATTAGGGGAGAAATAAAGAAATTTATGGAATTAAATGAAAATAGAGAAACAACTTACCAAAATCTATGGGACATGTTGAAGGCAGTGTTGAGAGGAAAGTTCATAGCATTGAGTACCCACATAAGAAGAACAGAAAGCCATCAAACAAACAACCTAATGACACGACTTAAGGACCTAGAAAGACTGCAACAGTCTAATCCCAAAGCCATCAGAAGGCAAGAAATTATTAAAATCAGAGCAGAAATAAATGAAATAGAAAACCAAAAAAAAACCAATTAAAAGAATCAACAAAACAAAAAGCTGGTTCTTTGAGAAGATTAATAGGATTGACAAACCCCTGGCCAACCTAATCAAAAGAAAGAATCAACTCAAATTACTAAAATCAAAAAAAGGATTATTAGAAACTTTTTTGAGAATTTATACTCAAACAGACTGGAAAACATGGAAGAAATTGATAGATTTCTAAGCACATATAACCTACCTAAACTGAACCAAGAGGACATAGCAAACCTAAGCCAACCAATAGCAAGCAAAGAAATAGAAACATCAATCAAAATTCTGCCAACAAAAAAAAGCCCAGGCCCCGATGGGTTCCCAGCTGAATTTTACAAAACTTTCAGTGAAGAACTAATGCCAATATTTCACAACTTGTTCCAGGAAATTGAAAGAGATGGAATTCTTCCTAATTCCTTCTATGAGGCCAGTATCACATTAATCCCCAAACCAAATAAAGATACTTCAAGAAAGGAAAATTACAGACCAATATCCTTAATGAACATAGATACAAAAATTCTAAACAAAATACTAGCTATACACATTCAAAACCATATCAAGAGAATTGTACACCATGACCAAGTTTGTTTCATCCCAGAAAAGCAAGGCTGGTTCAACATATGCAAATCAATACATGTTATTCACCACATAAATAGAACTAAGAACAAAAAGCACATGATCATTTCAATAGATGCTGAAAAAACATTCGACAAAATCCAACACCCATTTATGTTAAAAATACTGCAGAAATGCCAGGCGTGGTGGCACATGCTTGTAATCCTCGCACTTGGGAGGCGGAGACAGGAGGATCGCGCAGGTTCGAAGCCAGCCATGCTGGCGTAAGAGACACTGTTTCAAAAATATAAAATAGGTCTGGGAGTGTAGCCCAGAGGTAGAAGGGCTTCCAGGAACCCCAGTACCACTAAAAAAAAAATACTGCAGAAAGTTGGAATAGAAGGAACATATTTCAACATCATTAAGGCTATATACAATAAACCCAAAGCCAACATCATATTGAATGGAGAAAAACTGCAAGAATTCCCTTTAAAATCAGGCACAAGACAAGGATGCCCATTATCACTTCTTCTCTTCAATATAGTCCTTGAGACTCTTGCCACAGCAATAAGACAAGAGAAGGAAATCAAAGGAATTCAAATAGGAGAGAGGAGCTAAAACTATCCTTATTTGCAGATGATATGATTCTTTATCTAGAAGATCCAATGAACTCAACCAAAACACTTTTGGAGCTGATTAACCAATTTAGCAAAGTTGCAGGATACAAAATCAACCTAAAGAAAGCAGTTGCTTTTCTTTATGCCAACAATGAATCCACAACAAAATAAATAAAGAAAACTATTCCATTTACTATAACCTCTAAACCAATAAAATACCTAGGAATAAACCTAACCAAAGATGTAAAAGACCTCTACAGAGAAAACTACAAAACATTAAAGAAAGAAATTGAAGAAGACCTTGGAAGATGGAAAGATCTCCCTTGCTCATGGATAGGCAGAATAAATATAATCAAAATGGCCATACTGCCAAAAGTGATCTAGATTTAATGCAATCCCCATTAAAATACCAACAACATTTTTCATAGACCTGGAAAAATCAGTTATGAATTTTGTATGGAGAAGAAAAGACCCAGAATAGCCAAAGCAATTTGCAGCAACAAGAACCAGGCAGGAGGCATCACAATCCTGGACTTAAAATTATACTGTAGAGCAATAGTAGTAAATACAGCATGGTATTGGCACAACAATAGGCAGACTGACAAGTGGAACAGAATAGAAGACACAGAAACAAACCCACACATCTATAGTGAACTGATCTTTGACAAAGGGGCCAAACTCATACGCTGGAGAAAAGACAGCCTTTTCAACAAATGGTGCTGGGAGAACTGGCTATCAATTTGTAGAAACTTGGATCTGAATCCTTACTTCTCACCATGCACAGGGATCAACTCGAAATGTATCAAAGACTTGGAAATTAGACCAGAGACTGTGAAGATATTAGAGAAAGGCATAGGATCTACACTTTGACATATAGGTACAGGGAGTCACTTTCTCAATAAGACTTCCAAAGCACAGGGAATTAAAGCAAAAATTAATAAATGGGATCTCTTCAAACTAAAAAGTTTCTTCTCATCAAAGGAAACCATCAAGAACTTAAAGAGGAAGCCTACAGAATGGGAGAAGATCTTTACCAACCACCACTCTGATAGGGGGCTAATATCCAGAATATACAAAGAGCTCAAAAGACTCTACACTAGCAAAACAAACAACCCAATCAAGAAATGAGCAACTGAAATGAATAGACATTTCACAAAAGAAGAGATACAAGTGGCCAATAGATACATGAAAAGATGTTCAGCATCACTAGCCATCAGGGAGATGCAAATCAAAACTATGCTGAGATTCCCTCTAACCCCAATCAGAGTGGTAAACATAAAGAAATCAAACAACAATTGCTGGTGAGGATGTGGGGAAAGAGGAACTCTTTTACACTGTTGGTGGGAGTGCAAAGTAGTTCAGCCACTATGGAGATCAGTATGGAGATTCCTTAGAAACTGGCAATAGATCCACCATTTGATCCAGCTATACCAGTCCTGGGTATCTTTCCAAAGGGGTTGAAATCAGAGAACTACGTTAACATATGCATACCCATGTTCATAGCAGCACAGTTCATAATAGCCAAACTATGGAACCAACCTAGGTCTCCATCAACAGATGAGTGGATTGCAAAATTATGGGAAATACACACAACGAAATTCTATTCAGCTATAAAGAAAAATAAAATAATTTTATTTTATTTTATTAAGATGGAAGGAACTAGAGAACATTATGTTAAGTGAGATTAGTCAAGCACAGAAAGAGAAGGGACATATGTTTTCTCTAATATGTTCAAGCTAGGGAGTAGTGGGAATACCAGAGGGATTCCAGAGGATGGAGGGGAAATCTCAGCAAAGCTTGAACGGAAGGATAGGAGAGGAAGAAAGCTGAGGTTGTTCAATGGAGGAGCTACATATGAATATGTGTAATAGTATAAATACAACATGATTAACCTGGACATCCTCTATTCGGGGGGGAGTGAAAGGGAGGGGGAAGGGCATGAAGCACAATGTAAATGTACACCACTCTCAATATGTTCCACTTATAAAAAAATAAAAACCAAATTAAAAAAAAGAAAATAAAAGAAAAGAGAAGGTATATTAGACAAGATTTGCTAGAATAACAGAACTCACAGCATGTATATGTGGTAAAATAGAATTTACCAAGTCAGCATACAGTACAAAGCAGTGTGGTTCCAAGGGGCTTCCTATGCGTGGAGAGTTGGAGGAATCAGCTGCTAGTCAAGTGGTCCAACAGCTGGAACCTCAGAACAGTAGTAATAGGTGATGCAGTCTCAGTCCAAAATGGAAAGGTCAGGAAAGTCTCCCAAGTAACAATGGAGAATGACCGGTTTAAAAATATGATATCCCAGGTGAGGACAGATGTGTTTTCCTCAGGAGGAACCACAAATACTTTCATGTAGCATTCTACTTCTTTTTATCCAGGTCCTGTGAATATCAGAACAATTCTGCTCTTACTCAGGGCAGGATATCCCTTTCAATCTGCCCTTCCATTAGCCAATCATCTCATCAACACACCCAAAGTCACAGAATCTTAGATATTTCAAAATCCAGTCACATTGGCAATCCAGATTAACCATCACAAGAGCTAGGGACTTGGTAGTTTGGTGAGGGTAAGAGTTGGCCATCATGTCTGTTAAGCCACCTGGGGTGACAGAAGCCAAAGGGAAGCTATGGGACAAATAGCATCACTATGCTCAGGTCAGCCCCAGAATGAGTAATGACCAGGCAGGTGGTTATCAGGGACAGCAGCAGTGGGGACGGAGGGTTGTGCAGCTGAGCTTCAGAAAATAGAAGAACAGAGGGCACAGGATGACATCAGGGAGCCGAATGCTGGCCACAACTTGGTGGAACATGAAAGGACATGTTAGCAATGAGCAGATTATGTGAGAGATGACTGCAAAGAGGTCAGTGCTCTTGGGAAAACCTAGGTAAGGAAAGAGTGGCAGGAGTCTTAGGAAAGAGGTGTGGTGCTTGGTGTCAGCTAGCTCTGTCGGGGACTCCAGTGCTCCCTCCTTTTCCAGTCTCAGGCCTCATGCAGCACTAAGGGCTTGTCTTGCTCCCCTCCCTCTTCTTTCCCTCTCTTAGACTGTCTTCTGACCTTGGCTGTGGGCTCTGACCTTGAAAACAGCCTCAACTCTCTGGTCCCTGAAAAGGCTACTTTCACAGTTCTCCACCTGGTCTTATCTCCCCAGCTAGAACCTTTACTTGATTTACTTACTGACATTTCACACTGATGTGCAAGGAATCATCAGTCCAGTTCTGAGCAAACACATGACTCAAATGTTTTTTGAAGAATATGTGGAGGAGGAAGAATAAGGAAGGAAATAAAGAAACAAGAAAAAAATGAGAAAGGGAAGGTTTTAGTCATGTCAGTCATGAAAGCGCCTACCAGGCTCACTTTGGTTTTGTTTGTTTTAGAAAATGACTGGAGGCCATTATGTTTGAACGCTCCCATTGTCGAGTCTGCTGAGAATTCAAACAGGGCCGACCTCTGGAGACTTCTCTTTCTTCAGTTCCTGAGATGGAAAAAAATAAAAGTCTGAATCTTATTAAGCAGATCCCCAGGACTTGGATAGAAAGAATAATAAAAAAAAAGCCACAATTTTGTGTTCAAGCATGAGAAGGAAAAATAACTTCAGAGTCAGCCAGACATACTTTGGAATTCACAGCAAGATATATCTAGAATATATGTGCAGGCGGGTGTGTGTGTGTGTGTGTGTGTGTGTGTGTGTGTGTGTGTGTGTGTTCATCTCCTGGCAGACAAACTGTTTGCATAAGAAGGCAATATTTTTTCTATCAAAATAAGGGGAAAAAGTTAACAAATGACCTTTAAGATGGTACGGACATGTTTGAACACCCCAAGCTCCTGCCAGGAAAATACTCTCCCCTGCATATCCCAATATTGCACACTTTTAGGGTGTGACCTGGAGGGCTTCTCTGAACCATCTAACATTCTCTTCCTTTTTAGCACCTCCCTATCCTATAGTGTCTATGCCATTTAATCAAACACAGCTGTCTTAGTCAGTTTGTGTTATTGTAACAAAATAAATAGTAGAGGCTGGGTGGCTTATAAGTAACAAAAAATGTATTTCTCCTGGTGTTGGAAGCTGGTAGTCTGAGATGAGAGTGTGGGTATGGACAGGGTCTGCTGAGGGCCCTCTTCTGGAGTTGCAGATGGTAACACAATTCCTCATTGTGTTTTAAGTTGGCAGAAAGAGGGCAAGAAAGCCATATGAGGCCATGTTTATAAGGATCCCACTCATGAGAGTTTTACCCTGAAGACCTAATCAACTCGTGAAGGCACTGCCTTCCAGCTGTCACCTTGGGGGTCAGGATTTCAATACAAAAATGTGGAAAATGGTGGTGGTGGGGATGTTGATTCCATCTCAGAGGCTGTCCCACACGTCTAGGTTTTGAACATTTTGGGGTTGCCACTGACTTTCTCAAGTCTGACCTTCTTAGCTATGATTCCCACTACACTGATCTTCCTTAAATACAAATCAGGTCTGTCTTTTGGTTCTTTATAGTGAAGCTTGTAAAACATTATCACAGGCTTGTGCAATGACAGAAAATACAGTGCAGATGAATAATACCAGGTACAGTTGTACTAGCAGTCTTAGCACCAACCCCTCTACCCTCTACTCTCCTGTTTTTTTAGTCCTCAACTGAATCTGGGTGTGATGCCAGTAAGAGATCTCTCTTACTACCTTTGAGGGGAGTGGCCAAAATATGTGGGTTTTCTTGGCCTAGGTCCAAAGCCTTAATCTTCTAAAGGCTTTGAAAGAAAATAACCAAGGATTCCTCTAAGTTCAAGGCCCCTTTTACCCAACCAGGAATACACTTCACAGTATTGAATGGCTTCTCATTGTTTTGTGTCTCAGTATTTTGGGAGAGAATCTCTTCATCTTCTTCTTCCTCCTCCTCCTCCTCTTCCTCCTTCTCTTTCTCCTCCTCTTCTTCCTCTTCCTTTTACTCCTTCTGGTACTGGGTATCTCGGGATTGAACTCATGCGCATTCTACCTCCAAGCTATACCTGTAGCCCTTTTTTTCTTAAAATAAGATCTCACTAAGTTGTTTAAGGGCTCACTAAGTTGTTGTGTGGTAAAGTGAGCCTAGCCCTTAACTTCAGTAATGCCATGATATTACTCTAGGTGACCCCAGGGCACTAATGTTCATCACCAGGTACCTTGCTAATCACACATAACTACTCATTCGGCTTTTGTAACTCATGCTTGGCTTACACCTGCAGAGCAACAAAGCCCACTAGGAACTTTCTATCCTTAAGACAGTCAAAGATGGACAATAGGAGGGACAGACACGGGTTGTTGAGCTCCTGCACAATGCTGTTTCTGGCATTTGTGCTTTCCGCTTAACTTGAACACCTGCTGAAAGAAATTGTTGATTGTCTATTCTGAGGGAATCTAAACTCTTCAATCCTGAGCTTGTAATTTTGATGTATGAAAAGAGCCTTGAGAAATGGCTCGGGGCTTCACTTAGGACTAAAGACCCTGCAGTGTAGTCACTGGCTGGCTAATAAAGACTTTCTATTTGGCTTAAACTAAGTCTGAATGGTCTTCTCTGGTGGTCGCCCTATAACAATTAAGACCGGCCTCAGAATTGCAATCCTTCCGTTATAGCATCCCAAGTACTTGGATTATAGATGTTACTTTTTCTAATTCAAATGTTCTATAGTGTTATTTCCTAAGCGCTATCCTCCTTCATAGAAGAATATGAGCCTTTTCCTATGAAGAAACAGAAGAATTGTTGACAGCTTTCAAATATCAGGGGCATGCTTCTGCTGTGAAGCTGCCTAAACATTCCCGAATGAAGTGCCGCTGGAGAAGTTCTGAGCATGTCAACTCTTTTCCCTCCCCTGTCCCTGCTCAGGTGCAGAGTTTTGCCTTAGTGTGATATATTTCTTATCACTGATGAATCAATATCGATACAACCATTTACTGAAATATGTTATTTACAAGAGTTCTCTGTGTTGTGCAGTTCAATGGATTTTGACAATGAAATACACGGTATTGTACCTGCCATTATGGTGTAATGTAGAGCAATTTCACTGCCCTAAATATACACTACGCACTACTTCTTTTTTGCCCCTGACAATGTGTGTGTGTGTGTGTGTGTGTGTGTGTGTGTGTGTGTGTATGTGTACTGTTTTATAAAGTCTACTAGAGTTTTATTTACTCCTGAATGCATCTGAGCGTTCTCCTTGCCTTTCACAGCCCAGAGCTTACTTCTCTTTGTCATTGGGTCCTCTTTTGCTGCGGAGATGTGCCATCATTTGTTTACCCATTTACCTACTGAAGACAATGTGGTTGCTTCCAGTTTTTGGCTATTAAGAATAAAGCTGCTGTCAACTTGTGCATGCAGGGTTTTGTGTGGACGTGAGTTTTCAATGCATTGAAGCAGGATTGCCAGATCGTATGGTAGGCATATCTTTAGATTTGTACGAAACTGCCAAATCATAATCTAAAGCGAATGTTCCATGTTGCGATGTCACCAGTGGGAAGTGACAGCTCCTGTTCCATCTCATGAATGGTGTGCTTAATACTTTATGTCTTAGCCATTCTCAGAGGCACGGAGTAGTGTCTTGTATGGTTTCTCTTGGTGTTTTAATTTGTATTTGTATTTTTTGGTGGTACTGGGGTTCCTGGAAACCCTTCTACTTCTGGGCTACACTCCCAGACCTATTTTATATTTTTATTTGGAAACAGGGTCTCTTAAGCCAGCGAGGCTGACTTTGAACCAGTGTGATCCTCCTGTCTCCACCTCCCAAGTGTGGGGATTACAAGTGTGCACCACAATGCCCAGCTTAATTTGTAATTTTTTAAACATGCTTATTACACATCTGTACATCTTTGGCAAGGTAGGTGTCTGTTTTAGCTCTTTGTCCCTTTATTAAATTGGGTAGTTTCTTTTTATTCATTCTTGAGGCTTAAGTGTTCAAAATACACAAAGAACATAGTATATACAAGACATATTATACATATGTACAAGACATATTATATATGTAATTTTAATATTTTTGGTACTAGAGATTGAACCCTGGGACATTTTATATCTCAACCCCCTTTTTAAAAATTTTACTTTGAAAGAGGATCTTGATAAGTTGCTGAGGGTCCCACAAATTGCTGAGGATGGCCTTGAATCTGCAATCCTCCTGTCTTAGCCTGCCAAGTACTGTGATATAAATGGCATATACCCACCATGTCTGTTTATAAATATCTTTTTCTTAGTCTGTCTTTTCATTCTCTTAACAGAATCTTTGCAAAGTAGAAGTTTTAAATATTAATGAAGCCCAATTGCCAATTTGTTCTTTTGTGAATTATGCTGATAGTGTTGTAAGAAGTCATCACCAAAGTCAATGTCACCTAGATTTTCTCCTATGGTATCCTGTGTAGTTTTGAAGTTTACTTTTAGTTCTGTGTTCCATTTTGAGTTAGTTTCTATAAATGTAAATACTTAAATATTTACTTTTGCATGGAGATGTGTAGATGTTCTAGGACTGTTTGTTGATAAGATAGTTTTGCTGAAGTGACTTGCCTTTGTTCCTTGTCAGAAGTCAGTTGATTATGTCTGTTTGTTTCTTTTTCTTTAGAGTTACTCTGTTTCATTAATCTCCTTGCCAATTGTTTTGTCAAAACTATACTCTCTGAATTACTGTAGCTTTATTGTAAGTCTTGAAGTTGGGCAGTGTGGATCTTCACAGTTTGTTCTTTTTCAGTATTATATGGGCTATTTTAAGTCTTTTATCTTTCCATAAAAGATTTAGAGTCATCTAATTAATATACAAGAGCAAAGAAGAAAAGAAAAGAAAAAAGATTTTTTTTCCTGAAAATTTGATTAGGATAGTGTTGACTCTTAGAACAAGTGGGGAAGAAATCTTTTTATCTATGAACATGGAATATCTCTCCATTTATTTAGATTTTCTTTGACTTTTGTTAAGATTTTGTAGATTTTTTGTATAGATCTTGTATAGATTTTGTCAGATTTATACCTTAGAATTTTATTTTTGGAGGCATTTATATAAGTGGTGTCATGTTTTCAATTTTCAGTTCCAATTATTCATTGTTGACATATGTATTTATATATTTACTTATCTCCAAAAAGAAAAACCTACACAAGCTCCAGTTGCCTTAGTATAAATAAAATCTCACTAGAAATTGAATGGTAATTCTTATCTGAAGCCTGATTCCTATAGTGTCATGAGAAGCTCACTTGTTTTATGCTTAAATATTCTGAAGAGCTTACTATCTTTCAAAGCAACTGATTTTTAATATTTTTAAGATTTGTGCATTGTAGTCATACATCTTTTTTCCCACTGTTTAATTCTGCTTTCATTAAAAAATTTATTTCTGCATTGTTGTCATACATCTTAATGGGATATTCATTTGATTTTTACAAAATTTTCACCCTATTCCATCCCCTCTCCCTTCTTCTCATGTTTGGATTACTGATTGAATTTGATATGTTTATGAATATATGTCAATGTATGTCATGTACATTAGGGAATTTCCTTCTCCCTCCCATTCCCCTCAGTGAAGTCACTTTATTATGGTTTCTCCTTCCTCATCTGGAGTATCTACTATGACCATTTTTCTCCCTAGCCTCTAAATATTAGGAAGAGCATCTGATTTTTACTTTTTGTGACTGACTAATCTCACTAAGCATAATGTTCTCCAGTTCCTTTAATTTCTCCATAAATAACATAATTTTGTTTTTCTTTATGATTGAGTAAAATTCCATTGTGTACATATCCATTTATCAGTTTTGTAATCCATTTATCAGTTGATGAACACCTTGGCTGGTTCCATAGTTTGGCAGTTGTGAATTTTGCAGCCATGAACATAGATACATGGGCATTAGTTTGGTAGTTTGGTTTCCATTCTTTTGGGTAGACACCCAGAAGTGGTATTGCTGGATCATGTAAATATTTTTTGAAAACTTTGCTTTTAGATAGTTTTTCTTATATGGAATCCTTGTTGATAAAGTATAACTTAAATCTAAAATAACAATGGCATTTTTGATCCAAAGTTATGTTTTTATCTGTAATATTTCTTCTCCTTTGGATAAATGTTAAGTTGAGGTGCTCTCAGCACTGATTGTGCAAGGGAGTCCTGTGTACTGTAGAGTCAAACTCTAGGAAATTGTCTTGGAGCCAAATACCCGACTTCAGATATGAATTGGTCATTTAGCTGAATTGGTCACTTTGGGCAAACTCATCATTTTTCAATTCTTACTCGTATCATTGTCATAGAAAGAATCAAGAGGGTGAATGTGAAATCAGTTTTAAAGCAAACTGTTGAGTGGAAGTATAATTTTAACTTGTCATCCTTTATTTTAGATCCATGAAGTATCAAATGAACCTAGGAACAAAGGAGGGAGAGAGAGAGAGAGAGAGAGAGAGAGAGAGAGAGAGAGAGAGAGAGAGAGAGAGAGAGAGAGAGAGAGAGAAGAGAAAGGATATGCTCCCAGTGATCCTCAGGGTTCTGATTTCCAAGCTTTAAATGTCAAGGCTAAAAAGAACCTAAACTTAATTAAGTTTAACTCTTTTATTTTGCTGGTGAGAAAACTGAGCTCTAAAGCTGAAGTTAATGAGCTAGACTATTTAGTTGTTTAACTAAGAAAGGATCTAGGCTGACTCTTGAGATCCCTGCTCTTCCTCCTAACTCACTTTACAGAGGAAGCACTTGGATGTTTCCTTCTAGGCTCTGCCAGTTGCCATACCTTCCTGCCTTTTCTTGGACCATAGAACATGTGGCTTCTCAGTCCAAGCTCTCATTGTTAGGAATTTGGGGTTCGGGTTCATGGTGGGCATTTATCTTAGTTTGTTTTGTGTTGCTACGGCAAATACCACTGACTGGATAATTTATAGAAAAAGAAGTTCAATTTCTGACAGTTCTGGAGATTGAGAACTCCACCAGGTGCTGGCATCAGCTGAGAGCCTTCTTGCTGTGCTATTCTGAACCAGAGGGTGGATGGGGCAGACTGGGTGAGAGAGCAAGACAGCAAGAGAGAGATGAACTCATTTTTATAACATGCTCACTCTTCCAATAACTAACCTATGCCTGTAATAAAAGCACAGATACATATAATCACCTCTTTAATGGCTCCATCTCCCCTGGAACCTGCAAATGTGACCTTAGTTGGAGAGAAAGTCTTTGCAAGTGCAATCAAATTAAGGTGAGGTCATTCTAGGGTAAGGTGAATCCTAAATCCAGTATGATTGGTGTCAAGAAGACTATTGGTTAAGAAAAGATGAGAGATAATAATTTTTATAAAATCTCTTTGGTATTGAAAACCTTTAGTGTCTTATTTTCAAGTCACTCCACTTTGTCACTCCCTGAGATAGTGCTTTATAATTTCTGTCCCATTTTTCTGCCTTAAAATTACAAAAAAATGAGAAAAAGTGCTCTCCCCCCCAACACACATATAAACAAGGAAACCACAGAAAAGGACATTGTAGTGATCTTCCTAAAAAAGGAGGTAGTATAAAGATTACCAGCAATGATCAGAAGGTAGGAAGAGTCAAGGGCGTGTCCTTGATTTCAGATGTCTAGCTTCTAGCACTGTGAAAGAATATATTCTCATCATCTAGGTTTGTGGTTTCTTTTTATGGCTTCCCCAGGAAACTAAACAGCCACAGAGAAAAGATGTGCTCTTTCCCTGTTCCTTTATATTTGAATCTCTGGAATCTTCTGCAGCTCTTGGCCCCAGCTTGAGGAACTATGGCGATTGGCTGGGGCTGGCAGTGTGAACGGCTCAAAATAACCTGGGTGTGAAGTTGTTGAATTTACCAACCCTGGAGCTCCCTCTCTAGGTCTTCCTTTTGCATTAGATAATACACCTTTCCCCTTTGTTTAATACATCCCAGCATATGCTGTTTTTTTTTTAACTTTAAACAAAATTACCCTAATCCATTCAGAAAGTCACTCACTCTCACTCCTATTTCTTTAACTGTAAAGTAACAATGCTACAGCACATACTGTACACAATTTGGGGGAATCAAAATGAGGAGAATGATGTAGATAGTGTTCGCTTTGTCTGATTCTTGTTATGGTGCACAACAAAATAAAATACACATTGGATACTGTTATTATGACTATTCTATGTTTGCTTTAATGCATACTGAATATTCAGTAAATACCTACTTGTGAATGCATGCATGCATGAATGAATGAGGTCACGCTAATGCAAAAAAAAATATCTGAAAATGATAACAATGAAAAAGCAAGTCCCAATGAGAGATGGGAGATTCATTCTGTACCCTGGCTTCAGTCAAGCCCTTGGACCTACACATGGCTTGGCTCAGGTTGGCCAGAACTCAGAGTCAGGGAGGCTGGTGTTTTATGTTAAAATATGTGAATTAAAAGATATCAATAGGGTTTTGAAGATAAGCTGAGGGTGCAGGATAGGCAGGAGGGGGTGAGGCTCAGAGACTGCCTTCCAAAGCCTCGTGGCGAGGACTCAGACTCAGGCACAAGGATTAAAGCAGAAGTGGGGGCTTCATCAGGTTAAGGAAGAGAGCTTTCATTCTGCCTGAGGGAAAGAAAATGGCTGTTTGCCCCTAAGACTCATTTGAAGTTAAGGTCTTGGAACACTGGATTCAATTAACTACCAGTTTAGGAACCTGGGGGAATCCAGCTTGCCCTCTGCCTTGTTTTCCCTCCTGTTATCTTTCTTCATATTTCTCCCACCTACAGAGATTTCTGAACTCAGGGGTGCATCTTCAAGACCAGTTTTCTTGTCCTGAGTTCAAGGTCAAGAATACAAGAAAGGGTTTGTTTTTAAAATCATTTTTAAATTTTTCTCTCTGAGATGTGGCACTGATTCTCCTTGGTTGCTGATGTGCTCATAGGAGTGATATTTTGTTTTGAAAGAACTTAAAGGAAAAGGCATGATGATAGTCAAAACAGTACTTACCTGCCTTTTTTTTTTTTTTTTTTTTTTGCGGTACTGGGGATGGAACCCAGGGGCATTCTGCCTCTGAGCTACATCCTCAGCACTATTTTTTGTATTCTTTATTTTGAAACAGGATGTCACTGAATTGCAAAGAGCCTCACTAAGTAGCTAAGGTTTTCCATGAACGGCGATCCTCTTGTCTCAGCCTCCAAAGTACTGGGCTTATGAGCATGCGCCACCATGCCCGGCTCATGTACCTGTCATTTTAATGAAGAGCAAGGTATTTTTTTCTACACTGATAAAAAATACATACTGAAACAAATAAATGTATTTCATTTTCAAATAAATATTGAAACATACTAATATCAGCTGGTAAGAAGACCAGACACTTCCCTTATCCAATGGGAGCTGATAACATGTACAGAGCCCCCAGGAAATGGGTTCCACTTAGCAGCAGATAATTTGGTACAGCAGGAGAAAGGAAGTGGGAAGGTCAGGACGAAGCTGGATCATGGAGGTGCATGAGCGTCTTGTACCGAGGTTCCCGTTTGTCCCCTAATGTTTTATAGATTACAAAGAGCTACTGCTGGAAGCAATGTCATGGAATTATTCGTAATACTCTGGTTTTTAAAAGGGAAATCTGAAGTATAGAGAGTGACCATGGTCCTGTGCAAAGATATTTGGTAAAGTTTCATAGAGTTAGTTATGTTGAGCAAAAGTTTGCTTCCCTGTAGTTCTTCCCTATTGGTTGTCCACATCCACAGTAATTAAAATAGTCTTAAGGCATTTTATGGAGGGCTAGAAGATAGGGCTGGGCCATCTGTGTTTGGCTTTCAATTCCATCACTCATTAACTACTGAAACTTAAGTGAGTTTCCCAGAGCTTCTGAGACTCCTGAATAATGTGATTGTTAGGTAAAAACCAAGAATATTAATGTATATAATTGTGTAGCAGGGTGTGGTAATGAGAACTAAATCCAAGGATATTCTATCTTCAAGCTACAGCCCCAGCTCTTTTTTATTTTTGTTTTGAAACAGAGTCTCACTAGGTTGCTGAGACTCTTGCTAATTTGCTGAGGCAGGACTCAAACCTATGATCCTCCTGTTTTAGTCTCCAAAGTACTAGGATTACAGGCCTTGCCCTTCTCTTGCTGAAAGAGATTTTCCTGAAATCTCTTTTCCAGACTTACAGAGCAATTGTCACCTTAATAGTTTCCTAAGATGGAGAGGATGACTTAGATTCTAGGACTATTTGTCTTGCTTCAGTGTTTTAGTATTAGAGACCTTTCTCTCAGGCCTTTAGAGTAATGTGTGATTGTTCAGTATGATGAGAAAAATTCCCTCATCAAATGCCAGCAATCACTTGCAGGATAAATTTTATCAAAATGAATGTTACCTGGTAAGGTACCTGGAAAAGGTTACCATCTTGTCCATGCTGGCTTCATCTCCAGATCCTGGCCCCTCCTCCACTATTGCTCTTCACAAGCACAGGCAGCTGTGTGTATTCTCAGGCAATCCCTGGCATATCGCAATCATTCAACAAACATAAGCACTTACCGATTATATTCTTCATGCTATACAGGACAGTACATGGTCTCCATCCTGGGTTTAGTAAATGTTTATTGAATGAATAAATGAAAAGGCAAATGAAGGGTAGTTCATCATTGAGTGTTTGTTGAATGAATGAATGAATAATTTAATGGGTTTAGAAGAAAATCATGAAGAATGCTTCTTTTTTTGGGAACCAAAAGATGTTCTACACATGTGATGCTCCAGCTGCTCTTGAATCTCAACTTGGTATCCTTTTTCCCACTCCTCCCTTAGAATAATTTATCAACAGAACGATACAGCTTGTGCAATGTTTTATTTCGATTTGTCTTAAGAGTTATTACCTTATGTGAAAGAGCTGCTGCTCCAAGCACCTGCAGATCGAAGGATGCGGATTAATTTCTTGCATGTGGATCGAGTTGGTTTCCTTAGAAGAGCCGAGCAAGCAGTCTTCACCACCCTCCTACCTATGGCAGCTGAGTGGACAAGACGAAATTCAGTGAAGTCCCCAAACATTTTGGCTCTTCTTTCAAAAGAGACATTGTGGTTGCTAATTCTACACAGTGGAGACTGACTAGTGGATATTTCCTGCCCTCCCTGTTCTCACCAAGCAAGAGAAGTTACTTGAGCTGGAGCTAGAGAGGCAGCTGGACCTTGGTTGCTGTTTCCAGGACTTAACTTTCATCTTAAATGTGCTTATTCAGCTGTGGGGATGCATTGATATCCAGCTGATTTTTGAAAAAGTGCAAAAGCCCATTTGAAAACATAACCAAATCCTCTTTTTGAGATAGGGGCCTGGAGTGGAAGTGGGGAGGAAAGGATAAGAAAACTTTTGCTCTTTTCTCTGATATTCTTTGCTTTATGTGCGTGAGTACTTACAGAGGTGCCTGCGGGTGGTTCTCCGAAGCCTCTTTTTGATCAAAGTCGATAAAGCTCTCTCGTTGTAGAGAAGAAGTTCTTTTTCACAACTTCCTTCTTACTTTGTACTTTCTTGTGGAGATAAGACATCTAAAAATCACACAGCCAGGGTTCTTATCTGCCAGGGCCTGCCATCCTTACCCGTGGCAACTATTGATCCAGTAACCACAAATTAAGTGATTACTTATGTGCCAGGCATGGAGCTGCTACAGGTTGGGAGGCAGAGGAATTTGGAAAGTAAGCTAACAGAAATAGCTATCATTAATTTTTCTAATGTGCATATATGCCTACTAGGTGCCAGACACTTTGTCTGATATTTTGGGGTAATATTCATGAAAAATGAGCAAGGCACAATTTACTCCTTCCTTTTTACAGAGATGTCAAGATTGAAATTCTGAGAAGTGGCATAATTTGCATAAAGCTCACTCAGGGAGGGATGCAACCTTTAGTCTGAGCCTTTTGATACTGATACTGGGTGCCAGAGAGGAGTAGTGTAAAGAAGGAAAGATAAATTGAGAAGAAAAATTGGCTTAACAGAAGCAAGAAGCAGGAGAGCCTGTTAAGGTTCCCTGAGTTGTGTATTGTCTTTTGGGACTCAGTGAGGGAGAAGTTTGGATTGGAAGGCCAGCTTGATCAGATGAAACAAGGTTTGGAAAAGTGAGCTGTGCCAATGGGACTCACTTTTGAACACCTGGATTTATTGTTGTCACCAACAGTAATATGGATTAATTATAGGTAGGATTGTGTTAATAAGGATAATCAATCAACTAGTCCATCAGTGATTTTTGTTGTGTTTCTCCCTTATAAAGTCAATATATACTCATTATCAAAATTTTGCAAACTGCCAAGAAATAGAGAGACAAAGAATTGACCTTTGCATCACATACCAAAGCAACTACTGTGCACAATTGGACCTCTTTCTTTGTGTCTTACTTCTTTTCTTTCTAAGTAGTTGGGGTGTTTGACTTATATAATTGCAATTATATTGTACACAAAATTTAATGTAGCCTATAATCCCAGTACTTGGGAGACTGAAATGGGAGCATTTTAAGTTCTATACCAACTTTAGCAATTTAGTTAGAATTTATTTCCAAATTTTAAAAAAAAGGACCTGGAGGTGTATCTTGAAGGTAGAATGCTCCTGGTTTCAATCCCTAGTACCACAAAACAAATATCCATAATTTTTTTATGTAATTCATAGCTTTAATTTTAATTTTTAATTTGTGCATTGTAGTCATACATCTTGATGGGATAAAAGACTTGTGAAGACATACATGCACACATCACTCAATTATCTCTTACCCAGTCTCCACCCTTTCCCCCCACCATCCTTCCTACCTATGCTTAGCTTAGTGATTGACTTTGATATGTTTGTTTATGCCATCTTTTACTTCATATTGTAGGATTTAACTTTGATGCATCATTTTGGACGGAGTAGCTCTATGGCATTTTGGAGGGTGTAGCTCTATGGCAGATCACTTGCCTAGCGTCCACGTTGCTCTGGGCTCAATGCCCAGCACTGCAAAAATAATTATTATAATCTGCTAATTGAATATCTTTCCTTATATAAGTAAACAGGACCTTAGAGTTGGATATTGACATATTTTATACTTTTAATGGTGATAAATTAAGTTTTGATGAGAACATTTTGATTTTCTGATTCTTTAAATGGTTTTTAAAAGGAGGAATTTCTAGGAGTGCTGCTAAGCTGACTCAAGAATCCACGTCTCAGTTGAACTGTTGGTAACAATAAGCATTACAAACTTGCATCATGTATGTATATGAAAGAAATGGAGTCAGATACTGGGCATGGTGGCACACTCTTGTACTCCTAGAACTCAGGAGGTTGAGATAGGAGGATCACAGTTTCAAGCCCAGCCTCAGCTGTTTACTGAGGTCTTTATCAATTTAGGACAACTCTATTTCAAAAACAAAAAATAAAAAAAGATGGAGGTTTAGCGCAGAGGTAGAACACCCCTGAACTTAATCTCTCTCTCTCTCTCTCTCTCTCTCTCTCTCTCTCTCTCTCACACACACACACACCTCTCACACACACACAACACACACACACACACACACACTGATGTTAGTAAAGAATCACAACAACTTTTATTCATTTATTCTAATATAATCACATTGTCTCACTTTTGTTCAATGAGATAGGAATGGGGAGAGGTTCCTTCTGTAGCTGAGCTATGTCATTCTGTCTCTGTTGTCTGTACCCTCAGCAGCAGTTACAACATGGAAAGGAGTTATGAAAATCTGTTGGAGACTTCAGAGCAGAAGGATGGTCAAACATAGGGTCTTGCATCATGCTTTTGAGTTGATAGCAACTCTGAAGCTTCCTTGTATTTCTTGTTGTGTAAGATAAATTTTATTATTGAAATGAGTTGATAATGAGTTTTCTATTAGTTAAAGCTTAATGCCTCTTTGTTGATGCAGTATATATGCATGAATGCCTTGGACCAGTAACCAGTTGATGTGAAATGTCACAGTGGAAACAGGTTTATGAAGAAGACTCAACTTTGCCGCCACCTCAAGAAGGTAAGTCTTCCTGACCTTCTGCCTGCCTATACCTTCTTTTGTTTAGGCTAGCTGTCTTTCCTGAGCTCTTATATAGCCTCTTTGATTTTATTGCATAAATATTGCTTTTGTCTTCCCACTAAGAAGTGAGAGTCCTCAGGAATAGTGTGTCTCATTCATCTTCATAGTTGCACACTTAGAACTCAAAAATGGAAAGTAAAACAAATGCATTGTTCACCACCTTGCTATAGTTTCCATTTCGCACAAAGGCATTTAAGTGGTGTGTGTGTGTGTGTGTGTGTGTGTGTGTGTGTGTGTGTCGGTGTGGGTGGATGGTTCATATTATTTTTTATCAGATTTGATATCTTTATCCATTTGCATGCCTGTTCTATTTTCTTCTCCTATCTTTCATATGAACAGCATTTCTCATAAAAGTCAAACAAATAGAGTTGAGATGAAACGCCCGTGCCCCTAGGGAGACTTAGAACTTACTCTGAGTATCTTGTCTTGTTGGAAAGGCAATTTGAAGAGTATGTGAGAGGAAAGAGCCATTCCGCTGAATGACTTTTCATAATGCTACAGGCCAAAAGGTGTCCCTTTCTTAATAAGTAGGATGCATAACTTTAGCAGTGTGTCTGACACCTCCTCCAGCCTCATGGGGTCTGAAAAGAAGTTTCAGAATTCTGTAGGTGACTTGAGGCTCTACCCAGAGGCTTAGGAATGTGTGATCTATAATACTTACTGAATGATTCAGCTGCAGAGTCACAAGGCTCACAGATGACTAATAATTATTCTCATTCCACAGCGTATGGTTTGCAAAACAAAGCCAGCAAGGCCTCTGCCCTTTTGTCCTGTGACTCATTCCTGTAAAACACACAGTGGTAAGTAAGACTGAGAGAGCATCAGAAAGAGCCGCTGGCTCTTCTGGCCCTTTTCTGCTCTTCTCTCCCACAGCCTTGTCCCTCTGGGCTGCAGCTCCATATTAAATGCTTGCAGAGCTGTTGTGCTCAGCGGTGGTTAAGGATCAGACTTTGGATTTTAATGTGGGAGTTCACATCCGGGCGCCATCATTCCTCAGATGCGTAGCCTTGGGTAAAGACGCAGCCTTACGGAGCCCCAGTGGTTTGCATCTCCTAGGTGGAGACAATGAAAAGAAGTCATAGAGTTGTTATGGAAACCAATGGAAATAAAGTGTTTAGTACACTACCTGAGTGCAGATCGAGGGCTCAAGAAATGGTAATTATTATTGAGATTAGCTACAAGTTTTCCTCAGGCCGTCTTCAAAGAATGAAATAGCGATATGATTTGAGGATTTTTTAACCTTCCTTAATCTGTTGTTTATTCATTAAAACAATCATAATCCTTTCTACCTTGCAGTGTGGGGAGGAAGTAGAGCAGGATACAGCAAAGTGTCTGGCATGGTAGAGTGGTGTACTGCAGATGCTGTAATACCTCTCAGAACGGACTGATATTCTCTTGGTGTGTTCAGTCCCAAGAAGCAGATCTTTCTGATCTTCATCATGGAAGAGATACGTTTTTAATCACCAACTCCAGAAGACTGATTCTCAAACACTAACTTATAGACTGGCACTGAGTAGTTTTCTGACTTAGAGGAGTAAAAGGGTTGGGGCTCTGAAAATGGCAGAGGTCTGCTCAGTGTTTCGTGTATCATCCTGGGTGGTTACAAACCCATAGAGGCACTGCAGTACAGCTTAGGGGCAACATAGACGAGTTGATGGCTAGATGACCCACCCCCAAACGTTTGAGACTAGAAGTACTTGTCAACACTAGAGGTGAGGAGGAGTCCTGCCATAATGACTGATGTTGGGCCTCCTGCCACATGGTCCACTGGGGAATCCCAGGTGGAATTCACTTGATTTAGACAAGATGATGCTACATGTCTTAAATGCTCATGCACAATAAATTCACATTGTGTATAAATGTATGTTTGTCAGTATGCATATCTGTGTATCAATATGTCAAGCAAGTAAGGCTTACTCAGAAGGGCTTATGAATGATAGCCAATATTTTCTTACTCTCTCTGAAAGAGTAATAGGTTTTGAGGCACAAAATTTCATAGTTCCAGACTGAATTCTGAAGTCAGGGCCAGAGCAGTATTGTTGGTTTCTTCAATTACCATCTTGGGACGTTAAGGCAAGTCACTAAAACCTCCTGCTATGGTTTAGATGTAGAATGATCCCCCAAAGGTCATCAGTTGAAAGTATGGCTCCCAATGCAGCAAGGTTCAGTGGGTTGGGGTTTTAGGCAATGATTGAACCAGGAGTCTCTGATTTTATAAGTGGATTAATCCATTTGATAGATTAATCCATTGGTAGTAGCTGAATGGACTACTGGGGAGTGGAACTGAATGGGAGGAAGTACTTGACTGTGGGCATGCCTGGAAGAGTTTATCTCATCTTGTCTCTGCCTCCCCCTCTTTCTCTTTCTCTTCTTCCTGGCTACAATGAGCGGAACATCTTTCTCTGTCATTCCCTTTCACCATGATGTTTTTGCCTTGCAGCAAGCTAACCAAGGACTGAACCTCTGAAACTCTGAGTCAAAATAAACTTTTCCTCTTCTAAGTTCTTCTATTCAGGTGTTTAGGTCACCACAATGTATAGCTAACTAGCCCACCTCCTGGTTCTGTTTCTTCATTTATAAGGTTCAGCTATGAACTAAGTTCCAGCTTTTATAGATTATTGCTGAGCATAAAGAAGACATGATAGACATGTGACTGGCTTGCACAACTTTCAATTGTCAGCTATTACTATGATTGAATGCTATCATGATTATATAATAGGTGTTGCCCAAAGCTTTGTACTTCCCCCATCATACTTCCTAAAGACTAGTGTTGAAAGTAAGCATGGAAAGACATCAATTCTATTCACAGTGTGCTTGTTAGCATTCACCTCTGAAGCTTTTGGGATGCTTTATGGCTAATTATACGTAGGCTTAAAAAAACTCTCTTGAGAATAGGCACACATGCTCACTTAGATGTTTTGAACACAAGGAATTCTACCATGTTGGAAAATAGCCAACTACACAGGTAGGAAGATAGGGAATTTGGGGGAAAAATTAAGAAAATTGTTTTTCTTTGGAGGTAGTGGTAGAATGGGAACGAGTGAAAATTTTGGAAAAATAAATATTCTGCAATTTCATGATGCACTTTAGAGAGATAAATGTAATGTATTCTTTTAGCAGAATTTGTCATAAGTAGTTTTGTTTATTTTTTCTTTTAGAGATCTAAAGGCCTGCCACATTTTTTCTTTTGAAAGAAAGGCCTCTTATGCTGGAGTCAGCATAGGTTCAGGTAATCCCTCTCATGTGTTTTCTCTATAGTTCAGTTCAATCAGATACATTTTATTTTAGATGAATTTAATTTATTTCATTTGTATCAATTATGCATGTTCCCAGTTTTAGTCATAATGGGGACATGAAAGGAACAAGTGGCACAACTTCAGTCCTTGCTGGTGTATGGCCCCATGGGGTAGTGCCGAGGCTATTCTGGTTGGGAAGAGCCTTCAGAATGACTGACTCAAACCATTCAGATGGAAGGGAGAGTCCCAAATGGGTCATTCTGCTCCTCCTTCCATTCCATTTGATGCTCTTATTTATTCTATGATATGTTTTCAAAAAGTAATTATACTAACATCAAAGGAAATTGATAAGGAAAAATGTTAAGATATACTGTTAAGTGCAAGAAAACAGGTTGCAAATCTACATCTATGATGGAATGTACATTTTGTGTATGTATATATAAAGTAAAATAAGAAATATGACTTGTTCTATCACCTCAGATTTGATTTCAGCCCACAAACTAAACAATGAGCACTTAAATATTCTCAATTTGTAGAGTAATATGTTAATATATAAAATAGCTTCCCTAATAGCTTCCCCAAACTGGAATTTCACAAAGATGAAACTCTGGGAACTAAATTTCCTTTTGGCTAAATCAACAAATTACAAAGAAGCCACCATGCCCTCTAATCTCTTGGGAGTTCTAGGCAACAGTGTGAAAGTGAGGGACAATGTGGACCAAGAAAACAAGTCAGAATGAAGAAACTGACCCTGAGACTGACCTTGAAACCACAGCATCCTACTGCTTTTGGGTTTTACAACTGGAGGCCGGTGAGAGCTATCAGGAGGAACACAGATTTAAATTGGATGAGTTTGGATGAGGGTAGTGACACTGGACTTTGTTATAAGTGAAAGCAAATGGAGAAATGGTGGATGCTGCATGAGATTTCACACAGTGTTTGAGAAGGGAAGCTCAGGAAAACAGGGAGGAAATGGCTATAAAAAACAAAGTTGTTTGTGGCCAAGATCTTACTTTATCCAGACTAGGAACTTGTATATGTGTGTGTGCGTGTGCGCATGTGTGTGTGTGTGTGTGTGTGTGTGTGTTTATGTTTATGTTTATTAAAGTTTATTTTATTGCTGGGTTATGAACATCAAAGAATTTCTTTGCAGTCACTGTTCCCAATAATGTTGTGATAAATCTCTCTTACCCACAGTGTGATGGACTCATAATTTCCTATTCTCTTTGGTTACAGTAAGTTATTTTGGTTTAAAAGACCAACAAAAGAAAAAAAAAGAAAAGAAAATGAGGAGAGAGACAAGCAGAATAATGAAAGGGAGTTGAGAGAGGGAGAAGGAAAAGGGAAAAATGAGGCTTGAGGAAGTAAAAAGACAAAATAATGTTGTTTGTATATGAAGGGATTACGACCAAACATACTAGCAAGTGCCTGGAAGGAGGAGGGGAAAGAAAATGTGGTGGGCAGGTTAACACACTATTAGATGTTGCCTGCAAATATGAATGTATCACTTTGATCTCACTATGATGTATAACTACAATTAGAAAAATTTAAAGCAAAAGACCAGTCTCCTCTCCTCTCCATCCAGTGCTTGAGGCTTAGGAGGTGTGGGTAGGAGGGGACCTGGGTTGCTTTCTCTTTTCCTTTCTTCCTTCATCTGTTCTCTGGGAACAGTCCTTGCTCTCTCATAGGGGACAGGTCCTGCAGTTTGTTGGGAAAGAGAGGGGAAAGCAAGCAAGCATGGCAATGTTTTTGAACCCTTGGTCTGCAGTGATGGATCCTTGTGGTCCTCTCTCTGGCAGATCCCCATCTCCATGGCTGTCATATAGTAGATGCATTGCCAGTTTTCTAAGGTTCTTCCCCAGGTGTCTCCCCTGATGCTCAGTATTCTGCTCTGGCCACCCACTCCCCTGCATGGAGTCAAGATTGACTCTTTTCTACAGTATCCACTGGACTTCCAGACAGGTGATGCATCTCTGCCATGACAACTGCTTTGGGTTGCCCTCTCCTGCTCTGTTCTCTCACTAAGGCTCTATTTTCTATTTGGAAAGGAACAGAATAAATTAACAAGGCCACTGTCTAATCAGCTGCATGGCCAGGGGATGAGAGGTCAGCATCTCCTTCTTGAAAGGTTTCCAATATTTACTTATTATATTTTAAAATGATCCTTTCATATCACAGGCCCGCTGTTTAGCTCTTGTAATATGGTGTATAGCTTAACATTTTACTCAACATTTTCACTCAACAGTCATTGATTGCCCTTTTCTGCTTGTTTTCATGAGGTACTGATAATAACAATCTTGAACTTGCACTCCTTCTACCTCTGCCTCCAAAGTACTGGGATTATGGGCATGTTCCACTACACCTGGAAAAACTTTTTTTTAAAAAAACCTATATTTTATTTAGATATTATTTATATGCAAAAAGCTGTATTTATTTAATGACTATAGCTTGATAAATTTGAAGATAAGTGTACTCTCATGAAACCATCACCACTATAAAAACTATACACATAAACATTACTTCCAAAAGATTCCTCTTGTGCATCATCACAACCATCATCATCATCAGCAGCAGCAGCAGCATCTCTGTGTGATGGAATACAACATAAGCTGTATCCTTTTAACAGATTTTAAGTACACACTGCTATGTAATATTAGTTGTAATTCTATGCTTTGCATTGAATTTCTAGAATTTATTTTTCTTTTATAACTGAAACTTTGAACCTTCTAACAATATCTCCTCATTTTCTATCTCCCCAGGCCCTGACAACCACCAGTCTATTATATGCTTCTGTGAGTTTGACTATTTTAGACTTCACATAAAAGTGAGGTTATACAGTATTTATCTTTCTGTGTCTGGCCTATTGCACTTAGCATAATGTTCTAGAGGTCCATCTTTGTTGTCACAAATGGCAAAATTTACTTCTTTTGTAAGTAGCATAATATGTATTTATGTGCCACAATGTACTTATCCATTTATCCATCAATGGATTTATCCATTTTAATTTTTTCTCTATCTTTACTATTGTGAATACTACTGTAATGAGCATGAACATACTTATTTGAGGTACTGATTTAAATTACTTTGATAAATACTCAGAAGTAAGATTGCTGAATAATATACCTTTTTCAAGATTCCAGAAAGGTGCTTGGTTTTGTTCAGAAACTGTGACACTCAATAATTCCTTAATCACAGTTTTGTTACTTCTGGAATAATAGGAAAAGCCTACTTATTTTTATATATTTACACACACACACACACACACACACACACACACACACACACACACCACATATCTCACTCTATGGAGTGGTCGAGAGAGAGACAGAGAGATAGATAGATAGACAGACAGACAGACAGAGAGATAGATAGACAGATAGATAGATAGAGAGAGAGACAGAGAAAGATGGGTTCTTCTCTTTTAACAGTGGCTGTCCTTGGGTGGTAAGATTAGAAATTATTTTTATTTTCTTCTAGGTTCTTTATTGAATTCCTCACCTTTGCTTCAATGAAAGCAAATCCCTCTTAAAATAAGAACATAAAGTACAATAAACATGATTTTTAAAATACTTCTGAGCCATGGCAATATTCCATGGGTAGAGCAGATGTGAGGGGCAGAGGCTGGGTTTTCTGACCTCCTGGGGCTCTCTGCAGGCTCATCATTCTATAAAACATCAGCTGTTCTGAATTCCTGCAGCACCTGCCACAACAAAGGCTGGCGGTTTGCAGAGCATACTAATGCAGTCTTGCATGCCTTTGTAGAACAAAGGAACCAAAAGGAGGAGGTCCTTAAGCTGGCCATGGACACTGTTCATCCACTTTCTGCCTGAACCCTCTGGGGGAGGTGGAAATCCACCTGCAAGGGAAGATGGCCTTGATGAGTGAGTTCCTGCCATCTCCCTTTTGTCTTCTCTGGTGGTCTCCCTCCCTTTTCTGGTCCCCTGCCTCCCACTTGGCTCACACCTTGGCTACTGTCTTGTTCTAAGGACCCATTTAGCATCTGCTTCTCTATCTCTGCCTCTGAATTCTCTTCTGGACCTAACTCTGGCCCACACATCATATGCCTAAGAGACAGTTGGCTTTCCAGAGGGCCAGTGCTGCAATGAATGGCTGACCCCTTAAAACTGCTTGCTTCTTCCTGCCTATGTTTTCATACTTCCTGCTATTCTTTGACTAGTCTTCAAAGCTATAAGCCCTCAGCTTGGATTTTCTGAGATAATACATTCTGATGACCAATATTACAGCATTTTTCCAAGATGAGCTGCCTTCCGTCCATCCTCCTCATGTGATGAGCACTGGAGTTGAGGACCATTTCTCTTCCTACCCTGACACCCCTGTTCTGTGTCAAGAGGGGAGAAATGACCGCTCTGATTGGCTCCAGCCTGATGCTTACTGAGACATGTTTATCAGTGGGTTAGTTCACTGTACCTTAAAGGAGGATTCCAATCTTTACCTGTCTGTGCTTGAACATAGAAGTCTTTCTATTTTTTCCCCAATATGGAAACAGACCCCAGGGAGGATTCTTTTTCCCCCCTAATTTACTAGTGCACTATAACTATATACCACAGTGAGGTTCCATGTGTTAAAATGCAAGCACACAGCTCTGCATATTTCCTTGCACATCCCACATCACTCCCCACCTTCCCTCCTACATGAGTTGAAGTTAGCAAGGTGGTTAATAATACCTTCAGATATTGCTGTAGTATTAATTGAACTATTTCCTTCCCTAGCCCTTCTTTTTCCCTTCCCTATCACCCCTAGCCCCTTCAACTACTCTGCCCAATGATTCCATCCTTCCCTAGTGTAAGTCAGTGCACACTGAATTCTGTTTCTCCTTTTGCCAGTGTGGTGAAGAAGGCTCGTCATCCTCCCCTGTGTAATGGCCTTTCTAGATGCACCCAGAGTTTTGTGGTTGGTTGGATAGTCAAGTATCTTCCTTTCTTCTGCAGCATGCCTGAGCTTTCTCTTCTCAGGACTTCATATCTAAGCCATGCACTACAGTTTAGCCTTTACCAGAATTCTACATTTGAAATGTCACAAGTCTAAAACCCCGAAGACCAAGTGGTAAGTTTTCATTTTGCATTATTTTTAGGTGGGTGTAAATGTAAGATGCAGGTGAGGAGGGAGGCTGGGTGGAGGCTACCTTGTAGAGGCTGGGGGTCAGATAGACAGTCTGCTATGAAGAGCTCCATGCTTCTCCACCACTGGCTTTAGAATGGGATGCCATTTATTCCCTTGCTCACATTTTTCCCTTGGTCCACACTGAGAGGCATTGGTACAAAAGCACCGTACCGATGCTTTTACAGTAGTTGCATGGGATTCTCAGACTTTCTCTCTGCTCTAGAGCTAGTCTCCTCTATGACTGACAGCAGGAATGATGAAGACATAATGATAGGTGTGTGAGCAAACCAATTACACCAACTTATGTTGAGCCCACTTGGCCTAAAACAGAGTGGAATTTATGGTCACCTTTGCACTCACTATGAGTGACCAGGCCTGGGATATTGTGATGGAGCTGCGAAAGATTATACAAGACTGAGAACTCAGTAGTCTGGCTCCTCCTCACTCAACTTCAAGACTAGACCTTAATAGAGGTCTGTATAGTTCTGCTTCCTCTCTGTTCTTCTGCCATGTTCATAAGGGCACAATCAGGATAGAGCTTTCTGGGGTATCAGAGGAACATGGACTAGGGCTGAGTCACCCCACCTGACCCAGCAGGAGCTGGAGCTGACAGCGGATGGTGAACCATCTCCAAGCAGAATGAGTCAGCAAGCAAAGTTGAGCAGAGCCATCCAGCCTGACATCCTCCTTGCAAGAATAAATGCTTATTGTTAGGAGGGCTTGCCGTGGCTGTTCTGATGTAGCATGGCTGTGAAGAGAGATAAAAGAAAAGTGACCTTGGCAATATAAGTTTGTCTTGCTCCTCATCTTGTATTCACTCATCCAGTGGATGTATATTGAGTGAGCACCTTGTGTCAGCCCTGGCCTAAGTGTATTGAGAGGCCAAAGATGATGGTAGCATCATTTTTAGCAGGGAAATGTTGGCAGGAGCAAGACTATGTCCTAAGAACAGGAACTTTGTCTAGTTTATTTACCAATGTATCTCCAAGTCCTAGAAGAGAAAACTGGCATTTAGTATATGCTTGATAAACATTTGTTGTCGTATGCACACATAATGATTCAACAAATTTATATTGTCGTATAGGAGTCTTTCTCTGTGTGTGGATGTGTGTCCGTGTCTGCATTCTAGAAAACTAATTAAATATTTCATTAAAGTATGTAACCCCATCTCTCTTGTTCTCTTTCTGGACTGGCAGAAATGACAATTCCTATTCTTTCATCCACTGTCATTTTTTCCCCCACTCCTTCGATGTCACAGCAGAAACTGCAGTGTGCTATAAATGTACCTCCATAATAGAATGTAGATGCATAAATCAAAACAGCTTCTAACGGGTTGTCTGCAGTAATAAATGCTATGGAGGCAGCCTGACTGGCAGTGGAAGAGAGATTATACAAACTGCTGCCCGGAGAAAACACAGCAAAGTGAATAAACTCAGCCTTGAATTATTTATATATTTTAGGCCTGATTTTCTCTCTTCAATCCTGCCAGTACTGAGAATAATTTTTTTTCCCCCACTGGGAACTGAGAGTGCCCAGGTTTAGCTACAAAATGAAGATAGTTGCAGGGTGTCATAAGCTGAAGTTCAGGCAGTGGATGGTTCTGCTCATGGGAGGCAGCAGCACACACTCAGGGGGCAGTGAGCAGGCCCAGGTGAGAGTCAAGAGGGGTTCATTCAATCCCGACAGACTGTATCCTTAGTGGCCATGGACTTTGTCAACCACCGCAGGTCAAGTGGAGAGCAAAAAAAGGGAGGATGGAAGAACCCCAGGGCCTCTCTCTCCCATCTCTACCATGGAGTCATGGCTTCTTTCAATTTTATGTTATAGGTTTCCACCTAAGATTTTGTTGTGGGGAAAAAAAATCTAGTATAAAAGAAAAAGTTTAGAAATCCCTGGCTGGGTTAATCTTTGAGACTCTATTCATTTGGGTCTCATTTCCTTCTACCCATTATGAGTCTCTAGGGAACCTTTAGAAACTATTCATGCTTGAGCCTAGACCTTAATCAATTAAATAAGAATTTAAAAACTGTCCATATGTCTTAGTCTGTTTTCTGTTGCTAATGGCACAATACCACTGACTGGCGAATTATAAAGACAAGAGTTTTATTTGGGGTCAAAATTCTGATCCAAGGTTGAGGGCCTGCATTTGGCGATGGCCTTTGCTGTCAGAGTCCTGAGGCAGTCAAGGGAAGCACATGGTGAGAGACAGGAAGTGTGTGTGCAAATCCTGGTCTCTCTCCTTCTTCTGGTAGAGCTGCTAGTCTTCGCTTATGGGGCTCCACCCTGACCGCATTGTATCTTAATCACCCCCAAAGGTCCAAACTCTAAACAATATAGTCAGTTGAGCTTACACCTTCTTTATACCTCACAAGGGGATTAAACTCTGAGAGTTTTGGGGGAGACAAGTAAGTCAAGCTGTAGCAACAGGGAGCTTGGATGAGTGGCCAGGGTTGCAAATCACAACTTAAAATCCTTCATTTGTCCAAGTCCAACAGGACAAGTCATGAGCACCTGCTATGCAGAGGACTAAGGGTAAAGTGAGAATGAAATGAACCAAATTTCTGCCTCTGATGAATTTGTCATTTTATACACCATCCCCGAAAGTAAATACAACATTGAAATTAGGCAGGTTGTATTTTGATATGGGAATATAAAATGCTATGAGAGAAATAATAGCAATGATTATAACAAAAGTGATTATAATTATTGCTGGGATAACTATGTTTGAGCCCCCTCCCACTTTACCATTTTTTTTAATGGCGATTGAACCCAAAGGTATTCTACCTCTGAGCTACAGCCCCAGATTTATTTTTTATTTTGAAATAGAGTCTCATTAAGTTGCTGAGAATCTCCCTAAGTTGCAGAGGCTGGCCTCAAACCAGAGCTCCTTCTGCCTCAGCCTCCTAAGTTCTTTGATCACAGGCATTCACCACCATGCCAGGTGGTTTGAACTCTTTTTAAGACCCAAGCACTGTGAAAATGCTTTGCATAAAGGATCTTAGTTTCTCATCCCAACTCTGTAGATAGGTGCCAGTACCATCTTTGTTTTACAAATGAAAAAGTGAGGCCCAAAGAGAAAGAATAACTTGCTCATGAAACCATGGTTCCACAGCCCACAGCAGTGAAGTATGGGAGAAGATGTTTCTCACTTAGCCTTGGAGAATCTGGTTGATGTTTCTATTCTTCATCTCTGTTTGAGCGTTCCTCAGAGCTGCAGAGACTGGAAAATGTCAGCATATCTGTTGAGGAAGAGAGCTAATTTTCACCAAAGGTCTGGTGCACACACACTACACACACACATACACACACACACACACACACACACACCAAGTATTACAGGCAGAAATGACTAAATGACAACATTTTTGTTTTGCATCAAAGAAAACAGATTCAGAGAGAGCAGATAGCACAGGAACCTGCTTTGCCATCATTTATGTGAGAATCCAGTTATCCTGTTTCCCCTCAAAGAGAAATTGTGACACCTTACTATGACAGCATCCCCCTCTTGCTTAAAATCCCCAAATTCAAAGGCATTTGTACCCAGTTTCACCAGATGTAATTTCACCTCAGTCAAAGCCACCTGTCCTTGAGCTGACTTTTTCTATAAGCACCTTTGTTCGCTGAACCTGCACCTTGAATTTTGGATGCCCCATTTCCTCCCATAAGCAGGCTTTTTGTCTTCAGCAGGTGAGGGAGAATTTGTCATGAGAATATTATAATCCTTCCCATTTGTTCGGAATTGGTACTTCTGAGCAACGTTCCCTAGCAACCAGCCATGCTCTTGTAATCCTGCCAAGAATCCTTCAGTAGAGAGGGAAGTTGCCATGACCAGCCCATCTGGAAGGTGAATTGACTCAGGTTCAGGAAGGATGTGGGACCTCCTCAACATCATAATTGTAGTCATGGGATGATGTACAGTGCTGGTTAATTCTAATGACAAACTTGTCATCACACAATGTCTTTGTTAGTTCCATTTGTGTTTTCTCCATCTTTCTGCCACCCACCTTGAGACTCTTCCTTTCCAGATCACCTGGATTCCCAAGTCTGGAAAATCTACGTGTGTGTGTTTGTGTGTGTGTGTGTGTGTGTGTGTGTGTGTGTGTGTGTGTTAACTTCTCATCAGAGTATGATATTAATCTGGCCACTGCCTTCTCCTCTGTTAACATCTGAACTTTCTTCTTCCCATAGATAGAAATGCAGTTCCTTGCTTCTTTCCAAGGCTGGTTTGCAAAGGTTCTGCCATTATTTTCCCACTCTTTCTTTCTTTCTTTCTTTCTTTCTTTCTTTCTTTCTTTCTTTCTTTCTTTCTTTCTTTCTTTCTTTCCTCCCTTTAGTCTTTGATTCTTTTTGTTCTAACCATTGCCAACAGTTTAGCAAGAGAACATAAGACAATTCTCTAGAGTTGGGCCCAGTCAGTTCTCTTAACGGCTCATCTACTTTGGGAAATCTAGATGGTGCAAGGGCAGAGACTTTGTTTCTGAAAAGTTCCTTGAGACTCACTCCTAGTATGGCTAGCTGCAAACTTCATCTGAGGCCGACCTTTGTGGAATCCACTGTCCACGTGGGAATCCTTTCCTTGTAAGTAGAAGCAGAGGCCCCAGTCACCAGGCAGGATAGGTGGGGCGGCCATTCTGTTGGGTACAAATTCTTCTAAGCAGGGTGAGTGTGCAAATTGCTCATTGGAGGGCATTTGGGGACTCTGGCTAAATAAGGCTTTCTAGGATCCCTGTTGGGAAGGAAACCAGGCTCTTTCCAGAGTCAGAAAATAGTTCATTAAGGTTAGTGCTGGATCAAAAGAAATTCCAAGGTGTCTGGCAGATTGGCAGCCACTGTCCTAGGATGAGGTGTGTTTGAACAATGCTCTACACTCACTTTATCTCATTCCCTTAAATGAAAGAACTTTAAAATCTGCAGTTTTTATAAGCACCCTGGATGGTTGAAGCCTAGTTATTGCACAGATGAAGTTGTATGAAGGAATTAACTCTCCATTTCTGTCAAGTGATAAGTGAAAAGTCAGAGGCTACTTCTCCTAGTGTCTTTATAGACTTTGGTAGGAAAAGGATGGAACAGGCAACCTTTTAGGGAGTAGATCTTGGCACCTGAGAGGATCCTTTTTGTCTTCCTACAACACAACTTCAGATATTTTCTGAGTGTCTACGAGATACCAGACCTGGCATAAGCTACCTTGGATTTAATGATTAAAAGGGGGTGGTACTCTCCCATAAAGCTCCCAGGCTAATGGGACAGGGCCCTTGGGAGGCAGGATCCTGAAAGCAGTCCTTTCTTTGGGGGATAATTGGAGAATCCTGTCATTTTACATGGAGTGATTTCTTCTAGGAAACAGATAAGATAAGATCTGTGTACTGTGTATGGAACCCTTCTACCTCCGGAGTACTCTTCCAGACTCTTCTCTCTCTCTCTCTCTCTCTCTCTATATATATATATATATATATATATATATATATATATATATATATATATATATATATATACACACACACACACACACACACACACACACACACACGTGCACTACCACGCCTGGCTTAAACATATATTTTTACAAAAATATTCAGAGAAAGATGTTGCTCAGTGCCCCATCTAGGAGAGTTGAGAGAAAGTTAATATATGCCTATAATTTTTACCCTCTCTCCTCTCTCCCCTGTTTCTTATAACAGTCTCTGTTCAGAGTACAGAGCTTTAGCTGAAGACCACTCTCATGCCTTAAATTCTGAAGCACATAACTGTTTATATGATTAAGAAATCTCATCATCCCATTTTTGGATGAGGAACTGGAAACAGTACAAATAGTACCTGGGCATTGTTATGATCTTTTGAAGAAAAATAAAGGCTGTGAAATTCTCTTTGTGGGTGTTCTCAAATTTTCATTTTGCTGTGCTGAAAAGGAGTAAATGTAAATGCTGTATTAGTTTGCTAGAGCTGCTATAACAAATTGCCACAACTTAGGTAGTTTTAAGAATCACAGAGAATATTATGATAAGTGAGATTAGTCAGTCACAAAAAGTAAGAAATTGGATGCTATCCCTATGTGGAAGCTAGGGAGAAAATGGGTCATAGGAGAAACTCTATATAGACAAAGAAGGAGAAACCATAGATGAGCAAATAAGGCCACCTAATTGAGAGGGATGGAAGGGGAAAAGAGAAAAATTCCCTAATGTACATGATGTACATTCACAAACATATCAAAGTCAATCACGAAGAAAGCATGAGAAAGAGGGAGGGAGGGAAGACACGGGGTGGTAAGTGGTAAAGAGCTAAAGAAATGATATGCATATGTATGCCTCTATCATCTTGTACCTTATTAAGATGTATGACTATAATGCACCAACAAAAATAAAAAAATAAAAAGCACACAAATTTATTCTCATAGTTATTAAGGCCAGAAGCCCCAAACCAAGGTGTCAGCAGGGCATTTCTCCTTTAAAAACACTGGATTCAGATCCTTCCATGTCTTTTTCCCACTTTATGGTGTTGCCAGCAGTGTCCAATTTCCTTTGGCTTGTTGAAGCATCATTCCAGTCTCTGCCTTCAGAATCATATGGTCTTCTCCCCAAGGGTCTCTGTATTATGTCCAGAATTTCTTCTTACAAGACTCTCCACTGGATTAGTACTAAACCTACTCTGATACATCTTTCTCTTGACTATATCTTTAATGACTCAATTTCCAAAGTTCACATTCACAGGCCTTGGTAGTTAAGGATTAAACATTTATTTTGGAGGGGGCATAATTCTTACCATAACTAGTGCATTCTAAGGGAAATTGGGGAATAAGCTGCTGGTTTGGCCAACTGTAGATAGCGATATTAGGTGAATATTTCTTCAATATCACTCCAATATATGTTTTCCAGGTCTCAAATAGTTCCCATGCATGGGCTGGGCAGGGGCAGAGAATAAAACTAGTAGTTCTCTAGGCAACAGGCTGCTTCATGGTAGCTTGAGGTAGTAGCTTCTGTTTTCCTGTAGAGCTCCACAGTGTGAGTAGGGCAATGGCTTGGATGCCTTCCACTTGTCAGTGCCCCTTTTCTCTCATAATTCCCAGCCTGGATGGCTTGCTGATTCCTTTCTGCCTTTGTCTGAGGCTCACAAGGCTCAGAGGTCCAAAGTCACCATCTTCTCATTGGAGAGAGCAGATTCCCTGTTCACTTGGAAGGGGTTATAGGAATTTCCAATCTGGCCTTCATTTACTTTTCTGAGGGAGAATGTGCTGGCTGGAATCCCTCCCTTTAGGGCTCCTGATAGAAAAAATGAAGGAGACATTGTCCCACCTCTTTACCTTCTGCCCTGTAGCCACAAGGCAATGGTGCCATGTGTCCTTACTACAGCCTCTAGAGGGAGCTCAAAAGCTTCATCCATTATCTAGGACTCTTCTGAGAAGGAAGTGTTCTGATTGGTTAAAGATTGAAAGATAAACACTCCTTAGATGGGACTATTTAGTGGGAAGAATAAAGGAAGGCTCTGAAGGCTTTGGAAAAAATACTTTGGAAGAAACCCTTTCACCTTAAAGGGCTTATAGATCTTTTCTGCATGCAGATGGTTTTGTCCCTAGAAACTTGTGGGCATGATGATGTTGATGGGCATGGGAGGCTAGCTGATGCCAGCTCTTTCCTATCTATGTTGGTGGATGCAGTGAGGTAGAGCCTTCTGCTTTGTTCTTCCCTTGGACTGGGAAGATCTGAGGGCTCATGGGGGCTAAAGCCTAAACTAGCAGAATCAATGAGGCCTGTCTAATCAGCTGGCCTGCCCCTGGGTCGAAAGTCTTTTTGGACACTGTAGAAGTTGGATAGGATGCAGAGTCTTGATCGCTTCTCACCCCTCTTAGGCAGAGAATGTGAAAAAGAAGCCAACTTAGTGGCAAGGACCATCACTAAGATTGTGTGATAGTGAATTGTTGCTCAACTTCCAGAAATCTAGCTCTTCCCTCTGTAACTTATTGATACCACATGCTTTAAGAACTATCATGAGATTTAGAAGTAAAAGCATCAACATGGAAACAGCTAGCATAGCTCATAACACAGCATGAGTCTTCAACAACCAGTGGCTGTTATGGCAGGTGTGTTCCTGGCTTTTGCTAATGAGTACTAAGTGACAGCTAATGCCAAACACTTTGTTTCATCTCATCCTCCCACATAGGTAATTTCATTACATATGTTCCTATTATCCCTAGTCTCCAAATGCTAACATGGAGGCTGAAGCTTCCAGAGGCTGAGGAACTTGATCAGAGTCACACAGCTTATAACTACTAAAACTGAGATTTGAATGCTGATAGGTTGACGATGCTACATCAATTATCTAACTGCCTCCCCAAGGATGGCTCTGAGTCAATTGGTGGAGAATTTGGACTCTATGGAGCCTTCAGCCTTCAGTTTTACCTTTTGTCAGTAGGTGGTGGGCGCTGTGTGGGTAGGTTTGGATGGGGATGACCAACCTCTGTGTGTACCCAGGATGCATGTCTGTGACACTCTGTGAATCTGGAGGGAGCTGATGTGTCTGAGTGCCACTTTTTCATCAAGGAGACTGATCCATCTCCCGTCGTCATTTGATCTTTGATGAAACAACAGCCACAGATCTCCAAGCAACACAGGCATGACACAGACAAAATGAAAAGGGAGAAAGTGGCATCTTCCGCTCATTAATGGAAGAGAAGAAAACACATGGCTGTGCCTTAAGTGTTTGGGGGATGAATTATTTTTAGAAAAGAACATTTTGTGATTTTAGTTGTTTGATTTCAGAGAAGGTATTCTTTAAAATATTTTTCAAATAAATTGCAGAATCAAAAGGGCATAATAGATGGAGCAATAACAATCAATCAACAAAAGTATAGTGAGCTCCTTCTGTGTGCAGAGCACAGATCTAGAGACAAAGAAACTGTCAGACTTTGTCCTTCCTCTTTAGATGGTTAAAACCTCCTAAGACAGATTGCAAAGCTATCTATGTAGAGAGCTCAGAAAATAAAGCAGTGGGATTTACTATAGTTCACAGGGGATAAAATAACCAGAGAAGAGAAAATGATAGAGTCCTGAAGAATAGATAAAGTTGTTTATTCATTTGTTCATCCAATGAATATGTATTGAACACCTTCTCGGTATGTAGGAGGCAAACACAAAAGAAAGCTAAATAAGGACTTTGCCCTTACCCTTGAAAAATTTGTAGATCAGTGGCAGACACAGAATTATAAACCACAAAGTAAATGATTGAAATTTATACAGGTAACATGGTGCTACAGTGGGAGATGTGATTAGTTCTACCTAGGATAGAGAGATGGAACAGAAAGACCTCATAGAAGAGAAAATAGCTAAAAAAAGAAGAAAGAATAGCTATGCAGGATATTGATAGATGAATGCTAACTGAACAAAAAGAAGTAAAAAGGTAGTCCAGGCCAAAGAAGCACTAGATGCAAAGATGTAGGAGCTTGTTCCACGAGGTTCAGGCTCTGTTTGCATGAGGGAAAGGTCAGAGATTAGGGGACTTTCTAGATGATGCTAGAAAGGTGTTTAATGATACTGTGTTTGGAGGCAATGGGGGAATCCTTAGAAGACTGGAGATGATAGGGTGACTTCATCAAATCTTTGTTTTAGAAAAAAGTTACACATTTAACAATGGACAAGCAAACAAGGCAGTATAATAATAACCTTGAGGGTAACTGTTTGGGTTACCATAGGGATTCAGAGGGAAAACACTTTATCCAGGCTGGGTGTATCTGGAGAAGACTTCTTAGAAGACATTACAATAGCAAAAGTTAGCATGGTGGAGGTGGGAGTGAATTGGAGGAAGACAGTTCTCCAACAAAGAGGGAGAAAGATTTGGGGCACAGCAAACTGCTCTGTGTGGCTGAAAAACAGGGTGTGTGTGTGTGTGTGTGTGTGTGTGTGTGTGTGTGCATGTGTAGTAAGATTGGACACCAGGCAAGGGTGGGAGTGTGTATGGCAGGCCTGAAAGAGGTCCTCAGCAGACTATCAAGACTTTAAAAGCAAGGTGAATCTTATCAGATTTGTCTTTTAGGAAGGGCCTCTGGCTGCTGGGTGGGAATGTAGGGAATGAAGGTGCTAAAAAATAAAAGAAGAAAGAATAGCTATGCAGGATATTGATGGATGAATGCTAATTCAATAGAAGGAAGAAGAAAGGTAGTCCAGGCCAAAGAAGTACTAAATGCAAAGTTATGGGAGCATGGAGGAGATATTGAAAAGATATTTGTATTGGTCAAGGGAAAAAAGGATGCTGATGTAAACCAGAGTGGGGGCCATAGAAATGGAAAAAATGGAGAAAAGCACATTAAATGAAGAGGTAAGAAGGTTATCATTTTGATAGCCTGGGATGTTGAAAGAAGTAGAAGGTGGTGGGGAAGGAGTGTTTAGAGAAAACTGGGAGAATGGTGGGACATTCAAAGAGATACAGGACACAGGATGAGGCAGTGCTTGGGGTAAAGTAGCCTGAGTTATGGAAGACAATTCAGGCTCTGACTAGTGTGGCTTGGGAGGTGAGAGGAGTCTAGGGTGTGAGGGAATAAAGAGTGATGATGGAGGAAGCAGCATTTCAGCTCAGCAAACATTAATTGAGCAGCTGCTGGGTGGCTGAGGGCCTAGGGGGCTGGGGCCAAAACACCTACACAGAACATTTTCAAGAAATCCTGAAGTCTGACGAGAGATGAAGATGCTCGGTCACTTAGAAAACTTCCGTAGAGCGTGTCCATGTGTTGATAGATCTGTGCAGAGGCTTTCAGGAAAGAATTATTTAACCAGGCGAATACTGACTAGCACCTGGTCTAAGCCAGAATGGTGCTGGGTACTGTGGTCCTGGCCATGAGTGAGTTTAACAGGAGCCTTTTCTTAAAGGAGATGGTATGTTACTGGGGAGACAGTAAAGAAATAAATTAAAATAGATGAAGATTTAGATAAATACTAATGTGTTAGTTTGGGTTCTGAGAAAATCAGAAGACAGGTCTTTGAGAAAAGATAGAGATAGAGATAGAGATAGAGATAGAGATAGAGATAGAGAGAGAGAGAGAGAGAGAGAGAGAGAGAGAGGGAGGCAGGCTGAGGAAGCCTTTGAATTTTAGTGCTAATCTGACTCCATGGAGGAGAGGAGACAAAAGAAGTTTAGGTGGGAAAAGCCTCAATTTCCATGCAGTCTAAGAAAGCTTTAGCATTCTTAGACTGGAAGTCCCCAAGTTAATGTTGCCAGTTGCTGGAGCTCAATTCTCCCAGGAAGGAGCTGTGGTACTGTCCTGCCTGACTTAGTCACTGGATAGGTGGAATTCAGGGAGGCAGAATCCAGGTTTCGGAGCCTGTGTGTGGCTGGATTACAGAGAGTAATAGCCAGAGAAGTAGACAATGACACTTCAGCATTTGGGGATGGTAAGGCAATTCAAAAAGCCAGACACAACCAGCAAGTAAGTCAGTCAGTGTCCATGTGAGAATAACCACAGAGACTGAGCATTTAGATGATCGGGATGGATGGTCAATCTGGGGAGAAGACATTTAACCTAGGACCAGAAGGATGAAAAAGATGAAGTCATGTGGAGAACACTGTAAGCCAAGGGCACAGCAAGGGTAATGGCCCTGTGGTTGATCAGGGTTCCAGGGTAGCTCAAAAGTAAAAAAAAAAAAAAAAAAAAAAAAAAAAAAAAAAAAAAAAAGACTTGCAGACATTGTAGACAGGATTAGATGACTCAGAGTTTCACTTAACTGCAAAAGAAGGCCAACAAGAAATTAAATTGAGCAGTGATGTTTATATGATATGCCATATATATATATATATATATATATATATATATATATATTTTAACATTTTATTGGTGCATTATAGCCATGCATCTTAATGAAGTATAAGATAAAATTTGAAAATTTTAAGAAGACCACTATGACTGCTGGGTGGAGTATGGCTTACAGAATTTCAGGAATGGAATTGAGTTAGTTGGTAGGAAATGATGATGTTTTACATCTGGGGCTACAAGGGGTACCAAGAGGATTGTAAAAAAAAAAAAAAAAGGATTTCGGGATAGATTTTTAGGGAAACTTGCAAAACAGAGGTGACATTTGAGTTGAGCCTCACCAGCTCTGTGAAGGGAGGACCAATTTTGTAGCAGTTTTCAAAATCATTTCACTAAAACACAAAGCCATAGCAGTCTAGCGGTCTTTAATTTAGTGCCTTTTATGGGGCAGAATATGGTTCAAGAGGAACCAAGGACATTCACAGGTGAAAAGTACTTAAATCAAAGAGACAGCATAGTTAGGGAAAGGAGACCAACCATTTCTTGTTTTATGGCAGAGAACATTAACTGAATACTTCAGAGACCAAAGCAGAGAAGCCAAAAGAAGCAGAGACTTCATTCTGGATTTGGCACCAGATCTGAACTACAGTCGCAGTGTTCCATTTTGAACGCAGAGAGTTCAGGGGAGGTGTGTTCTGTGTAGTATTAAAAGCTTGTTTTTCAAAAGCCATTTTTGGTACCATGTTGTATTTTGAAAATAAAATGCAAAACCTACCTTCCAAGTCACAACAATAACACTAAGGGCTATGTCACAGATCAGAGTCCAAACACTGAGTAAAATTTCTCCCTCTCCCATTCAGCCTCTCTTCTTGATTGTGCCTTCTGTCAGCCAGCTATCGTCAACTTTTTATTCAACAGCTTGGCTTTAGGTTTATACCTTTGAAACAGATTCCTAATCAGTATCTTCACCTCAATTCTCTTGTACTATACACAGGTCAAATAATAAAATGATGGCTTATTGGATAATATAACCCATGATACATTTTTATTAAACTGCATGTGCATTTGTTATCACTTTGATACATTATGATGTATAATTACATTGTACTAACAAAAGCATAAAAATAAAGTAATCTTTGGACAAAGATGTCAAAACTAAAAAATCAGATGGTTTTACATAAACATGCATATTTTCTACTGCTTGTGAAAATTCAAATGATCTGACTATGCTGTTTCACATCTAGCAACAACTAGATGAAACTGAATATGGCCATTTATTTTAGTACAAGCATCTGTTTTTTTTTCTAGCTACTCATAATCTCTTTTCCAGACTAGTATGTCGTTTCATTGTTGTTGTAGTTGTTGTTGTTACCTACCTAAGCTTGGGAGGTATTTGAGTTAGGAGATATTCTTTTACAGATATATTTTTCTAAAACACGAGCCTGATCATGTCACATTCTGCTGAAAACTTTTACAGTCATCTTGCTTGGTGGGTGAAGTTCAATTTCATCAGCCTAGAAGTGAAGGGTCTCCATAACCCGATCTCAGTGTCTCTGTGGAATCCATGCCCTTTCCAGCCATGCTGAACTGCTGTGCTATGTCTCACTCTGTCCCCTGTGCAGTCCTTAGCTAGGATACAGTTTTTTCTATTATACACCTGGGGAACATGTGCCCTTTAGCTTCAGATCCAACTTAAATCGTCTTCTGACTTCTCTTCTCTTTTACTTCTTCTTTGCATTCTTAGCATCTTGGACTAAATTCTTTCTCTTATAACATTGTCCAGCCAATTCTGTCTCCTTATCCAGATGGTACTACCACACTTAGGGTTCTGAACTGTCTTAAAATGTCTGGTGCAGGATAGATGAGTAATATTTGCTGAATGAATATGTAAAGGTACAGAGTTTGGTCTTCATTTCTTTACCTGTAGAATGGACTAGTCACCTCTCAATTCTCTTATCCAAGGATTATTGTGATGATCAAATAACATGTCTTTTGAAAAATGTGACAAAGGGCATGGACACTGAAAGGTAATATATGCATGAATGGAATTAATAATAAGTGATATATTCTCAAATCACTTAAAATACTTGAACTACATCATTTCCAAAGATAAGAGCAACCAGAAAGGCAGGGTACCCAGATTATAGTTCCAATTTTATTGCCAATTTTCTGGGTCACTTAGGATGAATCCTTTTGCCACATTAAGGCTCAGTTTTTATGGCTTAACATAAGAAATTTTAAGGTATTTGTTCTTTATTTTATTTTTTTCTTTAATTTTTCAAGTAGTAAAAATTTTATATCTTTTTTATATCCTTTTGTTGTTTGTTCTAGTACTAGGTATTAAGGCTTAACTTAAGAAATTTTAAGGTATTCTTTTCTCTATTTTTTCCTTTAATTTTTATATATATTTTTATTGGTGCTTTGTAGTTAAACATCACAATGGAATATAAGATTTGTGAGGATATAAAAGCACACATCATCCAATTAGCCTTTATCCAATCCCCATCTCATTTCCTCCCCCTCCCTTGATCTCGTGCTTGATTTGGTGATTAACTTTGATATATTTGTTTACATACATAAGGTGTTTTAAAAAGATTCCATCTTCCCCCATCCCATCCCCTCTGATTGGTCACCTTAATTGCTCCTCGATAGGGCCCTTTCTTTACCTAGATATCCTCCTATTACCCATTTCTTCCTGTCTTTTGCATATTAGGGAAAGCATCCGATTTTTATTTTCTGTGATATTTCTCTGTTTGCGCTGCATTGCAAGTACTGATCCCACTCTTGAAGGTCTCGGCACTGGCCTGGCCACCCAGCAGATGCTGATCCCGGCCTCGTTGGCTCCAGCACTGGGTTTGCCTCATGGCAGGCTCCAATCCCAGCCTCGGAGGCCCCAGAACCTGCATTGCCTTAAAGAAAGCTCCTATCCCAGCCTCGCTGGCTCCACCTACGGCCTCACCGCATGGCAGGCTCCGATCCCAGCCTCCTTGGCCCTGGTACCGGCCTCACCCCTTGGCAGGCTCTGGTCCTGGCCTTGAAAGCCCCAGCCCCAGCCTTGCCTCACAGCAGGTTTGGATCTCGGCTTCGCTGGCCCTGGCACTGGCCTCACCCCTAGGCAGGCTCCAATCCTGGCCTCAGAGGCCCCAGCACTGGCCTTGCTGCATGGCAGGCTCCAATCCTGGTCTCACTGGCCCTGGCACTGGCCTAGCCACCTGGCAGGCTCTTATCCTGCCCTCAGAGTCCCCAGAACCGGCCTTGCTGTGCATCAGGCTCTGGTTTCTGTCACTATGAGCAGGTCGTCTACAGATGTTCCCTTTTTTCTTTTCTCCTCTTCTTCTTCTTCTCCTTCTTCTTCTTCTTCTTCTTCTTCTTCTTCTTCTTCTTCTTCTTCTTCTTCTTCTTCTTCTTCTTCTTCTTCTTCTTCTTCTTCTTCTTCTTCTTCTTTTTTGGTGGTACTGGAGTTCTGGAAACCCTTCTACCTCCAGGCTACACTCCCGGAGACCTATCTCATAATATATATATTTAAACTTGGAAACAGCGTCTCTTAAGCCAGTGAGACTGGCCTCGAACCAGTGCAATCCTTCTTTCTCCACCTCCCAAGTGCAGGGATTACAAGCGTGTGCCACCATGCCCGGTGTTCTTCCTTTTTTTTTTTTTTTTAATATGAGAAAGCAGTACGTGTCTTTTGAAAAAGCTGGGACCCCAAATACCTAGTGGCAATAAATTTTGTCTTCCCTCTAAAGGCAGAGGTCCACAGCTTCACTTTGGAAAGCAGGCTCTGCTGTTCCATGTGTACCCTGGCCTCCCACTCTGTGCAGAGGAGCACGGTGGCCATGAGGGCTGATGATTCCCAGAACACGCAGCATGTAGGCCCATCTTGGCTATGCAGTGCTTCCTCTGATACCACCCAAACCCTTTTGCCACTTAGCATGTTGTCCAGAATTTTCAAGCATGTGTGGCAGGAGCAATCAGTCTACTTTTGGGGAGATTTCCTCATAGGCTCAAGGTAGACTGGACTCGAACTGTCTGTCCCTCCAAATTCTGGTCACCATCGCTGCCACTGCCTCCATTGCCATCTCGGTTCTCTCCTGAACACCTTTCCCACAGAGTTTGTTTTCCAGAATTCCCGAGCATGTGTGGCAATAGCAGTATACCTTTAAGGACATTTCTTTAAAATTATGGGGTGGATTGGATTAAATCTCTGCTTCTACCAAATATTGACCACCGCTGCTACTGCCACAGCCATCTCGATTCTCTTCCGAGCACCTTGTTCACACAGCATGTTGCCCCAAATTCCCGAGCATGTGTGGCAGTAGCCTTCTACCTTTGGGGGGATTTCTTCAAATGATCAAGGTGAAGTGAATCAGATCTCTGCCTCTCCTGAATACTGGCTGTAGCAATTGCTGCTGCCTCTACTATCTCAATTCTCTCCCAAAACTTTTCCCACACTGCATGTTGTCCAGAATTCCTGAGCATGTGCGGCGGTAGCATTCTACCTTTGGGGCAATTTCTTCAGAAGATCAAGGTTGGTTAAGGTTGAATCAGATCTCTGCCTCCCCAAAATAATAGCCTCCACCTCTGCTGCCAGTACCAGTGCCGGCGGTGCCGCTGCAACTCTGGTGCCACCACTGCCTTCCTTCTGGTTCTCTGCTGATCTCCTTCCTTACATGATATGATGTCCAGAATTCTTAAGCATGTGCAGCAGGGGCAGTCCCCCTTTGCGGGGATTTTTTTTTCCAAAAGTTCCAGGTGAATTGGATAGAATTTGTCTGCATCTCCTGAGTCCTGGCTGCCACCACGGCCATCTTGGTCCATCTCCAATATATTTTTTTTTTAATAATAGAAGACAGTATGTGTGTTTTGAAGAGATTGTGAGATTGAGCACTTAGCAGCAATGAATTTTATCTCCCTTCCAGGAGCGGACGCCACAGCCTCACCACATAGAGCAGGATCTGCTGTTCAGAGCACACTGCGGCCCCCGGTGCAGCACAGAGGAGTGCGGTGGCCAGGTGTGCTGAGTTCCCAGGAAGCATGGCTCTGCTCCTCGCTGGGCACTGCTCGGCTCCCTCCACCACGCCCGGGTCATTTAACAAGGTATGTTGTTAAGAGTCCCCACGCCTGGGTCGTTTTTCTTACAAGGTATGTTGTTAAGAGTCCCTAGCATGTGCACCTGAAGTGGTCTTTTCTCTAATCCTTTCTGGGATGTTCTTCCAAAAATCATTTTTCTTGTGTGGCGGAGGCCTCGTCATCTTGCTTCTAGTTCCGCCGTTATCCACTCTCTCTCCTGTATTCTAGATAGGAAGTTGCGGCTGGAAGTGTCTCCTTAAGTTGTCCTGATCTGATATTAAACCAAAATCTGGTATCCAGGGCTTCCCCGAGGAATGCTTGTCCTTTTCGGCGGCTGTGGTTGTCACTGTGACCACAGCCACCGCCATCTTTCTCTCTCAATTTCCCACTTCAGATTTATAACTAATGAAATTCTGATAGGAGTGCTGTGTCTTTTGAATGCCTGCTGACCAAATGGACATAGGATATGGCTTTTATTTGTGTTATTCCACCCCCCCCCCCCGTGATATTGAGGATTAAACTCAGGGGCACTCTGCTACCAAGCTACATCTCCAGGCCTTCTTCTTTTTTTTTTTATTTTGAGGCAGAGTCTTATTAAGTTGTGAGGCTGTCCTCAAATGTGTGATCCTCCTGCCTGAGACTCCTTAATAGCTGGGATTCCAGGCATGAGTCACTGCACCCAGAGATTATATGGCTTTTCTAAGAACAACTAGAGACCACTTTGGAAATAAGACATGTTATTACCAGACACAAATGAAGATCAAAGTACTTGTCCAATATTTCTTCCAGACCAAAAATTCCACCATGTTCTAGAACTTTTAACTCAACAAAACATGTTGCTGGTGAAGATCCCTGGAGCAGAGGCTTCTTTGTGTTGAGTGTTCTTTTTCTTTTCTTTTCTTTTCTTTTTTTGGTGGTACTGGGGTTCCTGGAAGCCCTTCTACCTCTGGGCTATACTCCCAGACCTATTTTTACATTTTTATTTGGAAACAGGGTCTCTTAAGCCATCTCGCGTGGCTGGCTTCAAACCTGCACAATCCACCTGTCTCTGCCTCCCAAGCGCGGGGACTACAAGCGTGTGCCACCACGTCCAGCCGAGTGTTCTTTTTCTAGCAGCTGAGAATGAAGTCTTTGGACAAACTGTGGATGTTTCTAAGCTTCTCCCAGTTACACCAATAGTTCCTCTTCATGGAAGACCACTATGGAAATTTTTCACGAGGGAAGAAACTGTCCTCATCACCAAGGAAGGTACAGACATTTTCTCATAGTTTATCTGTGCAATTATCAGACAACGACTAGATATAATGAAAACAAGATAGTAAGAGTTTAAATTGTCAGAAATAATGGTTTTCCCAGCCCTTAGAAAACTGCATGTATCTTGATATTGTTCTTGAACTCTCTGTGCAAGAATACAGTAGAAATCTTCTTTACTTATTACCAGAAGTTTTAGATCTGTTTGACATAAAATTGAAGTAGGGTGATTGGCATTTGTTAAAAGGCAGATTTCCTCTCTGAGATTTTCTTGACTCCTTTGCTTGGGTTGAATGAACAACAATGTCTTCAGCTTTTTGAAATCTTTGTTCATATTATATTTCAAAAAAATTATCATGGTAAAGAACAGTTCATTAGCTGAATGATTCCTCATATTCAAATAAAATAGTGCCCATTCTTTTGCTCAACTCTTTTCAATGTATTTTCTCATTGGGCCTCAATGTATCTTCTCCACAAGGCCAGTCTGCAGACATGCACCAGGGTCCCAGAGGCCCACCGCAGCTGCGCCCACACCCCCGGTCCAGAGCAGCCCGGGGCACCAGGCACCCAGGCCATGGCTGCAGCTGTCGCGCCCTCCTGGGTTTTTTCCTTTAATTTTTCAAGAAGTAAGAATTTTTTCCTTTTTAGTATGTTTGTTTGTTTGTTCTAGTAATAGGTATTAAACACAGAGGGGGGCATTTTTCTACCTCTGAGCTAAACCCCAAGCCCTTTTTTAAAAATTTTGAAACAAGATCTTGCTAAGTTGCTCCATCTAACTAAGTTGCTGATGATGGCCTCAAAACTGTGATCCTCCTGTCTCAGTATCCTAAGTACTGGGGTTCAAGATGCACCACAGCATCAGATTTATTGTTCTTCCAGATTACCACTACTGTATATTTTGGATGGTATATTAGCCATAATACTATAATGAATATGCAGTAATTAGTTTTTCTATTAAATATACAAATCAAGGACAATAGCTATTGTGTAGTGCTGATTACTAATTTTCCTAGCCTGGAATTGTTTCCATTATTTAATCAACATTAGCAAATGAAACCTGCAGAGTTCAGGCGGGAAAGATCTCAGCGGCTGTAGTACCATAAACCATGCCTCCCTCAGTCTCTCCCAGCCTCTCTCTCTGTGTTTGATGGCAACTCCATCTCACTTCCATGTCACTCCAAAGTCACCATGTGACTGATGTATTGAGAGGGAGCAGACGGGAGTGGGAGAGAGTGGAGGAAATGAGTTTACTTGATGAAGAAAAGAAAGCTTTCTTCTTTCCTGGCTTTCTAAATTGCAGCTGATAAAATTGATTCATTGACTGCTGACTTAAAATAGTGTCTGTTAATAGTCCTTGGTATTACTTCTCTGTAATGAGCAGTAACATACCTATGAATGCTTAGAATAAGACATACACTCAGAAGACAGCCATGACCTGGACAGTCCACTGAAGGCGAGATTTAGGAAAGCTTTTTGACAACATCCTTCCCAATGGAACTGCTGGATGGGAGGAGGGTAGTTGGGGGAGAAGGTAGCCCACATTTTAGATGTGGTGTGGCTGAGGACGTGTTCTGTGTGAAAGAGGTGGCAACTCACACTATCTTGTGCTTCTACCTGGAAGATGACTCCTGCCTGGAGATTCCTGGGTTATGTTGCCTCTGGACTGAATGTCTATGAATGCATCCCATGGTGGAAATTCATGCCCATCAAGAACTTCAGTATGTGATCTCATTTGGAAATAGATTTTTTGCAGGTATAATTAAGATAGGATCAAGATGAATCCTGCTGGCATAGGGTGGGTCTTAAATCCAATAAGAGTGTCCTTAAATGACGCCGGCAAATACAGGCAGAGCCACATAGAGAGAAGATAGCTATGTGAAGACAGAGGCAGCCTGGTGTAGTGTAACCATAAGCCAAGGAATCCCTAGAGCCACCATTGGCTTGAAGAGCTAAATGAGGACTTTTCTCTAGAGACTTGAGAGGGAGTCTGTATGATAGAACCTTGGCTTTGGACCTTTGGCCTCCAGAACTGTGTGAGGATGCCTTTCTGTTGCTTTAAGCTATCAAATTTGCAGGTAATGTTTCAATGGCAGCCTTAGGAAGCTAGCAAAATGGAAAACTGAACCAAGGGTTGACATTTCTAACATCTAAGGTAGCAAAAATGAGTAGGTTGACTAAGGTGATGATAGAGGCAGACTGCAGAGGGTAGGCCTTAAAGTAAGACAAGCTCTTGGCCTCTAAGAGAGCAGATGCAGACTTGCGAAATCTGTTTCTAGATGAAAAGAAAACCCTGAAAGTATGGATATTATTTGTATGTTTATTTAATTTTAGGGTTGCCTCAATGATACTGCCAAGAAAACGCTTGGCAATTAACTGCTGAAAGATTTCTTTAAAGGAATTTATTTGGCATCTTAAGACAAGATACAAGGAATGCTAAATCTTTTGGAAATAGAACAAATGTTACAAAGAAAAAAAAAAACAGTAAGACAATATGTAAAGGGATGTGAATGAAAGGCTTTTTATGAAACATAAAAGTGCAACATAGCTGGCCATAGTGTAATCCAAGTATTTTGGAAGCTGAGACAGGAGGATGGCAGTTTCAAGGCCAAATTTAGGAACTCAGTGAGACCCTGAGCAACACCCTATTTCAAAATAAAAAATAAAAAGGATTGGGGTTATAGCTCCAAAGTAGAATTCCACTTGGAGTTAGTCCCAGTACAGTACCCCTCACCACAAATACAAGAGCAAAGTTAAGAAGCAGTCACAAATATAATTTGATTATAGGAAGTCAAATTATGTTACAAAAGACAAATTTTAGAGCTCTCCTAAAAAGTGTGGGGCATGCATGAAAACGAAGAGAAAGTACATGTTTGCTAAAGAGAGCTATGATAGAACCTTTAAAAACTATAAGTTCTGCTAAGTGGGATTAGTCAGTCACAATAAGTAAAAAATTGAATGTTTTCCCTAATATGCAGAAGCTAGGGAGAAAAGGGTCATAGGAGGAACTCTAGGCAAAGAAGGAGAAACCATAGATGAGTAAATAAGGTGAACTAACTGAGGAGGATGGGAAGGTGAAAAGGGAAATTTCCCAATGTACATGATGTACATTTACAAACACATTAAAGTCAATCAATAAGCCAAATATGAGAAGGAGAGAGGGGGAGGGAATGGGGAATTGAATAAGAGCTAAAGTGATGTGTGCATATGTGATTCCCACATTTTGTACCCCATTAAGATGTATGATGACAAATTTTAATAAATGATAATTTTTTTCTACTAAAGGGAGAAAAGATAAAAGATATATTTAAAGAAAATTGATTACTTAAGAACAATATACATACAGTAAAGTTGCTAAAGATATAAATTAAATCAGAGAAACATGCAGCAAACAAGAATATCGCTGAGACAAAAATTACATATTTATTTATTTATTTATTTATTTATTTATTTATTTATTTATATTATGGAACTAGGGTGTGAGCCCAGAGACATTCTACCTCCAAGCTCTACCTTAGTTATTTTTATTCTTTTTTTTTTTTTAAAGTGGTACTGGGGGTGGAACCCAGAGACTTTCTACCTCCGAGGTATACTCCCAGACCTATTTTTTTATAATTTATTTGCAAACAGGGTCTCACTAAGTTGCTGAGAGCCTCACTAAGTAGCTGAGGCTGGCTTTAACCTGTGTGATCCTCCTGTCTCAGTCTCCCAAGCGTGGGGATTACAAGTGTGCGCCACCACACCGGCTTATTGTTTTGTTTTGAAACAGGGTCTCACTACATTGCTGAGAGTATTACTAAGTCACTGAAGCTGTCTTTGAACCTGTAACCCTCCAGTCTCAGCCTCCCAAGTACTGGGATCACAGGCATGCGCCATCATTCCTGGCTTATTTTTTATTTTTAACTTAAAAACTGTACAATCTTTAAACATCCCAATACAGTACAATGTAAATTAATAAAAAGTCATTATATGTCTCTCCTGATTTGATCTCCAGAGGGAAGTCTGTTGTTAATGGTTTGTTGAACAGCCTTAAAGATTTTGCTTCACATCTACTAATACCTATAAACATTTGTCAGAGTTGTAGCCAAAAAGATTATTACAGTAAACATAGCTCTGCAGTGTGTTTTTTTCTTTGTGTAGCAATATATTGTAGATATTTCATATTGTCAGGACATAGGGCTCTCTTCAGTATTTGAAACCACTGGAGAGAATGTTTTTGTACAGGTGTACTGCAATTCATCTTATTATTAGTAAGCATTTATCTTTTTTGGACTACAAACAGTGATGTTGTAGATATTCTTATCTTTGCACACTCTTTTAAATAGATTTTGCTAGACTAGAGAATACATTTCTTGTTGTAGAATTACTCTAGTGCAAAGTTTTGCCTAAAGATAAAAAATAAATCCTATAAAGATATAGGTAGGCAGAAAATGAAACAAATAAAAAGCAACAAAATTCCCAAGCTAGTTATTGCAAAGAAACAGAAATTAGGAAGGCCTTTCTTTTAAAGCATTGAATGTCCAAGTGTTTGAATTGAAGTTTCACGTGCAGAATTATTTTTGTGTGTGTTAGGGATTGAATCTAGCAGTATTCTCCCTCTGAGCTATATCCTATCCCATTTACATTTTTCCCCAAAACTTGAAGCAGGGTCATAATAAATTTCAGCAGCTGGCTTCAAACTTGTTATTCTCCCATCTCAGCCTCCCAAGTACTTGGATTACAAGTCTGTGACACTAAGCTCAGCTAATGTGCAGAATTTTAAAGTGGAATGACAGTATTATCAAAGATATTGCTCCCCTTCAAAATGGCCTTTGTATGGAAAAATCATTCTCTAGTAAACTGGGATTGACCCTCTTGGCTTCCTGTGTACTAATTGATGAGGAGAGAAGAGGGAAAGGACTTGAATGCATACTCCATATTACCAAGAACTGATTACAAACAAAGAGCCCAGGAATGAGAAGGGCATAGCCCAAGGAGGCTGATGGCTCTCTGTTTCTCCAGAATGGACTCCACACCTAGGAACTCAGCAGTGTTTTGGAGTCCTTTGGCCTTGATAGGGCCCTTGTTGGTTCTTCTCTTCCTCCAACTCTTCAAGGTATCTTTCCAGAATTTTATACCCACCAGTTGAAACAGAAGCTGTGCCATGACTGATGCCCATTTCAAACAATTATTCCTACTCTTCTCTTTAAGCACTTGGTAATGCTCATTAAAATACTGAAATGACTAAAACACCACTTAGAAAATTAATAAAGAACAAACATAATCCATTTCTTCTCTATAAGATAGCACTGCAGAGAGTGACATATGACCGTTTTCAATGCTGCAGAACTTGAATAATGATGTTCTGCATCTTTAAAATTCATGTTGAAACCAGAAAATGCCTGGATATTTGGAAAGAAATAAACCACCTACTGGCAGATATTATCTGTCATTAGGCTTCTCTTTATTTTATTTTCCATCTAGGAACTACAAACATGCCTGAGTTCTTTATGCTTAAAAGCAGTGCTATGCTATTATTTCAAGCACATTAAAATATGTGGAAAAAATGAAGGACAAATAAAAGTAGCTAGCACTGTTTATCATTAGTTGTATACTTGATTATCTTTGTTTTTAAAAATTCATATTGTATCTTATCTTCCTCTATATTTTAAATTTTAAACATTCTATAGAAAAGGGCCCTTTTATAATGAAAAGCAAATGGACAACATTGAAAATAACTGCTTAATTTTGACATATCATAATGTCACAAATATAAACATATACATCATTCAACTAAAAGAAAATATCCCAAAATATTACCAGTAGTTATCTGAATGTGAAGTTAGGGGTTTTAAAAATAATTCTTAGCCAGATGTGGTGGCACACACTTGTAATCCCAGCATTTGGGAGGCTGAGACGGGAGGATCACAGTTAGTGGACAGCCTCAGCTACTTAGTGAGGCCCTCTGCAACTCAGTGAGACTCTGTTTCAAAATAAAGAATAAAAAATTTGGCAGGGAGTGTAGCTCGGAGGTCAAATGCCTCTTGGTTCCATCCTCAGACCTGCAAAAAACAAAAACAAAAAAAAATTCTTTCTATATTCACAGATTATATAGAGCCTTATTATTCTTAATAATAAGAAACAATTTTTAGGTATTAAGAGTGCACTGAACAAGAAAGCTGTGATAGCCAGGCATGGTGGTGCATGCTTGTAATCCCCGTGCTTGGGAGGTGGAGACAGGAGGATCCCACATATTCAAAGCCAGCTCGCTGGCTTAAGAGACCCTGTTTCTAATAAAAATATAAAAAAAATAGTTCTGGGAGTGTAGCCCAGAGGTAGAAGGGTTTTCAGAAACCCCAGTACCACTAAAAGAAAAAGAAAAAAAGAATGCTGTGATAGCCTTTTGTGAGGCAAGGTCTCTGTGGTTAGACAGGTAACTGAGGAACGGCACCATATTCCAAGAGTTTTAATTATTATGAGCTATTATCTCTTATATTGTCTACATTGAAAGTAAAGATTGACGACTCACTTTCACTGACGGAGAACACCCATATCATGGGCTTCTTGGTCAATCTGAATTGGATTGGATAATATTCGGTATGTTAAATCTATTCTGGTGAAGACATGAAGTTCAGAAAGAATTGTATACGGCATTGGTTCTATCTGGATTAGAGTTTCTTTTCATGGAAAGCTTGCCACTTGAACCCAAGTATTAAATTAATTAAATTATTTTGGCCTCAGTGTCCTCATTTTTAAAATGCAGAGACTAATATGGAACTGGTGGGGGCAGTGGGAATAAAGTAAATTATGAGGAAGTATGTATCACAATGACTAAAATTGAGACTCATGAAGGCTTTGGAGACCCAACTTGAGAAAGGCAAAGTAAAGCATGCATGGTCTTTCTTTGGATTCCAGTGTTTTCATCTGAGGATTTAAAATTTACACTAGAACTAATATCCCTTGTACTGGAAGCACTTTAAACTTTGCATTCTGATTTCATGTAGCCTGCCTTATTTCACACCAGAGTCCACAGGTATCTTGAGCCAAATCAGTGGGTCTGATGGGATCAAATAGCTGCAGGGTGGGCTTTCAGGAGAGTGATGAGCAGGCTCCATGTTAGGCTTCAAAGGGGTGTGTTGAATTCTGGACAATGACAGCTTGAGACAGATGGACAAGGTCAACCAGGGGAAAGGTCAAGTAGTTTGCATTTTCCAAAAGACTGAAGAAGGAACACGGCATGCCCTGCTACTGTATTGAGAAGCTTTCTTGAATTGCCTTTGTTAGTCTTCACAAGAACTCTGAGATCTGGACAGTACTTCCAAAGACCAGCAAGAAAACAAAGACCTAGAGGAGATGGTTTGTTTAGGATGAACTTGATGAGAAAGAAGAGGATAAGATATGGACTTAAGGGGATCTGACTCTACACACATCCCACTCCTCCTAGATATAGAATGGGTTCTTGGTACTTCTGAGATGGAAATCAGCAAGATATTAGATTTGTAACAGCAGAGTTTAGTATCTCAAGAGAGGAACTTGTCTCAGTTAAGTGGGTTTTCAGGACGTGAGTTGCAGTGGTCTCCTGGTCTATTCAGCGGCCCATTCACTGTGATGAATGCTAAGTTCTATGAACTGAGAATGTGCAAAGGGTCCACCAAGAAAGTCTTCAGTGTAGTAGCTCCTAGGATCTCAATTTAGCAAGTTAGTCACTGTGCTAGGACCCGCCAATCAAGTATATACTCTATTAGCTGAAAAGATTCTAAGCTAAGATCTAGAGATACTGCAGAATTTTGGCTAGAAAGTTCATATCTATAGCTTTGAATAACCAGGACAAGCAAAGATATAAGCAAGATAAATGCCAGGGAGTGTTTCCCTCTCACAGAGGGAGAAACTGAGACTGAAAGGCATAAAGGACACACTTCATGAATGGCAAAGTCAAGTGGGCCTGATCTTTCTTTGCATGTGGACACCTTTCTTATTTTCCTTTATGCCTGTGTTCATAATAATTCAGACCAGTGGAAGCAAATGTTTTTGCTCAACAAATGTTAATTGTTGAGTGTATTGACAAGTGTTCTTCAATATTCTTTAGATTCAATAATAAACATGGTTGACAAGAATTCCACCTTTGCTGAGCTTACATTCTAAAGGAGGGAAGACTTAAAGAATATGTATTATGCAGTACATACATATTGTAGTTAGATGTGGATCAAGGCTATGGAGAAGAATAAAGAACAAGGACTATGGGTACCTCATTTTGAAGACATGTAAAAAAAATCCTCATAGAGGTAAGGAAGCCAATCATGCAGAATTCTTGGAGCAGAATGTTCTAGCCACAGAGAATTGCCAGTTCCAGTAAGAGCAGTAAGGTGGGACTGTTCTGGGAAGATTAGGAGTAGTCACTGAAGTAATGGAGTGTTAGATCCTGTTTGTACTTATGGTTCATTTCAAGGACTTTGGTCTTTATTCTGGGTGAGATAGAGACCTAGGGAGGTTTTTGGTAAAATATGATGAGAGCAGATTCACAAGATAATATAATCACCTGGGCAGATATGCATTTAGAGTTGTTGTGTATAACGTTTTTACTAGACATGGACATATACAATGTTCCCCTGTCCCTCAGTTTTAGGTTGGCCAAGTCAGAAGACACTGGACTTGTGACTCCAGGTGGATCATAAACTTCATGTGGTAGAGGTATCCAGGGATAAAAATGCTTTAAGAAGAGGCATTGCCTATATACCTCTCAGGATAATATGGAATTGTATTTCCTGATGGTACTCTTCATGTTATCTTGGCCACATTCAGCGAAACACACCTGGATGGTATTGACATAAACACATTAACTGAAAGCTTTCTCTGGTGTCCTTGAATCAATGTTGTTATGGAAAATTTCTCAGGTGATTCCAACCTGGACAAGCTGCTTGACCTAAGCCTCCAGAAGCACCTGCTTTCCCATAGGGTAGGACTGACAAACCTTGAACATTGCTTCACATTGACAATGAAGGGGCTGGGAGACGGGAAGAGGGAAATTCTCTAATGTACATGATGTACATTCACAAACGTATCAAAGTCAATCTCTAGGCAAAGTCTCTTAATTATATTTGGTACTTTTAAAAAATAAGGCTGAAATTTTTCTGGACTTTTTAAATTCACAGATTTTACTAGTTATTTTAACATACTTTAAACAAAATAGTTATCAAATGCTTTCAATGTTCCAGGCACCATGGGAGAAGGTAAATAATAAGAAAATTTTCCTTCTTGTTATTGATAAGCTTAGTGTAACAGAACACTTGAATGACTAGATAACTGCAGAACCATGATGCATGCTTTTACAGGCGAGTTTCTGTGATAATATTGAAGCCCAGAAACTTAACTTCAACTACGGGGTTAGAAAAAAATTTCCAGAGAATTTAGCTCCACAGCTTTTTACTTAGGGAAGTCTATCATCTTTAAAGGTATTTTTCTTCTCCCTCACCGATTCTTACTATTTCCCTTTGTCTTTCCTTCTATCCCTCCCCTTGTTTACTTTCTTAAATAACTAATTGACTGTTTATATTAACAAAGGGAAAAGCATTTGGGATTAAGTCTTGTTTTTACAAAACTTATAATAGAGTACAATTGTTTGGATTTAGTATGTTCCCCTAGCTTCATGGAAATGTAAGCAGTAGCAATGTTAGAAGTGGGATTTGGTTGCTATGGAGGGGTCACTGGAGTGTGGTCTTGAGCATGGTATAAGGTCTCTCCTCCCCTGCTCTCTGCTTCTGGCCTCTGTGATGTGAGCAGGGCCCTTGTGGTCTCTTCTTCTCTCTGCTTCCCACCGCCAAGCTTTGAGTTCTGCAAACCCAGATTCATATGGACTGAACCTCTAAATATCTAAGCACTATGAGCAAATCATTCTTCTTTTCTCTGAGTTGTATGGTTGGTTATTTTAGATTATTGCAGTGAGAATGTGAACCAGGACATAGAGCAAGAAAATATTATGTTCAAAAAACTGCAAAAACAAAAAGTAGAACAGTACTTCCTAGAAACCAGGGGAGGGAGTGGTAAATGGAGAGTTACTGTTCAATCAGCATAGCATCCAGTTATGTCCAATGGAAAAGTCGTAGAGATCTGTTGTGCAACACTATACATATGGCTAACAGTATTTTTTCCCCAGTATCATTCTATCACTCTATGGGGATGGAACCCAGGGGCATTCTACCTCTGAGCTATACCCCCAGCCCTATTTTTATTATTTATTTTGAAGCAGGGTCTTACTGAGTTGCAAAGGGCCTCACTAGGTAGCTGAATCTGTCCAAGAACCATGATCCTCCTGTCTCAGCCTCCCAGATGCTGGGATTACAAGCATGTGCCACCACGTCCAACCATGGCTAACAGTTTTGCAATGTATTGTACACTTAAAAAATTGTCAGAAGGGTAGAGTATATATTCTATGATTCTCATCACAATAATAAAAGAAACATTGAAAATTAAAGAAACTGCAAGAGTATTTAGGTTTGTCTGGATTATGATATGTAAGTAGGACTTGCCAAATTCAATGCATAACACCCAGTTAAATTTGAATTCCAGATAACAAAGGACAATAGTTTTTTTTTAACACAACCAAATATTGTGTGGGACATAGATATACAAAATATGATTAACTGGGTGTCCTTTTTATTGCTATGTCTGGTCTCTCTTTTATACTGGGAATTGAATCCAGGGACATTCTATTTCTGAGCTATACCAGACATTTTATTTTGAAACTGGTTATCCCGAAGTTCTTAAAGGTCTGGCTAAGTTGTAGAGGTTGGCCTCAGAACTGTGATGTACCTGTCTCAGCTTCCCAAGTATTGAGACTCAGTCCTACCTTTAGTGAATAGTAGAAAAATAAGGTTAGAAGTTTAAGCATGGAAAAAACAAAACAAAACAAAACAAAAGTTTAAGCATGGAAAATGCAATTTTATGACTCATCACAAGGAGTGTGAATGTTTTACTGCTGTCTATATATAAGGAGCCATTAAAGTATGTTATGCAAGGAAATAACAAAATCAGATTTGAAATTGATCAAGAAAATTCTGGCCACAGTGAGATCATCTGAGAGAAGGACCAGAGGCAACAGAAACAAACAGGACTATTTTGTTGAGTTTTGTGTCTTTCTAGTGTCCTCTAGTTCTGCTTAGGATCATCATTATTGCCAAGAATTAAATAGACTCTTCACATACAACGCAAATATTTCTGAGCATCTCTGTGGGTTCCTAAATATTCAAAACTGAATGTTGAATCAACTAATCTGAACACTCAGCAATTTGCTTTTTGCATATCAGACCTTCAGGATAAAAGGGTCAAACTGATGCTTTGTCTTCATCTCTTTTATGTTGCTATAACAGAATGCCATAGACTGGGTAATTTAGTAAGAAAAAAAAATAATGTCTCACAGCCTTGAGTTGAAAAGTCTAAGATTGCAAGGCTGCATCTGGTGAGGACTTTCTTGTTGCATAATCCATGGCTGTAGGCTTCACATGGCAAGAGAAATCATACCAGGGAGAGACAGAGAGGGGGCACAATTCACTACTATGATAACTAACCCATTAATGCATACAAGAAGGCAGGACCCTCATGATCCCCATCTCTTAGCACTGGTGCAAATGGCAATCATGCTTTCACATGCAATTTGGAAGGAATAAACATTCAAACCATGACATGCTTGCATATGATGCCAGCCTTGAAGGTGAAATCCTTCAGCACTGAGCATTTATTGTATCTTGAAAATAAAGCTGGAAAAGTAAAACTTGCTGAAATCAAATCTCAGTTGATCTGCTTTAATGAATAAACAAGAAGCAATTGGAATTCAAAAATATCAACAGGATGAAGATGAATATGTTTTTCATCATGCCTGAAAAGTATGCATTTTTTATATACATTAAGTATATTAATGCACTTCTCTAAAATCTTATTTGCTAATAACTCACTTATTTTCCAAATAATAATTTATTCACCAAACCAAATCTTAGAAAATTAGAAAAGAATATGTGTGTATGCATGTATATATATATATATATATATATATATATATATATATATATGCATATACATACATATATATCTATATAGATAGTTATATAGATATATACACACTTACAAACATATATGTACCCAGGGATCACTGAGGCTTTTTTTGGGGGCAGTACTGGGGATTGAACCCAGGGGCATTCTACCTCCAAGCTACACTCCCAGCCCTACTTTTTTATTCTTTTTATTTTTGAAACAGTGTCTCACTAAGTGATGCTGGGCCTCACTAAGTAGCTGAGGCTGGACACAAACTTGCAATCCTCTTGTCTCAGCCTCCCAAATACTGGGATTACTAGCATGCAGTACCATGTCCAACATCTCTGAGGCCTTTAAGTAGGTCACTATGATTGGATAAAGGAAAGAAACAATTGTAAGCAGGTAATAGGATGACTTCAAAACAGTACAGGATGATGAGTGAAGTAATTGATTTGTTCCCATAAGAAACAGCTGCTATTAGAATGATAACATTTGAAAAGAACTGACTCATGACTTTGCAGCAAAATGGGAGGAGTAGGGGCAGACAGAACACTATATAATAATTCAAGGTAACATGGTACATTAGCAAAGGGATTAAGATACACTAGGCATGATACCAGTAGTATCATTCCACATCTGAGGAGGAGTGATAAAACTCTCATTTATTAGCAGGGGAAATGGATAGTCTAGCCCATAGCATTGGAAAGGTCTTATTTTATGTGCTGTTGGGGAGAGAAGATGAGAAAGCAGAGAAATGAACATTTATGGGGCACATACCGTGCATCATCAACTATGTTGAGAACATACATTAGCTCCAGCCCCTTAAAATCACTCAACCAAACACCTTCATTAAAGACATCCTTATACATGAAGAAACAGATGCTCAGAAGGATTAAAGAACTTTGTCCTTCATCATGAATGAAGTGATACCACTGAAATTCAAATTTGGATCATTGTATCCAAAGTCTGTTTTTTTTTTTTTAAATCTTCCTATTCCACCAAATAGTTGGCTGTGGTTTACGTCGTACACTTCATCACTCTTAGGAAATTAAGAGCATTCTTTTCCTCCTGACACAGAATTATCTGCCTTTGTTCTGTGAGGGACCAAGGAAAACATTTTTTTATCCTATTAATGTTACTGTCTTCTATTTGGGACAATGGTGACTTTACCAAGGCAATTGGTGAATCAAGTCTTGGCTTGACCTGGTTATCTCTCCATTAGATGATGGTCCATGACTTGGAGCCCATTTAGTATTGAGTTTCATATCTGAGCAGAAACAGCCCTGCAACTTCACACTGGGCATTGCTGACATCAGTGTAAACTACTCAGGAATCAGGTTTATTTATGGAGAGAAGGCTGAAGATTATACCCTACATGTGGAGAATATGTCAACTTCCTTGTCATCAATATCTACAGTTCATTCACTGTGCATTTGAAATTGTGTGTTTTGCTTTACATTTCTTAAGATAAAATTAATTCCATTTTTCTCTTAATTTTAAAATTTAAAAACTAATTTAAATGGTCTAATGCAGTTTCAAGGTTTTAATATTTAAATTAGATTAGACAGGGATCAATGCACTCTATTAGGACCTCGAGTCAAATTTAGGCTTCCCCTTAGTTTTGTAACTTGAGTTTTATTGAAACACAACTATGTACATCTTATCATTTATCCTTGCCTATGGTGTTTTTTGTGCTACATGGCACTGTTGAGTAGTTGCAGCAGAGACTATATGGCCTGCCAAGCAGAAAATATTTACTTCTGACTCTTTACATTTTTGTTAAGATACTGGGAATTGAAACAAGGAAACTCTATGACTGAGATACATCCATAGCCTCTTTTATTTATTTTTTGAAACAGTCTCTCTAAGTTATCCAGGTTGGCCTTCAACCTGAAATCTTCCTATCTCAGTTTCCTAAGTACCATATTATAGGCATATGCCACCGTACTGGGCTCTTTTGACATTTTTCAGTATTTGCTGCCCCCTGGCCTGTGACAACAAGAGACACTTCAAATTTACATGTCTAATCAGATTGTTCCATGCATGGTATTTCATCCTCTCCCTTGCAAGAGGAACCATAAAACACTAATAACATTTCTATCACAAAATGCATATTAACATTTATGGGGATTAAAAAAATAATAGAATTTTTTGGGGGTACTGGGGATGGAACCCAGAGGCATTCTACCTCGGAGCTATGCCCCCAATCCTATTTTATATTCTTTATTTTGAAACAGGGTCTCACTGAGTTGCAAGTGACTGAGACTGTCTGAGAACCCGGATCCTCCTTTCTCAGCCTCCCAAATGCTGATATTATAAGCATGCACCACCATGACAGGCTGGAAATATTTTTATCATATGCTCACCAAAGAACTAGGATATAGTTATTTATAGTTTAGAAAAAAGTATAGGCATAGAGACAGCATTCATTTTTGAAAACCCAAACAAAATCAAAGTCTGGGAACTGATTGTGAATCCTGAGCTGGGTGATGGGGTACAAGGGAGGACAGAATCCCTATTCTCAGAGAGATAAGTCTGGAGTATATAATTTACCCCAATCATACACAGTAAGAGGCCGAGCCAGACTTTGAACCCAGATATAAATGGTTCCAAAGTAGTGTGTGTGTGTGTGTGTGTGTGTGTGTGTGTGTGTGTGTGTTACTGGGGATGGAAGCCAGAGACATTTGGAAACAGGGTTTCACTAAGTTGCCTACAGCTTCACTATGCTGCTGAGGCTTCAAAACTGTGATCCTTCTCTCTCTCAGTCTCCTAAATACTGGGATTACAAGCATGCGTCACCACACCTGGCTTCCAAAAGCATTTTTAAATAAGCACTGCTTAAAATGAAGTTTGTAAGACCCTTTTCTAACACTTTGCTTGTATTAGATCCAAGAATAGACAGATATACCGGGGTTAAATTTTACTAGATGGTATATGGCTTTAAAATATTTTATATTAATCAATCTGACTATTTTGAGGAAGAGAAGGTGATTTCAAGTGAATATTTAAAATAAAAACAAAATACTTCAAATAACTTAAGGCTTAGAGAGCCTGTAGGGGTAGACTATTCTCTCTGGAACACTCTTACAGTAAGAAGAAAAGAGAAAAAGGAATTAAGGCTTTGGGAAAATCCAACATACACCAAGAAAACCTTTTTAATAGCAAGTATTTAAACAGAGGGAAAAAGAGAACAAACGTACAGGAGAAGCTTCAGATGCAAACTTGAAAATGAGTTTCACAGAGTGTCACTGGTCAATCTGCCACTGAGAAGCCTAATTAAGACATCTGCTAAGAGTTACCAATTGATGGTGGTCTCACTGTCACACCATTTTAATTGACATGCTGTGATTTTGTTCCAGATTAACTTCATAAGTGGTCCTCCTAATAGAAAGATCACTTAAATTAAAAGTGGTCTGTAAATGGGGATTTGTGATGTTAATAGGCCAGCATAACCTTTATGTCATTTACATACATTTCCATTTCTCCCAATGCATATTTGCATATATTGGAGGATGTCATTGAAGGTTTTACATGGGCAATATTAGTATGGTAATGAGCATCCAACTGGTAGAGTGTCCAAAGAGTCACTTCTTTGACCTCCCCTCATTGCTAATTTTGGAGGCGCCTTTGAGCCTCCAACATTAATAACATTAAATCCATGTTCAAAAAAACAAGAGTTCAGCCTATTTATCCAGGTGCAATAAATGTTTGGAAGTCTGTAATGAACTGAAACATGAAGGCTTTATAACATTTGAAGAGTTGCTTAGTACTAAAAAAGCTTGCTACAATAATGCTGCTAAAAAACATTCCAAAATATGGTTCAATGTGGCAGCCCATTGATATTGCTTAATGTGTTAGCTCAATAAGCATGGTGCCATATGAGAGGCTAGAGCCAACTGATGCCGCATGGAAATTAGGGTCAGAAAAGAGGGCTCAGGAGGAGAGCAATGAAGTTTGAGAGTCTACCAGACCAGATTCTAGCTGTGGGTCTGCCCCATCTGATTTTCATTCCCCTGAATCTCAGTTCTGTTTCTATCAATTCTATATCAATTCTATATAACAGAAATCTTATGTTTGTAGCTGAGATTGCAATAATAAATGTAAAAGCATTGGTATGTAAATATCAATAATTGAGGGCAAAATTTTCTCCCATCTTCATAAACAAAGCATAGAAGAGGACAGTAGAGTGGTTCTCCTTGACTGGGTAGGGGGATGCTTTCAATTTCTGGGACTATCTAGAGAGAAATGGCTCTTTCAGTGTGACCTCCAATATGCATTTTGGAAAACCAAGCTGAGCAGATCCAGAGTAATACTCCAATTAGCCCTCCACCCCCATTCATGCTGTTTCTTTAGTGACCTAGGCATCATATTTCTTAATGGCAGATTTGAAATATCCGAGAAGCTTGAGTTGAAATACTGCTCTTTCTAGGAGCATAACAATGAGATGGACAGTTCTTTTCTATGATTTCATAAACTATCACTTCTTTCTTGAGACAGGTGGACCAAATCTTCTCTCAGTGCTCTCCATAACCAGTGGACATCCTTTAGCACCCAAGCCCTGCTATTTATTGTGACACATTACAATATCACGCACTGATACTGCTCTACCAAAACCAGCTCTGAAGGAATGAGGTTTTTACAGAAATTCTCCTTCAGAATTTATAGCTTATCTTTCAAGATCAACTCACCTTGTTTTGGGCAAAGGATTTCAGAGTTATCTTTTCCAATTATTTTGAACCAGAAAATGGATTAAGGATCAGAGCAAAGATGCCTTTTGATGCCTGCCCATCAAGGAAAACCTCCATAGAATCTTCATGATAAGTATCAGCAGCCACTAAACCCATATCCTACAGATTCAAATCAGGTCATGGGGCAGGGAAGACACAGTAAGGAGCAATAAGTTCCTGGTAGCACCTTGCTTATGGGATGGAAGTGGTCTTGGGGTTTAATATAGTCACAGATATCAGGTAGGATTGGTAAGAACAGGGCTGACTGCCAGGGGACAGAGTGGTAGCAAAATGACATCCAAATTGGTACTGTATACAAGACATTTCTGTGTCTCACCAGTGGCAATACTCTTAGAAATTTTGAGAGGTTCAGGTAAAGTGTATGAGTCTTTATCTTTTTCTATTTTATTATTGTAACAGAAGTTATTCTGTGTGTGTGTGTGTGTGTGTGTGTGTGTGTGTGTCCAGAGTACTTTAGAATCTTTTTTATTCTTAGTCCTTTGAGGAACACCTCTCTCAATTCATGATGTCTTGATGGGGTGTGGGAATTGTTCTGTCCTAAGCCTGAGTTGAAAGGAGACACATGACACCGCTGGGGTCAAGTGCCCCACCTCTGGAGAGAGACTGGCCTCAGGTGTGTGTACCTGGGAAAGAGGCTCAGCCAGGATCTTTTCTAGAATTCATAGGCAGATTTGGGGAGTAGGATTCTGTTGCATTGAAATCATGAAATTAGAAAGATGTGGGTTTGGAGATGAGGGTAGACTCAGAGAGATAATCTTTTATAGATGGAGCCAAATGGAGTTGAGACATGGAGAAAAAGGCAGATTCCCCAGTATGACTCTGTGGCTAGATTTCCTAGCTATGTGCGCCAAGGAGATCCTTTTGACTTCAGCTAATCTGGGGTGGGTGTCTGGCACTTATAATTTAAAGTCAATTAAGGCTTGGACTTGGAGGAAGAGAGAGAGATGTATAACCAAAGGAATGACATAGGAAATCAAGTGTCAGCAGTAGATATAAATAAAGTCTAAGGGCTGGGTAGAGGTCAGGCCATATTTTGGCAAAGAAATAGAACTCATCTGGCTTTTAATTAACCGTTTCTAGCTTTTCTTCTGTGAAGATGGTATCTGCAATGTTTTTATAAAATTCCTAAGAGTTTTTTGGACAAGATTTATAATTTTTTTTGACACTGGAGATTGGACCCAGGGAAATTGTACCTCTAAGCTGCATCCCCAGCCCTTTATTTATTTCTGAAACAAGGTTTTACTAAATTACTGAGGCTATACTTGAACCTGTGATTTCCTGTCTCATCCTGACAAGTACTGAGATTACTGGCATGTGTCATCATACCTGGTTCAGGTGTTATAGTTCTTAACATCAAATTTCCTATCTAGCAGGTGACAATACCCATCCTACTGCACCACTCAGGGCTCTCCACTTTTTTTGGTACTGGGGATGGAACCCAGGGGCAGTCTACCTTCGAGCCACACCCCGAGCCCTAGTTTTTATTCTTTATTTTGAAACAGGTCTCACTGAGTTGCAAAGGGCCTCACTAAGTAGTAACTGAGGCTGTCCGCAAACCCAGATCCTCCTGTCTCAACCTCCCAAATGCTGGGATTACAAGCATGCACCACCATGCCCAGCTAGGGTTCTCTGCTTTTAAGTCCTGTTAAAACTATTTAAGAGAGTTTTGAGAGAAACAAAATTGAGAAGCTATGCGATAACTCAGACAGAATTCTGGGTTTTAAACTAGTTATTGAGTTTGAAATAAATATTTTGACACCCTTTTGGGGAGTAATTACTAAGGTTCTGAGCCTTAGTTTTTTTGTATGGAAATTGATAAGCACAGTAATGGTTCTAGCCTCCCATGGCTTTCATGTGGATGACATGATACACTGTAAGTGGGGTAGGCTGGCCAGCACCAGAGTAATAATTTCTCAGGTAGGAATGGTGGCACATGCCTATGATACCAGTACTTGGGAGGCTGAGACAAAAGGATTGCAGGTACAAAGCCAGCCTCAAGAACTCAGCAAGACTCTTAGCAATTTGGGAAGACTCTCTTTCCAAATGAAAAGTAAAATAAAATATGGCTGGGGATATGGCTCAGAGGTAGAATGCCTCTGGAATAATAGGTTCTCAGTATTTACTTCCTTTCTTCCTCCCTTCCTTCTTTCCTTCCTTCCTCCCTCCCCTCCTCTTTCCCTCCCTCCCTCCCTCCCTCCCTCCCTCCCTCCCTCCCTCTCTCTCTTTCTTCCTTCCTTCCTTTCTTTCTTTCTTTCTTTCTTTCTTTCTTTCTCTTTCTTTGTTTTTTTTTTCTAATAAATCAATGACAGTGATATTCAGAGGAGGCAGAACAACTGTTTCTACCCTCTGCCTTGGCAAACCTTTCCAAGAGCCAGAAATGGGTGGAGCTACTCATTTTTTAATTTTTTTTTTTTGAGGGGGGTGGCACATTTTGAAAAGTGGTTTCAGGGTCTTTGTGATACCCTTTTGGGTTGAATCTCTGGGCTATGTTTGGTGTACTTTCTTCTTGGGAACCCTCTGAACCATATACTTAAGGCTGACTCAAAAGGCAAACTAATCTCCAAAAGAAAGACAATGTAAAAGTCTCCTTTTAGGCTAGCCTAGGGTCAAAAAAGATTCCATGATTTGGAGCAGATTTCTTTCAAATGGGAAAACAACTCCTACATACCATGCCACCTATTTTTACATTAATATCAGCACCACCAGTCCACTCCCAGAAATCAGCAGATGAGAAGCTTCTATACACTTTGCACAAGTTAACATACAAATCTTTTCTAGGATACTCACAAAGCAGCTCCAGCAGATACTGTTAATATTTAAATCTACAGAAGATAATCAAAGTCTCAAGAAGTTAAGACATTTTCTAAGGACACACAGCAAAAGCAAAAGCAAGGAGAAAGTGGTCACAAAGTGCAGGCTTCCTTTCTGTTACCATAGCCACAGATGTGTGGTAACAGGCTGTCTTGTCAACATGAATCTTATCAACTGTCACACATGGAGAGAACCAAGGGAGGAAAGGACCCTGTCCTCCCTTATCCCCCAGAGGAGGGAATTGGTGGAGAATGAAGGGTGAGGCTTATGGAGTGGCCTGCCTGTCCAGGGCTGGGGGGGATGCTCAAAACTCTGGAACCAGAGTCCTGGGACATTCATTTTCAAGCTCTGTTGGAGCTTGGCTGCCAGCTCAGCCTGCCTGGGATATGTGTCAATAAGCCATTTGCATGACCCTTTGCAAAGTTAAGCCTATTATTTGGCCCTTCCTGCTGATTTTTTAAAAAGCCCCTGACAGTAGGAATAGAATAATAAGTGTCCACAGTAGGAATAAAATAATAAGTGTCTACATGCTGGGTGCCTTCTTAAAAATGAAAAGCCGAAGCCTGAGAAACTTTGCAGCCAAATAAGAAATTCTAAGTATGGAGGAGCTATATCCAAATATGTGTAAAAGGATGAATATAGAATGGTTAACCTGGACACTCATTGTTGGGAGGGGGGGCAAAGGGAAGTGGGGGGGAGAGGGCACCAAGCACAGTCTGAATGTATGCATTTTTAATGTGTTCCACATTAAAAAAATAGCATTGCCCCATAAAATAAATAAATTTAATTTTCCTCAGAAAAGAAATTGTAAGTATTAAAGTGGACTGTGTTTGATATAATAGATTTTTTAAAGCTTCTGTGCAAATGGGACGGGTTGGAATCTACTCACCTGAAGTAGATAGGAAGCCAGATAATACATAGGATCTACACAAGTAGGGCTATCCATACATCCTCCAGGAGTCAACCTCCACTATCAGTTGAGCATCACTTGTGTCTTGGATGTCAAAAGGCCAAGCTCCAGAGGAGGATGCTGAAATGGACATCACACAAGGTAGCTGATACTCAGATAGAAGGACTGAGGCATGAGACTGAAATCTAACTTGGTCCACAAGTGAGGGGAAATGCTCATTTAGAGTAGAGGGCTCAGGTAGTGGTTTTTATCTTGGAATGTCTATCTTTCCTGGAGGACTTTTGGAAATTACTGGAGAGATTTTTTTGGTGGCTATTACATGGGGAGGGGAATGAATACATGCTATGAGTTACATATGATTTGTTCTCTAAAAGTTCTTGTGCAGGAAATGTGGTCCCTGGTGTAATAGTTTTAGGTGGTGAAAAATTTAATAGAAGGGATATAATGCCTGATGTGGTGGTGCACATCTGTACTTGGGAGACTGAGGCAGGAGGATAGCAGGTTTGAGGTCGACCTTAGCAACTTAGGGATACCCTTGGCAACTTAGCAAGATACTGTTTCAACATAAAAGAATAAAATAGGGGAGGGGTTGTAACTTGATGATAGAATGACTCCGGGTTCAATCTCCATTGCCAAAACAAACAAGCGAACAAAGTAATAAAATAAAGCAAAACAAAAGAGACAGAACATAGTGAGATATAATTAAGTCATGGCGACAATACCCTCTGAAGGGATTAAAACCCATCTTGCAGGAATGGATTAGATCTTGAGGAAAAGCATTGGCTACTGCAAAAGCAAGGTGTTATAAAGCCAGTTCTGCCTTTTCTGTTTTCCCTCTAACTTCCTCTCACGCTATGTGGATTCTTTTTTGTCTCTTCTCTTACACATTTGCTGTCTTATGACATGGGGGCAGTCCCTCACCAACTATAGCTGCCTGACCTTGAACTTCCCAGTCTCCTGAATTGTGAGATAAATAAGCCCATTTTGCTTATACTTTATCCAGAATCAGGCATTCTGTTATAGCAACATGAATTAAACTAATGTGTCCTTTTTATCCATCTGGCAGATAGAGGTGAGGGATCCTATTCAACATGCATAATGCACAGAACAGCCCTAAATCAGAGTAACACAATCCCAAATGTAAAGGGTGACATTTCGGCATTTAAGTTTAGAATGTCCCTGTAGATCTCACAAAGACAAGGCAGCTATGTTGGAGGCAGGGCTTGGTTGCTGAGAAGTCCCTTGGGGTGTGATCTTGGGGATTATATATGATCCCTTTCTCTCTCTCTCTCTCTCTCTCTCTCTCTCTCTCTCTCTCTCTCTCTCTCTCTCCTTCCAGCCCCCATGTTGTGAGAGCAGAGTCCTCACATACAGACTCTCTCTCTCTGCTCCTCACATACAGACTCTTTCTCTCTGCTCCCCGCACCATGACCTGAGCTCTGCAGACCTCTCCTGTCTTAACATGGACTGAATCTCTAAAATCACCAGAATTATGATAAAATAAATCTTTGTTCTTCTAGGTAGTGGTGGCTGGTTTTTTTTTTTTATCTCAGCAGTGAGAATGTTGACATAATTAGGTGCTGAGGCCAAGACAATTTGGTCTAAGACTGTGAGGCACTAAGACCAGAAATACAGATAAGATTTGGAATGACTTAGGAGAAAAAAGGCAGTAGAGATGGCCAATGTATGCACAGAGGATAGTTCATCTTAATATAAAGCTATATTATTGTGCCCAGAAGCCTGAGATTACCACTGTTGACTACCTATACCTGGATTTCTCCCAATTCTACATTCATATTATCATGGTTTGTTTGTGTGTTTGAGAGACATTATTTATAGAAGCAGAACTGAGAGCAATGCTGGAGGGACGAGAGCCATAATGGAGCTGTTCAGTGGTGTAATAGCCCTGAGGCTAAGCTTGTGTCCTGAGGACTTGTGTTCAGATTGCAGCACTACCATTTTCCAGGTGTGGCTTAAGACAAATGAATAAATCTCTCCTTTTCTAACCTGTATTCTGGAGAATGTTGTGATACCTATATCATGAGATTATTACTAGCATTCAATAATATAATCTAGAAAGCCTAGTAATTATTTTAAAAATAATACCTAATATGTGAAAACTAAGAAAAAAAGGGTCATAGGAGAAACTCTAGATGAAGAAGGAGAAACCATAGATGAGCGAATAAGGCAACCAAATGGGGGGCGGGATGGGAGGGAGGAAGAGAGAAATTCCCTAATGTACATGATGTACATTCACAAACCTCAAAGTCAATCACTAAGCCAAACATAAAAAGGAAGGGGGGGAAAATGGGTGGGAATTGGGTAAGGCCTAATTTAGTGATTTGTGCATGTATGCCTCAACTACCTTGCACTCCATTAAGATGTATGACTACAATGCACCAATAAAAAAATAAAAAACTCAAAAGCACCCAAAGTTATTCTCAGTCATAAAGGCCAGAAGTACCAAACCAAGGTATCAGCAGGGCCACACTCCTTTTGAAAATACTGAATTTGGATGCTCTCAGGTCTTTTTTTCTGACTTCTGGTGTTTCAGGTAGTGCCTGGCATCCTTTGGCTTGTTGAAGCCTTTCACAATCACACAGTCTTCTCCCCAAGAGTCTCTGTAAATGACTTGAACTTACTAAACCTTTGATGAGCAAATAAGATGACATAACTGAGAAGGATGGGAGGGGGGAAGAGGGAAATTCTTCAAGTTATATGATGTTTATTTAAAAACCTATCAAGGTCAATCACTAAGCCAAACATGAGGAGGAAAAAAGGGAAGAAATGGGGAGAGAATTGGGAAAGGGCTAGATGAGTGATGTGTGCATGTATGCCTCTACCATCTTGTACCTCATTATTATAATAGCTATTATACATAATAGCTATTATTACTATGGTTGTGATTCATATGTAGGCAAGATAGAAAATGTTTGGGATGAGGATACACTTGTCTATCTGGGAAGAGACACTAAATAACTCAAGGGTGGCTTGAAGTAGTGGGCTGGTGAAGGGGATGAGCCCGCTAATGATTTATGATGTTGAATAGTAAGAAACAAAACTCACCAAATTGTAATATGAAACAAAATTTAATTTATTTATTTTCCTGCAATGCGGTTAGGTGCGAGTTGAGAAGGTCTCCCAGAGCAAAAATGGGAGGATCTAATAGTAGGTTAACTTCTATTTTGAATATAATCTAGCAATACCACTTCTGGGTATCTACCCAAAGGAATGGAAACCAAGTTACCAAACTTATGCATGCTTATCTATGTTCATAGCTGTACAATTCATAATAACCAAACTATGAAATCAGATAAGATGTCTCTCAACAGATGAATGGATTATGAAACTATGGGATAGGTACACAATGGAATTTTACTCAGCCATAAAGAAGAATAAAATTATAGCTAGGCATGGTGGCACACACTTGTAATCTCAGTACTTGGGAGGCTGAGGCAGGAGGATCACAGGTTCATGGCCAGTCTCAGCTACTTAGTGAGGCCCACTATAACTTAGTGAAACTCTGTTTTAAAATAAAAAGTAAAAAATAGGACTAAGGATGTAGCTTGGAGGTAGAATGCCCCTGGATTCAATCCTTAGAACCAAAAAAATATGCCTTTTGCAGGAAAATGGATGAATGTATAGAACTGGAAAACATTATGCTAAGGGAGATTAGTCAGTCACAGAACATAAAAAATGGGATGCTCTTCCTAATATGTAGAAGCTAGGGAGAAAAGGGTCATAGGAGGAACTCTAGAGGAAGAAGGAGAAACCAAGATGACCAAAAAAGATGACCTAACAGAGAGTAATGGGAGGGGGGAAAGAGGAAAATCCCCTAATGTACATGATGTACATTCACAAACATATTAGTTTCAGTCACTGAGCCAAACATAAGAAGGAAGAGGGGGAGGAAAAGGGGTGTGATTTGGGGAAGGGCTAAATGAGTGATGTGTGCATAATGTCTCTACCATCTTTTATCCCATTGCAATGTATGTCTACAATGCACCAAAATAAATAAATAAGATACAAAAATGGGAAGGGATGGATAGATTACAAAGACAAGTTCAAAAGCACCATAATTTTTAAAAATACTTTTTGGTGGAATGTAATTATACATCAGAATTGGGTGTAGAGTGGTAGGAACATACATGCACACAACACTTAATGTATAATAAGGCCCTCTTCTGAATTTCAGCTCTTGGGTTGGCTTGGGATTGTGAGTTCTTTTCTCAGTGGCCTATGTTTCCAGGTTCTCTGGTGTCAAAAGACCTGCTATCAATCGAGTTTGGAGTAGACCAATGTTTCAGCCCCAGATGCGGATGACAACTTCACGTGCAATGTTTAAAGCTTCAGCCATTCTTTAGCAATGCCAACTGAAGTTTTGGATTTGGGCTTTGTATTGCCACTTGTGGATGTCTGGATTTCCTGGGAAGCATCTACTCAAGAAAGTCCTGCGTGCAAGTTACTTGTGCAGGTGTGTCTTTGGGGTCCACATCTATGAAAAGAAGAATGAAGCAGGGGTGAGCATAGAGGCCTTCATGGTGGCAAGCACCTTTAAACCCAGCATTTGAGAGGCTGAAATAGAAGAATACCAGGTTCAAGGCCAGCTTCAGCACCTAGCAAGACTATGCTTCAAAATGAAAAGGAATGGGTATATAGCTTGGAAGTGTAATACCCCTGGGTTCAATTCGTTCAATCTTTGGTCACACACACACACACACACACACACACACACACACACACACACAATCAATCAATAATAATAACAGACTAAGGAAGAAGCTGTATTGTGGTGCAAGCCCAGTGACAACCCTTGTCACATCCCTAAGGCTCCGTTCTGCAGAGCCCTGGGAAAGAAGACACAAACGCCGAGTCTGTTGATGATGCTTCCTCTTTAATGCTTCCCCTTCAATGCGTACAGCCTGTAAATATATATCAGTCTCATAACCCCTCCCTCATCACTCCACCAACCCCAAGCTTCCCACAGCCAGGGGTTGCACATTTCTAACCCTCTCATAGGCGGGCTGGTGGTAGCACGAGGCGCTGCATCACTGATCATCCGTAGGGCGCCTGATAGGGCTCACTGCGCAGGCTCAGGGCACCACCAGCCTCGTGAGCCTCATGACTTGGCAACATGCCTAGGCGCCATCTTGAGCCACCGCCCCATCCTGGTCTAGCCGAGCGGGCCCCGACAAACCCTGAACAGAGTCAAGGAGCACCTGGAACCAGCTGTACCTCATTTCAAAGTTGTTCCTTGCAATGAGATGATCAGTCCTTTATGCTCCCTCACCCACCCTTAGATAAAGGCGATTTTGGGAGAGCATGACCTTGGGTAGGTAGCCCTCTGCACTGCCTCGACGCTGACAGATGAAGACTACTCACGTCAGCAATGAAGGAGCTTCTGGAGGACAGCATGAGCCTAATTTCAGCCTTGGACTTGCTTCATACGTAGGACATCTCTGCAAGGCTGGTGAGGAGGTGAGAGCTGGTGCAGAGAGACTAAGATGTTCATGAACCCTGCACAGTTAATAACTTATTTCCTGGGACTTATTCCTGTCTCACTCCATCTCCCCCTTAAAAAGGGAACAGAGGATCAAAACTAGACTTGAGTCAGCTCTGTGGAAGGTTAATAGGCCTCCATTCCCTTACAGAAGTCATGCATATTCAATGAGCAAAATAGTGCAAAAATTGATTCTTGGTAAATAGGGTGAAGAAATCATGATTTTTATATATAAAGCACATGGAATATATAAAGAGATATTCAGCATATCATGGCACTTAAATTTCATGGGATGTGATTGGGAGAAAGATTTTAAACTGTTTCTTGGAGGGAGAGGAATAATATAAAAAGGGGTAAAAGAATGTAGAAGACAGAAAGCACAGGGAACTATAAGTGTCAAACGTTTAGCCTGTCCTTCGTGTTATAAGAATGAAGTCTGTCTAAAGTCTTAGGGGATGGGAGGCAGTAATTATGATTCTGCAAGATACACAGTAGTTTTTGTTTACACTACATTGAAAAACATCTCACTTTAACCACAATTTTAAATTTGGGTGATGTGAATTTCCCTGGGAAGCAGCCTTTGAAGAGAGCTGGCTATTTATTCAAGTGTCCATGGGATCCATATCCGTGGAAGAGTAAAGAATGAATCAGGAGTGAGAAGTGGGAAAAGTTGAGGTGTGGGGCAGGCCCAGTGACGTGTTTGACCAGGGCCAAGAGATGCCTTGGCACTGGATTCTATGTGTACACATGCACATGTATACACAGAAGCAGACACATGCACATGGAAGTGTGTGCACATGTAGAAGCAACCAGGGTATCCAGCTTCTCTTTGATAAGACATTTGTCAGCCTTGGTTTCCATTTTCCTTTCCCAATTGGCTATCAGTGAACATCTGCTGCTCCTTCCCACCTGTCTGCACACCCCTCTCTACTCATTCATGTAAGGTGGACTGGTCTGACTTCTTGCACTTACCTGTTTGGCCTCTGTAGGTGTCTGAGTTGCAAGCTCAGTCCTAAAATACCAGGTCTAATTCTAGAGGTTTTCTGTCCTATTTTCATATCAGAAGAACTTTAATACCCCCTCAGGGGTCTGATTTAATTTGCAATGCATCCATATGTTCTAAGGGCTCCCCAGGAGATTTGAAGATGCACCCATGCAGTCTTGGAAAGCGCTGGTCTGAAGCAGATTCTAATTTTTCTAACACAGGAAATTGAGACTTGGATTGGGAAAGTAAATTGTCTAAAAACATATAGCTATTGTTTTAGAAGCCAGAATTAAAATAAGGTCTTCTAATTTTGTCTTGGAGCATTTCCTTCTTCTTCATACAATCTTCTTTAAGTTCCTGTGGGGAAATATAAAGTAGTAGGTAAGCTGGTCAAAACACCAGACTTAGATTTTATTTTCACATTTATCCAGTGACAAGAATTCATTCTTTCTAATTCATCTTCAACATACTAATGTCTTCTCTTCCTTTGGATTCTATAACTAAGTTGCACAGGGTCCTAGAAATAAATGGTATAGGGTAAAGGACACCCAACATATGCCTAACAGTTGTTACAAACCAAATTTGTTCCAGGTGCTTAACTGAGTTTGCTTAAGTTATCTTAACTCTAGGAGTCTTGCTTTCCAAGCTCCATCTCAAAATGATGAAACCAGGCTAAGATGGGTTTGGTCAGGTGCCCCGAGACTCACAGTTGGTAGTGACCATGCTTAGTGAATCACTTTCCTAGCCAATAATTTGGTCAGAGTCTGTCTGCTAGAATGTAAATTCCACAGTCACATATTTTATTTTTTGTGGTACTGGGGATGGAACACAGGGGCTTTCTACCTCCGAGCTACACTCTCCAAGCTATACCCCTAACCCTATTTTTTTACTCTTTATTTTGAAACAGGGTCTCACTGAGTTGCAAGGGGCCTCATTAAAAAGTAGCTGAGGCTGTCCTTGAGTTTCTATCTTCCTGTCTCAGCATCCCAAATGCTGGGATTACAAGCATGAACCACCACACCTGGGTAGTTGCAGATTTGAAAAATATTAGATTTTAGTTTGTTCATTTTTTCCTCCTGCTGTCTACAATACTCTCAACATGTAAGAGGTGCCCAATACAAATTGTTAGATGAAGAATGAATGAATGAATGAATGAATGAATGAATGAAGCTTATAGACCTTTAGAACTTGGGAGACAGAAATTTCAAAAATTTCTTCAAAATTAAAGAAAAAGTTTCTACTTTTAATTTTGGAATCCTGTAGCTTACCAAACAGCTGCAAGAGAATACAATACAAGTCAAAGAATGCCAAGTGAGAAAAATATCCTAAACATATTAGAGACACGGTGTGTGAATGGCTGTGTGTGTGCGATTGTCAGGTTGTTCAAGGTATCTTTAAAGGTTTTAGTTAAGCAGATAAAAACATTAGTATCTCAAGGATTGTTCTTGCACACCTGGGATGATGAAGCATGCCTGCTGAGAGTAGTTGGCTGTGGGAGTTTGGGAGGTTCAGGGAGGCATGTTGCTTCTTAACTCCTTGAATTTGAGCTAATTTGCATGCTAAAAATACCCTTCTATCTACAGCACCCCTAAATCACAGGCTTGCTCAGAAACCTGTGCTTCTCATTTCTGCTTCTCTAGAACTTGATGTGTAAAAGTACCTAATAAATGCCTATTAAGTGACATGACAAGTGTGTTCCTATAGAAACAATATTTCCCTAGGTCGAAACACACTTCCCAGCTATTGCAGTTTTTATGATATTCCCCTAAGAATAACTTCCAGTGCATTTTTAGGTTGAGACAGGGTGCAATTCATTTTTACTACTTTTCCAGGTTATAATGTACTGGAGACTCTATGCTACCCAACAGCCATCTGAGGTGTTATTTCTGTGTTGCAAGTAAATGAAGCAAAGGATACTCAGAGAGTTTGAGGAATCTTCCTAAGGATGGTCAGCTGGAAAATACTAGCAGGAAATGCTGGTCAGCCTCACTGTATTGAGTTCCAAGATGGAACCAGTTCTGTGTGGTATAAAATTAACTTTGGTCAAAAAAATAAGACTGACCCTTGGCTGGCTTTTGAGAGGTAGCATTTCAGTTCTTGGGATGTCTTCTCTGTAATCAGGAATCTTAGGCCCTCAATATCAGCCTGACCTATGAAGGGGCCAATGTCTGAGATTAATACATGGCAGCCAGTCATGTGCCTGATGCCCAGCAAAGTTCCTAGATAACTTCCTTGCTTATCAATACTTCTAGCACATCACCATGCATCATTGCTGGAGTGACTCAGGGTCTCATGTCCCCTGAGAAAGGACAACTGGGGGCTTGTATCTGAGGCTCTCCTGGACCTTACCCTCTGCAGCTTTACCTGCTACTGATCTTAATTGATATTATAATTAGATATAGAATGTCTCTTGAAGGGTAGATGTATTAATGTTCTTGTGTTAATGTTGAGAGTTGTAATTCCTTTAGTGGTTAAGTCTACTGCAATAGATTTTTGAGACATAACCTAGGCACGTGGAGTTTGGCTGGAGATAGTAGTTCCCTGGGAATGTGGTCTTAGAGATTGTCTGAGAATCTCTATTTGTCTTTGAATCCCCTTGCTCTCTTTTGCTTCTGGCCTCCATGATGTGAGAGCAGAACCTTGCTCTCTTCTTCTTTCTGCTTCCCCATGCCATGCCCTGAACTTTACAGACCTGGCATGACATGGACCAAACCCTTGAAATCTATAAAAAATTGTAAGCAAATAAATTTTTCTTCCTCTAATTGTGTGTGGGCAAGGTAGTTGGGCCACAGCAGTGAGAATGGTGACTAAGACAACCTCTAATCTTCTTGCTGCAATAAACCAGAACTGTGAGTTTAAGAGCTTTGAAGAGTTTTATGAGTCCTACTAGCAAATTATTAAACCTACTATGTGTGGTCCTGGGGGCCTCCTAAGTTCCAAAGTTTCTCCTGCTTCTCTCTGTAGCACTCTGTTGGCATTACTTTCTAAAGGCTAAAGTAAGCAAGACTGAGTGTGAGGTAGAAATGACTTTCCTGGTAGAAATGTAGGTTGGGCTTAGTAAGCAGCGTATCTAGCTCCTCATTAATGCATCGTCAGTAGCAGGCTATAGCAGGAAAGGCCTTTTGGAAATCATACATCAAAACTGCGATGTTTGCTGTCTTCTGAAATTGGAATGGGTTTCCTGTCAAATAATCAATCTTATTGAGAAAGTTTTCCCCCTGCCCATGTGTTGGAGTGTTGGTCCTATGCCCTCTTCAAGGGGCTGCAAGGCCTTTGGTCTAATTTTCAGGACATTGATCCATCTTGAATTGACTCTTGTGCATGGTGAGAAAGAGGGGTTTATTTCCATTTTTATGCATATGAATAGCAAGTTTTGCCAACATTGTGAAGAGATTATATTTTCTCCAGTGTATGTTTTCAGCCCCTTTGTCAAAAATCAGTTGACTGTAAGTGTGTGGGTATTCTGCTCCATTTGTCTATGTGTCTGCTTTTGTGACAATACCATGCTGTTTTTATTATTATGTCTCTGTAGTATAATTTAAAGTCAGGTACTGCGATGTCTCCTGTATGGTTCTTTTTACTGAGAACTACATTAGCTATTCTGTTTTTTTAGATTGTTCTAAGTGAATTTAAGGACTGTTGTTTTTATGTCTATGAAGAATGAACCATTGATTTCTGATCTAATTTTTAATAGTTTCCTGTCTTCTACTCACTTTGGGGTTAGACTGTTTCTGTTTTTCAAGGGCTTTGAAGTATGGTATCAGGTTATTTATTTGGTTATTTTCTGCTCTTCTTTTTTCTTTTTTTGCGACTCTGTGGATGGAAACCAGGGGCATTTGACCTCCAAGCTACACCCCCAGCCTTATTTTTTATTCTTTATTTTGAAACAGAGTCTTAGTAAGTTGCAGAGGGCCTCACTAAATAGCTGAGGCTGTTCATGAACTGTGATCCTCTGGTCTCAGCCTCCTGAATGCTGGGATTACAAGTGTGTACCACCATGCCCGGCTTTTCTGTTCTTCTTATGTGAGCAGTGAATGCTATAAATTTTCTTCTTAATTCTGCCTTCAAACTGTCCCCAGAGGTTTGGATATGTTGTGTTTCTATTTTCATTTGTTCCTAGGAATTTCATAATTTATTACTTTATTTATTTTATGACTGATTCCTTATCCAGTAGTGTGGTTTAGTCTCCATATGTTCATTACATTTTTTATGTCTTTTTATGGTTGATTTCTGGTTTTATTCCATTGTAGTCTGAAAAAATGCAGGGGGTTATGTCACTTTTTAAAAAAAATTTATAGTGCTTGCTTATAGTCCAGGATACTGTATACCTTGAAGAAGTTTCTGTGAGCAGCTGAAATGAAATTAAAATGAGGATCAATATGGGGGATAGTATTAAACTAAAAAGCTTCTGTGCAGCAAAGGAAACTATGAACAACTTCACTAGAGAGGTGACACAATCAGAGAAGTTTTTACCAGCTACTCTTTTTATAGAGGACTAATATCTGGAATATGCAGAGAACTCAAGAAACTCACTGCAAAAAATAATAATAACTCAACCAAAAACTGGGCAAGTGAACTAAATAGACTCTTTACAATAAGAAATACAAATGGCAAATAAATGTATAAAAAATGTTCAACATCATTAGCAATCAGATGCATATTCAAACTACCTTGAGATTTCACCTAACCCCAGTTAGAATGGTAATCATTAAAAACACAAACAACAAATGATGGCAAGAATGTGAAGAAGTAGGAACTCTAAAACATTGTTAGTGGAATTGCAAATCAGTGCAAATATGTTGGCAAACAATGTGTAGGATCCTTAGAAGAATGGGAACGAGCCTACCATATTCTCCAGCAATACCACTCTTAGGTATCTACCCAAAAGAATGAAAAAAATTACTACCAGAGAAATGCATGCATATCAATGTTTATAGCTGTATAGTTCACAATTGCTAAACTATGGAACCAACCAAGATGTCCATTAGTAGATGAATGGATTACAAAACTATGAGATATGTACTTAATAGAATTTTAGTCAGCCATAAAGAAGAACTAAATTATATCATTTGCAGGGATATGGGTGGAACTGGAGAACATTATGCTACGTGAGATTTGTCAGTCACAAAAAGTGAAAAGTTGAAGCCAGGCATGGTGGCACACGCTTGTAATCTCTGCGCTTGGGAGGTGGAGACAGGAGGATCAGGCAGGTTCGAAGCCAGCGGTGCTGGCTTAAGAGACCCTGTTTCAAAAATATAAAATAGTTCTGGGAGTGTAGCCTGGAGGTAGAAGGGCTTCCAGGAACCCCAGTACCACACAAAAAAAAAAAAAGTGACAAGTTGGATGTTCTCCCTAGGGAGATGTTCTCCCTAGCTAGAGAGAAAATAGGATAGAGGAGGAACTCCAGACAAAAGAGGAGAAACCCTAGATGAATAAAGAAGGTGATTTAACTGAGGGATATGGGAGGAGAGAAGAGGGAATCACTTTAATGAACATGACACACACACAAACTTATCAAAGTCAATCACTATGCTGAGCATGGGAAGAAGGGATGGGGAGGGAATTGGGTGGCAACTGAGGAAGAGCTAAAACTGTGTTATGTACATGTTGTGCCTCTATCACCCTGAACGTCATCAACATATATGAATACAGTGCACCAATGCAATTTTAAAATCAATCTTCACAGTATTTCCTTCATTCGTCCTCTCTCTATTATCCTACCTCCTTTCCCCCCTCATCACCAGGATAAGTGCCCTTGGTAGGAAACTTTGGCAAGGCATTCAAACCACATCTAAGGCACACACAGAGCAACAAGAAAATCCATCTTGGGCTGGCTTAATGTGCTTGGCTGCTTAAACACAGACAGTCACCTTTAAGAGAAGGAACTTTTACCTGCCTTGAATGTATTATAGCAACCAAAAGAATGTTAACTGATAGACTTGCTCAGACTCAAGCCCTCCCACCACTCCTTGAACTCTGGCTTATTATTCTCCTACCCTCAGAAAGTCACAGGCTACCTATTCTGTCACTGACAGGGTATACACTCTACTTGATTCACATCTGCCACCAAATCTCTCATATTACCCAGAGGGAAAAAATTTAAATATATATATGAATGGAAAGGAATATATGGATTTTCTGGGACCACCACCCTCAATAGGAGCACAGCCATCCAGTGTGCACCTGCTGGGTCCTGCCCTGACTCCTGGGCCTTCTTCTCTTCACATGAAAACACTGTAGTAGAAACTTGCTATATAAAGAAAAGAAAGTCATTGCAATTAGAATATGGATGTTGTTCTTAATTAAAAATCAAATTGTATATGACCTTACAAAGGACTACTAGACAGAATATCTCTGCTGGGTTTTCATTTACACCTACAGGGTCCACAGACATCTTAGCATGCACAGATACTTGGGCTCACTACAGACCACTGACTATAGCCCTTGCAACCTGGGTTTTAAATTCTGGCTTTGGTATACACTGGACAAAAACAGCTCAATGCGGCCACAAGCAATACTGCAATTAGCAAAATACTTCAACACTCAAGTGAGAATATGCTGCTTGTACAAATGAGGCACATTGATATGCCAGGCAGTCACCGTGACAGCAAAACAAAGAGAATGGATCACAAGAAATGGATATTTCACTCTCAACACACAATAGCAGTTTTGAATTCCTCAGTTTAATCCCATAAATATGTACAAAGTGCTTATCCTGAGCCAGGTGTGTCAATTCTACCAGGTGTCGGGGTGACAGAGGTGACCAATGCAAGGTCCCAACCTTCCAACGAACAGATTGATGAACAAAAACATCTGTAGTGCTGTGTAATTAGCATAATTGGAATGTGTAGAAAGTGTTAGGGGAACACAGAAGAGGTAGCAATCCCTGCTGCCTGACATCAGGCTACCTAGAAAGATTGAGTTAGATGGTGAAGGGTGGACAGTGCTCAGTAGGCCAACACAGGAGGTTGTCTGGGCCCCAGAAACAAAAGCCAGGCAGACAAGGAAATCCTGGTAATCAGAGGAGAATGGCAGGAGATAAAAATGCACGGTATGGATCATAAACACTATGCATTTGAGCATAGTATAACTTCTAAAATAAACCCATTTTCTTTATATATTATCTGATATCAGGTATTTTGTCATGACAATGAAAATTAGACCCATGCACTCTACTGTCTTCAAGGCTCAGCGTTCATCTTGTAGTCTACTGGGAACACCATCACATTGATATCCCAGCCAATAGGAAATAGAGAAGAGAAAGGGAGGTGAAGGCAGCACTTTCACTCCTATGCTATGGACCAGAACATAGCCAGGTGGCCACACCTAGACTCAAGAGAATTTGGGACACATTCTTCATCTGGATGGCCCTGTGCCCAATTAAAATCTTGATTCTTTCAAAGAAGAGTAGACTAGATATTGGGGAACTAACCAGACATCTTTATCTCATAGATATTTTCCTGTCTACTGCCCAGACTCAGCAACATACATTGGAATTCCAAAAGTATGTGGAGGACAAATTGAAAAAGAGACACAAATCAATGTCTTAAATGTCATTTGAGAACAAGAAGTCAATGACCAAGGTTAGATGTATTAGTATTCTGGGGTTGCTTAGAAAAGCTCGGCATCTATGACATTTCTTGTTCAATGCATGCATTGTATGATGTTTAATGTTAATTTAACTTAATATAATTTGATTGTGATAGTGTTTGCCTTCTAGAAATGCAGTGTGTGTATGTGGGATGGGGGAGGGAACAGAAGGAGGGTTATAAATTTTCACAAAATTAAGACATAAAACTTGCATGAATGGAGGTGCTTTGTGTATAATCAGCAGTTCCCATTTTAAAATAGGCACCATGATTTATGTGTGTGTTTATAAATTGTGCATGTATGTATACTTAACATGATCCTAAGTGTAGTAATATAATATAGTTGGGTAAAGTTTCATTTACAGTTTGGAAAAATTTGGTGATTAGATCCAGAGACTGGAGATTGAGCTTGTTGTAATAATAAATAAAACTGCCTTGGGGGGACTCTTAGGAGAAGAAGGTAATTTTCCTGGATAGGTATAGGAGGTGTGGTAGATTTAAAGCAGATCTACAGATTCTTTGACATTTCTCTCATCTAGAGGAACGAGTCTGCTGCTCCTCCCCTTAAATAGGACTGGCCTTGGTTAATCTGTCTAGTAAATAGACTGTGGTGGCAGTGACCCTGCAGGACTTCTGATGTGAGCTTGTATGGTACTGTGCAATCTCCTCTGGCTGTCTATTGGGACTTTGCTCTGAGCATCAGCTGCCATGCTGTGAGGAATCCAAGGCCATATTGAGAGTCCAATATGTGTCTTACCAGTAGCCTCCATGGACCACCAGACATGTGACCAACCATCTTAATGATTCTAGGCCTAGACACAACTGAACTGTAATTGCTTAAGAAACCCTGAGTGAGATCACATAGCTGAGGCCAAAACCCCCTAATTTACACGTGACCATTGCTTTACAGCCCTGAGAGTGTGGTGATTTGCTTTACAACAATGGAATAAATAGGTTTGAAGCTCAGAAAAAGCAGAAGACGTATAATCCCAGCACAGCCATGACTGGCTATGATGATGGGCAAGTCACTAGCCTTCTGCATGAGACAGGACTAGTAATAGGCATGGGATTTGCTTTCAAGGATTAAATTGAAAAAGTGCATGCAAAATACCTTTGTAGCATTGATAAGTAGTATTAGTCATAGCTGTGTGATTTGATCAAAGTTACACAATTGTCCATCAAAGGGAAGAACTAGGAATTGAGCCCTCGAATTTTGATATTGAGTTCAGATTCCACCCCCTGCCCTTGCCCCCTGCAAACTCACTGCTCAAGAATTTCCTTCTTTGAGCAGCTATTTAAAACTCAAACTTAACTTAGATTTATTTACAGCACTATTGGGGTAACTCCAAGGATGGTGGGGATTACAGTAATGATAAGTGCTGGAGATTTTTTAAAAACACACATACATGTACACACATACACACCCCATGCACCTACTTGGGCATGCATGTATATTTATCCTTGAAGCTTTCCTTCTATCACCCCATCTTACAGTACAGTTACAGTTAAGTTCCTGAGAAGCAACAGAGATGCTAAGAGTTTTCATTTTTTTTTATTCTAAGGACAAGATATACTGGGGCTCTTTTGTGAGAAACACAGTATGATTGATATTCTAGCTACTGGCAGAACTTACTGTGCCCATCACTCTTCCAACCTGGCCTCAAAGACTTCATTCTAGACCACTGCTGAGATTTCTTAAAATCTGTGTACACTGCTCTAAGGATTTGCATATAGCATGTGCTTAATTAAACGTTCAACCAAATTGAAGTCTGACTAGCAAGGAAAAGCAGGACCAACATGTTCCTTATTTTAGACACTTTGATTAATGTTCTTCTAAATGTCATAAATAATGTAAATCTGACATCTTACTGCTTCTACACTGAATGTACATTTGTAGGTAAAACAAGAGCCTGACTCTGATGTCCAGTCACCCAGTGAATGGATTTTCAAATTATTTGTCTTGTTATTTATTTATCAGGCACTTACTTGATGCTAGGGACCATGCTGACATTTTCAAATGCATGACTTTATTCTATCCTCTTGAGAAAAGTATAGATAATAATAATTATTATTAATTATTATTAATATTGCCTTCTCAGCATCCCTTTCTTCTTTGTGTGAAAACATTCCTATTTTCTTCTGGGTACCTGCCTTTTGCCCATTGCTTCTGCATGTTTTCACAATGGGACTATTTGTCCAGCTTCTCTATAAAGTCACCCCCAACACTAGCCAAGGACATGGACACTGGATCCAAGAGAGGCCATTCAGACTCTTTCATTGGCACTGGACCATGAGCTCAGCCTTACATAGAGAGGAATCACAGGATCTGAGTGTCCATGAGCTATGACCTGAAAATATCTCTGCTTGTTTTTGCTGCCACATATTAGAATTTGTCTATACTATGTTTCAATTCCAGATAAAGCAAATGAAAAACTAAGAAAAGAAAGAGTAAAGAGAGAAAAAAACATTTTGGGAATGAACAAATGAATGAATGGAGAAATGTTTAGAATATCTCTGGCTGATGTATTACTCAAATCCAAATCTTCCTTTAATTCTCTGAGCTTTTGAAATACTTCCACTAAATTAAGCAGATTGTATCTCACCTTCATCAATTGTGGACAATCTCCGGAGCCTTGGGTATTGCTTTCTTAAAACGGGGGTGTTCTGAGCAGGCTTAGACCCAGGAAAATAACCAAAACACAATCTGAGTCACTTCAAAATGTTTATTGCAAATGCGATAAAAATAGGTCTTTTATTCACTAATGCTTCATGCAAGTTTCATATAATTTATGATATTTTAGGGCAAAGACAACCTGGGAAGCAGATTGGGCAGTCCATTCATTATGTAGCTCAGCTGACTATGTCAGGGTCTGGTCAGGTCTCAGGTCTGGTCTCAGGTCAGTCCAGGTCTTCAGGCTTGAGCTCAACCAGAACTGAGGATAAGAAATTGTCTAATGGCTACCAGGAGAGCTGCCCTGTCAGCATTCTGGTGGTCAGAATTACAAGGTGATGAGGCTTGTTGGCAAAGGAAGCTGCAAGTTTTCAGTCTCGGATGCTGACAATTATAGTCCTCTGGTTGCTAGGGTCTCCATGTGGTTGTCATGGTGTTCCTGGTCAGCAGGCCTCCTGCCTGCACATTTTCTGTTCATCCCTGGGTGCTGTACCTTGTGCCTGGGGCCATGTGTCACCCTGGATACCCTGGGTGTGCTGTGCCATGCCTGTGTGTGCTGCAAGAATTCATTTGCACACTATACAGCATACCGAAGTGTGGTGGGCTTTGGGAATTAAGTCCCACTTTGGCTTTAATGGGGATCCCTTTTAAAAATCATGTTCTCCATATGTAGCAGTAATGGCTCACAGAGAGATGGTCAGGATTGGAGAGAAGGTTTGTGAAGCAGCTCCTCTGTGGTGGGACACTGACAATCAGTAGCTCTTCGGAGTCAGTACCAGAGATAATGTAATCTGCTTTCTTTCAATGGCATCACATAAATTGCAGACACTGGATCCAGCCTTTTCTACATGGACTTGTCTTCTGTCCTGCACATCTTGATTTCTGTTCTCTCCTTCAAATATAGTGGCAGCTGTATCTTTTCAGATATTAATTTTCCAAGTTCTAGGAGGGCAGAAATTGAAATTTAACTTATGCAAAGGTACCCAGTGAATGAATGCCAATAAAAAGAAAAAATAAAGAACATTTAAAATGATTTTTAGTTCTGCTTGGTTCATTTTTTAAAACTCTTCAACAAGTAAATGAGGGCCTATTTTATTATTTAAATTTTTTTCTTCTTTCTTTGCTCCTTTTTTTCTCTTTCTTCTCCTTCTCTTCCTCCTCCCCCTCCTCCTCCTCCTCCCCCTCCTCCTCCTCCTTCTCCTCCTCCTTTTCCTCTTCCTCTTCCTCTTCCTCTTCCTCCTTCTTTTGGTACTGGGAATTGAACTCATAGGCATTCTATCTTTGAGCTACACACCCAGCCCTTTTTATTATATATTTTTAAATAGGGTCTTGCCAAGTTGCTGGAGGTAGCCTCGAACCTTCAATCCTTCTGTCTCATCCTCCCAAGATTGTAGGCGGGGACTACCACACCCAGCTGAATTTAAATTTTCATGATACAGTCTTTCTAATCAGTTCCTTTTATATAGCAATTTAAAAAACACACAAACATTCCCTGTTCTGTTCTTTTAGATTCTTCCAAAATACAGATATTGGTGGCATTTCCTGATTTTAGTTAGCAAACTGAGGCTTCTCCCAGAGGTGCCTAACTGGCCCACAACAGAGTTGTGCATTGGAAGTCCTTGCTAGAACCCATATCTAACTGGTTGCCTGCACTCAGCCCTCACTCCTGTGCAGGGCTGATTCACCTGAGAAAGTTGGAAGAGATAATGGATGGGAATCCCACAGCAGACTCCAGAGTGGAATATGAATGCAGGGGATTATTGCTATTATTTCCAGCCTCTCATGGAATCCATCTATCAACCAGGAAATCCTGTTGCTGTTCACTGAACTATACCCCCGTGACCCAAAAGATAATATATTTCCCAGTGTACTGTACTTAATACTATGGGCTGACCTGGACCTTGAACTTGGCGGGTGAGTAATATTTAAATGCAGAGCCTGACAACTCATAACCCACAGTAACCTCCCCCTGGGGCAGGCTGCCAGAGCAGGAGGGAAGGGCAGCGGAATGTGGATGAATCTAAAGAAGGTTGGATGGTGTTCCTCCAAAAACAACCTGGGGCTTCGATTTATTTTTGATAGCTTGATGAAAGGAACATCTTTGTTCAATGATTATCAAGAGTACTCCTTGGGCCACCTCCTGTAGACACCCTTGGGTTGTCAATTTCAGCTGCCCTCACACTGGGTCAGAACCATTCCATGTTGATTTAAAAACTCAGCAGGGGATCATGGGACTGGAGTTTGATGTCATGGTTCAGCAGCCTGCTGGATCCTCTTTTCCCCTGCAGAAAGGAAAACGCTGGCCGGGCACTTCTGCAGGCCAGAGTCAGTGGGTGGGAAGGGGTGGAGTGTTTCTGCTTTCAGTTTTGAAACCCCCAGCTGAAAATACAGTTGAACCATACAATTAAGAGTGTGTTTGAAGTGGAAGGGAACTTAAACATCAGTTTAAAGACCCTAATTTTATCGACAAGAAAATAGGTACTTAGAAGGGTAAGCAATTTGCCATGTCATTTGGTGTCTAAATTCATAAAATTTAGATGAATGTCTCACCTAAATCAGTTATACGAGACATTTCTTATCCCCAGTCCCTTATTCTTTTGGTCTATCATGTTGCTAACTATTGAGGGTGATATCTTATCTGCCCAAGTCAAGAATCACCCAAACAGGAAAGGGTTTAGAAGTCATTTATCTGATATTCTAAGACCATTAGTCAATCAAAACAACAACAACAACAACAACAACAACAACAACAACAACAACAACAACAACAAAAACCCCTGAGATCCACTCTGCCCTGACACAGGGCATAGAACTACAAAAGAAACCAAAGTAGCTCTCAGTGATGTGACAACTTCAAGTGTTGCAAAGATTATGGTCAAAGACCTGCATAATTATAGAAGAGTGAGTTGAATGCACCTAATATTATGTAGATATCAGTTAGGGCCACTGCTTCTCATGTTATTCAAGGATGGCACAAACAAAAGTGCTCTGTCTTTGGACTTCAGGTTGAGTTTAAGGGCACTAGTTAATCACAACCCCTTTTCTGTGGTTTCTGAAACATAGCTCCAAGAACTAGAAAATGATTATATGGGAGTCAGTGTTATTACTGGTATAGCCCGAGTTGGACAGTAGAATATGCTGTCCTGGTCAAAAAGAACCAAGCTACGCTATACGGGACCTAAAAAAGCCACATTCCTTGGGAAAGTATGTAGGGAGTAGCTCACCTGTGACCTGGAGGAAGATGGAATGAGAGAAGACAGAGTCAAGGGTCCAGTAAGAGAGGGGGAAGAAGAAAATGAGAGACCCATTGTCCTATCCCTCTAGTAAGATGATTCTCACCCCCTGGTGAGAAGTACCAAGAAGAAACTCAGAGGATGAGCTTTTCCACTTTAAAGGGTGAGGATAGATTATGCAGAGAGGAAGATTCTCCTCTATCTCTCAGAAACAGGAGTAGATCAGTCCATAAAACCACACTATCCCCCACAAACATACACAATTACTATATATTAACATAAAAATTTAGAAAACAAACAAAAGCAGGTATAAGGGAAATGCAGAAAACCATCAAGGAGGTGGCAGGATCCATGCTGCAGAGATGGAGAGAGGACACAGCAACTCAGTTTTCCACTTTTGTTGCTTTAATTTAATTAATTTATTTATTGTTATACTGGGGATGAAACCCAGGAGCATTCTACCTTCAAGTTACATCCCAGCCCTAATTTTTATTCCTTATTTTGAAATAAGGTAAGCTGCAGAAGTCCTCACTAAGTGGCTGAGGCTGTCCGCAAACCTGGATCCTCCTGTCTCAGCCTCCCAAGTACTGAAATCACAAGTGTGCACCACCACTCCCGGCTTAATTTTGTTTTTAATTATGACAAAATACACAATACGCAGATGGGAATGCATATGTGGAAAGGTGGGGATTGAAACTAGATGTTCTTATTTGAGCAAAGAATAAAGCCAAGCAAGCTCATTGCTGGTTACCCTTTTAGTCTTGCATTTCTCATTTGCAGCTCTAGTTCTCCCTCCTTTTAAAATTGTATTCATTTGTATTCTTTTATGGGTGAATTATAGTCTCACATCATTCTGTAGTTCATAGTCATGGTGACATACAAGCACACAGCACTTGGTGAGCTCCCCTGGTTCCCTCCCCTGGCTCCCCCTTCTCATATGGGTATTGAGATGGACACTGGTATTCTCACATATCAATGGAAGTAATTCTTTCATTGATTCTCTCTCCCTCTTTCCTTACCCTAGATGACATCTCTAACTCCATCAGAGATTCTCCTCCATTATCTGAATTCTCTCTGGTATCCTGATCATTCCTTAGCTTCTACATATGAGAGAATCAGAACATTATAGCAATATATGCATATCCATGTTTACTGCAGCACAATACACAATAGTTAAATTATGAAACCAATCTGTTGTTGAGTACCCACAACAAATAAAAGGATGACAAAATTATGAGCTATATACACAATGGAATTCTACTTAGTAATAAAAAACAAAAAATTATGTCATTTACAGAAACATGGATGGATCTGGAGAACATTATATTTTTCCTCCTTGATTTAAGTGAACCTAACAAAAGCAGCACTCTGCACCTTCTTTTTGATGAGCTACAGAGATAAGGGTGCTTTGAGTTAACTGATAGCTTTTTCTGTTTCTGCCATTCTAGGTGACTCCTCCTCTAAAGGTATCTGATGAGTGAGAACATGATATTCAAAGATGCTACCATGCAGAACATGAACTAGAAGATTTTTTTTTTTGCAGTAAACTAGAATCCACAGTGGCACTGACTGGCCAGAAACAATAGAACAATCTCTCAAATTTGTGTAGAGATGGACAGTTTGCAAAGTACTTTCGTAGCCTTGGTGATTTTTAAAACCCACAGCCGCTATGTGAAATAATAGTGTCTCTAATTTACAGATGATACAACAAGCTCAGAAAAGTCACGTGACTTTCCAGTTCTGCCACTTGTAAGTGATGAAGCTAAGATCTGAAGCTAGTGCCCATTGGCCGTTGAGACCGTTTCTACTGTTGTGTCAGGTTTTTGAAATAGTCTTGATCCATTTAGGACATTGGTCCTAGCTCACATTGCTGTTCAGCCATAGTTTATATTGCCCATCTTTCCTGCAGTATCCCCAACCCTGAAAGTAAGAAAAAACATCACTTTTTCTGGCTCACACACCATGGTGTGTCTAAAAGTGTCTCCCCCTCTCGTGGCAGTCTCAAGAGGGTTCACACTGTGGATTTCTCAGCCTATCCTTAAACATCACTTCTGTTGTCCTTGAAAATCCTCTGGATACTTCACTACTGCCTCCCATACCAAAAAGCCAGCTGTATTTCCTTTTTTCTGTGTTGACGTGGAGAACCACCCAGCTGCTGAGGGCATGGTGATCCCTACTGGTGTTGCTGTATCCTACTGAAACCCTTCGTCACATCAGCCCCAGGCTCTGCAGTTGATGCAAGTCACCCAGGAGCTGAGAGAACTCTCTGCTTCTTACATTCCTTCCTTGAGGCTTTCCATAAGTTCTGTGACCTAGTTCTCCTTTAAATATCTATGTGCCACAGATCGGGATGCAAACACTCAAGGAAATCAAACCACTCATTCGAATCCACCTCGTTAGTAAGTGGTAGAAGAGGAATTTACACTCCTATGTATCAGAAAGCAGAGTCACACAAACTCAGCCCCAAGCTCTCTGTGATATTATGACTTATTATAAAATATATACTTTGTCTTCTTCTTGATCCCGGCTCAGGAAACTTCCTAAGGGATGAGTGCAATGAAAGTGACAGAGAATCTTTAGTTATGCATTACAAATCCTGTTGGGTCACACCTGAGTTTATGTTAAGAGGTGACTTTGGAAAGCCCCTGTACAACGTAGGATGGGGGCAGGTTGCTAGGGCAACCGACCTTATAATCAAAGGATCAGGACTTTCAGGTCCACCATCACTTCAGGGGAGAGGAAAAGGGCTACAGGTTTATTTTAAAAAAAATTTATTTTTGGTGGTACTGGGGTTCCTAGAAATCCTTCTACCTCCGGGCTACTCTCCCAGACCTATTTTTATATATTTTTAAAATTGGAAACAGGGTCTCTTAAGCCAGAGAGGCTGGCTTCGAACCTGCACGATCCTCCTGTCTCCACCTCTCAAGGACTAGGATTACAAGCATGCGCCACCACGTCCGCCTGGGCTACAGGTTTAGAGTTGAACACTAACTGGCAATGGTTTAATTAATCATGCTAAGTAATGAGGCCTTCATGATTCCTAGAAAAGAAGGAATACAGGATGGTGCTAGGTTGGTAAGCACCTGGGTGCTAGGAGGGTGGCATGCCCAGAGGAAACACAGAAGCTCCATACCCCTTTCTTACACTCTACCCTCTGCATCCCTTCTATAAACTGAAAATATTATGATAGGCATCTTGGTAATGATTTTGGTAAGCTAAGACCAGTCTTATATTGTGTCTCTTTTTTTATTTTATTCATCATATTTCATCACTACTTGTCTTAGTTATTTTGTGGGGGGAGTGGTTGTTATAATAAACTAGTAAAAATTGGGTGGCTTATAAATAAAAGACATTTTATTACACACAGTTCTGGTGGCTTGAAAGTCCAAGATTAAGACAGATGTAAATTTAGTGTTTGGTAGTGGCTTATTTTCTGGTTCCAAGATGTCTGTCTTCTTGCTGTTACCTCATGTGGTGGAAAAGGGAGGAACCTCCTTAGTACTCTTTTATGAGGACCCTAATCTAATCTCTAAGGGTGGAGTCTACTTCATTTCCTTAAAACCCATCTCCATGTTGGACAGCAGGTGCTCCTACTTGCATCCCCCAGTGTTATTACAATGAATATTCAAGGTCAAAGGCCAAACACATTGAGATCCAGCAGTAGAATGTAAGATGCTGCTTGAGGCAGGGTGGAGGGCAGCTGAGAGACGGAAAAACGAAGAGGATGCTGAAGGCTCCTCTGCAACCCAACTGGGAAGAATGGCAGAGATCCTTCCTTGATTGATGGCCTGGGGAAACAACTTCATGCAGAGAGTAGAAGAAATCTTGAAACACAAATACATTAAATTCTTCATCCGCAAAGTCCCATAAAGCCTCTAACACTTATCACATTCACACTGCGCGTATGGGGGAAGTGAGGCTCAGGGTGTGAATCTGACCTGCCTGAGTTGGTGACGTGGAACCAAGACTGGAGACCAGTCAGTCTAATTCAAGACTTAGTAATTTTAAACTGTCATCGACAAGTTTACATGAATCATTGACCTCCCACTGACAATGCCATTTTGGAAGTAGAAAGTAAAAATACTGGAGCTCTTGAAGACTCTGTATTGAGCTCACTTTTATTATTTTATTCTTTATTATTAGTCAGTACCAATGATCAGGGTTTTGACCTTAGCCATTTTTTCTGCATCAATTTCCATTTCAGTTTCTAAGCTTTACATGTCTCTATCCAGAAACTTGCTGACACATTTACCCGGCTGTCCTATAGAAACTCCAATTCAGCATGTCCATGAATGACTCTATCCTTTCATCCCTGACCATTCTTCCCCTCTACTGTTCCAAGTCCTACTTCAATGATGCCCCTAACCAAAGAGCTGACATAGTGGAAATCTGGGAATTATTCCTGAAATCTCCCTTTTTACCATATCTTAAAATATCTCCTTAGTCTTATTTCCATATTTTGTTCATTCTGATAAATACTCTCTGCTGAATATTATTGACTATCAGAGGTTTTCTCTTTTTAAAAAACTAGTCTCTTCACCTCTTTCATGAACCCTTACAAACCTATCTTAATTGACTACTATATGAAAAAATTAATATTAAAATAAAACACAGATTTTTTTCTCACTTGTCCTCATTACTACTCTGAATTTCTGTAGCCTAACAATCCTTGTTAGATATTTTCCTTTTTTAAAAAATGCTACTAGGGCATCTTATCTCTACCCTCCCTCACTTCTTTTCTGCATCCCTCCATGAATTTTTAAAAGAAATATTGTTTCAAAAGCTTTCCTCATATGCTAGGCTTTGAAACTAGCTTTATAACCAGGTTTAGCATCTAAAACCCATTTTTACTTACACTGTCACATTTCTCACAACACTGTTGACAGGAAGAGAGAATTATCTCTATAATTTTTTTGTGGTACTTAGGATTGGACCCAGGGGCATTCTACTTTCAAGCTGTAACCCCAGGCCTATGTTTTTACTCTATTTTGAAACATGGTCTCACTAAGTTGCAGAAGGCCTAAGTAGCTAGGGCTGGTCATGAACCTGTGATCCTCCTGTCTCAGCCTCCCAAGTACTGGAATTATAAGCATGTGCCACCATGCTTGGCTCTATTCCTATCTGTGAAAACGGAGACAAAGGCTCAAATAGGTCAAGTGAATTGCCCAAATCCATGGAACCAGGGAGTACTGTGGTTTTCACTGTGGCCTGGGCTTCCAAGTGCTTTCATTGATCTGCTTTATATCACTATTTTTCAAAGACAGGCAGACACTCTTGTTATTGTATACCTGTCTTCACCATTTCCATACATCATAATACATTATCAAAGCCTTGAGATCTCTGGACATATCTAATTAGGATGTATCCCTCAGCATTCTTGCAGCCATAAGCTGAACATCTGATCACATAACTCAGAGGAAAGATTTATTTTCTTATGGTTTCTGGCTCAGTCCATGGGAGGCTGGGGACCATGGATCTCAGGGGGTGGTGGCCAGAGGCAGAGAAAGGGAGAGAACATGGGTTGTGCTCTTTACATCACAGAGGGAATGAGAGAGAGAGAGAGAGAGAGAGAGAGAGAGAGAGAGAGAGAGAGAGAGAGAGAGAGAGAGAGAGAACACTGAAGAACCCTTTATATAATCCCCAAGGCTCCACTCCCTCAGGGACCCACCTCCAACTATATTCTGGCCTCTACCAGGTACTCCCAAGGTAAAGTCATTACAATGGATTTATCCACTTCTGGGATTACAATCAATTGCAATCAATTATAAACTTAATTATAAACCCCGAATATTAGCAAATGAGCTCTTCAGAGGACAATTTACATTTTACTATAACACCAGACAAGTAGAGTTTAATCAAAGACTGGCAGAGGCAGAAGCACAGGGTATTATGGAGAGGAGTCTACTGTCTGCAAAATTTCCATATTTCTGGGAATACTTTACTGTTCTTCATCCAGTAAAGAAGTCCTTTTTTCATCCTGGCTATTGGTCAAATGGGAGTCATGATTGGAGTATCTCCTGTGTTGTCTGTGTGTTTTTATGACTCACAAGATGTGAGTATAACAAACCTAAACATTGCCCCTCATCCTTCTTTTACTTTGGTACTGGGGATGGAATCCAGGAGCATTTTACCTTCTGAGATCCACCTCAAGCACTTTTTATTTTTTTTAATTTTAGAACAGAGACTTAGTTGTTGAGGCAATGATCTCCATTCATTTGTGTCTTCATTACTCAACACAGACACGGTGGCTCAACATGTGGTTATCTATTGCAGGGATTTAGAGAATATCTTTGTGAACCACAGTTTTCCAAACCCCAGTTGATATGTAAAATTTGAATTTTCCTTGCTTATTTACTCTTTATTGATCATTGTCACCATCCCAAGTTTTATAGAACAAACAAACAAACAAACAAACACCCCTGAAATTTAAAATGATTTTGCCCTGTCCTTCAAGAATGGAATTTGTTAAGAATTAGTGTCAGAGCTGAATTTGAACATGAGCATTCAGGTTCCAGATTCTGGGGCATAGAGCAGCCAGCCCTTCCTGCTTTCATAGCTAAGGCTTTTTCTGCTTCTCTGGCAAAAGAATCGAGCTGTAAGGAGACTGTGGATGTGGAGATAACCAGGTGCCTGCAACCATCCGTGCAGTGCATGCAGGCAGCTTTGTGTGGGAAGCTGTTGCAGCACATCTTGGATAGGAAAGCTTGGGAGAGAGAGAGAAAAAAAATTCAAGAAGCCCTCTGGGGTGTGAGCTGGGGAAGATGGTGGTATCCAGGACAGGCAGGGAAGCCAGCCCTTTTTCCTCTGCACTGAGCTGAGAACACTGGTCATGCATTTCAAGTCTACATTTTGGAAGGAAAAGATAATGCCCTCTTAAGATTGTTCTCCCTTCCGTTCCAAAATGAAGGTCGGTAGGAGAGAAGGAGCATCTGAGATGCTAATGAAAGAAAACCCTGATGACTGCAGAAGCAATTTAAAGATTTGCCGGGATTTGCTGAAGCCCCTGTGGCTGTTGCCTTCTGTTTGCTATTCCTCCCCGGCTGTCTGGATGGGGAGATAAATACATTTTTAAAAAGTCCAACATCCAGGCACTTTGAAACTAGGGAAAGCAGAACCTAGGAGGCTTAAAATATTAATCATGTATCCAGGCTTGCCAGAGAAAAGAGGATGGCGTTCTGCAGGTGTAACTCAGAGAGAAAATCCCCTCCAGGAATGAGTGATATCATGGTGGATTTCACACATGTGGGCAGCAGGCACAGACAGAAGGCTGATTTATCCTGAATTCAGACCTGGATTCCAAAGCCTCTCTTTAAAGGGAGAGCCACCAGCCAGAAGCTGCCTCCAGGACACTCTGGGCCTCATTAGAATATCATTACACAGCCATCAAGACTCTGCTACTGGTAATAGGCTGAGTCCAGAAGCACTGATGAAAGGGTTCAGGAAGGTGGGATTTAAAAACAGAGCACATGGGTAGTGATTACACATGTTTTCTATCTCCCTTAAACTCTTTAGTAGCCTTAGGAAGTAGACTTGGCAAGAGTTCTTTTATTACCAAGGAGCCTGCACCCTATCTACCGAAGATTCTTAGGGCTCCCTCTTAGGCCAGATCAACTTCTTGTGTCCTGTTTTTTTTTTTTTTTTTTTTTATCATGAACCCTAGAGATTCTTCTTTTTGATTATCTTTATTTTTATTTATTTATTTATTTATTTTTATTATTATTTTTGTGTGTACTGGGGTTCCTGGAAATCCTTCTACCTCCGGGCTACACTCCCAGACCTATTTTATATTTTTATTTCAAAATAGGGTCTCTTAAGCCAGCGAGGCTGGCTTTGAACCAGCACGATCCTTCTGTCTCCATCTACCAAGCGCGGGGATTACAAGCATGCACCACCATGCCCGTTTTATTATCTTTAAAATGTCTAGCATGCAATATGCTTTCTGAACCAGAGTCTATTCTGCTCCCCATCTTTGTTCTGCTAAGGATGGACTGACAGGATGGTTACTAAATTAACAGTGTTAAAGTGATGTAAGTAATGAGAATCCCGGTGACAAGGAATCAACCAAGGCTCTAGAATTTTAGAGTTCTTTGAGTTTGATCTTTAGTCTTTAGCTCTGTTCATCTTTCAGGGATATTCTCAAAAGTCTCAAAGATTTGACATTCTGTTTTTTTTACTTGAAGCAGTATATAATTGTCCCAATACTTGTACCTTATTCCTTAAATAGTGTGAAAGAAGGTTGACAATAGTGACTCCATTTTGTAACCAAGACTCCATTCTGTGCTTTGGCGACCACTCTGTGAACTTGCCATTGTACCAAAAGAAAGTGATTTGCTCAGAAGGAATGTCCCAAGGATTGTATAAATGAAACTCTTTCCTAGATTTGTAGTATGGCTAAGCTTACTATAGATATGACTATACTATAGATCTAGACAATATATATAGACTATACTATAGATGCAAACAAGCTGTAGATGTAAATGTATCTTCTGGTCATAATTCTTGACATATTACCTCTTTAATTCACTTAAATACCAACTTCCTTTTTTAGTCCTTGACAGGACCCTCTATACAAGTTCCTAAAGTGACACATTCTAGTTTTCATTGGAATCGATGCTTCATTAGTTGCAATTCTAAGACCTTACATGAATGTCTTTTTCTTGAAAGATTGAGTTTCTTTGATGATAGTGGAATGAATAAGTGGCTTGCTATGTTTTACCTTGTCCATAGTCTGTTGCAAATCTCTACATCCTTATTTTCTTCTTCCTTTGCTTTGAATGTCCATCTGAAATGCAAATTCTTGTAATAATACTTTCCACCCTTTCCTCTCATGTCTTATCCTGATGGAAGAATCACAAGCAGCTGCCATGTGAAAGTCCTAGGCAGCTGCTTACCTCCATCTCAGAGCAATTATGTCCTTCTGGACGGAGTCTTTCATCACTAGGACCTAACATAATGTCTGGCACACAGTATCTGTCTACATTGAGAAAAGTAAATTTATTTTTTATAATATAGTAAAGTTATCTCATAACTGCCAAATAATTTCATCTTGTCAAAACAGCTTTAGATTTAGGGACTCAAGTTTGAGTTTCTGATCTGTGATCTGAAGGCTTAGTGGTGGTATATACTTTTCTTAATTTTTCTATGCCTCAGGTTGCTTATTTTTAAAACCCATAAAGTAGGTATTATTGACTTCAGTTTGTGTTTAAGTGTGTCTATGCATATGTATGTGTGTGTTTGCATTATATATTCTTTTGCCGGAATAGAAGCATTTCTAGAGAGAGCAGGAAAGAAATTTGGGGAGACATTTCTTTTTCTTTTTCTTTTTTTGTGGGTCTGGGAACTCAGGGGACCTCCAAGCTACACCCCCTGCCCTATTTTTTATTCTTTATTTTGAAACTGTGTCTCACTGAGTTTCAGAGGGCCTCACTAAGTAGCTGAGGCTGTCTGCAAACTGCAATCCTCTGGTCTCAGCCTCCCAAATGCTGAGATTAAAAGCATGCGACACCACGCCTGGCTTTGGGGAGACATTTTATAAACTATATTTATTTGTGTATTCTAAGACTGGTCTTGATTTGTAGTTTGATGTTTCAAGAGACCATAGTACTGTTGGGGTTGTCTCCAAAGGCTGGACATCAGTTGGCAGAATGGCTTCCCAGCATTTACCTTTCCCTATAATGAATCAGATTCTGTTTCATCTGTAATCGAGTGAAGACAAAAAAGGAATATAGGATAACAATTTAATTAAAAAGTGTATAAAGGCCTGTTTTAGTCCACTTTTCTGTCACTGTAGACAAAATACTTGATGTGAACCACATAGAGGAAGGAAAGTTCATTTGGTTCATGGTTTCAGAGCTTTAGGTCAAACTCAGCCAACTCCAAGGCAGACTTCATGGTGGCACAGCATGTGGCAAAGGACAGCAGCTCATCTCATGATAATCAGAAGGAGAGAGAGAGAGAGAGAGAGGAGAGAGGAGAGAGGAGAGGGAGAGGGAGAGGGAGAGGGAGAGGGAGAGGAGAGAGGAGAGAGGAGAGAGGAGAGGGAGAGGGAGAGGGAGAGGGAGAGGAGAGAGGAGAGAGGAGAGAGGAGAGGGAGAGGGAGAGGGAGAGGGAGAGGGAGAGGAGAGAGGAGGAGAGGAGGAGAGGAGGAGAGGAGGAGAGGAGGAGAGAGGAGAGGAGAGGGAGAGAGGAGAGAGGAGAGAGGAGAGAGGAGAGAGGAGAGAGGAGAGGGAGAGGGAGAGGAGAGAGGAGAGAGGAGAGAGGAGGAGAGGAGAGAGGAGGAGAGGAGGAGAGGAGGAGAGGAGGAGAGAGGAGAGGAGAGGGAGAGAGGAGAGAGGAGAGAGGAGAGAGGAGAGAGGAAAGAGGAGAGGGAGAAGGAGAGGAGAGAGAGAGGAGAGAGGAGAAGAGGAGAGAGGAGAGAGGAGAGGGAGAGGAGAGAGGAGAGAGAGAGAGGAGAGAGAGAAGTGACCAGATATAGTCCTCAAGGACACACTCTCAGTGACATAGCTTCTCCAGCCACACCTCATCTGCCTAAATTGCCACCCAGTAAATCCATTCAAATCACTAATTCTTCAGTGAATTTATCCTCTGATGAGACTAGAACCCTGACTTCATTATTTTACCTCTAAATATTTTTGCATTTCCAGTTCATGGGATTCTCCAGGGGACATTCTACATTCAAGCTATAAAAAGGTCTTTAGATTCTCAGGATACTTGTATCACCACCCATTTCTGATCTTCAAATTATTTGAACTGACTTGAGCTTCACTCACTTGATGGTTTTCTCATCCATTTTCCTATTCAGACTTCTTGGCCTTTTAAAGAAAGATGGATTTGTTCCCCTGCATTGTCTGACCTATATAGGTTTCCTGAACTTTGATTCCCAAGATTCTGGCTTTCATAGCCATTTTTTTCTCCGAAACCCCAATCCATCAGAGGCACAAGTGGGAACATGGACTGCCTTTTTCTTTCGTTAGGCATCAGAGAATCCATCCTAAGTTCACCCATTTTTTTTATCCCACCCATATCTCTCCAAATGACAACAACAACAACAACAACAACAACAACAAAACACACACACACACACACGCACACACACACACACACACACACACACACACACACACCATCCTTCATATTTTTTCTACATTAGAGCCAGATGATCATTAGGAAAGTCTCAGGAGATGATAACCAAAATGAATTTATCCTACTCTTTTCCACTTTTCTCTGAGTAAAGACTCACCTGTCCTTCCCAGCCCCAATAGAGAACTCATGGAAGCTTCCTGCTGCAGTATTAAAGACATGACCAACACATACAATAGCACAAGTAAATGGGTCATTTGTGCTGCATACTAATCAACAGCAAGAAATAGAATTGACATGGGAGGTCAGAAAGCCCAGATACACCTTTCTATATCCTTCCTTTCCTAAAAGATCTTTATGAAAAGTTAAGTTATAACCAGAACATTGCTTAGTGGGTATGAGCTCAGCACTAAGGCCATTTATTGGCTTTGGGAGTTTAGGGTAACATGGGACAGTATGATATCTCCATCTTCCATTTGAGATGACTTTGCCAAATGGGAATAAAGCAGAGTTATTGCTTTTCTTCCTCAAAGATCTGTGATTTCATAAACTTCAATTGCTAAAATCAAGATCTCATAAAATGAGTTAGGGGAAGAACAATTAAAAAAATTCACCAAATACATTCAAAAGATACAGCAAATAAGTATTCTAGGAGTCTTCCCTTGTTTAGCAAGCCATATGCATGACTGTGAAGCCCTGTTTGCATAAATAAGCTACCTCTGCATGGCTCTTTTCCTTGTTCAGAAAATATTGCTGCAGCAATTCAATCTGCTGGGACTGAATATTTCAGAATCTTTATGTTGTGTGGAGTGAACCTCTCTTTCAGCTTTATTTATTTATTGTTTGTTTGGTTCTGAAGATGGAAATGGAACCCAGGGCCCTGTGCATCATAAGCATGCACTTTACTACTGAGCTTCACCCCAGTTCTCTTTCAGATTTTTAAACCAGCCCTCCCTTCCTGGCATGGTTGTTTACTTTTATACAAACACACACGTATGCATGCACACACACACAGACAAACACACACACACACACACACACACACACACACACAATTATTTTCATAGGCCTGAGGAAAATGTTCAGCCATTTCCCAAGTTACAAACATATTGTCTGCCTCCAGTTCTCTGTTGAAATTGGTTTTTGATGTGATAGTCAGAGAAGGCTAAATTATACTTCAGCAATGATATGAAGAAGGGGATCATGCAAAATTTGGGAAAAGGAATTCTAAGTATAAGAGAACAGCTAAGGGAAAACCAGTTAGAGGGCCAGGGCTACAGAGGAACTGAACGAGATGGAGAGAGATGATGAAGCTCAGTCGTATAGTGTTTCATGAACTGTGCACGAAGCATAAGGCTTTATCTTCAGAGTGATCAGAGCCACCACCGGTTCCAATGTGTTGGATAAATAGCATGACCTTGAAAAGGCCTTGTTTCACACTGCATTGATATCCCCTGTGATTCTATTTTGTGTTTCCACGCTGGTAGCATCTTTCTGACCAAAATAAGTTTCTTTAGATATCTTAATATCTTTATTGAGGTTATATTCTCCTGCTCAGTGCACTCTGTCTCTGAGAGGTGACTTTGTGCATCTCTTTCTAATGGTACAGATTTCCTGGCTTAATTTTGGGAGGACAATCTCTTTGCCACAGTTCCTAGTTCTTGGGGAGTATATCACTATTACCTTCCTACCCACGTAGCAAGAATATAATCATGCACAGTTGCTTTAGGGATTCAGGCCAACAGCAATAACAAAGATTTAAAAAGAAGGCTGTTTGGAGTCCAGGTGTGTTGGGAGCTTTAAAAGCAAAAGCCAGACTGAAAACACTCAACATTCTCAGAGAGGGAGAGTTAGAAATAAACACTTACGTCATCGCTTCCTTCCTCTGCATTGATGCACACCAGACGGGTGATGGCCCAGCATTTTGAATTTGTCTGGTTTTCTCATTAATTCTCCTCTCAATTCTGTTTTTATTATCTGCAATGACAACAACATGCTATCCCTACTCAGCTTCTAAAGTCATCTAACTGTCATTAGAGCAATAAAGCCTCCTATCTTTTTGCACAGTAAACAAATTAAACTGCTCCTTGGAATCTGAACTTCTTGATTAAAGCTTTATTGTTATTATGATTTCTGCTGTGCTTTGCAAACCTACTGTGTGCCAGCCACAGCTGGTTGTTTTACATACAGTAGTTCATTTAATTTTTGCAGCAATATTTTCAAACTAAATACCATCAGCACAATACACTGAAGACACATGTCTCAGAGTGATAAAGTACTTGTCCCTACTCAAAATCTATGAATGGCCAACCCCTGATTTTGACCCAGCTTTGTAGTCATACATGTCATACATAGTATGCTACAATCACAGTATGTATTACCTGCTTCTCCTACCACTCTGGACTGGCTTTGACATCTTCTCTTACATGCACTAGTAAGAGAATAAAATGTCATTCCTAGCCACTGGGAACTCACAGTCCTGGTAAGGAGAGAGGGTAGGGAGAGGAGAGAGAGAGAGAGAGAGAGAGAGAGAGAGAGAGAGAGAGAGAGAGAGAGAGAGAGAGAGGAGGAAGAGAAGAGAGAGAGATGAGAGACAGAGAGAGAGATGAGACACACACACACAGAGGGAGAGAGAGGGGGGAGAGAGAGAGAGAGAGACAGAGAGACAGAGAGAGAAATGGTTTATGTGCATATTTACCTTACTTTCTCTTCTCAGCATTTCTTCAGAATGTAAGGATCCAGATTCCAGATTCTCCTTCTTTTTTCATCTTTCTACTCCATTAAGTCATGCTCTGTCATTGCTGGAGGGAACCTTGGAGATTATTTTCTGTAGATATTTTCAATCTTGAGTGAGTCTCCAGATGGTAGGCTTCAAGCTAGCTTTCACATTTAGAAATACCTAATTTAACCACTGCACTCTGGTTTGTACAACTCAAATATAGATAAATATATATTTTTTTCTAATAGAAAGTTTAAAAAGACTTGGTCTACAATAGAGTAAGTAGATAAAATGAAAAGGTTGTTGGTAGAAACTCTCCAAAATAAAACAATTTTTTTCTCATTTTTTTCTTTCATGGTACTTTAGAAGGAACCCAGGGAAATTCTATCTCTGGGATGTACCCTCAGTCCTGTTTTAATTTTTTGTGTGTGTGGAAATAGGGTCTTGCTAGTTTACTAAGTATTGCTGTATTTCTGAGGGTGTTCTTGAACCTGCCATCCTCCTGTACACACAAATTATGCCTCAGTGGTTTGGATGTGAATCTAACGCTTATGTTTCACTGCAATTGAATATTTTTTTAAAAAAAGCAGTCTTTCTGAGCTTAATATTCTTTTGATAGACCAATCATTAATGGACATTGTTGCTTCATGAAATCTCTTTCAACTAAATAGTACTGACATTAAAACTTCCTGCTTTTCTGTAATTTCTCCTCTTTGTCTGAAGCTTTTTGGAGCTCCTCATCACTCTTTCAGGCTGTGTCCTTCATGCAGGAGCGGTGACAATTATGGACTCACTGCTAGATATGTTAGCAACAGTGAAGAGATTACAGCTGCTCTCAGCTCAGTGCACAGACCTTGATTGATAAGTCAATCATCTTCCCTAACAAGGCCCCAAAGGCTGTCATTTGAACCTTTGTTCTCTGCATAGCCACAAACCCTAGGTCTTTGCATTGCAGATAAGCAACTATCTGCACTTCTACTAAAGCTTTGGGCTTCTTTCTGGAATATTCTCTTTTCTACTCTTTTTACCAGATTTACCTTCTTTCTTTTCATGATTTCAAATGACTAGATAAATTCTTCTGATATTTGCTTCATTGCACCTTGAGTGTTTCTTTGTACATAATATTTAATTATAATTAACCACTTATTTTCTGCTCTCTTCACTATGACTGCAGGCTCTTTGTGGCCAGGGGTATTTTACACCCAATGTCTAACACTTCATTGAGACACATAGTATGTGCTCAGAGAAGTGAATGAATGAGTGGATTAATTAACTAATTTTGCAATAACCAAATCTCAGTCCCTCCTGCTTCCCTAGTTACTCACATAGATGTCCACATAGGATCGTATGGGCCCATTCATAATTCTACATTCTTGCTTCATTACAGTGCTGGAAATTTGGGTCAGAGAAGAGAAGGAAGTTAGATGAGGGAGACAGAGACCAGGAAGAGTAACCTGTGGTGAGGCAATCACATCAGAACACATCTCATCTGTGAGAAAACTGAGACAGGAGAATTAGGTGACCTACTAAAGCACACAGTGGAGGTAGGACCTGGTTTTCTGGATGCTGACCCTGTGTCCTCTTTAGGTCATGAATAGTATAGCAAGTGAATCTTTCACATACAAACAAAGGTGCCCTGGCTAATTTCTAAAAACAACAGTCTCATTGTTAGAGTAACGGGTCATTGGTTGAAATTTAAAAGAAAAAAAAATCCTGATTGAAACCCAGGCACTCAGGCGGAGCAGTGACTGAGGCTAATTCTGCAGGCGACATGTTTTCCTTTGAGATTTCTCATCCGATCTGTTCCCTGTTCTCCTAGACTGCATAAGGTTAATGATGAATTCTGTGACTGGATCCCAACTTCCCGAGGCTCAAAATAATCACTGTTCTGTTTTCTATGGGAGCTGAAGATATATGTTTGTATTTTAACATCCTTTGAACATCTACTTTGAAAACAGGAGACATCCGCAGCAGGTGGGACTTGCAAATGATATTTGTAATCAGATGTTCATCCAGAAAGTAATTAACTTTAGGAAAGTGTCTTCCCAGTAAGGCCCCAGGGGCTTCTGCAAACACTTCCTTCCTCTGAACTCTCTCTGAGCATGCTCTGTCTTTACCTCTCCCTGGGTTGCATGGCCGGAAGGGAAGATGAGAAGCAAGCCCTGCTGATAAGAATGAGAGTCACATTCTGGTGACTCAGAAGTATGAAGCAAGAAGCCCTTCTTCTGCCTGTCCCCTCCTACCCTTCACAGAACACTCAAGGTTGTGGTGCTTTTTTTCTGTTTGCACATTGCTTAGAGATTTGCCAGTGTTTACAGTTTGATCTGGCCTTTGCTTTCACTTTCCCCCATTCCCTTAAGGAAATCCAAAGGAGACACTAAGATCTGCCCTTGAGGTCAGGGAGACACGAGTTTAAGCCTTGTGTCTGCACTTCCTAGCTGTGTACCCTTGGGTGAGTTACAACCCCTTTCTGAATCTCATTTTCTTACCCATCACACAGATGTTTTCAGGTCTTTTGAAATGACTCACTGAAAAATACCCAGTTTGCTGCCTGCTCCCTAGAATCTCTCAGTAGATATTTACATCATGTCTTGTCTCTCTCCAGTTGCTTTTTGGTAAAATTAAGTTTGGAAAAAGTTTAGAGAGTATATTAACTCTCCAGGGTTGTTGTAACAAACCATAAAATGGATGCCTGAAGATAAGAAAGATGCATCATCTCATGTTCTTGAGGATAGAAGTCCTATATCAAGGTATTGGCAGAGCCAAGTCCCACTGAAACCTGTAGAGGAATCCTTCCTTACCTCTTCCTACCTTCTAGTGGTTTGCCACTAGTACCTGATATTTCCTGGCTTGATGCCATATAATTCCCATCCTGTACTCCATGGTCACCTGGAGTCTCTGCATGGGCCCATTTTCACTTCACTATCTTCTTAGAAGGATTATAGTCATAGTGTATTAGGGGTCCAACTTATGCCAGCTTGACATCATCTTAACCAATTGCATAGGCAACAACCTGTGGAGATAGTCCAAATGTGGTGCTAGTTAGGCTTCCTTGCCTCCTTTTGATAAAGGCCACTGTTAAATGAAAAATAACTAAGCATGCCCTTGAAGCCATAGTGCTATAACTCTGTGCCCCTGCTAGCTGCCACCTTTGTTCTGGGCTTTGTGCCCCAGAACATCGCCACTTTCGTTAACTCTGTGCCCTAGCATGTTGCCAGCCCTGCTTTCCTTTGATATATAAACTGGACAGGGACTGTCCACTGTGAGAAAGTCCTATGTGGAAGTCTTTTGCAGAAGTCTCTGGTGGAGCTCTCTTGTACTCAGCTAGCTACCACTGATTAATGGAAGCAGAGGCATTCTATTTCAGTATGCCAAAGCTGGAATAAAAGACACATCTCGTTCACCTTCAGCTCATCCTTTTTTCTTTGTACAGACCATATCAAATGTGAATCTTTAGCCTTGCTCAGTTGCACAACAAACCCTACTTACAAATAAGATTATAAGATTATATTCTGAAACACTTGGGGTAGGACTTCAATATATATATATATATATATTGGGGGGTGAGGGATGATCACAATCTAACATATTATAAGTAGATATGGAATTATATGCTAGAATACTTTAGTCTGTTGATTTAATATATAACATAGACTCACTGATTAGGTCATAATCTTAGACTCACCATGTTAGAGCTACAAGGAAACATGGTTTATTTTACTTTCTTCCCAGGGTGCCTTCTTTCCCTCTTCCTCGTGTTGATCCCTAGAACCACTTTTCACGATCCCCAATCCTGATTCTCAGACAGCCATCAGAATGTTCTTCTTGCTGTCCTCTCAGAATGCTCATCTGTCTAAATCAGCCATCTTCTTCATAGGACAAATGTCCATCTCCTCACCTTTACACAAATCGACCTTCAGCACCTGACTCCCGCTTGCCTCTGAGGTGACACACTGTTCCAGTTGGTCCTATCTTGCTCTGGTTTTAGCATTACAATTTTTGAATCCTGAGGCTCCCGGAATCCTGAACAAACCCAGGCAGCTTGTCATCCTACTACTTACCTAAGATAGGCGGTCTCCTCCAGGTTTCATTCTGTATTGTTAAATGTCTGCTGCTTTGGCATTAGCTGTTTTCTAGCTGGGGTTTTCTTCTAAATTATACGTTTCTCTCTTTTTTTTTCTTTTTTGAGATTTTACTGGTGTATTATTCTCTCATATGTTGACAATGACATACATGCACACGCTCTTGGTGTCCCCCTCCCCATTTTCCTCCCTCGCAATACTGAGAACCCAGATTGAGGTTGGTATATATTCACATGTATACACATAGTCTATTGTCGTTTTTCTATTAATGAAATTAAGTCTTCCTCCACTCTTAACCTTATATTTCCTTTCTGACTCCCCTGTGATTTTCCCTCATCATCTGGAGTCTCTCTTGTATCCCAGTTACTCCCTATTTTGCACATATTAAAAAAAAACACCATATGACCCTTCACTCTCTGTGATTGGCTAACCTCACTTAACACAATATTCTCCACGTCCTTCTATTTTCTTGCAAATGATGTAATTTTATTTTTCTCTGTTTCTGAGTAGAATTTCATTGTGTGTATTTCTCATAATTTTGTTATCCATTCACCTGTTCATAGCAGCATAAATTACATGCTTCTTAAAGGTCTTAAGTCCAGGTAAATCTGGGTTGGAATTTCAACTCCTGTGACCTTAATCAATGCCTATCTTATTAAATATCAATTTCCTCAAAAACAAAGAGGACTTAAAACTATATACCCTTTGGCTGCTGCGAGGGTAAATGAAATGTGATAAATAAAGCACCTTGGCAGAGTGCCTGGCAGATGCTAGGCATTGCATAAGTGGGTGCGGATTTTTCACTGGTGACTACATGTATACTTTAGCATACCAGTGTTCAGTAAATGCATTTGAAAGAAAGCTCAAAGCTACAAAGCTCAAATCTCTTGAGCCATGATCTTTCTGGCCTGCCATTTTCTGTCTCTGACTTAAAAATAAATCTGTTCTTTCAGAGGTTAGCTTTACTAAGAGCTTGGTTCAAAGCTTCGCCAAGTAATGTGGAATATGACAAATGTATTTCCCATGAACCTCTGACTACTGGAATTTTCCATGTGTCAATAATTTTCTACCCTCCAGCAAATTGTGATCTTGCCAGATTCAGTTCCTGGTCCTTGAAGGGAAAACAAAAAATGGAAAGACCTTGAACTTTTTCTTGTGCTCCAGTTCTCATGAACTCAAAGCACAAACTCATTTAAAGTTGGTGTGGCATCGTTGACAGAAGGTTGGGGGTTATTTAATGCCTTTTCTTCCATATGAACCTCCCAAACAAAGCACAAATCTTTTAATATGCTGTCTTTGCGGAGTTCCACATAGGATGGATCTGTGAATGAGTGACACTGCCCCCGCCCCCCTAAGGAAGAAGCAGGAAACCCTGATTATGGTCAAAAGGATATTACTGGCTCCTGGTTTTCCCTCAGATTCATATTGTGGGGCCAACTTGTTCTTTTTATCTAGTAGGTATTTGATGTCATGATGAGATTAATAATTCACAGAGTCTGGGCAGTACTTTTCCACTGAGGGCTGTGTGCAGAGACAAGCAGAAGTACTGAGAAAGCCAGAGGGCTTCTGACAAGGTCGGCTGCCTTATGTTTAAGCAAGTGCTCAGAATCCCCAGTAACCCCTTCCTTGCTGGGACTGGCACATGGGCAGCTCAGGATTTTTGAAGAGTTTTTAGTTTTTTTGGCTGACATTATAGTGGTTTCCATCAAATAAACCTCTAGAGGCATTATGTCAATGACAACAACAGCTACAAACTATAAATAAAATGTTCATTATCTGTTCCAAACAAAATTAAAGAGGATAAAGTATACATAATAAATTGTGATAGCTAATGGGAAAGATAATATGATTTGGTAAGCCAGGAAAAGAGAGCATGTAATTTATGATCATTATTTCTTAAAAAAATTATCATTATTTCTTATTCTGATTATTCCTATCTATCATTTTTTAGTTTCTGATGTTGAATATGATGCCTTGTATAATCTTTATACTAATTGTTTGTGATAGATTATATTATTTACATTTTATGTAAGATGGGAGGATCAACCAGCCTTTTCCAATGCTACCAAGGTGATAAGAGGTACAGGCAGTGTTTGACCTTCAGTTGATTATGTCTCTAGAGACAGTTGATGATTTGTCTCTGAAGACATGCGCTGAATTCCCTTCTAGTAATAATTAGGTGGTCATGGAGAGGGTTCTTAGCAGTTTGTAGGTATGTAAGTTTTTGAGACCATATAGATATCCTTTTTTGCTGCTTTCACAGTACCTCTGTGTAGAGATAAGTTGGGGCTACTAATTCCACCTGGCACATGGAAAACTAGTATCAGTGGAAAAGTTAATGATTCCCAAGGCAACCGGCCAGTCACCAAGATACTCTTAGAACTCAGAGCTTTAAACTCCATGCCTGGACCTTTGTGACTTGTGCTTTAGAGGATAAACTTATACCAGTGGTAGCTGCCATTTTTGAAATTTTTATTATAACTTGGGCTAAAGGAGAGGAAAATGGGGACTAGTCAGAACTGAATATTCTACCTTAACTTATCTCTAACTTTCCAGGCTAAGCCCACATGGCTCCCTGGGAAGTAGGACTCCTACTCATTAGACTATGTTTTCTTTAGTTGTTGTTTTTTTTTAAGTAGGGCTTTTCTATATTCCTCAGACTGGCCTTAAATTAATGGACTTGAGTGATCTTCCTGCTTTAGCTGCCTGAGTAGCTGGGACTACAGATGCTCAAAAAGACCATCCTATTTGCACCAGATTTCTAATGATGATGATAAGGATATCTTTTGTTCCTGTCCATTTTCAAACTCTTGTCTGGCTTCATGGAAACTCTATGATTTTCTCAGAAACTTCATTTTCTATTTTAATTCCCCAGTGTAAAGTTCTGATCTTTGTAGCTGAGACCTAGGGCCCATGAGCACTCCACTGAGGTCGTATACAAAATGCCCACACCGTGCTGCCATGTGGTTTGTCTTCCAGTAGCCAAAATTGTCTAGCCCCTTTTCTAAAAATGGTATGTAGTCAAACTGTGTTCTGCATGGTTTTTGTTCTTGCTAAACCATCATATTAGCCATGCTTTATCAAGCTACCTTGTACAATTATCTATTAAGATGGCTCTTAGGATTTCCCAGGGGGCTGGATTTATATTCACTCCAGGGAGGAGAGTAGGGTATAATCAAAAAGGAGGAAGAGAGGTCTCTGGAGGCTTCAGCTGGTTAGGATTTCCTTAGCCAATACATTTAATTTTGCTTCTCCTTTTCTCCTGTTATTTCCCCCATATTATCTCCTCTTTCTTCCGAATATTTCTATTCCTTATTGAAATAGAATACTCATGAGGGAGATTTACATGTACTGGAATCTAAATATCCATATGGACCCTTTTGTTGTCAATTGGTTCTCTGCTGTGAACCACATTAATAAATGCCTCATTTAAACCCTATGATACTTTTAGAGGGAGAGATTGTGTCCTTGCCAAAGAGCAAGGGGTGAGTAATAACTAAAGCTCCAAGAATGATGAAACCTTCTTATGGCAGTGTGGTACCTAAGCAACTGCCTCATCTTTCCCATGAGTCTGTAAGCACTTACTCGATGGCAGTACAGCTTGGTCATTAGAATAACTGACCAAATAAATGTCTGTCGGAGGTCCTTGCTCTGACCAGATATGATCCTGAGAAAACATTACTTGAAATCTTAAAGTCTTGGGCAGCACCATGAGAGTTCAGGAGTGAAGGTCCATACTCAGTGAAAGATATACATAGAATTAGGTTTCTCTTGTTCTGTGTTCATTTTGCCTCTCTCTGGGAGACATGAATTTTAGCTATCTCTCCCAACATGTGAAGATGCCTGAGTCCAGGAAGGTTTGTGACACCAGATGAATTCTCATGGCCTCTTCATATTGGTAAGAAGTGCTGTGAGAATCAAGTTCTCTTTGTCTTAATCTCTCTTCCTCTCTCCTTAAAAAAGACTCAAATTACCCCTGGATGCTCCTAATTGATCCAATTTAGACTTCATGGAAAAATTAGATAGAAACTAGAGTATATCATGTTTATAAGAGTGATCCTACAGTTTTGCCTATATATTACTAAGTCTAGGATGTCAAGAGTCACCATGGACCCAGTGTTTCTGGCCAAGTTACTTAGCCATTCCATGCTTCAGTTTCTTCTTTTAAAATAAGGATAAAGCTGGGCATGGTGGCATACATTTGAAATCTCAGTATTTGGGAGGCTGAGATAGGAGAGTTGTAGGTTTATGGACAGCCTCAAAAATTTAGTGAGGCCCTCTGCAAATGAGTGAGACACTGAAAAAACCATAGGGCTGGGGATATAACTCAGAGGTAGCATGCCCCTGGGTTCAAGCTCCAGGATCACAAAAATAAAAACAATATCTAAATATAAATCATCCTAGAACCTTTTAAGTGTAAAGATTAATGAGAAGATCACTGTAGAGCAGTAAGTTCTATGTCTGCCTGACACAAAACCTTCAGTAATGTTCATTATTGCTTCTATATTCAGTGCTGATGCCACAGAAATTGATAAAAATTGTCCATTTCTTACTGGTTCTGTCATTGTTAAAGGTGACATAATGTGTGAATAAGGGTCTTCATTTGTTTTACTTCAGAGTAAAACTGGCAAATCTGCTTACATGAATTTGGTTTCCTTATTAAGGGATTCTATTTGCAGGAAGGGAGTTTTATCCTGCTACCTTTATTAAAATAAAAAGTCGACCATTGAATTTTCAGCCTCATAAGTATTGAGAAGTGGAAAGTTTTTTCTTATTATTTTTTCAAAGTGAGTTGCCAAGTGTTATAGAGGTAGAAAAGGGTGAAGAAAAGTATAGTAGGAGGTAAATGTTTGAAAGGAATTTGGCAGTGTATCAAAAGATGAATTCTATCCATTTTATAACTCATCATCTCTTGTGTGCAGAAAGCTCCCTGGGTAGACTGCATGTTCTATAAAGGCGTGAATTGTACTTGGGCTCCCTCTGAGCTTCTCTCATCCATATATAGTCACTCTGTCCCTTTTCTTTTCCAGACAAATGTGTTTGTAGGTTTTTCCAGATCATGCCTTATGAACTTTTGTGCATGTTTTTTTTTTTTTCTGTGCCAGATAAACACTTGTCTGGCTGTTGAACTTATGCTCAATCTTATGCTTAAGTGTCACCTCCTCTGAAAGAGGGATGTTTGTGTCTATGAAAGACAGGTTGCCTTTTTCATGGATAAAAAGCAGAGCTCCTCATTTTATCAGAGGGAGCACAACAAGCACACAAATAATCCTGGCACCATGAGACCAACAGAACCATCGATATCCTCACATTAAAGGTCTCAGGATATTTTTAAGGCAATCACATGGCAAAATCAGCTTGATCTTATCTCTAAAGATGTTAGACTCTTGATTATCTTTGGCTTCTGGTTGTAGAGGAAGAGGCCTGTGTGACTTTGAATACAGAAATATTAGAGTTTCGCTCTTGATTCCCATGATCTACTCTTGGTGTGAAGACTGAACTTCATTTCTTATAAATGGATGTAATGATAGGTATCTTGTTCTAATAAGATAGTAACTGTGACAATGAAGATCGTGTATCAAGGATGTTCCTGGAATCTGGTAGACATTTCAGTGAAGAGTAGTTATCATAAGATTATTTGTCTGTATGGGACATTCTTGTGCCCCTTTCTAAGAAATAGCAGATTTGTTTTCATTATGCACACATAAGACCTCTTTATGCAAAATGGTCCTAACTGTGGCTTATTATAGAAGTAGCCTGTTTCCGCATGCTACTCCATCCTTCTGGAAATGATAACTCTTGCCAACCCCAAGGATTATATTCCTGGAAAATATCTTTGATGGGAAAAATTGTTGCTAGTGAAATCAAGAAATCAAAAAAATCATGGGTTTAAGAGATGGAGAATTCAAATAGCATTATAGACATTTAAAAAAGGCAAATAAATGTTATAGAGGGAACATAATTCCCAAACACAAGTGATTTTTCAAGATTAAATTATTACTCTTCCCACTAAGACTGCTGTTACCACAAGTATATTGATGAGGAAACAGACCTTAGGGAGATGAAGAATAAAGTTTCATATCTTTTTTATTTTTCTTACTTGCATATATTAATATTTGTTTGGGGTAAACAATTTGAATGACTTTAAAAAATTCTTTTTTGTGGGTCTGGGGATTGAACCCAAGGTCATCAGCTTCTGAGCTACACCCCCTGCCCTGTTTTTTATTCTTTATTTTGAAACAGGGTCTCTCACTAAGTTGCAGAAGGCCTCAACTTCTAAGTAGCTGAGGCTATAGCGGAACTGCTATCCTCCAGTCTCAGCCTCTCGAATGCTAGAATTACAAGCATGGGCCACCACGCCAAGCTAATTTAATGACTTTTGATATCCTTCATTGTCATTTTTATTATGAACTTTCTAAGGAATCAATGTTGAATTTATTTGTTTTTAAATAATATGAACAAGATTAGTTATCTTTCTTTTTAATTTTTAAATTTTTAAGTGGATCATATTGAAAATGGCACACATTCAAACTGTGCTTGGTGCCCCCCCACTTCCCCTTCCCCTTCTTTCAACAATGAGTGTCCAAGGTGACCATGCTCTAGTCATACTTTTACACATATTCAAATGTAGCTCCTCCATTAATCAACCTCAGCCTTCTTCCTCTCCTACCTTTACATTCTAACTTTGCTGAGGTTTCCCACTCCATTATTTGGAGTCCCTCTGGTATTCCTAATATTCCTGAAAGGCATATGCAAGTATAAAAGCAGACTGGAAATCAAAGTAGTATTTTTTAAAATTACTATTTTATTTTAAACTAATTTAAATATTAAAATCTCTAATTTTAGAGTTAGAGAAAAATGCTAAAATAGTATATGTAGTTCCTTTAAATTTCTTACCCCATTCACCTAATGTTAAAAATATTAACCTCTTTATTTTGTGGTGGTACTGGGGTTCCTGCAAACCCTTCTACCTCCAGGCTACCCTCCCAGACCTATTTTATATTTTTGTTTGAAAACAGGGTCTCTTAAGCCAGTGCGGCTGGCTTCGAACCTGCGCAATCCTCCTGTCTCTGTCTCCCAAGCACAGGGATTACAAGTGTGCGCTACCATGCCTGGCAAATATTAACCTCGTATAGAGCTATCATATAATTATCAAAGCCAGGAAATTCACATTGGTATAATATTTTAACTAAATTACAAACTTTAATCAAATTTCACACTAATGTTCTCTTTTAATATCTTTATATTTTATATCTTTTAAGTTATAATTCAAGGTCTTTTAAATTGTATTATTTCCCAGTTATCTGTAACAGTTCCTCATTATCTTATGACCTTGACACTTCCAAGGACAAATGATCAGTTATTTTGTGGAATGTCCTCAAATTTGGTTTTGTAAAATGTTTTTTTTTTTATTATTGGAGTGAGACACATGATTTTGCCAAGAATGTCATGAAAATGAGGTGGTGTCTTCTCAGTACACTGTATCAAGGGGGTCACAATGTTTACATGTGCTATCATCAATGATGCTTACCTTGGTCAGTTGGTTAAGCTGGTTTCTCTGCCAAGTTTCCCCAGTGTAAAATCATAATGTTTGCCTTTGTTGATGAGAAATATCTTAGGTAAGATACTTTGAGATTATACAAATCCCATTTCTCCTTAAACTTTCCTACTGGTATTTGTGGAACATGTATGCTTCATTTATTCTTTTAGTATTTGCCTGCTAGTGATTCTAGATTTCCCTCTTTCTATATTTATTAATTGGAACTTGACTGTTTGCTTCTCCTCACTTATATATTTATTTTATTGTATTGTGTTGGTAGAACTCATGAATATTTATGTAATTCCATGGTTTAAAACCCAACACTACCACTCTTTATCTTGTAAAAACAACAATCTTTCTCTGTGTTTGGTATGGAGGCTGAATCAAAGGGCTTTCTACCTATGAGGCATACCCCCAGCATATATATATATATATATATATATATATATATATATATATATATATATATATATATATCTTTGTTTATTTATTTATTGGTACTGAGGATTGAACTCAGGGGCATTTTACCTCTTACCTAAATACTCAGCCCTTTTTACTTTCTATTTGGAACCAGGATTCACTAAGTTGGCATCACACCTGCAATCCTCCTATCTTAGCCTCTCAAGTACGGACATTACAGGCATAAGTCACTGCGCCCTCCTCTGGCAATTTCTTTACAGTCTCTCTAGTTATATATATTTGAATGAATGTCAAAATTAGGTTTAAAATCTAAGCCAAACCAATGGTGCTTTGCCTGGGTGTGGGGAAAGGGGAACAATGCACTACATTCTAAGGTTGGAGGTGAGGTAGAAAGGAAAAAAACAGAAAAGGAAAGGGGAACTGTAGCTTTAAATCTAAGAACTCGATGACCACCCTCTCCTTCACTCTGACGGCCCATTTTCCTCCAAATCTGAATTCTAAAAAAGTAAATCTTAGAGCATTAAGAGTCCAGTTAATTGGCATATATGTATTTTGTTAGCTTACAAAAAATATTTTAGACTAATGAACAGAAGTCTAGAGAAAGATATTATTTAAAGTCCAATGATATAGTAACAGCCAAAATGTTATCCATCAACCTGATGATATGGGCCTGAAGACTATGAGATAAACCAGACCACTATCCCTGTGTTGTGCTCCATGACCAAAGGAATCAAGCTCATCAGACTGACACCACCCTGGTGTGCCTCATATGCTCATCATTTGCTCACCCCAGTCGACCACCATTTGCCAAGAGCTTCCCAGAGGCGTCCCTTCATCTGTCTCTCTGTCTCTCTCTCAGGATCAGGCTTTCATTCTTTCTTGAACATGTATTTTTGTTTCCCATAAATAAACCTGTCTATGGCTCTACTCTTTGTCTTGGAAATTTTTTGCCAGCTCATGTGTGCACCATGACAAAACCCTCTCCATAATGAATTGAAATAATTATATCAACACATTGAGGTTGGTTTATGGAAAGAGAAATAGAGCACAGAGGTTTTTTTTATTATTATTATTGGAGTGAGACACATGATTTTGCCAAGAATGCCATGAAAATGAGGTGGTGTCTTCTCAGTACACTGTATCAAGGGGGTCACAATATTTACATGTGCTATCATCAGTGATGCTTACCTTGGCCAGTTGGTTAAACTGGTCTCTCTGCCAAGTTTCCCCGTTGACATGTGTGAGAGACAGAGAGCAAGCACATAGAACCAGGTAGGTGGGAAACAGAGTCTCTCTCTCTCTCTCTCTCTCTCTCTCTCTCTCTCTCTCTCTCTCTCTCTCTCTCTCTCTCTCCTTCCTTTCTCTCCTTCCTTCCTCCCTTCTTCCTTCTTTCCCTCATTCATCTTCCTTCCTTCCCTCTTTCTCTTTTCTTTCTCCTTCCTTCCTTCATCCCTTCCTTCCTTCTTTCCTTTCTTTCTTACTTTCCTTTTTTTTAGTGGTACTGGGGTTCCTGGAAGCCCTTCTACCTCCAGGCTACACTCCCAGACCTATTTTATACTTTTTTATATTTAGAAACAGGGTCTCTTAAGCCAGCGGGGCTGGCTCTGAACCTGCGCGATCCTCCTGTCTCCGCCTCCCGAGCGCAGGGATTACAAGCGTGCGTCACCACGCCCGGCTTCTTCTTTCTTTCCTTTTATCTTCCTGTCTTTCTTTTTGCAGTGCTGGGGATAGAACTACCTCCTACTACACTCCAGCCCTATCTTTATTCTTTACTTTGAAACAGGGTTTCATAGAGTTGCAAAGGGCCTCACTGAGTAGCTGAGGCTCTCCGTGAACCACGATCCTCTTGTCTCAGCCTCTCAAATGCTGGAATTGCAAGCGTGCAACACCATGCGAGTCTGTTATTTCTAGAACTGCTTACTGAGTAGAAGCAGGCATCTTACTATTCCATATTTCCATTATACTATCCTAGCGTAGCTAGGACAGGAAGTACCTATTTATCTTGAGAAAGAATGCTTAGAGCAGCAAAATCAGTAACATAAGAAAAAAAGTAATAATTAAAAATCCATTGGTGATGAAATTCATCTCTAATTAAATAGACCTCATGCCGATATTGTATTTTTTAAAAATAGATGGAACACAGGGCTAGTGAGCAACATTGAATAAATCTTTTGTGAGTCCACAAGGGCGGGAAGGATTAAAGAAAATCAGAGACATGCAAAGCTCAAGAGAGACTTGAACCTCATATACAAGAATAAAGAAAGGGGAGAAACTTACCAATCCAAATGCTGAATTAGAGACCAGAAATCCTAGCTCCACATCCTGAGTTTGTTTCCTTTAGAACTTAATGGCCTCATCTGAAAATAAAACTGTTTGATGGCCTCTGAAATCTTTCCGTTTCAGCTCTCACTTCCCGATTCTATTTTCTTTAATGTGTTGGTTTAATGTTGGTAAAGGGGTTACACCATATGAATTTCTGAATTTCTAAGGAATGCCTAGATAGTTTAAAGAATACTCACCCCAGGCTCTATGAACTGAGAAGTGCCCCAAAGAGGACCGAGACAGACCGGTAGGATTTACAAAGCTTTAAAAGGCTCTGGGAATTCCTGACAAGAAACCCACCAAACCATCCTGTGCTTGATGTCTCTGTGTAAGTGTTCAGAATCAGTTGCTGTTGGGCACATATGCTAAAGAGTTTTGTTTCAAACCCAGCATATGGTGGTTTTGGAATAAAGTTTGAATTCTTTTTAAGATCCTTGGCTCATGCATCTTCCCAGTTCTCACAAATGACAGAAGAGAGACTAGAATAAGGGGGCTATTCTAGTTAGGAGTATTACGTAAATGAAGTCTACTTTTCTCCACCCACTGAGGGGGCTGCTCTTCAGCGTTCAGTAACATGCACCGTGTCATTTTCTTGTCTTCCTGTGTGTTTGTCTTTGTCTTTGTGCCTCTCTTCCCTCCTTTCCCTCTCTCCCTCCCTTCCCTCTCTCCTTCCCTTCCTTTCTTCTTTCCCTGATCCCTTCTTCTCCAGAAGCGCACACATACTGTTTTTGCTAATGAGTTTTTTTTGTGGAGGGTAACTTATGATCCAGAAGGTGAAGAGAGGCATTTCTGTGAGACAAGTTTCTACCTAAAGTCATGAAGAAAAAAAGCCACAGGCACCTTGTGGTTCTCCCTGTAACCAAGCCAGAGCCGCCTCTCTGCTGAACACACCATCCAGGTAAAGAGAACAAGCTTGTTTCATTCAGCAGAGCCCAAGTCCTCTGATATTTACGTCTGAAAATTTCCATATCACAATTAGAGTCAAAAGGGAGCTCACCATTCTTTTAGTTCAATGGTTTTCCAAACAATGCTCAAGGTGAGATAGATCTCTGAAGGTGCTAAAAAGTTATTGTAGGCAGGTCATTGATACCTCAGTGTTTTCAAACCCAAATAAGAGAGTCTCTGACTTCCCCCATCCCACTTTAGCTAAGGCATGGTGGTTCAAAGTGTGGGTAACAGATCCGGGTTGCTGACTATGATGCTGGTTTTTGGTTGTGTGAGCTAAGCAAGTTAATTAACCTCAGTGTTCCAGTTTCTCATCTATAAAATGGAAACAATGATAGTATTTCTAGGGTCATGTGAGAAATAAATGAGTTAGGGCAGTTGTTCCTCAGTATTTGAGGGAAATTTGATCCCTCCATAGATATCAAAATTTGTAGCTGCTCAGGTCTGTTATACACAGTGGTATAGCATTTGCATATGACTTGTGCATGCCCTCCCATATTCTTTAAATAAACTCTAGATTTCCTTATAATACATGTATATGGAATATCTATGTTAAATGGCTCTAATATCCCTAAAGAAGGACTTTGAACTTCCAAAGCACATCCTGGGCATAATGCACCACACCAAGAAATAGCATGCAACTTGCTGGTATATCATGTAAAGTTCAGGAATAACATGCAATGCACAGATGTAACCAGGACATGCCTTAACAACAACACTACCATGTAATTACCTAAGGACAATAACTATTGGAAACTGAAGACTGACTGCTATACCTTGGTCTGCAACAAAGCCTTGTCATGCCAACCACCAATACTGAGGCTAGGTAGTGACTTTGCCAGCTCTGCTGGTAGCTGCTGGGCAATTCCTTAGTTTCAGTTTGGGCCAAGACCACATATCAATTCTCTCAGTTTGGTAAGCTCTCACCAGTTTTTGATCCATGGTTGATTGAATCTCTGAGTGCAAAATCCATGGACACAGTGGACTGATGGAACATTTAATGCATGTAGAAGAGTGAATGGCAGATAGTAAGTGCTACATAAGCTTTTCTATTATAGCTAATAATATCACCATCATCATTACCACTGAAATTCTGTGCATCAGGTCATTTGATGAGAGACTTTAGCTGTTAAGAAAACACACAGGTATTTTTCTAATTTTATTCAGGGAAAAGCAACCTTATGATATAGCCAGCTAAACTCTGCCTGAATGTGCTTGATAATAACCATTTCACCAACTTATGGAGCCACCTGCTTTGATGATGATAAGCTCTTTCTAATGAGAAAAAATATTTTTTTTGTGGTGTTAACCAACTAGTCTTATTGCTTCTCCCTAGAATCATACTGAATAAGCCTCTTTTACTTCCAATTGGCAGTTGGTCTTCCACCTGCCCAAGGATTAGCTCGTCATCATTAATGGAATCAAGTTTCCTCACTTACACACTTATATTGAGAAGGAGCTCATGGCCATCTGAGGCAGCTAGTGAGCTTGTGGATCAACTCTGATGACTGGAATTTCTTTCTGCAGCTAAATCAACTGGAGTTTCCTTGTGACTTTCACCCATTGCCTTCCCTCGACCTTCTTAAAATTTCAACTCCACTTCTCCAGCTTCTCCAAATGAACTCTAAGGTAATCAGAGAGCCTTACTTTGGTCTTCTCCTGGACAATGGCTCCTTTGCCTGCTCCTTATGTGATGACTTTCTCTAGGATTCATCATATGGTCTACATCAGTGAGGCTGAGGTTGTGGTAATGATTATTTCTCTGACTCACTCCTCCCTCCCTTGAATCTTGGAGGTTAGAGTTTTGTGTCCTGTGAGATCTCAAATTTTTCCTTTTTTTCTTATCTGTTCTCACTTCTCATTGACACTTACTGTGGAGAAATCAATAGGCCTTTATCCTACTATATACGGAAGCAGAACACTACTGTCTTCACAAAAGCTATTGTCTCTCTCAAAGGTAGTGAGCATTGTGTGCAACAGAATGGAGACCCTGTTCCCATGTCAATGTAGAAGAGCACCTCCTGTCCACTAAGACCCTAAAAGTGATGCCGTGTCCCTTTGTCTCAGGGATAAATTGAGGCAGAACTTGTCTTTCCAGGGCTGACACAGGTATTTTGGTTCAGGGGAGGACTGGAAGGATATTTCCTTCTAAAATACATATGCAGATATAGTTTTCTTAAGCTGGATATGATGGCACATGCTTGTAATCTCAGTACTTGGGAGGCTGAGACAAAAGGATCACTAGTTCAAAACTAGCCTAAGTAGACACACACACTTTTCCTTGGTCTAGGCATAGATATTGTGTTTTGTTGTCCCACTCATGTGATTAATAATATCTGACCAAGTCTGAGCTCAAAATAGGATTTCCTTCCAAAAACACAGGGCAAACTTCTTTCTCCTGTTTATAGAATATCTCTTCACCTTGACATGAACCAGAATTAATTCACATGAAATAAGTGGTCACTTAAAGGAAGATGTTGGGTCCAGCCTGTGCCAGTGATAGGGAGAGGGCTCCAGAAGAGAATGAGAGTAGGTGCAGACAGGGTGCTTCCATAAGAAGATGGGGATTCTCTTGTGTAGAATGTTTACAAGCAGAGAGTGATATGCTGCAAACCTGATTGTTGGGATATTAGTACAATGAGTATGTACATAGGCTCTGTTTACTTTCCTAGTATATATGCATAGAATATAATGTAGTTGCTTTGGGGAATAATTAAAATAATTAGGTTTTAAATTAGAACCATTGACTTGGAAGGCTGTTTGCTAACGGCGATTTACTCTAATGCAAACAAACAAAAAAAATCAATACTCTTTATGTAGTGCAATCCCATTCAGATTGCTAGATTTAGTTAGCCTTTACTCTTTACCAAGGCTGACAGCCATTGTTTATTTTTCCATATTGTCAATTTAAAACCAGATAATCTAAAAACAAAATTAAAGTCCTTTATTTTGTTATTTATCATATTTTCAAGTGCATTAATTTTTTAAATTAGATGATTAGGTGAAGGCTCTAAACCTTAGTTTTTTTTCTAAAAACGTTTTTAAATTGTTTAATTTATTGATTTAGAATTTTTAGAACTTCATTCAATACTGTTTCTTATATGTAAGTTCTCTCTCTAAGCCTATCCATTCATTTACCAGTTCATAGAAGAAACATTTATTCAGAACATATATAAACAAGGCAATATGTGAACTGAAGTAGGGAGTGTCAAAACTAATACAATATCACTTTTGCTCTCAACAAATAAAGACAGAGAGAGGAAAATCTTCCTTGCATTTTAATCCTAGACAGACTGTGATTCCTATTTTAGGGCAAGCCAAGTACAATGGGAGCGGATAGAAAGTTCAGACCTTTTACTCTGAAGACTTCAAAGACTTCTTGGGAAGACTTAAAAAAAAAAACAGAAAAAAATCTCAAGGACAAATCTTTAAGAAGAAAAGCTAGATATGAGTCAAGACCTGGAAGGCTGGAGTCCAGTGCATATTTAGTGAATAACAGGTATTTTGGAATTGATAATAATATACTATTTGGGAAGAAAAGGGCTGACAATGTGGCTTTCTATACTAAAGAAGGCTCTAAAAGCAGTTAAGATTCCTGGTTTTATATAATGACTCAGGAGTTTAGAGCAGAACAGTGACATGGTCAAAGATTGTTTAGACATTCTCATTTTGTATCTCTTCTTTTGTGACATTCTTCTAGTCACATACACCCAGAATCAACCTATCACTATCCTATTAGAACTTCCATTTTGCTGATGGATAAATGGAGGCACAGAATCACCATGTAGTTAAACTAAGGCTTTGCTCTAAAGATGAATACTTAGAGACTTACTATTTCTTTAGGATCATCTAAATGGCTTTTTGTTCAAGCCTCAAGCCTCTTGAGAAAGACAAAGAAAAAGAAGACAAGTATTTTCAGGCCTTTTCCATGCATGTATATTTATTCTCATTTCATTTTCATATAATTACAATATGAAGGGATTATTCTTGCTTGGTTTTGATACCAAGAAACTCCAAGGCTTGTTCCTGTGAATGGTAAAAATGGAGAGTGGAAAGGAGGGAGGAAAAACAATGATTCAAGACACTTGTGAGGTGTACCTCGTACTAAGATCTTTTGCACATATTTTCTCTGCAATTTTCCCAGCCCCAGGAGATTGGCGTAATGATTGTCATTTTTATAGATGAAGAAATTGAGCTTGACGATTGTTATGCAACTTAAAATATAAGGTTACTGAACACTTACCACATGCTAGGCACTATTCTAAGTACTTTTATGGGTTAAACCTCTCAATCCTTACAATAGCTGTAGAGATTGGTAAATTATTACCCTAATTTTATAGATGAAGAAATGGGGTAAAAGAAGCTAGGAAACTAGTCCAGTGTGGAAATAACCAGTAAATGGATGAGCTGAGAGTTAAATCCATATCACCTGGCTCTGAGGCACATTTACTTAGTCACTATAGTGTATTTACTATTTATATAATAGTTGGCACAGCACTGTTACAGGATGGACTACCCTAAATCCAAAGCCCATGAAGCTTCTATTGTCCCATGGAGCTCAAAATGGCTTTAAGCTATAAATTCTTTTTTTTGTGTGTGTGAACACATTTTATTTTATTTTATTTTTATGTGTATCATATTGAAAATGGCATACATTCAGACTGTACTTGATGCCCTCTCACCCTCGGGCCACTTCCCTTTTCCCCTTCCCAACAATGAGCGCACAGATTAACCATGCTATATTCATACCTTTACAAATATTTGAATGTCGCTCCTCCATTAATCAACCTCAGCCTTCTTTCTCTCCCACCCTTCCATTTCAGCTTTGCTAAGGTTTCCCCTCCATTATCTGGAGTCCCTCTGGTACTCCTAATAGTCCCAGGTTTGGGCATATTAGAGAAAACATATGTCCCTTCTATGTCTGTGCTTGGCTGATCTCACTTAACATAATGTTCTCCAGGGCTTTCCATCTTCTTTCAAATGACATGATTTTGTTCTTTTTTTATAGCTGCGTAGAATTCCATTTAAGCTATAAATTTAATTCAATTCAAAACATTTTTTTATGTTTTGCCATATTACAGAGTTTGTGGTAGGTGTTTAAAATATACCATACATACCTACAGACATAATCACAGTACTTCTCAGTATTAACCATCATTAAGCTGGAGTGGAGACCCTTGGAGGTTTATCAGCTCACTAATAAATTTAGTTACTTATGCCATGATCTCAGAAGTGCAATATTAAAATATGTATTTAAATATTGAATTTATTTAAAATAGCCATTTACTAACATCTACCATTCATTTTTTTGAGTGTGGGGGGGTCTAGGGATGGAACCCAGGGGCATTCGACCTCCCAGCTACACACCCTGCCCTATTTTTTATTATTTATTTTGTAACAGGGTTTCACTGAGTTGCAAAGGGCCTCACTAAGTAGCTGAGGCTCTCCGAGATCCACAATCCTCCTGTCTCAGCCTCCAAATGCTGGAATTATAAGTGTGCGCCACCACGCCCGGCTTGCCACTCTTAATACCAGGCATATAACTATATAACAAACCACCCAAATACTTACTGGATTCAATATTAAGGCAAAGATGATTTTTATTTGCTCATAATCCAGTGGGTATGTGATTTTGTCTGGTTTCATGTGGGTAATCCTTTTGTTTGTCTTATCTGGATGACTCATGGTATAGATGTAGAATGGATACTTTGCTGGAAGGTTTAAGATGGCCTGAAGTATTTGGCTGCCAGTGCTCCTGATCTGCAAGTGACCACCAGGAGTTTAAAAAATAATGCCCTTTGTATCCTATACAAGCTATTCTTTTATCTAATTCTAGCCCCATATCACACAGGGAAGGTGAGGAAATGTAGTTCCCAGCTTGGTTGATGGAGCAAAATGAAGTGCAGCTGATCTTTGTCAACTTGGCAAACATATAGGCTTTTTTTAAAAATAATAATGAACATTAAAATTCAGTAATTGCAAAATCATAACTCAACTTTATGCAACACAGTTCTCTCTTGTGCAACTACAGTATATTGAGCCTATCTCCCAAATGGGATGCAAAACACCTCACACGACACTTTAACCTTTTGCTGATGCTCACAATTCCAGCTGAATCACACTATGCCTTTGTATCTGAAAAATACTGATATAAAATTAGCTACTGTTAACACTATGTGTTGAGTATCAGGGCAACAAGATATGAAAAATATCTATTTTACATATATATTTACACATTAAATATATATGTTTGAAAATATGTTTACTTACACACACACACACATGCACGCACACACGCACGCATGCACACACCCCAAAGCAAAGATAAAAGTGCCCAGTTCTCAGATCTGCAGTTGGTCCCATTATCATGGCTTTTGTCATTTCTTCCATGACCTTAGTTTATATTTATTTTTCCTTCAGTAGGTACCTAAAATACTGATGTTTCCTTGCTTTCTTTTTTCAAATATTTATGTGTGAGAGTCTTTATGGCTTGCTATTTTGTTTATTTTTGGTTGATAAAGTTTTATATAGTTTTTTCATAGGACCTAGGACTATTAGATGTGCCTGGTGGGGAGGGTTCTGTGTTTCAGATATACTTTGCCCTGATCCCTGGGATACGATTAGCCTATATCAGTTTCATAGTCAGAAGCAATTACGCTTTTCTGCTTACCCACCTACCTTTTTTGCATATAGTTTTAGTTGTATGAGAAACATAAAATAGCAGTCTTAGCTTTCTATGTAATGATGCTATAGTTGTATTTTCTCTTGAAAAAATGGCACCTTAAGCCAGCTGAGATCAATGTTGTTGTGCAGGAAGACAGAATTTTTACTGGTTCAGTAGGAGTTGTAGTGATAGAAGCCACTTTCAATTTTACCCATTGAGATGGCTGAACCGAGTTGAGGAAATAACAGTAAACTGGGGTCTAAGACCTACACAGGTTACAAAACATGGCTTTGTTAGAAGAAAATTTCCTGATCCTACAACAGGGGACTGAACATATGCCTGGTTGAATTTCAGAATTGCTATGAACCATAATTGCTAAATACCCCCTTCCCCTCTTAAAATGTGTCTATTATCATTATCTTCAACGTGTCTATTGCAGTTATTTTGTTTCTGCCTGACCATTGAAAATTGAGGTGCTTGGGAGCAAATAGCATGTCTTTTCAGTTTACAGTTCTTTGTTTCAAGAAGAATCTTTGCCAGTGATGACCCTCAAATGACATTATCCACATCTAGACGGGTGCAACCCATGGATTATAGATCTCCCACCAGAGGCCATTCACGATGGGAGTATCTGGGTCTCGAGAGCAAGTAAGTGTGGTTTGTACACCAAAAAGTGTGAATTGCTGGAGCGCAAAAGCAAAGCAGATCCTACCTCCCCTCACACTTCTTTGTACTCCTGGAGGCTGAGCTCTATGCATTGCAGGACTAGGGCTCCCTTGTCCTCTGAACAATGGGAGGTGCCAACAGAAGATTGGCCTGAAGCGAATGAGTTTTAGATATTCTTTCTGCTTTCTCCCTGCTGCATAGTGGTTTGGGGAATGGCTATGTTCTTTCATGACTTATCGCTAGTTGGATGAACCTTCTGTTTACATCCCATTCCCTCTTTCCCTGCATCGTTCAGGGGCCATTAATGACCCCTGGCCACCATTAGTCTTAGGGTGCTTCAGCATTTCTTTTGGTTTTCTTTAACCTGGCTGACACTTTGGTGAATAGTTACATTTTTACAAAGTCTCTTAAAAAATTAAATATGAAGTTTTTTTTGGGGGGGCAGACTTTGGCTAATATGTCTAGCTTTAATTTACATACTGCTTTTTATCATATACCTGGTATGGGATCAAGGAAAAGTCATATAACTATTCTGAATTTAATATATTAATTTATAAAAGTAGAGTTGTAGGGGATCATCACCTTTATTGAACATGCATTACAAGCTGAACACTTCATCTAGGTCAATTTATTTACTCTTCATATTAATTTTCACATATAGATGTTTTCATAATTTTTTCATGATATGTCACCTGTATCTCCAAACATATACATAAATCTAGAGCATGACGGATATTCAGAAAATGCTCACTGAGTGAATGACACATGAAGGGGACTGGAATCTTAGTTATGAAGAAATTGATGCTGAGATTTGTCAAGCCAGTAGATAAAGATCACAGAACTAATAAATGGCACAGTTGAAATTGGAGGCTAAGCTGTCTAATTTAAAAACCTTTGCTCTTTCCAATAAGTGATTTTTCCTTCCCTATTTAGCCTACCCGTATAAGGCTGTCGTGAGCATCAAAGGAAAAGGAAATGTAAAAGTGTGCTAAAGCTTGTTATGAGTTCTAAAATCCACTTAAACATATTGCATCATCATTATTTTTATAGATATATTTTAAAACTTCCTTCCCACTCTCCTGCCCCAGAGTGCTGTGCAGTCTTTAAATACAAACTCATTTAAATGTGTTAGCCAAACATAAATATGCAGGTTTTTTGCTGAGGAAAAAAAAAAAGAAGAAAATGATTTTGAAGTTTTCTGCCATTTTATAATATTTTTTTCAGCTATATCCTTCTAATTACCTGGTTATTTAAGAGATAACTTTTCAAGTTTTAAAATTTAACACTAAGTTGGTGAGAGCCTCACTAAGTTGCTGAGGCTAGTTTTTTTTTTTTGAGAGTAGATATATTTATCTTTATTTTATTTTATTTTATTTTATTTTATTTTAATTTTTTCTAGTACTGGGCATAGAACCCAGGGGCTTTCTACCTATGGGCTACATTCCCCGACCTATTCTTTATCTTTTATTTGGAGAAAAGGTCTCACTAAGTTGCTGAGAGCCTCACAAAGTAGCCGAGGGTGGCTTCTAACCTGCGCAATCTTCCTGTTTCAGCCTCCCAAGTACTGGGATTACATGCATGCACCACTACTCCTGGCTTATCTTTATTTTAAATACAGGGATATAACAAAGACTCCAATCATTTTGTGACTCATTTAAAGTTTCTTACATTCTACGTGATGGGGAAAAGCTTTGAATATATATTGTCAGATTCATTTCCATTTTTATTCATTTCCTTCTGCCCTTTGCTTACTTATTTTTCTTTTTAATGTGGTGACTGAACCCAGAGACATTCTCCTTCTGAGTAACACCCCAGCCCTATGTTTTCATTTTATTTATTTATTTTTGTTTTTTGATGGCTCTGGGGGTGGAACCCAGAGGCTTTCTACCTCCGGGCTATACTCCCAGACCTATTTTATATTTTATTAGAAACAGGGTCTCACTAAGTTGCTGAGAGCCTCACTAAGTAGCTGAGGCTGGATTCGAACTTGTGCGATCCTCCTGTCTCAGCCTCCCAAGAGCGGGGATTACAAGCGTGCGCCACCATGCCTGGCTCAGCCCTATGTTTTTAAAAAAAATTCTTTTAAACTCAGTCTCACTGCATTACTAAAGGATAGTTTTGAACCTGTTATCCTCCTGTCTCAGCCTGTCAAGTACTGAGATTACAATTCTGCATCACTACACTTAGCTTGGGCATTCTTTTTAGCTTTATTTATGTAGATTTATCTTTGTCTTATAGAAATACTGTTTTCTTGTTGGGCGTGGTGGCACATGCTTATAATCCCAGCCTCAGCTACTTAGTGAGAGAGGCCCTTTGTAACTCAGTGAGATCCTGTTTCAAAATAAACAATAAAAAAATAGGGCTGGGTATAGCTCGGAGGTACAACGTCCCAAGGTTCTATCCCTGGTACTGAAAAAAAAAAAAAAAAAAAAAAGAAAGAAAAAAGAAAAGAAATATTGTTTTCTTCTTTGTATAGTTAAATTCAACAGTTGCCCCAATCATGCTTGCAAGACTTTATAAATCCAGTATTATTCCAATGATATTTAAAAAATTAACAAAATTAAAAGAATTTAATTTAAAGAAAACATATGGGCTGTGGATTTGGATGTGTCAGGAAAATATTATAAGAGTATAAGTTTAGAAAGAGCATGAACTTGTTTCTCTGATTCCAAAGTCACAAGTAAATGGAAGTCATGGGAGTCACAAGAAATTGTTCCTGAGAACTTGGGTATAGATTGAGGTTCTGAACCTTGGGACATGTTATTGACTGTTTCCATGATGAAACTTAGGTCTCCTGGGGAGTTTGTAAGATTGGCTAGACCCAAAAGGCAACAGACTCTTTGATGAAAAGATGCTTGAAAGAGCCTTACAAAAGTTATATAAGGCACGATACCCATGCCATTTTCCCTCTCTATGTTGCTTATGTATCAGTTTAGAAAGTTCAAAGTGAACGATGGCACAAAAATAGCGACATGACAGATTTATTCCTTTGGGCAATGTCCTAGTCCGTGAAATTCCTTTTCTTGCTTGCTTGCTGTTGCCCAACTTTACTGACCTGTAGTTCTACAATTTTGGAGACCTAGGGTTTTCTTTACTATTTCTACAGTAGTTAAAGCAATATAAATTTATAGGAAAGAAATGGTGACTGGAAATAATGAAACCAGCTTTAGTAAACCGATGCATCCTAATCTGTGTCATTTTTTTTCATGTAGCTGATCTGAAAAACTGAGGCTTTACCTCAGTGATGATGACTCCTGCAAACTTCATTTAAATTTAAAGACTGAATTAAGCATCAAAACAATTCCCAAGGTTATCACAATCTTTCCTTCTAGCTGTCAAATGGATTTTAGATACTCGGCCGTAACAAATACTCAACCTCATTCACTTTTTTTATTTTGACACGAAATGAATATCTATTCAGGACTTACTGAGGTATTAGGAATTACTGCTAATACTGTTTCTTGAAGCAATATGACAGTCCAGGCCCTGAGGAGCTCATAGTTTAGGGGGACAGAGATGTAAACAGCAATAATCAAGGATGGAAAGTAGATACAGAAAGTTGAAGTCCATGTTTCTCTGCAAAGAACACTTTGACACCCTAGAGGGTCAGGGAAGCATAACTAGAAGGGCAAGCTCTCAGGCCAAGTTTGGAAGGATACTCAGAGGTAATCTAGGTAAGATGACTGGAACCTCAAGAGCAGTATAAGGAATGGGACTGGGGTGAGAGAAGACAGTTTATTCATCAAGAAATAGTTCCTTGTGCATGGAACATAAGTCAGGTACTCAAGTGCCAGGAGGAGGAGACAAACTTATATGCCAAGCAGATCACCATATAAGGGACACTGGTGGTCCAACCTTAAGTTTGATCTCCTCAGATAAGAACCAAACACTACAGAGGATAAGTGTTGCTTTTCCATTGGTCTGTAGTTTGTGGTTTGGAAAAAGTCTTTCACTCAGGTTACTTTATCACATGATTTCATTTTAAATACAGTCTGTGATAGAAATTCAAGAACACTTTTCTTTTCTAACCCCTGAGCTTCTTGAATTCTGTCTTTTCTGCCTGCATCACTGCATAGAATAATGGATTCTAGTCCTGTCTACATGTTGGTGGTAATGACCTTCTGATGGCTGCCCAACAACTCATCTTTCGTTCTCTTCCTCATGTTGGGAGCCACGATTGCTAACAGTGTTCCTTCTTCACTCTAGCTACACTCTCTATAATCTCCCTTACAGTATCAATATTCATTGAAGTGTTACCCAAGGTTGCTCAACATCTATCTCTAGACTTGATAGTGCAATGATTAATTTTCCTATGATCTTGCTTCAGTCCACTAACTTCACCTCATTCATTATTTTCTTTCTGAAGCTATCTGACATTTTTTAAATCTTAGTTATTACGCAGTGAATGGAACACTGAATATTGTTGGGTATCAAGAAAGAACATTCCCAAGGGTGCCGGGGTCCAGCCCTAGCAGAGTCGGGGTTTGTGTGTTGGTGAGGGGGAAACCAAGGTCAAAAATGAAAGATTGATCTCATGTGGCTTCTTCTCTCATCGGCCTCAGTTTCCCCCTCATCAACACATGAACCCTGACTCTGCTAGGGCTGGACCCTGGCACAAGGGCCTTCTTTCAGAATCTTGAAACTCACAAGGATGACAATTTATTCAATTATTTTCACGGCTCTTTTATATTATTGTCTTGATAAAAAATATTGTTATTAAATAAAATAAAGCAGTTGGACTTGGTGGGGCACACCTCTAATCCTGTTACTTGAGAGGCTGAGACAGGTGAATCACAGGTTTGAGGTCAGCCTCAGAAACTTAGTCAGATTCTGTTTCAAAATAAAAAATAAAATAGGGTTGGAAGTATAGTTTGGAGGTAGAACATTTTCTGAGTTTAATCCCCAAGATCTCTCCCCCAAAAAAAGGAAGAAAGAAAGAAAAGTAAAACCCACATTTCAGAAATAAAAAAACACAGGACATTTCAAATGGCATTATGTTACATAAAACCACGAATCTCTAATATTTATGTGACCCTTACTAATATTTTTTAAGTCGTCAGAGTTCTTCAGGAGATTGCCCTTTGCCCATGTATCTTTTTGCAAGCCCAAAGTAGAGATGTTAAAGTAGGTTAGAAAGTAATAATCATGTGAGTTATATTTCCATAGCCACTGTTTTCATTATCCTGGTAAGAAGTTGTCCTTGATAAAGCAAATTCAGAGAATTTCCCATATTGTAGTGTTTTTAAATCTTATTGTCACTTGGATACAGATAAATGTCAGAGAAGCAATGCACAAATATTTCCTTCAAGCAGCCAGAGCTTAGGAATAGTGCATTTGGGAGGAACAATGAGCCCATTGAAGTTATATCAGCCTGTCCTCAAAATATTGATTTAAAACAAATCATCATGGTTAGTCCAAGATGATTTTTTTCTGCCTAAAATATATTGAAAGACCAAGCAATATGTGCATGTATGTTTGTGTCACTTCGAATCTATGATGTATAATTATCATGCACATTCTTTAAAAGCATAAAAAGATAATTCAGAGCAGTGAGTTCACTTTGATTCTGCTTTTATTGTTGGAAGTTTTTTGTGTGTATGGTACTGAGGACAGAACCCAGGGGCTTTTCTACCTCTGGGCTATACTCCTAGACCTATTTTATATTTTATTTGGAAACAGAGTCTCACTAAGTTGCTGAGAGCCTCACTAAGTAGCTGAGGCTGGCTTCAAACATGCGTGATCTTCCTGTCTCAGCCTCCCAAGTGCTGGGATTACAAGCATGCGCCACCATGCCTGGCTGATGGGAATTTTTTAATGTGGTCATCCAATTAATAAATTTTAATAGCTGTGGAGAAGGGCCAAGTGAAAGTAAATGTGGAAAAGGTAGTCCTTCAAGCACTAAGTTAACAGTTAAGAGTCTTATCTGTCATTGGATAAGAAACTCCTGAGCTTAAAGATAAGAATAAGAAATGTTGCTGAGAAGACCTGATTGGCCAGTGACACTATTTTGGGAGGAAGGCTACAAAAGACCATGACAATCCTTCATTCCAGATGACACCAGAGGAAGAGAGCTTCAAGCATTTCTAAGCTAAATCTTAGAGATCTCAGATTCAGGGTAAGGAGTGCAGCGAGAAATGAGTCAAGTTATAAAGGAACAGGGCATCTTGTGCAACACAAGATTTGTATGACAAATTCAAACCTGTAGAAGGCCTGTGATAGATGCTTACCTAATACTCTAAGAGGTGAAACAAAACTGTAGGTGGGCAAGACAGATTGCTCTGGCAAATGTGGGTAGAGTGAGACAGACTAGCATGGGTCCAGGGCTCCTGGACAAGGAGGAGCAGAGGTAAGTAGCAATGAGCAGAGAAAGAGGAGAAACAGAAAAGACATAAAGTCCAGGGTAGTGCTAAGAGGAATAGAGAGAACTATACCATAGGAACTAGGACTCACACAGAAGGAAATCCAGGTCACTTTCCTGCAGTAACTAATATGTTTCCCTTTAGGTTTTTCATTTGAAGACTCAGGGATTATTTTCTGGCTTTTGCCTTAAAATGAAAGAGCAGTTTCTAAAATTGCTAAGTAACTGGTACAAAATCATTTTAACTAAAACGACTGCATCAGTGCGTATCAGTCTCATATTTGCTGCTGTATGGAGATGGGGCCTGAAGAGTAAACAAGTACTAAAACAGGAAGGGCTCCCTTGTGGCCTGAGGCTTTGTGTCCCATGTTGTATCTTCATCAAATCAGAGCCACCACTCCATTTTCTGTCCACTATTGATGGAGCTGCTGCTGGGTAATAAATTTCCTTGACCCCATGTGTGGTTTCAGTCTCCAAATGAACACACTCGCACTGTTTCTGTTGGGCATTAAGACACACATCACAGGGAACATGGTCATATAGGGTTATTAATTGTAGACTTCAGCATGCAGTTTCTCCGAGTTTATAGCTGACTTTCTCTTTTGAAAAATTATGTCTTCATTTATAACTGTTACTGAGTTCTTCTTTAAGCTTCTGCCTGCTAATCTTACTGACCAGGTTGTAGGTCAAAGTGTCTCTTAGGTCTACAGCATCAAAGCCACCTTGTCCATTCCATGATGTTACTTATCTAACTCTTCCCAAGCCTGATTCATTTTCCATGATTTGATTTGTTATTAATGTATTCAAGTTGCTCATTGCTCCTGGGTCCATTGTCTGGGTGCCAAGGAAGTGCCCATCAGCTCTTCTAGCTGAAGAATCATAACTTTATTATCATCACTACTGGTACCACTTATATGGTTGGCTCAGTCACAGAAAGTGTCTGGGGTTTTCATCTTCTCTCCAATCAGGGCACTCAGCAGTCTTGGGAACTCTCACATCTCCTATAGAAAGAAATGGAAGACAAAAGAGAAGGTGCCATAGGAATTCTCCTGGATGGAGAATTCCACTGGTGACATCTGCCCATGGAGTTTTGCCCCCATAGCATCTATGGGGCAGTGATAGATGGAAGCTACCGACTCTTCACAGAAGGCAAAGAAGGGAAAATGGGGAGCAGAGCAGAAAGAATAGAGGGAGAAATTAAGAGGAGACAGAGAAAGAGAATGAGAGAGCAACAGACAGAAAAGCAGAAAGAAATTAGGAGGAATTCATTCTGATTTTAGGATTTTGTAAAGATCAATACTTTGTATAGTCTATGAAGACTGTAAATATTAAGAAAATTGAGTCATTTTATTGAATCGGAATTTCAGAGCTTTAAGGAAACTAAAAGCAGAGACATTTTGGGCCCAGCCTGGATAAAGAATTGACCAGTTCCTACAGCAAGTGTAGCAGCCAGCCTCACTGGGAATGGAGAGTGTTTTGTCCCAGGCTCTGGCCTTCTGGAGACAGCCTGCCATCACTGTTCCCTGTCTACCCCTTGCACACATGTGACCAGGCAAATAAAGCAAAAAATTAAAAATGAGCACAGCCTGGGGGCAGATCCTGGGCTTATATCTTCACAGTTGTGTGTTTTCTGATGTGTACCTGTCTCCATCAGCATTCTCAGTGCTATATTCGAAAGTAACTGACCTTACAACTTAGAGGATGGATGACTTATTTGTTTGGGGATTTTAGATTTAGGGGTTCAGTCCATATGAGATCGGCATCTATGGAGCTCAAAGCATGGCCCACTAAAGTGCAGAGAGAGAGCACTAAGCATTGTTCTTCATATCATAAATGTGGGAAGCACAGAGTCAGGGCAGAGGAAAGAGAAACCATATAATCCCCAAGGACCCCTCCTTAGTAACCAAGTCCTGCTTTCCTACATGGCTGCCTTGTTTCCATGAGGGCTGGGGGGATATTATCAATCCAGACCACTATAGCATCTTTACTTCTCTGGTTTCCAGATTGCTCATTTCTCTAGATGGAGCACCCTCAGATCTAGAGCTGTGCTGATATGTAACTGTGCAAGTGTGAATTCAGTGAACATATGGGGAAGGTACTGGGGCTCTATTAAAAATGTGAGATAAAAATATGTATGTTTCTGAGGCAAAGAGATTTGAACTGCCCCCTTATTTCTTTCAATTCAATTCTAATGGTGGAGTAAAGGTGCAATGATAATGTGTCTTTATATGGCAGCTTTATAAACTATAAACCAAAAGATGTCTCATAACCCAAAGTACTGCCAATCAATGGCAAATTAGAAGATAAATCTGGTTTTGGCTCTTTTTAGTTTTTGAGTGTTTAGCCTTGGTAGTCATGCCCAAGGTTGTTTTTTGTTTTTTGTTTTCTAGATCTGGAATATACTGCCATGGGTATATGATGCTCAAATCTGGCTTTTACTGCAGCGTCTCTGCTGCAGTGTGCAGCCAGGTTTCAGGAGGGAAGTGAAGGTCCAGGAAGGATTGGACACTCTGCAGATGGAAGTACTCTTGAGTTCATAACCAGGTAATGAGTAGGGGCCCTGATCCTCCTTTTCCAGAGCAGCATGGAGGTACTCTGAGAGAACCGTGAGCTTGCACATGTAACTAAGATTTCTCTGCAGTTCCCCTCTTGTTTACTCTTTGATAATGCTTCTTTGTGACGTATCACTTGTCTATATACACAGGTACTGTGTTGCAGTCTCTCAAAGGCTGAGATAGATGCCCAGGCCACTCCTATTCTTTGAAAGCTCCCTTAACATTGAAAATTTAAAGAAATGTGAACACAGAGTTATAAAACTTGTATCTTATTTAAATTATAATATAGAAATATTTAAAAAAAATTTTGACACTGAAGATTGAACCACTGAACACTTTGAGCTCTACCCTCAGCTCTTTTTATTTTGAAACAAGGTTTTGTGAAGTTTCTATGTATGACCTCAAACCTGTGATCCTCCTGTCTCATCCCCTCACTTACTGGGCTTACAAGTGTGTACCACTGCCCCTGGCCATTTAGTCCTTTTAAAAATTAAACATTTTTGCAAGTTCAGAAATAAAAAGGAAAACAGTCACTTATTATATATATATATATATATATATATATATATATATATATGTGTGTGTGTGTGTGTGTGTGTGTGTGTGTGTGTGTGTGTGTAAAAGAAATGAAAGATTCTGTCCTCAATGCTGATAGGATCTCATTTTGACTGAGAGAGTAATATAAATGGCCTCTTCTGGGATGAGTAAGGCCTTGGTGAAGCTGGAGGAGTCCAGGCTTAGACTCAGAAACCCTTCCTGCTTCTTTTTTTTATTAGTGTATTGTATTTATACATGGATTGGGTAAAAAACTTGTGTAGACATAAATGCACACATCACCCAGCCAGCCCCCACCTAGTCCCCACCTCACTCCCTCCCCATTCCTTTCTCCCATGCTTGGTTTAGTGGTTGACTTTGATATGAATAAGTACATCATGTGTTTTAAAGAGTTTCCTTCTCTCCCCCTCCCATCCCCAAAGTTATGTTGCCTATTTACTCTTCTATAGGATCTCCCTTTTCACCTGGAGTTCCTCCTATGACCCCTTTCACCCTAGCTTTCACATATTAGAGACATAAACTGCTTTTCTGCCCCTCACCCCATCATGAGTGATGGGCCTTGATCTTAATGTCTGAAAAGCTCTGGATTTAATGCTAACTTTCTTTCAGTTGGGGCTTGGCCCATAGGGTTGGGGTAGAGTAGGGGAATTAGCTCATGAGATAAACTTATACTTTAAAAGTATTCTCTCTTCTGAATGTCGACCTAATGATAAATGAGGATGGTCTGGTATTCACTATCAGGCTGATTCCCAGAAGGACATTCCCTCCTTCTGCCTCCAGCAATGCTCTAATTATGTTTCTCAAATAGGCATAACCAGTATCTATCTACCTAAGAGGAGGCACATGTATTGAATGACCTCTTGAATACCATATAGCTCTAAGGTCCAAGACCATGTTACAAAGCAATCATTTCTTATCATCATTATCAGCATTACCTGGGACCTTCTTAAAAATGTGAACATGTGTGCATTATTGAATCAGAAGCTTTGGTGTAGAGCCCAGTAATCTATGTTTTAACAAGTCCTCTGGGGGATTATGCCCAAGTTGGAGACTGGTGTAAGCAATAAGCAATACTTTTTTTCTCATGGATGGCTGAGTCATTTAAACTCTGGGAGACTCAATTTCTTCATCCACAAAAACTGGGTACTTTTATCTCTTTCAAATTATTGTCATGAGTTTCAAATGATAAAAGAGCATCAAAGACACCCATGCTCAATAAATGTCTCTTGAAATTAAAAGGTTGAAAAGGAGAATGAAAAAGAAAAATAGAGACTTCCATCTTTATTTTTCTTATATAACATCTTTAGCATTATATAATGTGCAATTTGCATGCAAAACACCCCACCCCAGGGCATTATAGAAGCCTTGAAAAATCCAATATTATACAGGCAGGCAGAGATTCTGGCTGCTAAACCAGGCTTAAAAACTAATTTTCCCTCTTTAAGGAAGTGACATTTGCGTTTTCGACATAAGCAGCAATAAATTTAGGTTTTCGTACCGTCCCCTGCTGTGTATGAGGTTATTATTTTTATCAATAGCAAAGCTATTTTTTGAGTATTTGGAGCTGTTTTTGAATCTCCTCTTCATTCACACTGTAGCTATTAGGAAAGTAAACAGGTCATTAGAAAAAGAAAACAACAACAATATAAACCTAAAACCATTTTTAATGGCAGAATTATGACTTGAACATTTAATTAAGCTCTAAAGTTATACTTTCCATTAATAATTGGGAATAAATTCCACATCAATTAAAAAAGGATTAACAGCCAAGGTTTGAAAATTTGGATGTAAATGTAGCCTGAATTTTTAAGCTGCTTTTATTCTCAGAGTATACCAGAAAAAACACTCAGAGAAAAACATATCAAGTCTGCTTCTCCTCAGAAATTTTCATGATATTTAGAAGGTAGAAGGCCTTTTCTTCCTCATGAGTGGGTCATTATTGGTCTCCTTGGCAGTGCGAGGAACTCACCCCTGATCCCTAAATGTGAGATCATAAGGCCTGGAAGGTGTGAAGGGGAGACTGATTAAGTGGTTTCAATTGTATCTCTTTCTTTTGGGGTCAGACATTCTCCTCCCATCACTACAAGACCTCAAAGGCAGAGTGCTTCCCTTTAAATCTTTGATACTAGTTTGGATTAAAATTTTACTGCTCTCTCATGGACTGTTGTACAGAGACCTTTCCTGCAGTTATGTGAAAATGCATGTTTGAAATAAGGAAGATGCTGTAATCAAAACACCAAAGAGAATTTGAGTCCTAGAAGAAGTGATGTTGGTGAGGTCAGAAGTGAAGTACTGCCCACATCCAGTAGAGCAGTGCTGATCAAAAGAAAGGAGGTAGTTCTTTGTTTCCTATGCCAAGAACCTAAGGCTCTGGCTTGAAAAGGAAGACAAAGATGAAAAGCAAGAAGCCAAGTAGATTATAGAATGGAGAGAGAAAAGAGAGAAAGGGTCAGGGAGGAGACTAAGTCTATGCCTCCCATTAGATAAATATTAAGAGCCCGTTATGTAGACCAGGCAGTGTTCTATATGAAGCTTAAAATGAACTCATTTTTATTTGCTTTTAAGTTAATGACAGTATAGACAACCTAATATAAGGGTAGAGAATTAAATTCTTGCTTTGACTCAAAAATTTCCACGGGTTAGTTTGACTTTCATGAATGTTATACATGGTAGGTTTTGTGACCCATATTGTGAAATGATGAAGTTGAGAACCCTGAAGTTATAAATTTATAGACCCAAGAATTCTAACTTCAATTTCAAAATTCCAATTCCAATTTCAATGGTGTTTCTACCCTGGTAGTTGCCAGGATGACTCTAATATTTTTTGGATATATCAGAGTATCAGATGAAGAGTTTATATTTTCTCACTTGTTATAGGAAATGCCAAAGCCCTCTATGTGGTCCTCATTCATTGGTTATATGTTGTAAGGAAGAGTGATGAGATGAATAATGACTCATTATATTCTTCAAAGTATTTGTGAAGTACCTACTAAGTAGCAGGCACCATTCGGAATTGTTTTATCACAGGGATTCAATGAATACAATGCAAAATGGTATCTATACCATAATACCACTTAGTTAAAATGTGACAGAGCATACATACTGTGTTCAGTGATGCATAAGTATCAATCTCAACATGAGAGTGGATACCTGGACATTGAAGGCAAAGGAAAGATTGAGAAAGAGCATGGGGATAAACAAACCAAACAAACAAACATAGGGTGATGTGGGGACTGATGCTAATGCTAAACCACAAACTGAGTCAATTGACCAGTGCTGTATTCATGGTTTGGATGCGAAATATCCTCCAAAACTCATGTGTTGAAAGCTCGGTCTTTAATTCAGTAGAGTTCACTGGTGAGGTTTTTAGGAAAATAATTGAATAACTGAGGGCTTTTATCTCATCATTACTTGATTTGATGGTGAGGGATTAATGGATTGGTACACCAAATGGATTAATCCATTCATAGTTGAATGGACTACTGGGAGCTAGGACCTAGTTGGAGTAAGTAAGCTACTGGGGGCCATCTCTGTAAGGTTTCATCTTCCTTCTAGACTCTTTCTTTTTCTACTTTCATCCCCAGTTTCTGTCTGCATGATATGAGCAGCTTTCCTCTGCCTACCCTCTGTCTTAGAGCCAGCTGACCATGGAGTGAAATATTTGAAAACCATGAGCCAAAATATTTTTTCTCCTTTAAGTGAATGTCTCTTTTCAAGTATTTTGATCAGAGTGACACAAAGGTGACTAACAAAGGTGTCATTCAAATTGTGAGTCCCTGAAGTTCAGTAACCAAGATGAATAACTAAATGTCCTTACCATTAAAGAGCCCCTAGGAGGTGGACACAATTGTGCATACCTGTAAGACCAGCACTTGGAAGGCTGAGACAGGAGCATTGAAGGTTAAAAGGCATTTTCAGGAATTTAGGAAGGCTCTCAGCAACTTAGCAAGACCTTGTTTCCAAATAAAAATAAAATAGTGTTGGGGGTATAGCTCATATCTCAAAGGTAGAATTCAATCTCCGGTAAAAAAAAAAAAAAAAAAAAAAAAAAAGAAAAAGAAAAAGAAAAAAAAACCCAAGCTCCTCACTGGGAATCCACAAATCATCAAATTTCTGCACTATGTGGGATCTTTGGGGCTTATATTTTAAGCAAATACTTCCTTAGGGGTTCAGCTTTGAAATGGGGATATTTCTTGTCCAGAGGAGGATTTGTTTGCTATTGGCACTGTTGGGCCTATTAAATTAAAGTTGTAAACTCATGAAGTTGAAGTGTGAAAGTGTAAATGTACTCCTACTCTTGGCTGTGTTGTGGTTTCAGGAAGATGGCTGGCAGCCCCTGATATTTTTGGCCATGGGGACTCTCTCCTACACAAAATCTCTAGAGGAACGTCATATCCCCTTTGAGTCTCACCCAGGACTCAAATAACTTCGTCTTTTGTGCACAAGCAGAACATTGTTGGAGGGGAAAGATGAGAAGGATTCAAGAACACTACCCTATTCAATGTACATGAGAGGAAAAAATTCTTGGTATTGATGATCATATAAAAAAGTTAGAAAAGTTATCTTTTTTGTCTTTTTACTTTCTGGAAATTTCAGTGGTTATTTTTCTTCAACAACTCTTGAGATATTCTCTTGTTTTGTTTGTCTCTATATCAGAACCTCTTTCTGTTTCTCTGGTTCTTGACTCTATAAAATTTCTCTTTCTAGTTTTGTATTTCTATCTTTATCTTTCTACCTCTATTTCTTTGTGTGTCTCAGTCTTTTTCTTAGATTCTCAGTAATTCTCTCAGCCATGGTCTCACAAAATCTCTCTCTCTTTTTCTGTTTCTATGTCTATGTCTCTCCTTGTGACTCTCTGCCTTTGTCTCGCTGTGATAATCTTTACGTTCTCTACCTCATTTTCTTTTTCTTCTTCTCTCATTCATCATTTTCCTCTAACTTGATCTTCTCTCTTAGTTTCTATAGGATTTCGTGAAAAGGTTAAACAGTGGTCACTCCGTTTCTGAGATATGAAGAAGAAACAATATTTATTAGTGAACAATTATAGTTCAGAACCCTCAGCATTCCAGAAGATTCTTCATGTATTCTCTCCAATACCTTTAAACATTTTAATCACCTTATACCTGTACATATGTGTCTCAATGTCTTATAATGTCAGAGTTGAGAGAAATTTAAGTGCATATTGGGTGTCATCTTCATATCTCACACAGAGATCCGAGGATCAGAGAAGAGAAAGTGGCTTTTCTAAGAGCACACAGATAACTTGTCTCAGAGTAAAAACTGGAATAAATATCCACATTAGCCAGAGTTTGCCATATCTCTGTCCAAAATAGCTGACAATCACAACTGAGAAGAATAAAGGTTTATTGACTCAAAGGTTTAGAGGTATCAAAGATTTCAAGCCATGATTGGCTTGCTCAAGCACAGAGCAAAGCTTTAAGGTATCGTGGGGAAGAAAAAAAGTCAATCTAGTCAGTCTTACTTAATGGTGGCCAAGAATATGAGGGAGAGAGATGGAGATAGAGATAGAGATAGAGATAGAAATAGAGAAAGAAAAGAGAGGAGAGAGGAGAGAAGAGAGAAAGAGAGAGAGGGAGAATGAGAATATATAAAATATTCAAGGACAAAGACAGTCCCCGAGAGCACACCTTCAGTGACTCACCTTCTCCAGTCATGTCCTACCTCTGTACCTGGCCACGTTTCCTAAAACATATGCTTCTTTGGGGGTCATTTATATGCAAACCATAACATATTTTGAATGACAGTTCAAAGTCAAAGAAATATTTGACTCATCAAGTTATCCACCAATCATTCAATAAATATTTAATGAAACTTACCTATATGTATATGTTACACTAAGTTTCAGAACAATGAATCAAACTCATGGTGCCTCCTCTTGGAGACCTATAACCTATAGGAGGAGGTTGTATGTTCAAGTGTTAGGGGAGAGATAAATGATGACCCCTTATTCTCTCTCTGAGTTTAGGAGCAAGTGAAAAAAACAAGGTTTAAAAGAGATGCTGATCAAATTTTCAGATTCACTACTGGTAAATTGTTGGCTAATATGGCTTTAAAACTGTAGCTAAATGATTTTGTGAATATTCCCTGCTTCAAACTTAGACTTGAGGATTTCACTTTAAGGGAAGTTTAGGTCCACTTGAAAGACACATGTGTAAGGAATTATTACCTCATGTCTGATCTTGGCAGAAAGGATATGGGAGAGTGAATCCCCAAATATTTCAGATTCTAGACAAAAAAAAATCTGGACCAGTGGCCATTAAACCCTTAATTTGACCAGAGGAGAGATAAAGCAGGGAAGAACCACCGTAGGAATATGAGACTGTGGGGGTAAGGGACATAAGTGAATCTTCAATACCCTTTTAGATGCATCTCTAATCTTTCATTTCTTTTAGCCTATTGAACTTGACCAGTATACCTGTTGTCAATAAAAATGATCCTGTCTTCCTGTGGGATGAGTATATTTGAACAGTCTGGCTACCTTCCTCTCCAGCCTGCTCTTGAATACATGCTTTGTACTTGGGGCCAAAGTCACCCTGAGGACAATTCTCAGGGTAGTGGGAGTGAAATGATCTTAAGTATTACTATAGTCTATAACCTTCTGAAGCTCAGTCCTACCTATGAAAACATATTACATTTGTGGTGTTGAAATCCCATGGGTCAAATAGGTCCAAGAAAAAGAGGCCTAAATATCTTCTAGGGGATAATATTGCCAGCATTGAGAATGGATGTGTTTCGGAGCTGATGCAGAAGATAGGCAATGTGAGATATGATAATAAATGCAATGGTGAGAGCACTGCCCTAATATTAACCTTGACTGATGTGTACCATTCTGGGACCTAAAGTGGGGAGTTAGTTCTTGCCCTACAGTTGGCACCTGTACCTGCTTTCCTCCAAAAAAAAGAAAGAAAGAAAGAAAGAAAGAAAGAAAGAAAGAAAAAGAGAAAGAGTTGTATGTCCAGCAGCAAACATCATCATTCAACTAGTTTAAGATGAGAAAAAGAATTTGCAGAAGACTGTTGGAGGATTAGATGAGCTTTTTGGGAAAAAAGAAGGGCACTGCCAAGGAAAATGGTATAGCAGTATGTATCTCCAGAACAGAAGGGCTACTATAACAAGAAATGTGACTTAATTGCCAGGGAAGGAGGTGCATGCCTGCAATCTCAGTACCTGAGAGGCTAAGACAAGAGGATCACAGATTTGAGGATAGACTCAGCAATTTAGCAAGACCCTACTTCAATAAATAAATGAGTAAATAAATAAAAAAGGACTGGGGATGAAGCTTGAGGTAGAATGTTCCTGAGTTCAGCCCCAGAAAAAAAAGAAACTTGTCTCAAAGACTGAAAATTTTAAAACTAAGAGGACAAGGGCTGAGACTAGAGTAAGGTGCTCAGGGTATGAACTGTGAGTACCTGACACTTGAGGCACCTGAGAGCTTGTGTCTCTTCATGCTCTTACTTAAGAGCTTCACTCAACACACCTCATCCCAACCCTGAAAAGGACAGAGGCTAGAGCTGCCCCTGGGAGGGCTCTTGGTCTTCATGAATCCTTTGAGGACCAAGATCTTTCAGCTTTGCTGGATGCCTTGGTTCAAGGGCACTCTACAGCTGATTGTCCAGCTGGACAAATATATAGACCAGAAGGAAATATTCTCCAGAAGAAAAGAGTCTCATCTACACAGTTCTAAAGCAAGTGTTTACAGTCTTTTCATTTATACTACCTGTTAGATTTGTCCTTGGGAAGTCTCCACTAGTAAAATAAGAATAGCTGCAGTGCTTAAAATAAATCACCACTTCTTTCTATATTATCATTCCAGTAGCATGATAAGAGAATTGAGGACCAGCTCCTTTTGATGTAGTCAGATCTGAAATCCAGATCTAAATCGCCTGCCATAAGATAACACTGAATTGGTTCCTTATAAGGAGGCAAGCTAATACCACAATGTGGTGGTGAGTGAGGAAGGAATGGCAGTGTGGTAGTGTGGTGTTTTCCATGGAGAACTGAGTCAGTGCTCTTCTGCTCTAAGTGGCTGTGAATACAGACACAGAAGGAGGGGGTGTGGCATGCGTATGCACATGCTTGGCATATGCGTGAGTGGGTGAAGGTGATTTCATTTAATTATATGCCTCATTCATGCAGACAGAGGAAAATAGAAATTAACTTCCATTATTTCACTAATTCTACCCCTTCATCTGGGTTTTCCTGATGACGTCTTTGCATATGTATCCTTTATCTATGGTGGCCATAATTGCAGAGGCTGCTCCCCTGACGATCCTATTTACAGCAGCATTCACAACATGCTCCATTGCCAATTACCACATTTTAGAAAACAGCAACAATTCTCAGGACTGCTGCCACTAAATTTCCATTCCATGAATGTAGGATGAGACCCTTGGAAGTTGAAAGATTAGGAAATTATTTCTGGTATGTGGAAATTTGATCTCTTGAAGGAGTTTAACTGGATAGTTTGAAGCACAGAGCTGATGATCCAGACAATACCTGTCTTCCAGGAGCAACTTTGTGCTTTGTGCATCCATATTACAACCACTACCACCACTGCTTTTACTCTCTAGCACATTGAATGCATTTCAGTCTAAGTCTCTCAAATTGAGCTCTTCCCCACATCTCCTGAATTTCCTCCCTATCAAGATTATTTGGTTGATTTTATGTGAGTTGACTCTCTCTCTCTCTCTCTCTCTCTCTCTCTCTCTCTCTCTCTCTCTCTCTCTCTCTCTTATTTTCTTGTCTCAAGTCTGAAACAAGGAAATAATGATATCAATGCATTTAGATTGTGTAAGTATTAAGAGTTAATAGGTTGTCTGCTGCCTGATGTAGCATTGTTGCCTGTGTCTTGGAGAGAAAAAAATTTACCTAGCATCATTGAGATTTTTGCCCTATGTTTTCTTCTAGTAGTTTGACAATTGTAGATTTTAGGTTTAAATCTTTAATCCCTTTGAGTTTGCCTTTTGTCTATAGTGTGAGATAAAAATTTAATTCTATTCTTCTGAATGCCAATATTCAGTTGTCTCTATAACACTTACTGAAGGGATTATCATTTTCCCAATGTGTACTATTTCACCTTCTTCAAAAATTACCTGACCCTAAATGCTTGAATTCATTTTTGTGTTCTTATTCTGTTCTATTTTGGGTCTATGTTTTTATGCCAGTATCATGCTGCTATGAATATTATAGCTTTTTAATATATATATATATATATATAATTTGTGGTTCTGGGTGGGGCTGGAACCCTTCTACCTCCAAGTTATACTCCCAGACATATATATATTATTTGGAAATAGGGTCTCTTAAGCCAACAAGGCTAGCTTTGAACCTGCGTGATCCTCCTGTGTCCTCCTCCCAAAAATTTGAAGTCAGAAAATAATACAGTAAAAAGAAAACTTAAAGAATAGAAGAAAATATATGCAATCTAAATATTTTATAAGATGTTAATATCAAAAATATATAAGAAACTAAAACAACTGAAAAGTGACAAATAGTGGTAAATAAATATAGTGATCAATAAAGTGACATAATAATTGTCAGAAAAATGCTGAGGATTCATATTTATGAGAGAAGTAAAACTTAAAACATAGAGACATCATCTCATGCCTAAAATGACTATTATAAAAAAGACAAAAGGTAATCAGGTCTGGTGACAACATGAAGGAACAGAAACCCTGATACACTGTTGATGGAAATACAAGTTATTACAGCTGTTATGGAAAGCATTATGAACGTTCCTTGAAAAAAATTGAAGGTACAATTAACATATGAGTCAGCAATCTCACTACTGTTACATACTAAAAAGTCAGTAAGTCAAAGAGATATCTGTACTCTTATTCTTACTGCAACTCTATTTGCAGAAGCCAAGACATGGAATCAACTTTAGTGTCTACCAGTGGCTGGATAAAGAAAAATTGGCATATGAGCACATGAAATACTAGTCAACCTTAAAAAAGAAGGAAATCCTGTCATGTGTGACAACATCAATGCACCTGAAAGACATATGTTAAGTAAAATAAATCCATCCAGAAATACAAATATTGCATCATCTCATTTATGTGTGGAATCTAAATATGGTAAATTTATAGAAACAGATATTAGAATGGTGACTACTAGGTCCTGGGTGGATTGGGAAGGATTGGGAGATATTCTTTAAATGTATACAATTTCACTTAGACAGGAAGAATACATTTCAGAGATCTGTTGTACAAGTGGTCACTATATTTAATAATAAATATATTCTTGAAAATTGTTTAGAGGGAAGATATTAGCTGCTTTCACCACAAAAAGTGATAAGTATGTGAAGTAATACGTAGGATAATTCACTTGATTTTGCCATCTTAGAATGTATAAGCATATTTCAAAACATTATGTAGTAATAATGAATATGTAATTGTTACTTATTAAAATAATAAATACATAAAATTGAGAATTAAAAAACAGAATATAACAGTACCTGGCACATAGTGCTTTATAATTAAAGGTGATTGTTCTATTGTTATTGTGGCTGCTTGTGGTATGGGGAAATAGAAAAGGAGACAGAACTTCTGAGAGAAAGTGAGAGGCACCAGGGCAGGAGCAGGTGTCTTGGTGGCTCAGATTCTTCCAGTGTTGTCGGTGGGGAGAGAGTGGTTCTGGCCACCCATCTTGCTCCTCACCTTTCCATCAGCCTATGGGAAGAGAGCATGAGAAAAACATCCTTTTATAAATAGCCCACCTCCTCTTCCAGTTCAAAAGCTTCACTTTGGGGTGGGGGCAGAGCTTTTTGGAACCAGTGGTCATTCTTTGTTCTCTTGCTCTTAAGTCCTGGATGTGAAACAAAACAAAAGAATCTATGTCTCTTGAGCCTTTTGAGCTTCCTCATCCCTGAGCAGTTTGGGTGAGTGGGCTACTCCACACATTCCTGATCAGTCTGTGAGGAAAAGGGAGCCTTATTATGATCTCACTCTGTGGCTTAGGGACCACCACCATCTTCCCGAGAAACCTGATGGGAGGGAAGGGAGGTCACTCTTGGCTAAAAGTGGAATGGCTAGAGGAGGACAGAGTGAAGCCTGGGGGTTTTTGTATTCAGTTCCTATCTACAGTCTTGAAATTGATATGCTTCTATTAATTTGAAAAATAGTAACAACAAAAGGAGTGTTTAATATAAAATGGTTTACTTTCAACAATCTGTTTATGAAACATTTCTGGAAACAAGAAGGTCCATTGTACCTTTTCAGACCGGAAATTATGGTTTTGTTACAAATTTCTTCTTCAGAGTAAGGTAAAATTTTCTTTTATTACAAAAACAATATCAAAGAAACAACAACAACAGGAAAATAAACTGAAGGAAGTAAAAACAATTTACCTCTCCAGCTCAGAAAAATCTATTTTTTAAATTTCTCTATAATCCCTGGCAATAAAAAGAAAGGATTTAGACTTAAAGTGATGATGAGTATAGAATATATTTGATTGTGTCTTGTTCACAAAATAGATACCACAAGATTTTTATGTTTCATATTCGTTTTCATCTGTTTGTCAAATAATCAGCAATAAATATGAGAACCTTAGATTTTTTTCTACATATCCTTCTTTTATTTCTCTTTCTTTCTTTCTTTCTTTCTTTCTTTCTTTCTTTCTTTCTTTCTTTCTTTCTTTTTTTTTTGGTGGTACTGGGGTTCCTGGAAACCCTTCTTCCTCCGGGCTATGCTCCCAGACACCTATTTTTTATATTTTTATTTGGAAACAGGCTCTCTTAAGCCAGCAAGGCTGGCTTCAAACCTGTGCAATCCTCCTGTCTCTGCCTCCCAAGCATGGGGGTTATAAGCATGCGCCAACACGCCCAGCTCCTTTTATTTCTATTGTGATAGAATAAAGTATTCATAGTGATTTACTTTAAATTTCTAGAAACTTTGTCCAATGAGTGATCTATTTATAACAATCTTTTTTTTTCCTTTTTTTTTATTGGTGCACTGTATTCATACATCATAGTGGGATACAAACTTTTGTAGACATACATGCACACATCGCCCAGTCAGCCCCAACCCAATCCCTACCCCATTCTCTCCCCATCCCTCCCTCCCATGCTTGGCTTAGTGGTTGACATCTAGTATTATAGCAATTTATCAAAAATTAAAAATGATAATCTCACATAACAGTTTCATTTGTCTGATACCAAGCTTTTGATGACTTAAAGATAACATTTCAATATTTCTTACTTTCTTTCTTACCAGAGAATATTTTTTTTCTGTTTTTTTTAGGTGAAACTATCATATATTTATATATTTATTTTTCAGAAAAAAATCTATCCTAATATGGAATATGGACTCTAGATACCCAAAACGATCTTGAAAAAGAACAAAGCTAGAAGATATATATTTTCTGATTTCAAACCATATAAAGCTACAATAATTGAAACAGTGTAGTACTATTCTAAAGGCAGATATATAAACCATTGGAGTTAAATAAAAGCCTAGAGCTAAATTCTTCCCTATATTGTCAAGTTATTTTTGACAAGGTTTCCATGAACATTTGGTGGTGGAAAAAATAATCTTTTAACTAAATATTGTTGAAAAATAATAATTACATGGAAAAGAATAAAATTGGACCCTTACCTAATCCCATATACAAATATTAACTCAAAATAGATAAAAGACCTAAATATAAATCTTAAGACTATAAACTTTTAGAAGAAAATCTGGGTCATAAAACCTCACAACATTGAAATTGGCAGTGATTTCCTGGATATGATTTCAATGGCGCAGGCAACAGAAGAGTATACAAACTCCCTAAAAAATATTGTATATCCAAAGACAATGTAAACAGAGTTAACAGTTACTAATAGAATGGGATAAAATATTTCCAATTGCTATATCTGAAGGTATATTAATATTCCAACTAGAAATCCTAAAAATTAACAACAATAAAGGCAAACAATACCCTTTAGAGATAGGTAAAAGACTAACATAAATAATGAATCTCCACAGATAACCAATCTTAGTTGTCTGTTGGATGGAAAATCTTGTTTCTCTAGTTCTGGTGTTTGTTACCTATTTCTTCTTTGTAGTTAATCTCTTTGAGTATTTTCTCTAGTGCTGGTTTTGAAGACATAAATTCCTTCAGTTTCTGTTTGTCATGGAAGCTTCTTATTTCTCCATCTAATTTGATAGAAAGTTTTGCTGGGTAGGAAATTTTTGGCTGGAAATTGTTTTCTTTCAGAATTGGGAATATGTTACTCCAAGCTCTTCTGGCTCTCATAACTTGGTTTGGGAAGTCTGGAGTGATTCTAATTGGTTTGCCTCTGAATGTCGCTTGGCCCTTTGCTTTTGTTGCCTTTAAGATTCTCTGCTTGGCTTCCACATTGGTCATTTTGACAATTATGTGGCATGGGGATCCTCTTCTCTGATCCTGTCTAAAGGGAGTTATATAAGTTTCCTGGACCTTGCTTTATGTCTGGAAAATTTTCTGCTATTACTTCCTTGAAGAGATTGTTGATCCCTTTGGTTTCACTTTCTTTTCCCTCCTCTATTCCAATTATTCTTAGGTTAGCTCTCTTAAAATGGGCCCATATTTCTTCAATATCAGATTCCTGCTGTTGGATATTTTTTTCTAGATTAGAAACTATGCGTTCATTTTTGGAATGATCATCTTCTAAGAGCGAGATTCTGTTCTCCATGTATTCTAATCGGTTGTTTGTGCTTTGAATTGAGGCCTTTACTTCATTAATTGCATCCTTTATCTCCTTTTGGCTCTCTCTGAGTTCTTTTCGAAGCACCTCTTATTTCTACAGTTATTTTCCTGATTTGCTCTTCTAGAAATCTCTGATTTTCTGTTTTATCGGGTTCTGATGTTGTGGGGTTGTGGGCATTCATTGCTCCAGTATTATTCCTCTTTCCCATGATTTAGGAAGTTTGTGCCTTCTCTGGGTTCTTCCCTTGGGTCACTATGACTTCACTTAAGGTGTTCTGGATCTAGAGTTAGTAGTATCTCAGACCCCACTACTCCTTTACTGGGTTGTATCACAGAGTCTCTGACCCAGAGAGTCGATAGAGGCTGCTTTAGACTGTGGGGGGGTGCCAGGTTGCACGTTCTCCTATCGTGTGATATCTCTGCCACCGCCCCTCCTCCACTGGGTCAAGTCCCAGGGAGTACAGTACTGGGATTTCTCCTCTGTGGCCCGCAATTTGACTCATTGTTCTTGAGTACGCAGATGTAGCTCTACTGGCTTCACTGAATTCGCTGCTGCCTCCGCCGGTGGCAATATGGCGCCGCTGCTACACCCTCAGCTGTGGGGCTGGTGTTTTTCTTCTTGGTTTTGATTTCCACTCTGAATCCCTGCAGCGTGTGCTGAGCTCAGCCACTGGGCGCTTTAGATGCTCTCTGCACCGAGAAATCCCGCCTGGCTGTTCCGCAGCGGCTCACCTCGGCTTGCTGTAGCCATCCGGTGAACTCCCCGCTGCCGCCAGCAGTAAAGCACTGCTGCCGCGTCTGTGGCTCTGTTCTCAGTCCTCTTTCTCTCTGGAGCCTGGTGATTTTTTTTGTTTTTCTGGTGATGGTGTTTTCTGGCTATGAAAGGCGCTTATTTTGTGGTAATGGAGATTGGTTGTTAGCGGGGCTCTTAAGACCCGCTTTTCTTGGTCGCCATCTTCCCGGAAGTCTTATAACAATCTTTATATTCCCTTGGATATTTATGCTACTTATATTTTTCAATCTTATATAATTAATTGCTCAATTAAAATTGGTTGAATTTATAACCTTTATTTTTTCTTTTGGATTCTTACCCTTGAACATGAGTTTTCAAAGAATAATTTTCTTGAGGGGAGAAAAAAATTCTTGCCTGATAAAACTTTGCATACTTATCACATATATGATAAAAATGAAGTTTATTTGTCTCTTACCTCTAAGAGACACCCCTAGACTTTCTTTGGAAAACTGAATATTTCTGCTTTAAGATAAATAATCTGAGGTAGAATTTTGGGTAAGTGATTATAAATAATTTTAATTGTTTATGTGAATTTCAAACTGTGTATTTACTTAAAGGTTGAAACCATTTGCTCTGTTCTCAGAAAAGTACATGGCCAGTTTCCCATCTATACTACCAGTGGGTATTATCACCTTAATAAAGTTTGTTAATTTAGCAGGTATTCATTGTTTCTCACTTTTATTTTACCTCCATGTAACTCAAAGTTCTGCAAAAAAAAAAATAGAATCATAGAAAGAGGATAGATAAATAGATTGGTTAAAAATTATTGTGAGAATTAGCTTCTAATTGGCTGAAAAGTCCTAATATATGCTATATGTAAGATGGAGAAAAGAAAAATGGTAGTGTAGTTGAGTCCAAGTCTGTAGGTCCAGGAACCAGGCATTCTGTTGTCCAAGGGCAGAAGGATATAGAAAAGGGCTGCCCCAACTCAAGAATAGAGAGATAGATTTCAACCTTCCTCCACCTTTTAGTTTCATCTGAGTCCTATAAAGACTGGATAATACACACCCAAATTGGCTAATGACAATCTATTTTACTCAGTTTTCTGATTCAAATGCTAGCTTCTTCTGAAAACATCTTCATATAAATAATATTTTAAGAGTCATCTGAGAATCCAGTAATTCATAAAGTCAGCACATAAAATTGTCCATAATATTATCCTTTAATATGAGGGGAAGTTTGAATATGAGAGCAGTTTATTATTTCTATGAAAATTTTTATCAATAAATTGTCACCTTTTGTCAAGCATGGTGGCGCATGCTTGTAATCCCAGCATTTGGGAAGCTACAGCCTCAGCTACTTAGTGAGGCCCTCTGCAGCTCAGTGAGACCCTGTTTCAAAATAAAGAATAAATTTTAACCTTTTATTTTTATGAAATGATTAATTTCTATGAAAATAGAAAGCTACAATTTATTGAACATTTACTATGATCAACCACGTTATGGCGAAGTGAGAAAATGAGTAATTTCCTAAAGGTGTGAGAATGAGGGAAGGTGGAGTCAAGTTTGTAATGCAAATCCATACATAGACTCCACTGCCAGGCAAATGCCTGTCTCCCTGCAGAAATTGAATGTATGTTGCCTATTAATTTATTATAAAGTTGATATTTTTCTCACTAATTTGAATTTACTCTTCCTATGCTTCTGTAGGTATGTATTTATTTTCTTGGCATATTTAAGGCTGGTATTTTTCCCAAGGACTCTTAAAAGATCCATTTAGTAGGAAATATTAAAGCTAAGGGAGTCATAAGTTGGGAAAAGTGCAGGCCTAATTTTATTAGTATTCTAGGTATGTGATTGCAAGAAGCAGAAGACATTTTTACAATGTTTACTTTTAAAACTTTCTTGGGTTTTAAAAAGTGAATGAAATTGAGGAGACCTCATAATGACTTCAAGAGATTGCTGTTGATTGTGTAAGTCCCTGGAGCAATTCAAACATTCCTCATGTCCTTTCCTTTTTCTAGGTGAGTAAAAAACAAGTACTGTTTTTATAGATAAGAAAAATGAAGCAAAGATGTAAAATAACTTTACTGACATCAGAGAGATTTCAAGTAGTAGAGAGGGATTACTCAGATGTCTGGAGAAGTCTAAGACATAAGTTGTACTGACAACATCCTATCAAAAGGTGTCTACAGAGGTGCTGGTCCAGAGAAAATTGTAGCCTTCAGAAAGTCCCGGTGGAATGGACCAGTGAACATGATGGAGATAACCTCAAGAAGAAGAGACAGGTTGGGAAGTTAGATCTTCCACCATGATGATGGGTGATGAGATGGAGTGGAGTGGAGTTTTTGGAAACATTCATTATTCTTCATTTGTTCTTCTCTTTTCTTCCTTTTTTCTTTCCTTCTGCCCTCTATAGCTGTTATGCATTCTTCTTTATCTCCTTTTCTTTATCTACTTAGTAAAAGTATATTGAATGCACCACTTTAAACATTGGTGAAATTGAGATGAATGGCAAATGGCCTGCTATCAAGGAACACATATCCAAGTGAGGAAGAAAAATCAGCAAATGATTGTAGAACAGTGTGATATTATTTGATAGTAACATCCACAGTCAAGCAGAGCTTGTCAATGAATAGGTAATCGCCAAATATTTGATGAGTGAATACAGAGCTCAGGTGGGGCATCAGAATCTGAGTGGTAAGGAAGCATACATAGAAACTTCCTGAAGGGGAGATTAAGTTTTTGCTAGTTCTGGAAGAGAATATGAAAGTTCGCTAGCCAAAGGATTGAGCAGGGGAAAGTGTTTCATGCCAAGGGGATTTTAGGCACAGACATTTGAAGATATGAAAATATTATAAATGTATGAGGACCTGAAAATGGTTTTAATAGGATGGTAGGAAAGAGAGAGATTGCAGACAGATTCAGGATGATTGCAAGATCCAGACATGATTCTGCTAAGGTTGCTGGAACTTCTATTTCTAAAGGGGAATTCAGAACTCAGGAGGTCTTATAGTTAGTATGGTTAACTCACCTCCTGCTTCATGCCTGTGCATTTCTCCCATGGAAGCACCACCCTTCCAGTAAATGCCCTCTGTTGCATGAAAGGTTACATGAGCTGGCCCCTCACCAAATGGAATTAGTAACTTATTGCCATGTCCAGGAGGTAAATATGTTTGGGGAGAGAAAAACAGTCTCCAGGCTCCTGCGCAAAAAGGTTTTCAGGGCTGGAGTGGAGGGAGGTAATTTACAGTTCTGGCTCCAGGATGTCTGCTGAGAGAGTGAAAGTCTCCAGAAAACACCTTGTTGACTTTCTGCACCTTCCTGAAATTTTCACCTGCAAATCTTGAGATTAGCTGTCTGACAGGTGTTACAGCATTCCGCATACCAGTTCATATATCCCTGGATGTGTTATGATGCTCAGCTAGGATGCATGCCTTGGTATATATTCTGTGAGAAATATTCAGTCATAGTAATCACTATAATTTAGTGGGCATTCCTCTTTTAATTTTTACAAGAGTCTTACAGAACAGGGATAATCATCCTTGTTTTACTAATGAGGAAGATACATTTTAGAAAGATAAAGTCACTCAGGGTGGGGCAACTGGGGCTTGTGCCTCAACTTCCCTCTATTGGTTTGCAGCTAGCATTTCCCTTTGATTTTTCAGTTTTTAACATTGGCTTTCTGCTTGGAGTGAAAAGCTGTAGCTTTTGGTAAAATCCTAAGTTTATTTTTGGATCATTTACAGATGTCACACTCCCATAAGGAGTTTTGATTCATTTCTTCATATCTAAATCACAATTATCTCTCTTTTCTTCTTCTACCTGTACTCTGTACAAACATTTCCACTGCCTAATCTCACCAGGGTTGCTAGATTTAGTCTATAAAGTCTTTTTTTCTCTCTATTCTCTGCTATCCAGAGCTTGATCAACTATTTTGTGAACAACTGAATAAAAATTGTTTGGGTTGTTTCAACTGGAAAATTACTTCACCTATTCATGACAGTACCCAGGTCTGCACACTTTAACCTTTACTTTATTTATCTTTTTACTAAGCCTGTGACATTTAGGAACTGTTTCCATCTGACATCAGGTGAGTAATAAGATGACTGGAAAGAAAAGGGGAATTTTCTTTTACCCTTGCCTTCTCAAGAATCTTATCTCCTATTCCTTGTTTCATTGTTCCCTTCTCTCTTTTCCCAACTTCAAACTAATGGCTATTCATTCCAGAAATAAGATTGGTCTGAAGAAGATTAGGAAGACTGATGGAGACAGTCTTAAGCTCACTATGTGGGTGCCAATATCCTGACACTTTTTGGCTTGATATATTTCTTTTTGTAAAACCACCAAGCATAAAGGCTGAGGGTGTCATGGGTTGAAGCTTAAAGGTCTCCCAAAATACATGTCTTGAAAGTTTGTTTCCCAATGTAGTACTATTCAGTGGTGGGTATTTGGGGAGATTGTGGATCATGAATGGATCGATCCATTTATGGATTCATCTTATTAGAAGGTGGTGAAAACGTTAGGAGGTGGGGCCTAGAGGGAAGAAGTAGGTTGCTGGGGGAATGTCACTGCTTATTTTCCCCCCGATCCTTCTTCTCTCCTGCCCTTTGCTTCCTGATCATTACTAAGTGAACAGTTTTGCTCCCCATCATGATTGTTTTTCTGTCATGGTGTTCTACATTGCAACAGTCCCACAGCAACAGGGTGAAGCAGCCATGGGCTGAATCTTTTGGAACTGTAAGCCAAGAAAAACCTTTTTTCCCTGAAAGCTGATTTCTCAGGTATTTTATCACAGTGATGAAAGCTGACTAACACAGGATTCATTATAAACATCTGTTGTTACTTGTTGTGTGCTTGTGGGCCATTTTCACAAATCTTCTCTCAAGTTTTATCATTAATAAAATTGAGGAATCAATAGATAGAAGTTATAGAATTGTAATAAGGAGAAATTATGTTCAGGTGGATAAAATCTATGTATCACAAAATTATTATTCAACACATCATTCAATATGCTTATTCAATGTTTCATTTGAATAGTTTTTAATTAAAATGATAGTAAACAATTTTTTATGTTTTTTTTAATATTTTTTTTTCTTTTGGTGGTACTGGGGTTCCTGGGAGCCCTTCTACCTCCAGGCTGGGCTACACTCCCAGGCCTATTTTTTTTTTTTTTTTTTTGGAAATAGGGTCTCTTAAGCCAGCGAGGCTGGCTTCAAACCCGCGCAATCCTCCTGTCTCTGCCTCCCAATCGCGGGGATTACAAGCGTGAGCCACAATGCCTGGCTGTAAACAATTTTGACTAGGCATTGCATTAATATACAGAGTTGCTTAAAATACACATGATCAACTCTTGTTTTGATATGCCAATATATACCTTATATCCCCCCCCAATAAGTTTGATTATAGAATTGGTTTTGATTAATTTGGGAAGAAATAGAGAACATAGAATATTATAGTAAGAAGTAATAGTTGGTTTTTTACTGGACAAATTATGTTATTCTGGAATAAAAATATATACATTTGTGTCATTCTTGATGGCTACAAAGTATCTTATGCAAGCCTTATCTTGACTTTGGCTCAGATTCTCAGCTTAACTAAAGAGAGATGTGTTCTTCATATAAAGGAGGAATGTTTAGAAGACATAAATGTAGTCTGGACTTGGGTTGAAGATAATATGACTCTAAAATATAATCCTTTAGGAACTGGGTAATAATTATACTAACGTCACCATTTTTATGGACAATATATATTCATCAAAACTTTTCATCAGGCTTTACTGAATGTTTATATAAAACTATTTCTATTCTCATAGCAAGCTTTCTAAATACATTTATTTTTGCCATCAACTATATAAGATGACTTCCCCACTCGACACAACTAGTATATGTCAGAGCTAAAATTCCAAATGAGTTCTGTCAGAATCCAGAGCCTAATAGGCTCCATTAGATTGATGCCATACTATTTTCAACTTTTACAAATTAATCCTTTTGTTCTAAGTTGATGCTAACCAAACAATCTTTTGAGTATGATTTAGCTTCCTGCATTGCAAGTCTATAGGGAGACAAAGTGCTGGTCAGCCTACATGAATGTGCTCTATTTGATGGTTGTATTTCTCATTTTAAATTAATATATGGTATCATCAGATTGATAGACTGCTTCATAAGCTTGGAAAATGTGATCCCAGTCCTGGAAGCTAACAAATCAAGACACTGAGCTTGTGGATATTAAGGCCAGACTGAGACTGTGAATTCTTTAAGGTATTGTTCCTGGATGGTCTTGTCAGGGAAACCCTCCAGTCTTTTGCACATGATGCCTTTTCAGTGCTTTGAACCCAACCCCACATAGATGATTCTGAACTTATGATGAGGTTATATTCAGATAAATCCACTAAAAGTTGGGTTGGTTTATCATCAGTCAAATATCAAAAGTTAAAAATGCAATTAATATATCCAACCCACCAAATATCGTATCTTAGCAACAGAGAGTGTGCTGGAGAGTGTTCCTTATTTACCCTCATGATCATGTGGCTGACTGAGAGCTGTGGTTTGCTGCAATGATTTAAAAAAATATTCAATAAAGTTCCTCTAGTGTATGTGAAAGAATAAATGAGGAATGTTTTATATGCATAATCTCTGAAGTAATATCTTTCATTTCTATACACATTTCATTGGCTATAACTTAGCCCTTTGAACACATCTTCATGCACAGGAGGATTGAGAACACAGTTTAGAGTGTGTCCAGAGGCAAGATCAGGGTGGATAAGTAACTAGTCAAATTTTGCCATACTAACCTGTGTGGGGTCTACATGGGGTTTGTCCAGATCTCTAGCTTTACATATTAAACATCCTTTCATACATCACTCCCTGGGTTTCTTACTAACCTCATTTTTTTCATTCTCCTTTCTCTAGTAGCATCTTTGTTGTTTTGTTGTTCCTACAGTTTGTTTCAGCTAATGCCACTATAATTCTCTGAGACAGCAAACCAAGAAACATGGGACTCATCCAAGATCGTCTTTCTTTCTTTCTCCTTCTTAATCTATTTTTAAGTTTTATTTAATTTTCATCATCAGTACTAGAACAGAAGGTGACTTGCTGATTATTATTGTAGTTTCTAGAGTTAGGGAAGTCTGCATTGGAATTTAGACCTAACCAACCACATTTAGCCTTGTTACTTGAATGAGCTACTTAACACTTTTGTGTTTTATTTTCTTATCTGTAAAATGAAGACTATATAGAAACAGAACATACATTATAAGGTTAAATGAATTAGTATATACAAAGCTTCTATAGTACCTTGAATATAGTGTGAATGCTCCTTTCTTCTGGTCCTAACCAAAAGCAAAGCTTCCTAATCGACCTGTTCTTGCAGTCCCTCTCATCAGCCTCCATTCTTTTGCATTAGTTTCAGAAGACTAAAGTTCTTCAATGATAATTTATTATCATCCAAATAAACTCCAAATTTATTTGCAGGGCAGTTGATAAGTTCTAAATCTTTGGGCTTATGATTCACATTAATTTTGTTTTATATTTTACTAAATTTTAAAGAGTAACTTGAGGTCATATTTGTTCTTGAATTACATTTTATTGAGGTCATTTCACATATTCAACTCTCCAATTTTTTGAAAACCAAGAAACAAGAAAAATGATTTTGTTTAAAGCTCCATGTATTATGAGTTCTAATTGACTCTTTACCACCAACATCATCAGTCTGAATCTATGTCCATGCCATGTCTGTCTAGCTAGATACTACATCTTTGCATATCTAAATTATATATCTATATCCCTGTATATCTCTGAAATAGGTCCTTAAGTATCTTAAATTTGGAACATTTCTTTTATTTCTTTTATTACCGGGAATTTCTGAATTCTATGACAATTACAAAGGAATGCAATTAGGAAAAACTCAGAATTTATGTTTAAACAACCCATTGCTGGGCGTGGTGGTGCATGCTTGTAAACCCCACGCTTGGGAGCCGGAGACAGGAAGATCACACTGGTTCGAAGCCAGCTGCGCTGGCTTAAGAGACCTTTTTTCCAAATAAAAAGATATAAAAATAGGTCTGGGAGTGTAGCCCGGAGGCAGAAGGGCTTCTAGGAACCCCAGTTCACCAAACAAACAAACAAACAACAACAACAAAAAACCAACCCATTATGTAAAAAAAAAACATTATATATATGATCCATGAAACAGGAAATGCATTTCTGATTAGAGATCCCAAATATTTAGATATTTTATCGCTCAATATCTTTATTGGAAGGACTCAAAAGAAGTGGGAGAACAAAAGCAGGAACACTAGAGAGAGAAAGGACATGGCATTACTATAGATCCTAGCGAGGTCATACTGGACCCTCTTCTACATGATGAGGTCTGGGAGCTTGCTTGCTCCCCTGTCATAGACTGTGAACTGTGGTAGGCAGATTTATATGATGATCTTGGATAATCCCTTCCTAAGAGTACTCATGTCCTGAGCAATCGCTTGCCCTGGAGTGTGGGCTAATCTAATGACTTGTTTCTAACAAAAGGCAATTGGTAATGGCTATGACTTCCCTGCTACTGTGACTCTCCAACTTTCTTCTTTTTTTGGGGGGGTAGAATACTGAGGATGGAACCCAGGGGTATTATACCCCCGGGCTATACCCCCAGCTCTATTTTTTACTTTTTACTTTAAAACAGGGTCTCACTAAGTTGTGGGGAGGTCTCACTAAGTAGCGGAGGCTGGCCGTGAACCTGTGATCCTCCTATTTCAACCTTCCAAGTACTGAGAGCCATGATGCGTGGCTTCTCCTGCCTTCTTGCTCTGAGAAAGCCAGCTGAGTTATGAGACTTATGGTAAGAAACCAATGGTAGCCTTTGAATAACATCTAACAAGGAATTGAGACCCCCTCCCTCAGTTCACAGCCCACAGAAACTGAGTCCTGTGAACATCGAGGTGAATGAGCTTAGAAGGAGAGCCTTTCTCCATCAAGATTTGAGCTGAAGGCTGCCCTGCCATCCCATTGAGTGAAGCTTGTTTGAGACCTGAGCTGGGGAATCTAATCAATACACACTTGGATTCCTGACCCAAAAAACTGGGAGATAATAAATATTGTTCTTTTATTTTTTATATTTATTTTTATTTATTTATTTTGGTGGTACTGGGGTTCCTGGAAACCCTTCTACCTCTGAGATACACTCCCAGATCTATTTTCATATCTTTTTATTTGGAAACAGGGTCTCTTAAGCCAGTGTGGCTGGCTTCCAACTCTGCGTGATCCTCCTGTCTCTGCCTCCCAAGCGTGGGGATTACAAGCATATGCCACCACGCCTGGCAATATTGTTCTTTTAACTCATTAGTTTCAGATAATTTATTAAATGTCTGTACCAATAAACTGATGATCAGAAACTTTCAAGGCTTCACATAGCTGTGTTAGTCAGCTTTTCTTTGCCCTTACAACTACCTGAGAATAGCAACAAGGTGAAAAGATGCACACACTTGTCTTATAACTGGTATTTGCCTTCCCTACACACTGGTTTTACCTTTCTCCCAACCTGTGGAAACTTTCCCTTAGTTATTTTTATTGTAATCTCTATGATAGTTAATTTTATATATCAACCTGACTGGAACACAAGGTGTCCAAGTTATTGGTCAAACTTTCTGGAGATACTTCAAAAATGAGATTAACATCTAAATTGGAAGATTTTAATAAAGCAGATGCCTTCCAAAATGAGGGTGGACTCATGCAATCATTTTAAGGTCTGAACTGAAAAAAGAATCTAGCCTCCATGACATGAGTAAAATAGGATTCTCCAGCCATGGCCTTTGGAGTTTGCACCATTAGCGCTCCTGATTTTCACCTGCTAGTATCAAATCTAGAACTGCACCATAACTCCCTAAGTTATGAACCCATACTACAAATATGACCTCACCAGTCTTCATAATCCTGTAAACCAATCTCTTTCTATATTCTTATAATTTTCTCTCTTTTACATACATACATACACACACACACACCTCCTATTGCTTCTGTTTCTTCGAAAATTCTAACACAGCACTAAGAAAAAGTTATATATATATCCAACTCATGGTGAACTTACCTTCTCTTCAGAAAATAATTGCATTTTGATACTCTCTAAAGCCTTTAAGACTAGGGTCTATTACTTATTCATCTGTCTTCTTAGGTCAGTAGTAAAAGCAAGATCTTTAGATTTTGAGAAATCTGGCCCTGAATCCTGCCAACCTCACTGTTAAGTGGATGGTTTTCTTTGTTTTCTTTATTTTGGGAATAGAACCATGATACCAAATTTACTTGAAACATTAGTTTTGAATTCTTATAACTTCAGCCCTTAAAAAGACCTCTAGATTTTTTTTAGTATTTTTATAATTTTATTGACACACTGTAATTATTAATTCTAGTAAGACTCAAAATGAAACAAAAACACAGGCACATGTCACTTGATGAATTTCTCTCCACACTCCCCTCGCCCCTTCCCTGTACATTTGGTGAGACTGGTAATGATACCTTCATAAGTGGACCTAACATTATTTGAATTATTGGAATGAAGAAAGAAAGAGTTCAAGATTGAGGGAAAAAGTGGACAGAGGCAGCATGTGAATTTAGTCTTTCTGATCTCCCACCTCTTACATTTGTTTCAAAGGCGTTGTCAGGTTTAAATGGATGAATGTGTATGAGAAGACGATGCGAACCATATTTGCTTCCTCTTGTTTTCTTAGCATGTTGCTATTTGCTTCCCTCCCTCTTTTTATTTTTCCTGAAGAGCTTTCAATACTTAGAAGTATGTGGAGGACTGCCAATTCCCTGGAAGGGTGAAGCCTCTCAAGACCAGTTTCACTGCCACCCTTACTTGCTTCTTACTTCCTGCCCAATTTCATAGGATGAAAAGAAGTAAAGTTCAAATCCCATTTTCTGGCAAAACTGGTGCTCAATAGTAAGTACATTCAGTTTTTTGGACAATAGTCTGAAAAGATGATCCAAAGATCCAGGGAAAGAAAATCACATTCCCTGGCATTCAGCATTACAGATCTAAAGACATGAAACTGAAGTGAGAAAAGGGCAGATGATAGAAGTAATGTTTGGAATCAGAGAGCCAGACGTTGCATTTCTCTTCTAATTATATTATATTTTCTGGGCCACATATAAGGCTATTTCTGATGATAGACATTTGGCCTCTCTTGATATAAGTTCTCCTATACAAAAAGAAAGTCTTTGTTTTCCATCAAAAAGTTTGGCCTTTGAAATACCATGTCTCAAATTCACATAAACACTTCAGCTTGAGGAGTTAGTTGAAGTTCAGTGACACAACAACATCAGTCCAAGTTCCTTGAAAGAAAAACATGCTTAAAAAATATAAAACTAGTCTGATAGACACTAGTGAAAGAAGAAAAAGGAGAGAGCAAAATATAGCATTTCTGTCTATGATGTTTCAGGTGGAAAGTCTCAGCAACAAAATTCCAGAAGTAAAGAATAGTGCAGTCACTCCTAGTATCAATGGGGGGTGGTTCCAGGACCTCCTGTGAATACTGAAATTTACAGATGCCTAAAATCCTTATATAAAATGGCATTGAATTTGCACTTAATCCCTGAATATCCTCCCATATATTTAATTATCTCTAGACTATGTGTAATGCCTAATAGAGAATAAATTCTATGTACATAATTCTTATTTTGTATTATTGAGGGAATAATGATGTAAAGAAGTCTGTACATGGTCAGTCCAGACATAAATTTTTACAAAAATTATTTTCAATCTTCAGCTGGCTAAATCTGAGATTGTGAAACCCTCAGGTACAGAGGGCTGGCTGTATTTCTCTTTCAAATGGCTCATCATCAAAACCTGACAAAAAAAGCAAAGCTTCTAGATCTTAATAGAAAAAGAGGTAGGAAGGTAAATTTATGATTTATTTATAGCTCTTTTTTCTTCTAGATACCTTAGACACCTTTATTTCAGCTAATGGCACTGCTATCTATTTATGAGTTCAAGCTTAAAACTTGGAAGATGTTTTCTATTATTGCTCTCCCTACACTACTCACCACACATCACCTCTAAGCCAACACTGGTCAGGCTGCTGGGGTCTGATTCATCCTAATAAGCTTCCAAGCAGCCTATGGCAGGATCATCCCAGAGAGGACTTTCTCAGTATGGCAGGGCTTATCCAGTCTGCAGAGTGAAATGATACTTCCTATTTTCTATAATACACATCTTGATTAGTCTGCTATACTTTTAATGAAACTGTGTTCACTATTGGTAATGATCAGTATTGTTGGACATATTTGGATTCTAGGGCAAACCCACTTGAGAGACAACTTAATTCCTTTCACTTCTAGGCAGTCTTAGCATTTTTTTGAATCTGAAAAATAACCATGATGAGGAGAATTACCCTCTTTATCTCTACATTGAAATGTAATAATCTTAATATTGTTGCTTGTATTCTGCAGTGATGAATCATGTGTTTGGACCTTGGCACAAACCTCTCAAATCTCATGCAAAGATAACACTAAATCCTATGTATAAAAGTCTGTTTGATTTCTTTCAATTATACCATTGTCATGTACTTTGTAATGGCCAATATCCTTTTTACCCTTCTCTGCAAAAACATAAAAATTCATTTCAGGCAATGAAATTCAATTTGTCTTGAAAGCAAATTTATATTAAAAACTCCAATAATCTTTACAGCATTCTAATCTCTTGCTACACTGTTAATGTTGAGCCTGGGCAGCTTTATCTGCTATTGTCCTGGTGTTATAATAAGATAAATGAGAAATTAATGCTTCTAGTAAGACAACTATTAATGATAATAGAAAGTAATTAAAAGCCCAAAGTAAAATCTTGAGGAAAATCTTCTCCAATCCAAGGAAATCAAAATGATTTTTTTCATTTTAACTTTCTGTGATATATGGTATTATTAGTCCATGATTATTCATGTCTTCTTTGCCTCTGCTATGAACCTTTAAACATGGTTGCTTTATTGTGAAAACTGGCTCAAAACTGGCAGTAAAGTCCCAGGATATGCTAGCTGTAAACTGGAGAACAGGAAGCTGGCAGTGTAGTTCAGTCTAAATCTTTAGTTCCTAGAACCAGGCAGGCACTCCTTTCTCCCAGTGTAGGAGAAAATGGAAAATGGCTGTCCCAGGTCAAGGAGAGAGAGAGAGAGAGAGAGAGAGAGAGAGAGAGAGAGAGAGAGAGAGAGAAGAGAAGAGAAGAGAAGAGAAGAGAAGAGAAGAGAAGAGAAGAGAAGAGAAGAGAAGGGGAGAGGGGAGAGGGGAGAGGGGAGAGGGGAGAGGGGAGAGGGGAGAGGGGAGAGGGGAGAGGGGAGAGGGGAGAGGGGAGAGGGGAGAGGGGAGAGGGGAGAGAGGAGAGAGGAGAGAGGAGAGAGGAGAGAGGAGAGAGAGAGAGAGAGAGAGAAGAGAAGAGAAGAGAAGAGAAGAGAAGAGAAGAGAAGAGAAGAGAGAGGGGAGAGGGGAGAGGGGAGAGGGGAGAGGGGAGAGGGGAGAGGGGAGAGGGGAGAGGGGAGAGGGGAGAGGGGAGAGGGGAGAGAGGAGAGAGGAGAGAGAGAGAAAATATGAATGAGAGAATGAATGGGAGAGAGAGATTTCCAACTGGATCAGTAGAAATTATGGTGTGGCCACTTTTTACATTCTTATTCTGCTTAATGGGATATATGACACCATGTCCTCTTGATTGAAGGCATATACCATGTATTTTCAGAGTATCATCTCTAAGCTGGCAAATTAGCTGCATTTTTAGAAGGCAATTCCATCATTCCATTTGGCTAGCAACTTCCATGAAAGAACCACTGGGTCATGCACAAAGTTTGAGAGGCTCAAAGAGGGATCCCACATCAGTTTATCAGGTTCACTTTGTGAACCTCCAGATAATCATACTGGCTTATGTAAAACATTGCATTTTCTACCATGGTATCTGATAGTATATGTTGTGCACAGAAATCTTTTCTTATTATGCATTTTAATATAAATGACAAACAGGGTAAACTTCTTCTGGTCCTTTCAATCACAAAACAGCCCTTTCTTCCCAGGAGACCATGAAGTGCCTTTGATGGTGAAAAGAAGAGCTTGGATGTCAAGTGCTGGTCGGGACAGCTAATTTATTCTGCTCTTCACTGGAGGTGGTGGAAGTGTTTGCTGCTGCCTCTCTCCTGCCGGCCACTTGGGTCACTAGTTTCAGTGGTGCACAGGAAACCAGAGCTAATGTTCCTGAGATGCCATGGCTGCAGTGACTGGACAGTACTCAACAGAAGACATCATGAGAGTAGCTCTTCTTTTTCTCTTTGTCACCACTCCTCCTCCTCCTCTTCTTTTTTTTTATTTCTTCCTTCTCCACCTCCTTCCATAAACCTTTTCATTCCTCTTCGTTCTGCTTTTCTTCTTTTCCTTCTTCTGCAATAAACTTGCATTGGAAGCAAAAAGAAATGCATGTTAGATGAAAAATTAGGCATTATATTCTTACTTCTCTGAAATGCTGTTAATGATTGTGAGATTTACCGAAAATATTTTTTATATTCAACCATCTGCTATGAAAGCCAGAGTGGTATCATTGACTGAAGGCTTTACCCACAGTGACTAATTATATTCCCATATGCAAAAGGTATGAAACATGGCTTCCTGTTTAGATCAGTTTAATTTAGTTGTAAATTTATTTTGACATTTTAAATTTTAATATTTTTGGTGTATATAACAACAACAAAAATACGTAGTTGTTAAATTTAATCCCATTAGATGAAAAAGGTCTTTGTAAACAGTTAAGGGAGATCATGTTATCTTTCAAGTAAAAAAATAAAAAAACAAACACGAGTTAGCCTTATCCCTTGATAAATAAAATTAGGATAAAGCTTTGGGAGTTTCTTTTAAATATGAATTATCTGACATTATTATGAATGCCACTATAAATTCAATTAAAGTAAAAACATTGAAGAAATATTCTGTTTGTTATGATGACCTGAATATATTGGCTGAACATTTTATAATATTATATAAATATTGACTGAACATCATGGCATACATAAAGTTGTTGAAGTAAGAAATATAATGATCAATTGTAAATACAGAATTCTCTTTGACTATATATAATCCTAACTTCATCCTCCCAACAAACAAATATATTTCACCCTCAGTCAAAGTAAAAGTGATAATTGTTGAAATTTACAAAAGGATTAAACATTTCCCTTAGATTAAATAGACTGTAGCTTCATGTTTAGGAAAAAGTCCATGATGAATATGAAAAAGGACTTCAGCATTACACTGAAGTTACTCCTTGATGTCTATCATTAACTGAATCTTAGTTTATAAAGGTTTTTTCCAGATTCGTCTAAGTGTTCTAAGTGTGTTTGTTAATTCTTCAGTCAGTTCTGTTTCCCTTGGTTCTCAGACAGGTAATTCACTAAAACAAGCAGGATTCTAAATTTATTATTATTATTACTACCTTGGTAAAACATGTCCTGTAAAGTAAGCCATCGACTGTATCTTGTGCTCATTTAGAGGTGCTCAGAACCTATCTGACTTTTACTTTATCTAGTGCTTTGGGTAAATAACAAATTCTATAAAAATATATGCATCATATGGTAAATTACTGAGTTCATAGTAGTATGCTATTAAATGGCTGTTTGATATTAGGAGTGAAAGTTTAGTTTAGATATTAGTTTACTGAATGTAAGCCCAATGTTTGTGAATAATCAGGACAGGATTTTGAGGGGCTATTTGTCTGTATTTCTGAGTGATAACCCTGAGAAAATGGGGTAGGTGTACTGGGAAATGTAGGACATTTTGTTAATATGGAAAGCCAGAATGTCTGTCCAATAGGAAGGCATGCTTAGAGGACAGTTGTTCTGGCCCAGGTTGTGGTGGACAATTATGAACTGTGGTTGTAGCAACAAGTAATCCCTTTGCCAGAAAAGCATGGCTTCCAGAGGTTAGGATGAAACCTTTGTGAGATGAAGATCTTTGGGTTTGCCCCTTAGGTGACTCTTTTCTACACCAATTAAAAAATACCAAACAAGATCAACAAAAATCCATTAACTAGTGAGAATAACTTGGAAATGAAGCCAAATGACTCTTTCATATGGTAGAAAGAGTACAGATTCTGGTGTTGAGATGTTTGAGTAGGTCATTTGAATATGGTTTGCCATGTACCAATATCATTTGTTGTAATCATTTTTCAAAACACACGTTAGTATACATACATATATTATACATTTCATATATTTGTACTTTGTGTTAGTCGTCTGACATTTAGTATGTATCTTTGAAGTATTTACGTATCCCCCCATGTAGATTTTTTTCCCTCTGAAAGTATAGAACTCTGGTGTTAGAATAAACTGTAATCTCCTGTGCAGAATGGACAGACATTAAAAAATAGTTTCTGGTTTCTTGATAAAGAATACATTCTAGCTGGTATATTTTGTCTCATGTTCATGTACAAGGAAAGTTCCTGGAAGTGGAAATTCTTTTTTTAAGAAGTTATCGCACAATTATGCTCCGTGTGCTAACAAGACTGATATTCTCCATGTACTAACAAGTTAGATATTCTCATAACCTGAAGGTGAGATTATAAATTAGTGTGGAATTCTAGGAGGGTCACTTTAAATTGCTTATAAACCGTAATTCCCTTAATAAATTAATTACTTTATGGGAGTACCTGCTTGTACATTTTCTAAACCGTTAATCTTATTTTCAGTAAGTTGAATAGCTTCAATTTAGATATGCTGTGGATAATGTACTAATATGTTAAAAGTGTTTGCTTTTGCCCTGAGTAAGTATGGATTTAGCTAAATTTCTGATTGGACCATAGTAGGTACTTAAATGTCAAGTTGTCCAATCCAGGAAAAAAAAGCTCCATATTTTTTGTGAAATAAAGTTTATTCATTAAAAAGTGGATAGTTCTGATATTTTCTGTGTAAGCTCTTAAAATTACTTGGAGGGGTATCATAGTCTCTTTTATGTTGTGCTATAAAATTAACAGTATTGAATGACTTATATTCTTAAAAATACATAGAATGTCTTTTCTTAACAGGTTAGTGTCTTTTTAATTTTGATTTTCAATTTATGTTACTGAATCTAGCATCAAAACCCTTGTTTCCATGGCCTGTTGGTACATTGTCTCAATAAAACTTGCATTATCTGGGGAAAAAAAGTGAATACTTATGCATGTATCTTTGAACAATCAATTCACTAACTCTGACTTATTCTTGGGCCTTAGAAACCTATGCCAGAGTCCACGTACCCATGCTAAAATACACATGTTGATCTTTGTTTCAAAGCAACCCTTTATGGTCCTTTGACTCCATATAGCTTTCTTCAGGGAAGTTTGTGCCACCTCAGGAATCCAAAAGAATGGCACATATCCACTATTTAAAATTTTCATGTCTTTGTAAAATAAGCAGTGCATTAGGGTCATCTGCTAGTCCATGCCCTATATTAACTCTAATAAAATGTGATTTTCTTCCAAGTGCATGGAAACTATATTATGCTTGTGTGATGAAAATTGTAAAATCAGAAATTGGTATTCTATTATACTGTATAGTCACTTATTTTTACTTTTATTGCATTTGTAGCAGGTACTACTTTCCCCAGATCATAAGAATCCTAGGTGTTCATAAGAATAGCCAGATAAACTCATCAAAAGGTGAAAATATCATATTTCAAGAATGAGTTTGGTATACCTCATCTACCCCAAATCATAGTTTAGCCCTACAGCACATTGTAGAAAAAGTTGTTCCTCTTCATGACTGTGCATCTGACTGGATGTTGCTATGAATTGCAAGAATCTCATCACATATTGCTAGCCAGAGAATAGCTCCAACTTCAAACTTTGAAGCGTAGTTTCTACTAAATATATACTGCTTTTATCCCATCCTCAGTTGTAAAATCATTAGTCTAACCATCCTGTCAGGGACCACCTGTATTCTAACATGCCTCAGAGAATATATTTTGCTTCTCTTTTAATCCCAGTAGTTTTTCAGGTTCCTTTCCAATGTTTTCTGGAGTTTTAATATGCTTTGCTTGGTCCTTAACCTTCACAGCTTTCTTGATTCCTACCTAAAATGTTTGTAGTCTTATTATGTCTTAAGATTGCTTATGAGTTGCCCAAATACCTTCTGAAAAGAAAAGATAAACACACAAATAATTCTTGTTTGGATCCACAGGAAATTGCCCTGTGAAGAAATACTATATTCCTAAAATATATTAAATCTTAATTGTAACAAATATTAAGTTTAAATTTCTCACTCACAGATTTTTTAGAGTGTGAAGGACTCTAATTTAATGTGTTCTAAGGGACATGATGAGTAAATGCAATATAATTTTATGTCTTTTGAGGATGAGACAATTTTCAAGTCTGAAGATCTACAATTAAAACAGGAGCTATTTGAGGGAAAGTCATTTAATCCTGTCTGGTTTCATTTGGAATATAGTCAATTAGTAGAGAAATGAACAAGGTTGTGATGTTCATATTAAACATGTGAAAAAAGCATTTCATCTTTAGTTATGCATTATACACTGATGTTAAGAAACTCTTGACCAAGTTAAAAGAAGTCCCATAACTGGTACAATCTATAAGGATTTATTTTAGTTATAATCTGCAAGTTGAATTTTATATTGATAAAACTACAAAACAAAAATCAAGGCCCTGATTCCAGTGAAAGTTTAGAAAACTTCATTTGTCACAGCAACTTTTAAAGTAGCCGTGTAGGTAGTTCTTAATATATAGGATCAACTGTGACTCGGAGCACATAAAGTTTTGCGAGAAGGCTCTACCAAGTAAAGAAAGAAAGAAATAATTAGCAGCTGCTTCCTGCATTGATCACAGATCATCCTAATTACAGTTCCATTGTTTCATTTTAGAGATCTGTAGATTCAGGATGTGGCTATTTTCTGTGGGCCTTTGTGTAGAATCACTATCATTTGACTTTTATTCTGTTTTCCCCTCTATGTTCTCCACATCTTTCTTGAGTTGTCTTTGGAGCCTTTTCTTAAGTACTATAAGTCCTGAAATCTTATCTCAGAGTCTGTTCTTGAGAAGTTCACAATGCTTGTTCTTTTATTTACGTTGGTTTCCCTTGACATACTGAAGATTTAACAAATGTTTGTGGAATGAATGAATAAAGAAATCTGACAATCAGTTATAGAAACATGCAAATGCCTAACTTTATGATGGGTAAATCTTACACATTCACACCCAAAGGCACAAGAATCTAAAAGGTGAATCAATATGTGGGATTGCATGAAACTGAAGAACTTCTGTTCAGCAAATGAATCTGTGAAGAACCTCAATCGAGAGCCAACAGAATGGGAGACGATTTCTACCACCTACTCCTCAGATAAAGGACTAATATCTAGAATATACAGGAAACTAAAGAAACCTAACACTAAAAAAAATAATTTAGTCAAAAAATGGGCAAGTGAACTAAATAGACACTTCACAAAAGAAATTCAAATGGCCAATAAAATGAATGCAAAAATGCTCAACATCATTGGCAATCAGAGAGATGCAAATCAAAACTACCCTGAAATTCCACCTAACTCCAACTAGAATGGCAATCATTCAAAATGCGAACAACAAATGCTGGTGAGGATGTGGAGAACTGGGAACTCTAAAACATTGTTGGTGGGACTGCAAATTAGTGCAACCATTTTGGAAAACAGTATGAAGAATCCTCAGAAGAATGGGAATGAACTTACCATGTGATCTAGCAATACCACTTCTGGGTATCTACCCAAAAGAAAAGAGAGCAAACTACCAAACTAATGCATGCGTATCTATGTTCATAGCTGCACAATTCATTTAGAAATCATTGACTGTGTATGGATATATCCTTTCTAGATTTAGAGTTCTTTCATGTTGTATCTTATTCTTTCTTAAATTTCCACTATAAAGCATAAATACTATGTAATAATTTGAACAAAAAGGGGTTCATAAGAAGTATTCATTTTTAGTCAATGTGAATATGATAAAATAATATGATTATAATAAGTATATTAACTTGGCTTATAGTCTTCTCAGAAAATTTTTTGTCCTATAGCTATGATAGAAACAGACTCAATAAAAAAATGGGCAAGTGAACTAATTAGAAACCTCACAAAAGAAAAAAAATTGAATGGCCAAAAGTGCATGAAAAATTGCTTAATATCATTAACAATCAGAGAGATGCAAATCAAAACTACCCTGAGATTTTACCTAACTCAACTAGAATGGCAATCATTCAAAACACAAACAACAACAGATGCTGGTGAGAACGTGGAGAAGTGGGAACTCCACTCCATTGTTGGTGAGATTGCAAATTAGTGTAACCATTTTGGAAAACAATACAGAGGATCCTCAGAAGAATGAATGAACTTATTATATAATCCTGCAATGCCATATCTGAGTATCTACCCAAAAGAATGGAAACCTTACTATCTAACATATGCACGTGTATCTATGTTCATAACTGCACAATCCTGCAATGCCATATCTGAGTATCTACCCAAAAGAATGGAAACCTTACTATCTAACATATGCACGTGTATCTATGTTCATAACTGCACAATTCACCATTGGCAAACTATGGAACCAGCCAAGATGTCCGTCAAGAGATTAATAGGTTAAAAACTATGGGATATGTATACAATGGAATTTTACTCAGCTGTAACAAAACACAAATATGTCATTTATAGGGAAATGGAACTGAAGAACATTATGCTAAGTGAGATTAGTAAGTCAGAAAAAATAAGAAACCAGATGCTCTCCCTAACACGTGGAAGCTAGGGAGGAAATGTGTCATAGGCGGAACTCTAGATGAAGGAGATACTATAAATGAGCAAATAAGGTGACCTAACCAAGGGGAATGGTAGAAGAAAAGGGGAAAATTTACTAATGTACATTCACAGACATATCAAAGTCAATCACTAAGCCGAACATGAGAAGATGGGAGGGGTGAGGGAATGAGATGGGAATTAGGTAAGGGCTAATTGAGTGATGTGTGCATGTATGCCTCTACCATCGTGTATTCCATTAAGATGTATGACTACAGTGCACCAATAAAAAATTAAAAAAAGAAAGAAATGGAAAGTATAAAGAAGTAAAACAAGAAAAATAGCTGATGTGGCCATTTAGACTTTTTTATGAGGAAACAGAAGATCTGTGGTAGGTAAGAACCTGAGACACATTCAGCCTAATAAAATATGTTAAAGGAGGGATGGGATAGTTGTGAGAAATAGTATGTTTCAGAGAATTAAGAGATTAGGAAGAAAGTATAGGAAGAGGGAGGGACTAGAGAGAATATTTTTACAATAGATAGAATTATCCTAAACAGAATCCTATAATGGGATATCTATGTCAAAGGCCTCCTGGATCAACTTGGGTCAAATTAAAGACACTGTCCTCTAGAGCCTGTACTAATCAGAAGTTCTCTGTGTGGCTTGATGATAAGGAATGATTCAGAGATAAAATATATGTAGGTTGTCAGAAATGAAGTTAGCTAGGTGTGGAGGTGCATATTTGTAATTCTAGTACTTGGGAGGCTGAGATAGGAGAATGGCAGGTTCACAGCCAGCTTCAGCTATTTAGTGAGGCCTTCTACAACTTAATGAGACCCTGTTTAAAAATAAAGAATAAAAATAGGGTTAGGAGTGTAGCTCGAAGTTAGAATGCCCCTTGGTTCAATCCCCAGTGCCAAAAATAAATAAATAAATAAATAAAATGAAGTAGACAACAGGACCATTTGTTGATACAATTTGTTCATGTGGCAGAACTACAAGAGAGAAGACTGGTGGTCTCTAAGACAAGAGCTAAAGAGCCTCTGTTTACATGAACAAAAATAACATTTCTGTTCTCTCACTGAGGGAGATTAATTTGTTTCGTTTCTACTGCAAGAACTGTATGGCAACTATAATGTAAACTAAAACCTGCATACCTCTGTTTTGTTTTGTTTGGTTTGGTTTTAGAGATTGAACCTAGAGGCATTCTAACTCCAAGCTATGCCTCCAGCCCAATTTTATGTCTTTATCTAGAAAGCAGAGTTTACAGTCAGCATGTAACAGAGAAGTCACAACCATAACTGTAGGGGCTTTCCTAATCTATACAGTTGGATTTCAAAATTGTTATGGACCAGTGACTATACAGTGACTTTTTTCTTTTTTTATTATAAAAATAAGATCGAGTGTTGCAGTTTCACTACCCTTTTCTACTCACATCTGAGTGTTAAAAGGATTATCTGTACAATGATCTATAGGTCACGGGAGCAAGAAGATTAATGTGTGGACCTGAAAGAGGCTATTGAGCCTCACCTTGGAGACACTGGATTTTGATCTGAATACTGTAACTGGATGGTTTAAGAGTGTCTCATTTGGCACAGTGGAATTCAACATTCAATAAGTCTCAAGTTACAAGTTTTTAAGTGTAGAATTGATGTAAGCCCCTTTTAGACTTTGCTATTTGAAATGTCCCATGCAGCCCATCATATATCTTTTCTTGCCATTGAAATGGAGGAGGCCACATTTTGGGAAGAGAACTTTTCAGGAAGGAGAAAACCTGAATGGCTGAATCATGTGTCAAGAAGAGACACAGATGAAACTCCATTGAAATTTGTGCATTGAAATAAACCTTTATTACATTAAGCTAATGATATTTAAGGGTTTCCCTGCCATAGTTACTCTATCCTGAATACTATAAAAATTCATAAATATATTATAGTAATATTTAATAAAATAACTTAAAAAATTAAAGCTTCCAAGAAAAATAGATCTCTCAAAAATAAAAATTTAATTGATACTGGTATTGTAAAAGAAGAGATGAATTTCAATCTTTGTAGATGATTTGCTCATAAGCCTAAGAGAAACAAGAATAGGAAAAGATTAGAACTAAAAAAATAAGTGATATAATATTTATATTTGTAAGCTTATATTTAAATATGTAGCATATAATGAGCTTCTCAAGCTTATGAATAAGCAAAATATTTAAAAATATAGATAACAAATGTCTACAAATTTATATCAAATTAACAAAAATTAGAAAACTGTGATAATGTCAAGTCTTCTGGACTTGACATTATATGGCATGTGGAAACTCAGGTACAATTACTAGTAGAATTTAGTCAGGTTAAGCATGTGGGCATTCTCTGACCCCCAAATTCAATTATTGAATAAATATCCTAGTGAAATCTCCACTTAGATTCATAATGAGACATAAATAAAAATATCTGTCACAGTGTTTTTGTCTGTTTCATTTATTTGTGTTTTTTAATGGTAGCAGGGAATTTCCCAGCAAAGGGAAGGGAATGCAGATAGTGTGAATGGGTTCTGTGGAATATCACACAGTTGCTAGAAGCAAGGACCTTGATATGTATGTATAAAATAAGATCATTTATGTAAATTTAAACACAATAATAATATAAAATAACACATGCAGATAAAGAGATGGATATTAGCCTCATAAAAGAAAAGGTGTGAAATGGAAGTGGGAAATTTTGGATACCAGAAAGGGAGACATGTTTCTGTGTTCCTTTTTTAAAAAACAATTTTATTGGTGGATTGTAGTCATACATCTTAATGGGGCACATAATGGTAGAAACATACATACACACATCACTTATTTAGCCCTTTCCAATTCCCACCTCATTTTCTCTTCCCTCCCTCCTTCTCATTATTGGTTTAGTGGTTGACTTTGGTGTGCTTTTGAATGTACATCATGTACATTAGGGAGTTTCTTCTTCTCTCTCCCATACCCTCAGGTAGTTGCCTTATTTGCCCATCTATAGTTTCTCCTTTTTGTTCACACCAGCATGAATAGCAATACCAAAGGGTTTGCCTTTCCACCTGTTTGGGGTTGTGCCATACCTAGTCATTTCTTCACTTTGTTTTGCTTATAAGGAATTAACCTATTTACTCAGCAAATATTTGCCAAGATTCTATTATGTGCTAGGCATTTATGATATATTTTCTGCTTTAGAAGACTGCGTAATATGTGTGTTTGTGTGGAACATGGGGATGAGTAAGCAAATAAACAAGAATATATTAGAAATAGTATTAAGCCCAATGAGAAGAATTACTATGAACCAAGTGGATGGAGACAGGTACTTGGCATAGAATGGTCAGGTGGGTGGAAAGAGAATTGAAGGGTGAGAAGGAAGCCATGCACAGTCTGGGTGGGGCTGGAGGAAGATTTCCAGGCTGAGAGAATAACTAGAGTCAAAGTCAATGAAGTAACACGCTAGGAAAGGTAGGCAGTGTAGGAAGGAAGCTGAGGTCCCATATTTCATAGACTTTGTAAACCATGGGAAGAAGTTGAGACTATATTCTATGAAGCAATTAAAAATGGGACTTTTAGATCTATAATTACCTAGAGTGAGTAAAAACTAGTAAAGTTTTCTCCCAAAGGCTAATATTCCCCAGTATACTGGGGAATCACTATGTTCTATTCATTTTCCTGGATACTGCTTTCACACAGCAGTCTGTGCACGTTTTCTATTTTAAAAGAATTTCATTCAAGGCCAGCCTCAGCAACTTAACAAAGCCCTCCACAACTTAGTGATACCTTGCTTCAAAAGTAAAACAGGGCTAGGGGTATATCTCAGAGCTAGAATGTCCCTGCCTTCAATCCCCAGTACCACAAATGAAAACAAACCAGCAACTTTCAATGCCCTAGCTTTGTCAAATGACTTTATCAGAATGAGGTGATTTTTGCCTCTTGTGTTTTTCCGCTTGATTAGTGTGATATTTTGAGTTGTTTCCCTAATGAAATATTTTCTTCTCTACTGTCTTTGACATTTGCTGCTTTGAGAACCCTTTACCTTATGTGCATAAACTGCTTATCTGATTTGTTCTGGTACCAAATCAAAACTTAATTCAGAAGGGCCTCTGCCTTTGGAAATGGTATTGAATAAAAGCATTATGCTAACATAGCTGAAACTTCAAAAATGTAGGAGAGAGAATGGTCTTGCAGCCACTTCTTTTATTTAGAGGCTAGTAGACACAAGACTTTATTCTAATAAAACGTGGTGTGTTTGCAGCTGAGGCTGGGACAAAATCAAGATGCATTAGGAAAAATTGACATTAAAAGGGCAATGTAACAGATGGATGGAAAAATGAATTTTTATCAAGGTGATCCATTAAAGTTCTACAGCCAGTCAGGGGAGTAGAATGACCTGGAACAAATGAAGAAGAATGATGCTTGACTTGTGTTTGCTTGTTCTAAAGGGTGACCCATATTCATAATCTTTAATTAGAAATGCATTTGCTTCTGGTCAATTAGATACATTCTTCAAGTGTGGTTAGTTTTCTTTTCTGTGGCTTTTGAGAGGTGGGTGATGGAGGTGATTTGGTGCAAAGGATTTGGTTCATCAAATTAGATTAAATGAAAAAAGAGAAAACAAGCTCAGCAGAGCGGAGCCCTGACTGAATAGTGGAGTTCTTTGCAAAGGAGGAGAATTAATCTCCAAGCTGGGGAGAGCTTAGCAGCTCTATCATTGCTATTAACCTCAAATAACCTTGGGGTGACTTTGGCATCAATATTTAAAAACGGATCAGACACAGACCCTGTTTTTAACTTCAAAATCTCTCTATTTCTTAACTATCAGGCTTTCTGTCTATACCTTAATTGATTTCTAGGATTAAAAGTACTTCTTTTTTAATGGGAAGAGAGAAGAAAGAAGAAGAAAAAAAGAAACGGTGGGCAGAATGCTCTTAATTTTTCTTTATAAACTAGGCAGAATACGCAAGCCAGTAAGGATACTGCCAATTCTTTTGGGAACACTCCAAGCTTTAAGGCAGATGAATTGCTAGGTGGCTTGCCTGGCTGCCAAGGAATAAGTTGTTTGAGACAATTCATTTACGGTGTTTGCTGCTCATATCTATCATTACTTGGCCTCTGGCTGATGCTAAAAATCTTAGCCTTGAAGATAGAGGTGCGGAGGAGAGGGAAGTACCTCTGATGTCACTTAGACTCATCTAGAGTCAGCACAGTTGTCGCTCACAGAAGGATGCTTGGATTAAAACAGCAGCCTATCATCTCCGCGCTTGGGAGGCGTAGACAGGAGGATCACGCTGGTTCAAAGCCAGCCCCACTGGCTTAAGAGACCCTGTTTCAAAAATATAAAATAGGTCTGGGAGTATAGCCTGGAGGTAGAAGCGCTGCCAGGAACCCCAGTACCACCAAAATAAATAAATAAATAAATAAATAAATAAATAAATAAATAAATAAATAACAGCAGCCTATCAGCCTGGATCAAATCCTTGCCGAAACTCATCTGTGAGCAAAGGCACATCACTAGGAAAAGGAAGAGAATAAGAAAGGGTTGGAGATGTTTTGTTAAAATTTTAAACCTAGAAGGAAATCTTAAAGGTGCCCTAATTCAAGCTAGGCTGGTATGGAGTTAAGAGAAATGTAAAGGATAGAATAAAACTTTCTTTCTGTGCTTTAGAGTTTTTTTTTTCCCAAATGGGCTATTTTTTTTTCTCTAATTGTGGCACTACAAGAGCAAAGTAATTTGCTCAACTTTAATTCTAGCTTAGTATTTACTCCTTCATTTCAAGGGAGGTTTATTACTACCCATTCTCCTTTTATGCTAAGGAAACAAGTCTTAGATTTAATAAAATATTGCCCCAAATTTCTTTATTAGTCAGAGGTAGAATCCAAATCTGAATTCATAAATGTGTCTCTCCAATACCCACACATAGATATTTCCTATACACAAAATGATACAGCTGTGGTTGCGAGGGAAAAAGGTGATACTAGTCCTAAAAATAACTCTTCCTCATTTTCTTCAGGGCTTAGAATAGCAAGATATTATTTCACCCTCAGTTCCAAATATCGAACAGATCATATGCTTTGGAATTACAATAACTAAATTAATTTCAACAACTCATGGATGTGAATGCATATAAATTGCTCACATTCTTTAAGTGTTGGTTTTCTTATCTGTAAAATAAAAACAATACAGTTATATGCATAATCTATTTTGCTGGGTTAGCTATCTGCTGGTACAAATAGTGAGGACCAAGTGGGCAGGGTAGGGTAGAGGTGGTAAATGGAAGGAAAGAGAAGAAATATAAAGATGTAAGAAGAAGAAACCAACCACAGCAGAGAGAAGACAGCTGTGTGTGGCAGGGCACTGTGGGACAGTGGTCCATGGGGCCATGAGGGAAAGAGACTTTGTTTTCCATATATTATATCCAAAGTTTGATCAGTAGAAGCCATAAAGTTCATTTGTTGCCAAATCAGCACACCTTGCATGCCTGTTGACTTCTATCCACCCAGGACAGTTTTGTTTTAGGTAAATAATTAGTTTGTCTAAATTCAAGGTGGGGTAGTATATGAAAACTTGAGAAACAGTAGATATTTGCTCACTAATCTCTGACAAAGATGCCCTAATTTATTACTGAGTATCAACAGAGAGAGGAAGAAACATTGGAAGAAAGGGGAAGAAATCAGAAATAAAGAGGAAGAAACATGGGAAGAAGGGAAGAAATCAGAACCTGGGAGGGAGGTGCAGGGTAGAGGAGTTGTCTTGTATACACTTAACTCCTTTACATGCAGTTCTTTAAAATGAGCTTCTGAGACTGTGAGTTTACCTATAGGCTGTTTGGGGGCTGTAAACTTCTCTCCAGAGTAGACAGCTGAGCAAGCAGCCTAACCTTGCTCATCACAATGAAAATATTGCTGGTGAAGAAATGGCACTTGTTATTATGCAGAGAAGTTAGTAATTGAACTCTGAGACCTCAGAAGAATGCTTATAATCCTCTTATTCCAGAAAGCTGGATTCTGACTATTTGTAACTAATTCCAAATGAGAACACAGAGTAAACTGTGAACAGGTTGCTTAGAAATGATTGAAGCTAAATCTTTGGGTGATCTTGGGGCATGAGGCCACCTGGACTCAGGGAGGAAGAGGTTTCCCCTTCCGTCTATCCAGAGTGTTTGTGCCACATGGAGAATTTCTTTGGATGCACCGGCTCCTAAGCAACCTGAAGCAAAAGCCACACAGAATCAAGGAGGCAAGCAGCAAATGTTTGTTGTGGAAAGCTGCTGCCAGAGACTTGGCAATATTTACCTTTCAGAACAAAAAGCAACCTGTCTTCAAACAGGACTTTTCATGGCAAGAAACAATTATGAAAGGGTTTATAGTTGCCCTATTCCCTAAATCTTCTGTGAATTGAATTCTCTCCCAATTTCTGTTATTGAAGAGTTTTAAAAGAATGTTTCTTATCTCCTAGCATTTCAGACCGTTTGTTCCTGTTTCCATTCCTAGCCCTGTTTGATACAAATGCTCTGCTTCAGAGGAGAGGGAGGATTCACAACCTCACAGCTGATGGAGCACACTCTTCAATTAAAAGCAAACACATTTCCACTTTGGTCTCAGCCTGTGGGTGTTTTATGAAGGAAAAAGATCTATTAAAATATAAATGTCAAACTCCTTGGAGTTTTGATCTATACATTTCACACAGAGAAAGTTCCTGGCAGAGCTTGGATCTTGAGGAGTTGATAAGGATGATTTCCTCCAAAATCATGAAAGAGACTGATTGTCCTGCTGGCAGTGCGGGAACAGCCAGGCTCCAGCTGATTTGGGGACTGGGAGGCAGAGGTGAGGACAGAGGAGAATGTGGATGCTCCTTGGGCAAGTAGAGGTGGTCAGGAGTCAAAGAGCCAAGCAGTGGTATCTTTGAAAGAAGGATGGGTTCTGCCCTCTTACCCATGTTAGTTGAGTCTTAGACCATAGAAGAGAGTCTTTTCTATTTTCAAGCTTATTGTTAGATCCCAACTCTCTTCATGGTGTGGAGATGGTTGTCAGATTGCTTAGAATTGGAGATTTATTGGAGTTCCCTTAACTTCTCAAATTGCTTTCCATTTTTACTTCCTTGACATATTTGTACTGAGACTTCAACAAGCCTCCAGAAGAGTCAAGGCTGGCCTGGTGGGTCAAAGCAAACTCCCAGATTTGTCTGTTTCAGCTCCCGGTCTACTAGAACTGGGCTGGACAAGAGGAGGTAGAGTTGGCCAGGAAGATCTCACCACTGAGATGCAGGAATGGAGCTTCTGGGAACTCCACTTTGTACTCAACCCTCACTGTTGTGTTATAGGTGAATTGTATTACCCTAAAACTCATTTTTGAGGTTCTGATGCCTGCTCCCATATTTTAGAGTATGGGACGATGTATAGAGAGGTCCATCTTGGATAGTAAAAAGCAAAAATCAAGTCATTGGAATAGACGTTCATTCATTTGACTTTTTTTTTTTTTTTTTTTTTGTAAGTAGAAGGATCAGGGCATACATACCGAAGGAGGGCCACATGAAGACATAAACAGATCACCATCCATAAACCAAGGAGTGAGGTCACAGCATAAACCAACCCTGCCCACACCCTGATCTTGGACTTCCAGCCTCCAGATCTGCAAAGAAATATATTTTTGTTGTTTAAGACACCCAGGCTTTGATGTTTTGTTACAGGAGCCCTGATAAATATTGATTTCGGGTTTTCCCTTACCTCAGAGGCCATCCAGCAAGTTGTATGTACTGAATATCCTGCTGCCTTCAAAGAAAATACTATTTTGTTTGCCACCACAGGTTTAAATTCAAGCCTTCTGTGTAATGGAAACCATAAAGTATGGAAAAAGATGGATTGGGACTCTGAAGTTCTGCTCCAAACCCTGCCAATCACCAGCTGTTTCAAACAATATCAGAACATGTAAAAGTGTCAGCCTAGTTCTGAAAATAGACATTAGCAAAGCAAGATGGTAAAGTTTGTAAGAAATAGCTTACCCTTGGGAGAGGGTGGTAAGCATCTCCAAGGAAAGATGAGGCAAGACAGAAGCACATGCTTCTTTCATCTGGATGCTCTGTTCCTGAGGTCAAATTTTACTGAGCCCTGACATCAAGCTCACTCTGGGGTGATGGACGTGCCTTGCTTATAAGGTCCTGCAATAAATGACCTTGTCTCTCTTACAACACACTTAGCTGGTTGTCATTATATAACTAACTCTTTCTCCAGCCCATTAAAATGTGGAATAATCATAACGTTCAACTGTGACTGGGTTTATTTTGATATCCCTTGGCACTTCAGTCTTCAGGTGATGTTTGTTGTATTAAACTGATGAATTTAGGGAAACAGTGACATATGGACATCAGGCACAAACTCAGTCGAGAGGAGGCCAGCTCCATATCCTTTAGATATGGAACATATCTGGTTATGAAACATATCTGGCTATGGAACATAGAGCTGTTGGCTCCCTGAGATGCCTGCTGGAATATTCTCCAAAATACTCTTTTTAGTGTGGAAGCTTCTGTTTCTTAATAGTGCAAGATCTAAAACATTGGTCCCATCCACAGGGCTTCGATTCCCCAAAGAGTGATGGCATGGTATACCTGAGATGAATCTGTGACTCCAGAGCTTGTCAGATGAATCATTTTAGCAAGATTGTGGCATCTTCTGAGTTTCCATTTCCTTTTTCATAAAATCAGCAGACAATTACTAATTCACAAAGCAGAGGTGAAGATGAAATGAGGAGAGACATGTAGTTTGAATATTCAAGTGGACATTGAGTGGCCAGAGCACGTGGGAGAAAACTGTGGCACCAACCTACCCAGGAAGGCTCTTTCTTATCTACAAAAACCAGCCTAGAAGCCAGCCTGCTACAGGTTCATTTGGCTTGCCTGTTGGAAGTCAGATTGCTCTCGACAGTGACAATTCAGGAAGCCAAACAGTAGCTTCTTTAACAATCTGACCCAAATGACCAAGACTTGATCTATAATTGAAAATGTCCCTATTTTTTATCCTTGCTTCCAATTTTAGAACAGAGTTTACCAGATATGATGCCCTTGACCCATGTCATAGTATCTCCCATTTTAAGCAAACACACCTTCAGCTTCCCAGGCCAACACCCTCCAACCAGAGCATGGGAAGGTTCCTGTTTTCCACCATGAACTTTCTTATTCCTCTGCCTGCCTTTGACTATCTGCCAAGAAGAAAGTGACGGTGGTTCTGTCCCCTGCTGTAGGAAACTCTGAATGAGGAACTTTTGCTTGCCTTCATTTACAGAGCATTGCTTTGTTTTCATAGTGCAAGATCACCTATACTAGTGACTAATACATGGTAAGTGTATAAATTTTGAGGAAGTCTGTGTTATTTCTTTGACTACATTTTACCATCTCCATATAAAAAATGCTGAACAGATTTGCTTATATTTCTTTTTTTCTATATCCAAGCTTTTGAGAAGGTCAGGGATATTTTATCTTTAATCTTTACTGAAGGCTACCAAGACAGTATGAATGAACAAAACATAGAATTAGAGCAATTCTTTCTGGCATCTCTAAAACCTACAAATAAACTGATTCAGATGGCTGTGTCTGCCCATTAGCCATGCAGCTATTGGAAAATAATTTACTTTTTCCTCTTGTTAGAAAGATAAAAAATGATTTTCATAAATCTCACAGTGAGAGCCAATCTGAGGCTAAGCTCCTCTGGTTATAATCTACTTTTCATTTGGCTTATAAGAAAACAGAATAAATTACTGTCTGATAACATTCCCCCTTTTGCAACATTCATTGTGCAAAATGCTTTCTTCAGTTCTATTTCAGCTCACACACTGGAAGAGAGATATGCTTTTATGTTACAATGTTGAAGTACCCTTTCAGAAGACAATTGTGTCATTGCTTTCTTTTTCCCTTGTGATGAAAAATTTTCTTGGAAGTTTAAGAAGTGTTCATGTATTTGGGAAATTTTCCTGGGAATTCCACTGGAATGGGAAACTAACAGAATGCTTATTTATTCTCTGAGAGTTGAATAATTACAACATTCCTCACAGTATTATTTAAAATATTGTTTTACAAAGGAGCATCTTCGAAAATGTGGCACAGGCTTAATAGGAATAATAAAACCCACATACCTAATGAGTGGACAATTCCCTTCAGGGCCCTGCTAGCCCTTTCCTGTTTCTAAAGCCACAGCGGATCCTTCTGGATTGTGTCATTAAAACTTCCACTGCAAGGTAAGAGTGCCCTTGGGCATAGCTGGAGTAACGTCATCTCGTACCCTTCTCCTTTCTCCACTCTCCCACCCCTCCTCTCCTCTCCGTTCCTCCTTTTGAAAAGTTACAGCCAGTGGAGAATATACCAGTAATGTAATATGCCTGCCCCAGGCAACTGTGTTTCATTTACAAAGTTTAGAAAGGAAAAAGCTAGGAAAATATTTATTTGACTCTCTCCCAAAAGGATGGTTGTTGCTAAAGGGGCTTCACTTTGCATTTCTTAGAACAAGTCTAATAACAATCCCCCTTCAACTCCTGGAGATCACAGGCATGTGCAGGTTGGAACCCACAGAGCTCACATGGCTCACCATAGAGGCAAGGAAAAAACAAAAGGGACTAGACTCCGGCAGAACTTGTGAGCTTAGGTGGAGGTTTGCTGTCTGGGGTCTTAAGGACATACTTGTAGTCCCTGAAACGGCATAACATTGCTGATTCAATGGGCCATATAATTTGTCATGCAAAATACTCTTTAATCTTTCTGTTTCCAATTCTCCCATGCTAGACCAAGTATAGATAGATTGTAGATGGATGGATAGATAGGTAGATAGATAGATAGATAGATAGATAGATAGATAGATAGATAGATGACAGATATACAAATAAATCACTCAGTCAGAAACTTGAACTTTGATTATTTCCACCATTGGTTGTAATAATCTGAGATATTGATATCTTCTGCTGACTAGGGTTATATCCTGGCAAACTTACTGGAATAAAACAAGTGTGAATTAGTGACAGCGAAAATATTTGACAAATGAGAATGACAAAATCTGGGTAACTACTTAGGCTTGATAACAAAATTTATCTCAGATTTTGCATTCAGATTCTCTTAACTCTTCCATTTATATAGACATAAGTAAAATATGAAGACCCCTTCCAAGAGGTGTGGGTGTAAAGGATGTGGAATTTCCTCAGAATAGTTCCCAACCCAAAATTAGTTCTTCAGTAAACTCAAATCATAAGTTAGCATATCTATTCCTCTTGGCCTGTGAACTTTTTGATCACAGACTTTTTTATTTCACAGTTAATAGTGGAGATATTAATTCAAATCAAATTTTCACGAAATACTTGTCTATTTGGAGTAAGGACACCTCCAATTTATTTATTTTATTTCATGATAAAAATCATTGGTTAAATGTTCTTATTCTGTAGCATTTTCATGTTTATGAGAACATGTGTACATGTGTATTTATTTATAACTGTGACTGCTATAAATGCTAGCATTTTGGCTCCCTCTGAGTGACATAGATTATTTCCAACCTTCAAAGAAGTGCAAAGCATATGAAATAACTGGGTCAGGCTCAGGAATGAATGGATATTTTATAAAAGAGTGAAATTGATTCATCTATGGCAGAAGTAGAAGTTACATTTGGTGACATATTTGTAAATATTATTGAAAGGGGACTTTTAGATCCTTTCATAGATATTCGGGAGTGTTGGGTTGAGGTCTTTAGCAGGCACTGAGATGATGGAGTTAGAGAGTAGACAGTCTTAGCGAATGGTGCTTATTCTAGGCTCTCTCATGAATAAGTGATCACACAATCTTAGAGTACAGTCTCATAGATATTTTCCAAGCTCTGCTTATTGATATTGGCTGGTCTTGTAGCTACTTGGGGTTATAGTCCTTCTGCTTTCTTATCTGGCTCTGTTTAAGGACATGATGTCCAGAAAAGGAGATGGCAATGACTGGAAGGGGCACTTTTTGTCTTGTGGTGAGAGATCTCTGTGTGTCTTGGAAACAGAGTTCTGAACTATAATGAAAGGAGTGGTTACTTGTGTAGATTAAGAAGGTTTGAGAAGCCCAAAAAACAGTCTTTGGAAACATCTGCCCAGATGTTCCTATTTCAGGTACCCAAATAGATCCCTAACCTTATGTCATATCTTCCTGGGTTGAACACTCAGTATTCTTTTACAATAAGTCTGTGACTGCTAAATCCTACACCTAATCTTCAAGTTCTCCACTTATGCATTCCATGAGATGAAAGCTTCTTAACAAACGACCAAAGAGCTGCATGTGCATTCTTGTTAATGGATCTCAGCTTTTTTATTGTCTATAAGTCATCAATACAAAGTAGTGATATCCATCCATCCCCTTATATTCATAAACATCACCTCCCAAATACATGCTGTGTCTCTGAATCCTTGGAGTGCACCAGTGTATACACCTTTACCAGCAGACACCTTCAGCTCACTGAGTTAGCAATTGGACACAACCTTCTGCCCTTGTACCTTGTATTCCAGAGAAGGGGGACCATTTACTAACAAAGCAATGAGTGGTTCTGAATCAAATTTCATCTTGTAAACCTGCTGTCTCAGGTTTCTCCTGGTGCTAGTTGTTGCAGGCTGGCCCTTTGAGAAGATGGCACTGGATTGGAGTATTGAGTGTTCAGGGCTTATTGGGGAATAAGTTGTATGAAATGAAGAGAGAAGACAGTGAAACTGAACAAGAAAAGTTGGCTGATAGACAAAGTCTCTGCCAGCTCAGTGGTGGTTTCCAGAGCAAAGATGGCCTATTAAAAGAACCCCACTACCTGATGCAGTGACTCATGTTTATTAACCCAGTTACTTGGGAGGCTGAAGCAGGAGGACTGAAAGCTCAAGTACAACCTACGCAAATTAGTAAGACCTTGTCTCAAATAAAAAATAAAAAGAGCTGGGCATAAAGCTCAGTGGTAGGTTGCTCCTGGGTTCAATCTCTAGTACCATGGAAAACAAACAACAAAACACAAAAAATAATCACAGTCTCACTCAATCACTACCTGGGGGGCAGCCCCAAGAAAAGCAAAGGGCAACTTTGGCTTAAAAGTTGAAGCAAACAGTATAGAAAAGATCAAGGGGCAGTGAGTTTCATCCTAGCGGTGAGTCTGAGCACTGCATCTTGGAGTCAACCTCAGCTACAATCCTTTTAGGAAATGTGGTGAATTTGAAATTAATGAAGCATTTTCTGCAATAGGCAACATGCAGGTTAGGTTTTAATTTAACTCCATTTTTATCAGGAAATGCTTGACTAAATTTTAGGACTGATTTCCACAGAACTAAACAAACGAATAACAAACTTAATTCAATGTTTCTCTTACTCATTTTTCTGATAAATTTAATACTGGACACAATTTATTGAAAGCATGTCATAAGTCATGGTCTGAGCATAGGACACCATTCTCATTTTGAAAATGGGGGTTATTACAATGAAAAATATTAAAAATAAGATTTGTTGGGATTAGAAAGACTTAATAGAGCCAGGCATGGTGGAGTACTCCTTTAATCCTAGTACTTGAGAGGCTGAGACAGGAGAATCAGAGGTTTGAGGATAATGTATGCAATATAGCTAGGTCCTCAGTAACCTAGCAGGACCCCCTTTCCAAATAAAATAGGGCTTAGAATATAGCTTAAAGTTAGAATGCCCCTGAGTTTAAATCCCCAGTAGCAAAAAAAAAAAAAAAAAAAAAAAAAGGAAAACTTATCAGTTCGAATCTTGCCCCCTAGAGGATATGACTGGGATCCTACTTCCTGTTTTGAATCCCACTTGGTTTATGATTTTGGGATAAAAATAAATCACTTAATGTGCTGATGTTGAGCTCATTAATGTCTAAGGTTCCTTTCAGCTCTAAGATATTATAACTTTCTTTAATAGGCAATTTCTTAAACCCTTCCTTTAGAATGAGAGATTTTTATCATTAAAACTGTGTATTTGGTCTGCAAGTATTTCTTTGGTTTAGAGGATTTGGGAACATCAGTTCCCTCACTGATGATCAGAAAGCTTTTTCATATGTATTACAGTTTCCTACTACTTTCACAGAAATGGATTGTTTAGGGCTTTGATTTCAGTAAGACAAGATCAAATGATATAGTAACATGTGAGTTTGAGGTTGTCAGTCAGGAGATGGACTTTAAAATCAGTGGGAATCTAATTCAGACTAACGGTGTGACTTACCTACCTTAGTAGGCTTGCTTGGTTCCCTGCAGATGTTTCTTGTTTCAGTTTCCAAGTGATTTATTTACTGAAGTACATGACCACTCACTTGTTTTTCTTCTGATGAATGATTTGTTCATGATTTATCACCATCCATTATGCACAGGAGACAGAGTTGCTTTTCTCTTGTATTATTATTGTTTTTATGTGCTGTTAGCTAGTACATAGAAGACAATTAGAAAACAGATCTTAATGGTGATAGGTGTGTGGTTGTATGTGTAGGACTATGCAGTCCAAGGGCTCATTGTTTTTTATGTAAAATGAGGAAGATCATTGGCTTCTTCTCCCGTTTTTTTTTTTTTTTTTGGTGGTACTGGGGTTCCTGGAAGCCCTTCTACCTCCGGGCTACACTCCCAGACCTATTTTATATTTTTGAAACAGGGTCTCTTAGGCCAGTGCGGCTGGCTTCGAACCTGCGCCATCTCCTGTCTCCGCCTCCCAAGCGCGGGGATTACAAGCGTGCGCCATCACGCCCGGCATTGTATGATTACACATACATTGTATGATTACACATACATTGTATGATTATACATACACCCGGCATTGTATGATTACACGCCCGGCAATGTATGATTACAATCCACCAATAAAAAATAAAAAAAATAAATAAAGTATCCAGACCAAGGCATTTCCTTCCTTCCTTTCTTTCTTTCTTTCTTTCTTTCTTTCTTTCTTTCTTTCTTTCTTTCTTTCTTTTTTCCTTCCTTCTCTCTCTCTCTCTCTCTCTCTCTCTCTCTCTCTCTCTCTCTCTGTCTCTCTCCCTCTCCCTCTCCCTCTCCCTCTCCCTCTCTCCCTCTCTCTCATAAAACTAGGGGTTGAACCCAGGGATATTCTACCTCTGAGCTATACCCTCAGCTTTATTTTTTATTTTTTGCTTTGAAACAGTATCTCACTAAGTTGCAGAGGGACTCACTACGTAATGGAGGCTGCCTGAAAACCTGTAATCCTCCTGTCTCAGCCTCCCACATACTGGAATTACAAGTGTTCACCACTTATAACAATGTAAGATGGATTCAGTCCTGGATTCATAGTCAACCAACACTTTTAATATTTAGCTCGACCTTCGACACAATAAAGCTCATTTAGAGTTCAATGTGGCCAGGCCTGAAAGTACTACTATTATTCTCATTTTATAGATATGAAGACTGAGGTGTATAGTGTAAATAATTGTTCACAAGTCATAAAACAAAAAGATAATTCAACCCCAATTTAGACTGTTAATCATTGCCCTAATTTCATGTAATAAGAGTAGTGTGTGTGTGTGTGTGTGTGTGTGTGTGTGTGTGTGTGTGTTTGAAGGCATATGGATGTATTTATAAGATATCAATACAACCATAGACTAAAAAAGGCTTAATTTTTAGAGAAGCCAAGAGTATAAGGGATAGAAGTCAAGAAAGTAGAGTAGGACAAATGAAGATTCATAAATCTAGATGCTTCCCAATTTAAGCATCTTGATTCACAAATGCCTAGTGCTCCCACCACTCAGTACAAAGCCTTAATTTAGTCTGTGGTTGAGTGCAAAGCTTCTAAACACATACATATGCATGTAAACACATACACACACACACACACACACACACACACACTATACTAGGTTGTAATGAGCAAACTAAAAGCATATCTTTTCTATTTTTTGCTGTGACATGCAGTCCTGAATATCAAGATATTTGTTGTATCATGTATCATTTAGTAATCAAACATTACTAAATATTTAGCAGCTTGAAACAGCACAGAGTTATTATCTCAGAGTTGCTGTGGATCAAGAGTCTGAGCACAGTCGAGTGGGGTCCTCTGTCTCCTAGTCTCATCAGGCTGCAATCATGATATGAGCCCAGGCTGTTTTCATCTGGAGATTTTGTGGAGATGCATCTGCTTCCAAGCTCACTTGGGTAGCTGGCAGGATGTGTGTCCCTGAAACTGTCTGGCTGTGGCCTGAGATTTTACTGATCACGATTTGGAGGTTTCCCTCAGCTCCTAAGAGATCTGAAGTTCTCTATACATGGCCCTCTCCACAGTCAGTTGACAGGCAGTTCCAACTAAGGTGGAGTCTTCTATAACAAACTTAATCACGAGAATGTAACCCATCATCTTGCCTTGGTCCATTATTATAAGCAAGTGACAGATTCCACTTGAACCAGAAGCGAGGGGAAAGGCAAGGGCATCAACCATTGGGAATCATGTTCCGTTGTGCCCACTATGTTCAGTTTCACTGAACATCCAGGTCTTTTCCCCCTTGGTTAGTCTACTTGGGAATCCAAATCATGCTCAGATTTTTATTTGGTGAATAATGATAGAATTCAAGAAAAAGATTGAGATGATGATAATGGCTAATGTCTTCAAGGAATGAACTTTGAATCATTCTTCTCAGTTTTAGGAATGTATCTGTTACAGACATCTCATTGTCAAATGCTTGCACCTAGAATTTTTTTTCTTTTTCTAGGTGAGATATTCTTGTCCAGCTCTTATATTGTTTATTTGGGTTAAAAGCCCAATCTTGCTTATTATTAGATATGTGATATCAGTCTAGATTTGAGCTTCCTACACTATTAAATGGGGGCTGTATCCTCTACCTTAGTGAGTTGTTGGGTAATTGTACTAAAGGGCTAGCCTATAATTGTTTCTTTTGAGACATCAAGTCTACCTCTCATCTCCCCATTTCTCATCTTTTGATGAATTCTCCTTCTCTGTGGACTTGTTATTCAAAATCAGTCTTTCTTCTTTGCTGAGGTGCTAGTTTTTACTGGGACAATCCTATTTCAGTCATTTTTCTCTAACTCTATTTAAGCCTTCCTAAATCTTTGAGGGAACCTGGCTATTACAAGTGAGCTACTTTTAGAGATGACCTAATGCATTGTTCCCTGTTTTAATCCTCTGATAGTGACTTGAACATTGGAAGGGTGATATAATTGTTGCTCCTTTGTGATAGGTCAATTTTTTATGTGTGTGTTTCTGTGTATAATGTTCTTTGAAAATATTTGCTCTGAGCTCACTCCTCACCCAGTCTTGAAAAGGTAGCTTTAAAAAGTTCCTTTTCTCTATGAATTCATTCTTTGGAACTTAGCAAATTCTCTTATTTAATACTTAGGGACATCTATTGATATTCTGGGATCAGTCAAGAGATTTGGGGTATATGAAGATCAGGGGTATAGAAAGATCCTGTATTGTATTTTTTAAAATTTCTCATGCCAAAGTAGATGATAGGATTTCAGAGAATTTGTCATTAACACAACATTATGTTTGAAGAACTTTTAGCTTTCCTAAGTAACTTTTATTAGGACACACTGGAGCCAGAAGTCTGTTTGGGCCCTGGATGTAGACTCAGGGCTATTTGGAAAATGAGATCTCAGATTTCTAAAGTCCAAAATGAGGTCTAGAAGGTATTGTGTCAGAAGCACAGTCATGTGCCCACAATGACTTCTGATTTAGTTGAGGTCATTTACTTGTATAGTTCCTTTTCCAATATTTTTTCCTCCTGAAAGATTAATAGGTCACCCAAGGCAGGAGCTCAGAAAATGTTCCCAGTATCACTCTGTTGAAGGTCATGCTAGTAATTTCATTTACCAACCTAACCAAGGCCTTCATGTAGAGGAGAAGAGGACTTTCTTGGATTCTTCCATTACTGGAGGAAATCTGCTCTCCTGGAGCTCCATACTCTACAGTTTTATGGAGTATTCTGCTTCCTCCTTTGGTTTCATCATCATTCCCAAATCTTGTGTTTGGGGCTTCTGACTGTATCCTCCTAACTCCACATTCAACTATCGCTATCCTCTGTCCATTTATTAAGTGGATATAATCCAGAAGGTGATGTCATTTGCAGAGTTTGAAAGTGCATCAAGCAGTGTTTATTCCCCTTCACAGTTATCCAGGGAGTTACACTTCCCAGCTCAGACAGACACCTTTTTAGGACTCTCTGAGATACACATTTTCTACTTTAAACAAAATTATAAAATTTTCTATTTTTTGATTACACGTATTCTTCACTGCTTCCCCCAATATTTTGCTGAATTGTAGAACCATCTTTTCTAGAATATGATTTTTTTTGGTCTTCCAGGAATGCCTTAAATAACTTTTTTTAGTGGAACATTTATCAAGTTGTATCCTTCCAAAAAGTTAGAGATGATCACACAATTTGTTTCTGAGAAGTTCATTTTAGGGTCACCTAGACTATTATCACAGACTAGACGTGGATCTATACAACCTGTACACTCACAGTGACTCCCAATCCAGTCAACTATTTCTTCCCTAAGGCCCCATGTTTTCTCTGAACTCTCTTACACATACTGCTTTATATTCTTAAATATCCCCTTTCTCTTGGTTAGCTCTTTCTATTGCTAGTCTCTCTCTAAATTCTACTTCATCCATCACTTCCCCTTCCAGCCCCAGGAGTGAATCCAATATTCTTGTCCCTCTCCCATGTATTCCAGGACTTACTGTACTTACATAGTGGGATAACTGATAGTCCTTCTCTATGAATTTATGGTCTTTTTGCCTTATTTTCTTAAACCAATTACAAATTCCCTGAAGGCAGAGACTGAGACCACGTTGCCTCCAAGCTCTCAGTGGAGTTTATTGAATGATTATATGCATTTCCCATCATATAGATGAGAACACTAAAATCAGAACATTTAAGTGAGTTTCCCTTCAGCACATTGTTGTCAGGAAACAAGTCAGGAATATAAATCCATATTTAGCAGCTCTAGGGCAAAGTTTCCCACTACAACATGCTATCCAACATTCAGCTTATTTATTGCTGCACAAATATCAACCACAAAATATAGTAGCTTAAAGTAGCCATTTATTTTGTTACAATTTTGTAGGTCAAGTTGAAAAGAACTAGATTAGAAGAATCATAGCTGGTTAATATGGCAACAGGTAGAATAGTTAAGATGGAGAATTTGTTTCCAAAATAGCATCTTCCTCCCATCATGTCTCCTGATGTCTTGTTCTCTCTCTCTCTCTCTCTCTCTCTCTCTCTCTCTCTCTCTCTCTCTCTCTCTCTCTCTCTCCCTCCCTCCCTCCCTCCCTCCCTCCCCTTTAGGACTTCTGTACATGACTTGGCCTTATTAGACAATTGATGAGCAAATAAAGTGACCTAACTGGGAGGGAGAAAGAGGAAAATTCCCTAATGTACATGACACACATTCACAAACATATCAAAGTCAATCACTTAGCCAAACATTACAAAGAGGGAGGGGAGAGGAAATCAGGTGGGGGTTGGGGAAGGGCTAAATGAGTGATCTGTGCATGTATGCCTCTACCATCTTGTACTCAATGAAGGTGTATGACTGCAATGCACCAATAAAAGAAAAGCATGTTATTATCTTCTTTCTTCCTCCATTGTATTTGGTTTTCAAGAAGTAACACAAGGTCAGGTAAAGATTATTCTCAAGCATGACACAGGGTTACTTTGGATGCATTTTATTGTTAAAAGCAATCACAGGCTTCATTCAAATTCAAAGTGTTTGAGAAATGAACTTTGCATAGACTGATTTTAATAGAATTTTGGTGAAGCCACACTGAAGAGCAATATGTGTGATGGGAAATTCTGTAGTATTCACTTTCGAAAATATCTTCCTCAAACTATTTACGCATAGCTTAATAATATGAGACAAACAATTTCATCATTCATTGAGTAAATTTTCTTCACATGTCAAGTATACTGTGTGTACGTAAGTGACCATACCATGCCTCCTGCATACAAGGTGTTGACTTTCTGGCAGAAGAGGCACAGAAAGTCAATGGCTCAGCAGTCAATTTGTGCTGTGAAAAAAAGTCACATCAAAATGTGGTGGCTTAAATACAACAGTTTCTTTGACTCAGTTCTATAGGTTAGCTATTCAGGCTGGGATCTTCTGATTGTCTTTATAGTCTCGGATCTGTTCACTCCTGAGTCAGTGGTCAACTTTAGTTAGGTAGGACATTTGGCTAATCTTGATTGGTCTCTCATTTGTTTGGGGTCCACTAGCAGTAGGTGGGTCTACAACAATCTTGATGAGGGGATCTTGACTTTCCTTTATGTGGTCTCTTATTCATCAGCAAAATGGTCTTCATACTTGTTTTTATAAATGAAACATGTCTAAGAAAAAAAGAACTGTGCACACTCGTTGAGGCATAGGCTTAGAATTAACACTATCACTTCTCTTGCATTCTACTGGGTACAGTAAGCCATAAAGACAGCCCAGATTCAAAAAGTTGAGAAACAGACTCTAAGTGTTGATGGGAGAAGGAACAATGTCATGGTGCAAAGGAACAGGTTATAGAAAAATGACTATTTTTGGCACTAATGAAAACTATCGCTTCAAAGACACCAAGAAATGTCATTATGATGTTATAAATGTTTTAGCCCATGAAGTCCAAAGAAATAATACTTAATAAGCCTGAGCAGCCAGAACAGATGGGGAGAGAAGCAGTGTGAAAGTGTGGAACATCTTCTGTGAGGTGTTATCTTGAACATAGGTGGGCCTCTGGGTCTTTCTGGGGAATACAAGGGAATACAATGGCTGCTCCTTCATGAACTTGTGCCTGCACTGAAGTCTGGAAAATATTCAGGGTTTTCATCTCCTTGCTAGTCTGGGTTGGATGTCAGGGGATGATACCCACAAGCTACATAGCAACTCAGGTAGCCCCAAAAAAAACAGAATCATAAAAGTCTGTGGAGGTCAATACTCTTAGCCTGCATATCTCATGAACTTGAAGACTAGTAATGAGATAGGTCTGCTCATGTATTTGTTTACTAGAACTTCTATAATAAAACTTTCATGGACTATATGGTTCAAACAACAATGATTTATTTTATTATAGCCCCTGAGTTCAAGATCAAGGGGTCATACCTGTTTTGGTGGCACACATCTATAATCCCAGTGCTTGAGAGGCTAACCAAGTACTAGTAACTTAATGGGGCACTCATTAACCTATTGAGTCCCTGTTCCCAAATAAAAAATAAAATAGAGCTGGGAGTACATCTTGGAGGTAGAATGCCCCTAGGTTCAACCTCAAGCACACACACACACACACACACACACAATCAAGAGGTCAGCAAGTTTTCACCTAAGGCTTATCTCTGTGGCTTGGGGATGGCCTTCTTCTCCAGTGTTCTCACGTGGCCTTCCCCTATGCGTTTATCTGCATCCTAATGTACTCTTATTCTAAGCACACAAGTTATATTAGATTAGAGTCCACCCTAACAGTCTTATTTTCAGACATAGTTGCCTCTTTAAACATCTTATCCTCAAATATAGCCACCTTCTGAGAGACTGGGGGTGAGGGGCTCAGCATTATTCAGTCCATGGAACCGTGGTCACAAGGGTCAGAGCTGAGTCTGGAAACTCAAAACCTTTATGGTGAAATATGTGGTCTCTCAGCTCTTATGTGAAAAGCATGTCCCTTCAGCCAGCTCCCAGTCGATTGATTATATTCCCTAAAAAGGAAGATCCAATCTAGTGGCATCAGTACCCTGTATTCCACACGTCTTCTTTCATGACAATGCCTTCAAAGTCAACAAGAAGAAAGAGGAAATTCAGACAGAGCCCCGGGGCAAAGGACAACCCAGCATACAAACAGCCTTGTGAGCTGTTGGCTCATGTGAGGGATATTATCTTTAAATTAGTTGGAGAAAATTAATATCGCTCACTTGCTTTGCTCACCCTTATTGTCTGCTCTGAGAATCAGCAGGACCAGAGCCACTGCTGATAATATTTTTTAATTAAAAGGAAAATAACTTCTTGTGATTAATCTGCTTCTTTAGGGACTTGATCCAGCATCTCATAAATCTAAAACAGTCACATCTGTGCACTCACCTGCAGACTCCCTCCTCCTCAGCCAGCTCTGGAGTTGGGGAGGAGGGGAAGCTGCTAAAATAAAAGACATCCATTCCAGAAAGAACAGAAGTAGAAGTCAAGGGACCAGATCTTAGTCACTCTGGCCTACTGTGGGCAGGGTTACTGACTAAGACATCTTTTCCTCTGGTGTTCAAGAGAGCAGTGTACATGCGAAAGGCATTGGGTACCAGTTTTGGGTCCTCCACTGTCCAAGTCCCTTGTAGAATGACTGAAACTCAGTGTTCGCACTGCAAAATAGGTCTAGATGATAAGTAATTTTTTTGGTAGTACTGGGGTTCCTGGAAACCCTTCTACCTCCGGGCTACACTCCCAGACCTATTTTTATACTTTTTTATTTGGAAACAGGGTCTCTTAAGCCAGTGCCGCTGGCTTCGAACCTGCATGATCCTCCTGTCACCACCTCCCAAGAATGGGGATTACAAGCGTGCGCCACCACACCCGGCTTGATGAGCATTTATTTTAAACAAAGTCTTTGTGCAAAAGGGTGTCCGATATCTGGAGCCTCTTCCCTCCTTGGTTTTGAATTTTGAAGACTCCACTTTCTTTATCTCAAGCTGATTATTTTACTTGTATGTGCTTTTATTTTCTCTTCTGACAAACAGGGATAGAGTGCCCTTCGGACATAGCTGTGAGGAGGAATAAGTAATTTTAAGTGCTGTCATGGTATAGTAAACACAGATGAACATTTGTTCTCACAAGCCCAGTCTTTTCACACACAGTAGCTTTTTTGATCTTTAGAAGAAAAAGAAACTTTGTGGAGAAATTACTTGGCCTTCAGTTTTAGACATTGAAAAATTAGGGTAGAGAGAGGGGAAGGGAGGGAGGAAGGGAGGGAGGGAGGGAGGGGGGGGAGAGAGAGAGAGAGAGAATTGCCCAAAATACAGTTCAAGTTATAGGTAAAGCTGAGCCAGTATTCTGTATAGAAGTGTGTGGCATTAAAATTCCTGTCTGGTTATAGTCTTGCTGCTGTCCAGAAACAAAGCCACTTAGGTCCAGAGGGCATTGCAGATGGCAGTGGGTGGTGGTAGAGCAGCATCCTCTAGGCCATGCACTGGACAACCCTCTGCACACATTGCCACATTTATCAGCAGCCCTGGAGACAGCTCTGTTCTGTAGATAGACACTGAGGCTGAGGAGAGTTAGGTAGCTGACTAAATGCATACTCCTGGAAGGCAGCTTTCTCAAGTTAGGGGGGAGCCCAGGCTTGGAGAATTAGGTTGAAGCCAGGTTGAAAAGAGCCTTGACTGCCACGCTGCTGAGTGTGGACTGTGCTTGGTCCCAGGAGCCATTAAAGGCAATGGGGACAGTATTACAGAAATGGACAGGTGGGCATGAGGGAGACTTTTATGGGCTGCATCACTCAGAATCTACACTATGAAACACACTTGTAAATTGAATGCAAATTAGGGCCAATTACCCTCCTCCAAAGTCAAAATCTTTTGAAAAACAGAATTGCATTGCAGACTTCCCCAGGGTTTGATGATGATTTTATTGCCTGATTTTGCATTTTTCCTTCTCAGAGTCATAGAATTTTACTGCCAGATGGGAATGTATCCCAGAGCTTCTGTACCTGGATTCCAGCAGTAGCTCTGGTATTGATGGTTGAGCTCTAGGAAATATGTTTCCCAGGGATATTGTGTGTAAAATGCAGATTTTTATTGAGTCTAAAGTTTTCTTCAGATTTTTAAAAGGGTCTGTAATGTAACAGCTTCCTTCTATCTTCCAAGAGTAAAATGTGGACTGGACTAAACCTTATTATTTAGAGGCATAGAAAGTGAAGTCCTTCTCAGAGAAGCTGTTGTTCCCAAGGCCACATACACTTCACATTGATGTCTTAGCTGGAATCTGAAGTTAGTCCTGTCTCCTGGCTTTAAGGCTGAAATTTTAGTGAAGACTTCTTGCGGATAAGAAAGCTAGTGCCCTTGTGAGCAGCAGGAACTGAACTAAGGTAATTAGGACTCCCCTTTCCAAGCCCAGGATACCACTGAATTTCAGAAGCTTTTATGGAAATTCCAGGGGGACACCTCTGCCACAGGTGTTTGGGGATTTTAGTGCTTCCAAAGAACCAGTTCTCATTTTCAAAGGGTGCTTGAGACGCAGCATGATTTTCTTAGTTTCAAAGTCCACGTTTATTGTATAAGGAAGTAGGCTTTCCAGGGAAGCGAAGGAAAGCTAGAGTATCAGCACCCAGGACAATTAGATTAGACTGGCTGAAAAAGAGATGCCTTTTTCTTAAAATTGTCATTATTTGGATACCTTTGGCTGAGGTAGATTTTAACAAGAAATTTCTTCCCAAAAGAGGGACTCACTTTTTATTTCATAGGAGGGGATCCAAATTTCTGTTTATGCTGCACGTAGTTGATCAGTTTTTACTTTGCTTCTTGGGTAAAGACATGACAAGGACAAGGAGGTAAGAATGATATCTGGTGAAGGCAGACTGAGCTGTGGGTTTCTCTAGAACATTAACTGAACATTAACTGTCAGTGGAGGTCAAATATAGGTAGTTAATGAACATTAACCTTCAATGGATGTCAAACGCAGCCAGATAGTTTAATGTCCTCCTCCATCTTTTCAGCAGAATTCCACATTTGAAAAAACCCAGAGACATCATTTGAGCTTACTTTACATACTTACCTTGATAAATGATGAAGTACCTTGAGTTGTTATTAAGATTTTATTTGCATTTGTGTCCTGAGCCAAATACTATGGCAAATGGAGAAGAGTTCAGGACAATTGCCAAGTTGTGTATCTTAGTTTGAAAGCTACTAAAAAGGTTGTGATCAGTGTTAACCTAAAATCTCCTATGTTTGGGGAAAAAGAACCTGTGGGTGAGGGTTTAGTACTTATTACCTCAGTTCAGCATTGACTGAGGTTCTACACTGTTTAAGGGGCTCAAATCTGAGCTAGCATTTTAATAATGACTAATCAAAACAGGTCTTGTGGGGACAATGTATATGCAGCAGGAAAATACAGTGTGATAGAGTGATTGCTATGATAACAACACAAGAAATACAGTCAGGGAAGTGGTGTCAGGGAATAAGCAGTCAGAGGGAGCGTAAGCAACATGGGCGCAGCACACTGTGTGCATGTGTGTCCCTGTCCCTCTGAACATCATTGTAATGTGAGGTTACAATGCACCAATATTAAGGAAAAGAAATGATGTCACCCTGAATCTGAAGGATGATGGAAAGAAAGATGAAGGTGTCATAGACAGAGATTGAGGTGTGAGATAATAGCTGACCTAGAAATGAGAACCAGAAAGTAAGGGCAGTGACTCTAGTAAGTTTCACGCTATGGGAAGGCAGCGATTGAAGAAAGTGGTGGAGGAACTGAGTGAGGCCACGTCAAGGAAATACCATGTCACACCTCATGTAACAAGGTGAAACGCACACTCTCAAGGATGGCATAGAACAATTTGAGTTTCTAGGGGATTATTCCCCACAACCTGAGAAGAGAGTCGATTGGAAGGGAAAAAGCCATAGACAGGGCATCAGGAAATCCTGGGAACTAAACGTTCTAAGAAGGGTAAAGGCCACAGACTGGAGAAGAAAGGGATGATGGGCGTGTGTGGTTGTAGCAGTGTCAGGCCATCTTGAGAAGAGGCTAAGGGAAGCCTAAATAACCTATTGCTTCCCCAGGACAATAGAAAAAAGAACTGCAAAGAGAATCAAGCACACAACTCTGAAACGATTGAGAAAAGCAAACTGTAGCTCTAAGACCTTTTGTGTAAGTTACTTAACTCAAGCCTGTTCTTTAGGGGAGGGTATTTCTAAGACTGCTAGCTATATTGGCTGATTTCTGGAGGGCCTAGTATTTTTTCTAGAAGGAGACTATAACTAGAGAAAAGGTATATCCTAATAATCCTCAACTGCAGAACCATTCAGGAAATTAGGCTAGAGCAGGAGGGTCTGCCAGGTTTATGGACAGCAGGAATGGAGTAGCCCTGGGAGTTGCTCGCAGAAATATAGAGTGCCAAAGACTTAAGATGAAATTCATTATTGGAAATCCCTGTTGCCCAGAGCAATGTGCAGTCAGGTTAAAGAGCAGGGAGTTTTTATTTCTAATTAATTAATTAATTAATTAATTTTGCACTACTGGGGATGGAACCTAGGAGTATTCTACTTCCTAGCTACACCCCCAGTCCTATTTTTTATTCTTTATTTTTAAACAGGGTCTCATTGAGTTGCAAAGGGCATTACTAAGTAGCTGAGGCTGTCTGTTAACTGTGATTCTCCTGTTTCAGCCTCCTGAATGCTGCGATTACAAGCATGCACCATCACTCCTGGCTAGCAGGGTCTTTTAAATCAAAGCTAAGGTGTGATGTATACTTTAATTCTAACCTGTTTCTTTCTTAGATTCAGGTGGGCTGAATAGTGTCCTGCTGGAATTTATCTGTAGCAACCCTAACCCCCAGTACCTCAGGATGTGACTATATTTGGGCATAGAACTATAAAAGAAGATATTAAGTTAAAAAATGAGATCATTCAGTAGGACCTAACTAACTCTGACTGGTTTTGTTCCGAGAGGAGATTAGAATACAGATGTCCACAAAAGAAAGACCTTGTGAAGACACAGGAAGAAGATGGCCAACTGTAGGCCAAGAAGAGAGATCTCAAAGGAATCAACCTGTTAGAGGACAGAGTGCTGACAGGCCAGTCATGAGAGTCTGAGGTCACTCTCTAAGCCCTTTGGTGGGTAAAAAAGCAGCAAGCTCTTCTCAGGAGTTGATCTTAGGTCTTGTTACTCCAGCTATATTTAGTGTGTCTGTCTTGTTTCACTTCCTCATGGCTTTGTCTACAACTGGTCATGTCCTTAACTTCTGTACATATGCTGCCTAATAATCCCCTAGCCTTTACTCTCCCAGAAGGACCTCCACCCTTGCTTTGAGAAGTTTGTGGCAATGAGAAGATTTTGTGGTGACAGGGATGATTTTATGAAAACAAGCTGTGGATGCTTGATCTGAATTGCTGACATGGGTTAAAGAGTTCTTGGTATTTCTGTATGCAATAAATATGCTGCAGGCCTACATAATAAATACCTGTTGTGTTTCCAAGGCTCAGGTCCCCATGTCCTTTACTTTCTTTTTTGCTCACTCTCCATTCCTCAGTCCTTAACCTCCTGGAAAGAGGTCACCACACCAACCCTGCTGTTGCTTTGCCCTTGGACTTCAAACTGTGAGAAAATACACTTCCGTTTTTAATGCCAGTCTTTAGTATTTTGTTAAGGAACCCTAGCAAACTAATACAAGTCCCACACCTAAATCTTATAATGTGGTTATAGTTACTAAAAACATGTATGTACAACCCAAATCAGTGACTTCTACATGGTAAGCCGTTGATAACAGGTGGTGTTTTTATTGTAGTAGAGTGAATAATGTTGGCAAGAGTAGGATTATCTTCACAAGAAAGGACATGTGATGATTTGGGTTACTGTGTGAGTTAGGGGCTTCTCTGTTCCTTTGTCTTAGCATTTTTCTGCTATGATTTCAACATTTGCTTCTGGGAATTTCTTGGAGCATTTCTAGATTACTGAATATATTTCCTTTTCAGGTCAGTATCAGTTCCTTCATCTAAAGGAATGAAAGTTGAATGATAGAGTTGTTATAGAAAAAAAAAAGCATAGACTTTGACCTTAAAATGTTCATAATCTATGTTGAATTTTAAGCTGATTTTGCTAAAATTTAAAATCCAGTTAACATTCAACATAGATTACCTAATAAACATTAGCTGCTATGACAAGAACAAGAACAACAACAACAAAACTGTAGTGTCTAAACACTGTTTGTTTGTTTGTTTGTTTGTTTATTTATTTATTTATTTATTTATTTTTGTGGTACTGGAGTTCCTGGAACCCCTTCTACCTGCGGGCTACACTCCCAGACCCATTTTATATTTTTATTTGGAAACAGGGTCTTTTAAGCCAGCGTGGCTGGCTTCTAACCAGCGTGATCCTCCTGTCTCCACCTCCCAAGCATGGGGATTACAAGCGTGCGCCACCACACCCAGCAAATTTTTACTCATAGATCAATCTAATGTTGCTTGACTGGACAATAGGATGCCCATATACATGGTAAAACATTATTTCTGTGTATGTATGTGTGCTTTGAGGTAAAATTAGCACCTGAATTGGTAGATTGAGTAAAGTAGATATCCCTTCCCAATGTAGGTTAGAATGATCTAAGCCTTTGAGGCTTACATGACAAAAAAAAGGTAGAAGAAAGTAGAATTTACTTTTTATCTAACAAAATGAGCTGGGATATTGATCTTCTTAATGTTCCAATCTCTCAGGCCTTCAGACTGAGAGGTTAAAATCAACATCAATAGATCTCTGGCATTTGGGTCTTCCATATACACCATTTGTTTTCTTGGATCTGCAATTTGTAGAAGAAAGATCATGAGATTTCTTAGCCTCTACAATTATGTGAGCTAATGTCTTATAAAAAACAAGTATAGGCCAGGCGTAGTGGTGCACGATTGTAATCACAGTGCTTGGGAGGCTGAGACAGGAGGATCACACAGGTTCGAAGCCAGCCTCAGCTACTTAGTGAGGCTCTCAGCAACTTAGACCCTGTTTTCAAATAAAGAACAAAATAGGTCTGGAAGTATAGCCCGGAGGTAGAAAGCCTCTGGGTTCTATCCCCAGTACCACAAAAAAAGTATATATTATAAGTATACAACCATTGTATCATATAAATTATATTTATATATACATTATATTTTATACAACATTTTATACATTTTTGTCTATCTTTCAACAATCTATACTATTGGTTCTGTTTATCTGGAGAACTCTAATTCATGGCTGTTCTTGGCCACTGATTAGCTTCACTTGTAGTGACTGAAATTTTATTTCTATCCTACTCTTAGCCAGTAACCTCAACACTCATCCAGCAGGTGAAAGAGACAGTGTAGGGAAAACACAACAGATTTCCTCTCCAGATCCCTGTCCTGACTGTACAGATACCATGGGTATCTACTAATAGATCAGGCCTAGTAAAATTCATGACTGATTTTTCTAGGTCTATGAAGAATGTCATTGGTATTTTAATGAGTATTGTAGCAGCTAATTTTCTATGTCCACTTGAATGGACTTAGAGGTGCCCAGATAGCTGATAAAACATTATTTTCCAGTGTGTCTGTGAAAATATTTGATGAAGAGATGAGCATTTGAATCAGTAATCGGAGTGAAGAAGATTCACCTCATCAATGTGAGTTGGAATAATCTTAGCCTTTGAAAGCCCAAGTAGAACAAAAAAGTTAGGAAATAGGGAATTCACTCTCTTCTTGAGCTGGAATATCTACCTTCTTTTGCCTTTGGATATGGAAGTCCTGATCATTTGGCCTTCAAACTCTGATACTTATACCATTTTTTCTTCACCCTCCTAAACCTACTTCTCTTAATTAAATGCCATCACCAGTTTTTCTGGGTTTCTAGGTTGCACAAAGTATGTTGTGGGACATCTTAACTTCCATGACCATGTGAGCCAAGTCCCATAATGAATCTCCTTATATTTATTTGTCTATGTGTAAGTCGATCTATATGTATTATTAATTTTTTATAAAACTCGAATTCAAGTAACATTATTATCTAAATACTGTGAGAATATAGGATGAACAGGAAAGTAGAATATAAGAAATAATGTTAAAATATTTATCCCTAGAGGCAGTTTGAAAGGTTATTTCTAGTCATATTTACAATATTTATTTAGTACTTGCCATATGTGGACAAGTGTACTCGTATACATGTTCAACAACTTTCATCTATAAAATCAAGTTCCTTGGGGACAATGAAAATATCTGTTTTGTTCATTGCTCTAGCACAAAGTAGATGCTTTTTATATATTCATAGTCTGAGGGAATGGATGAAATCTAATGGTTTCCACTTACTATGGAATCTACTCTGCAGGTTTGTAAGAAAAGTGTTTGGATATTAACCACTGTTGAAATTGACATTGCACTGTTGAAAGTATAATGCTCCCTAAATCTTTTTGAATAACAATGGTCAGTAGTGAATATTCTTTAATACTTATTGATAGCTAAATGAGCAAGACTACCATGCCTACAACCAAACAAGGTATTTTCATCACATTCAACCTTGAGAAGCAGTGTTTTAAGTATAGATTTTTTATCACTCTGAAATACATTATGATGTGACACTACAAAGAACCAGTAAAAGTATACATAAATAAAATGTAAATTTGTTCATTATTATTTAGATATGGAAAGTCCAACAGACTAGAAAATGATTGCCACTGAAAAAAGTTTGTTATTCACAGTTCTCCTAAACAGGGGCTATAGTATACCATAGGAGGCCACATAAGAAAGACCCAGGGTCTATGAAGAGGCAAATAAAACAAAAGCAAAACATAAGCAAGAATCTGTACCATGATTTCCTAGAGAAGGAACCGAAAAGAAAAAATAAATGAGTTAGGATTAGATAGTTGGGATGATTTTAGCAGATTCTGAGGCATCAGGAATACCTTTAGTTGTCTATTACCTGGTCTAAAAGAATAGGGGAATGGTGGCCCAGAGATGTTGGTTTGGGTATGTGGACTCCATATTGGCAGTTTTTCAATTAAAAGAAATGCTTTTAAGCAGTCTGTTGACTGTCTGGTGGAAGCCAGTCCCTCTGGAGTGCTCAAGGTCCATGTCAAAGTGCCAAAACATGGAAAAGATAAATACACAATTAATATAGGCAGATACTTTTAATTATTTCTGCTGATAAAAATGTAGCCCCTAAAAGTAGAGTGACTTGATGAAGCTGGGATAATGATAAAAATGCAAAACAGTGAAGCACAGACCACTGAACACTTTTCAATTGAGAGACATAGATTTTGACAGTCCTTCCTCCTTCCAGAATTAAGTTGATTAAAGATGGTGTTAAAAATGGAGAGCTACCTGTATCCACATGTTTTCCTTTTGCTTTGTATCAAGAACAATTTTTTTCTTGAGAAGAATTCTATTCATGACTCTTTTTACCAGCAAGATTGAGAATCTGAGCTCAACACAGTTGAAACAAATAGGCTAATTTATTGACTTCTATAGTGGAGATGGTAGGCTTATGGGTGCTGAAGGCTGGAATGAGGACTTTCTCCTAATTCATCTTTTCTTTTCTGTCTTTTTGGTTTCAGTATTTCCTCTGGCAAACTGGCTTTCCCTATAAGACTAAAATACTCAATTCTAAAAGTATATGTGCTTATATCCCATATCCTTACACCTAGAGGAAATAATTTCTTTATGGCAATTGGCCTGTCTTGAGACATCATTCTACTCTGTGAGCTAATTCTTATCACCTAACAGGTAAGGTATTATTATTGTCTTATCTTGTCCCAAGTGTGCATTTGACAGGGAAGGGAAATGTATAATCAGAAGAAGTAAGGATATGGAGTAACACCCAAAAGAGAGCAATATTTGGCCAAGCCCGAAATGTAATTTTAGCTTCTCAATCTCAGTCAAAATGTTAGATAACTTATTGGTTCATCTTGGGCATTTTTGTGAGGGAAAATTTAGAACATTCCAGAAGTCATAAAATGGGAAGGATAAGAAGTCTGTAATTATAAGAAGCTATATCCTCTGGGTCATTTAACCCCTAGCTGGGCTTTGGAGAAGCTGTACTGGCCCTTACAGAGTCATAAAGGACCTTGAACAAAGACAGTTAGGCTTCTGAAGCTGTCTGGCTGAATAGGTAAGGAGAAAACCAGTGTCATTCTCCAAATGTAGACTCCTCAACTTTCACATATCTGGAATTAGAATTAGCTTTCAGAATTTATGGAAAAAAAGAGAAAATAACATATTGGCCTAATTGGGCATGAAAGAGTTATTTGTCACTTTTCATAGCCAAAGCTAGAACTCAGGATGACTACTTTGTTCTTCTCTAACTTAATCAAAGATAAACAATTGCTTCCTATGATACCCTTTTCACCCTCTTGCAAACCTACCTGTAATTTATCTTAGTAGTTTAAGCTGAAAACCTTCAGAACACAAGCATAAGTTTAGAGCTAAGAGTGGGGCATGATGGGCTTTGAATTAAGCTCTCCATATGTGGTCCTCAGTCCCTTGACTGAGTAAAGGAGTCAGTGAGAGTTTACAAACCACAGAAATATTAAAAAGTCAAACAGAAATCAGATGTTATACAGAATCAATATAAAAATAGTGCATGCATGTAACAGCGATTTCAGTTTATAGTTGCAATTGTTGTAGATTAGAATTTCCAAAGTGCAGTGACATGGACCACCGGTCAAAACAAGCAATAGTTAATATTTTTGCCAAAAGGCATTTTAATGAAAGTTGTTTTCAATATGTGAAGCTTATTAAAGGCACTGTTTATTAAAATGGATTCTGATAGGGATACCATTAAATCTCTGGATTGCTTCTGGTAGAATGGACTTTTTTTTTTTTTTCTGGATCTGGGGATGGAACCCAAGGGCATTCAAATTTCAACCTACACCCCCTGCCCTTTTTTTTATTCTTTATTTTGTGACAGGGTTTCACTAAATTGGGGAGGTCCTTACTAAGTAGCTGAGGCTGTCCGCAAACCACAATCCACCAGTCTCAGTCTCCCGAATGCTGAGATTACAAGCATGCACCAACATGCCTGGCTTTTAGAATTGACTTTTTTGGTTTGTTTGTTTGTTTTGGTGGTACTGGGCTTCCTGGAAACCCTTCTACCTCCGGGCTAAACTCCTAGAACTATTTTGTACTTTTTAAAATTTGGAAACAGGGTCTCTTAAGCCAGAGCAGCTGGCTTTGAATCTACGTGATCCTCCTGCCTCCACCTTCTCACACGAGGGGATTACAAGCGTGGTCACCACACCTGGCTGAGAATGGACATTTTTAACAACATGTTTATAATCTATGAACGAAGGCAATATTTTCATTTGTTTGTGCCTTTTAAAATTTATTTTATGATTTGCAGTTTTCAGTGTGTCATACATATTAAGTTTACACCTGATGATTTTATTGTGTTTGATACTATGAACGGGATTGTTTAATTAAATTTTCTTTTCTCATATATTATTGTTAGTGTGTAGATATATAACACATATGTTCATTTTGTATTATGTAAATTTACTGGATTCATTTATTTTAACATTTTTTTCTTTTGTAAAATCCTTAGGATCTTGTTTATACCATCTCATGTCATCAGAAAAAGAGATAATTTTGCTTCCTTCTTTCCAATTTGGATGTCTTTTATTTTTCTTTCTTGCCTAATTGTTCTGGTTAGAACTTCTAGTATTATGTCAAGTAGAAGCAATGAAATCAGGTATTGTTTTCTTGTTCTTGATCTTAGAATAATCCAGTTTTTCAGCATTGTGAATAATGTTAGCTGTGAGATTTTTATATATTTTTTTACCAAATATACATCAGTAAAGCTGTAAAAAATAAAGGGGACTCTGATAGAAAAATGTATTTTTTTCTTTCTTTTTTTTTGCAGTACTGGGGATTAAACCCTAGACAGTCTACTTCCAAGCTACTCCCCCAGCCCTATTTTTTATTCTTTTTTTTTCTGAACCATGGTCTCACAAAGTTGCAGAGTACCTCACAATGGAGCTGAGGTTGCAAACCTGATATCCTCCTGTCTCAGATTCCCAAGTACTGGGATTCCAAGTGTAAGCCACCACATCATACTGGAAAGTATTTAAAGTCAGTAAAATATCAAGCCCAGGCTAATGATGGAGGTATACATGGTGGTGATGTGTATTTTGGTTTCAACATAGTTGAAATACTACACAGCTGCAGGAAAATAAGAGGAGGGAGTTTACACTGCCCTAGATCCTTGAGATCAGACATTGAGAGCAAGGTTGAAGGGGCTTATGGACAAATATATGTATTAGGTAGACAAAATATTTCTAGGACTTAATTCCTCTTCCCAATAAGAAAAATCTTGAATAGCAGCAGTAGGGTATAGTAGAACTGTTTATCCCAAAATCAGTGGCTCAACCAGAATTCAAGAGTAGAACAGCTTTAAAAATTCATATCTAATCCACTAGTTTACAACTTTGGTTATAGAGATTAGAAAGAGAAAATAATCTACATATGTCCAAGTGCTTATAGATAAGTGAGAATAAAAAATAGAGAATGAATTTTTATTTTTGTGTGATACCTTCAATCTCTCCACCATCACACACATAAGACAGTTTTTATATTCCTGAAATACTTCTAAAAGTCATATCAATTTATTCTCTTTCATGCAAAATAAAAAAGAGAACCAAATGATAGAAGATATAAAATTGATTTTTGACAAAGGGACCAAAAACATACACCAGAAAAAAAGGTAGCCTGTTCAACAAATGGCACTGGCAAAACTGTTTAACCTTATGCAGAAAATTGGAAATTAATCCCACTTTCTCACCTGCACAAGAGTCTATTCAAAATGGATGAAAGACTTGGAAATTAGACCAGAGACCTTGAGGCTCCTTGAAGAGGACATAGGTCCAACACTGCAACACATAGGCACAGATAAAAACTTTCTCAACAAGACTCCAAAGGCACAAAAAAACTAAAAGCTGAATAAAAACATGGGATTGCATGAAACTGAAGAGCTTCTGTGCAGCAAAGGAAACAGTCAAGACTCAATCGAGACCCAACAAAATAGGAGAAGATTTTTTGCCACCTACTTTTCCAATTGAGGACTAATATCTAGAATATACAGAGAACTAAAAAACGCAACACTAAAAAAAACAAATAGCTCAATCAAAAATTGGGCAAGCCAACTAAATAGACACTTCATGCAAGAAGAAATCCAAATGGCCAATGAATGCATGAAAATATGCTCAACATCATTGGCAATCAGAGAGATCCAAATAAAAAATGCCCTGAGATTTCACCTTACCCCAACTAGAATGGCAACCATTCAAAACACAAATAACAACAAATGCTGGTGAGAATGTGGGGAAGTGGGAACTCTAAAACATTGTTGGTGGAATTGCAAATTAGTGCAAACACTTTGGAAAACAGTATAAAGAATATTCAGAAGGATGGGAGCAAATTTAGCATTCGATCCAGTAACACCACTTCTGGGTATTTACCCAAAAGAAAGGAAACCAAACTACCAAACTAATGCATGTGTATCTATGTTCATAGCTGCACAATTCACCATAGCCAAATTATGGAACCAACCAAGATGTCCATCAACAGATAAAAATAATAGCTGAATATATGGGACAATTTTCTGTGAGTTAGCATTGTACAAAGATGGAATGGTTGAGCACTCCATCCATTAAGATTTAGTGAGTAGAGTTTTGGGGCTATGGTGAGTCTTATCCTACCATAAGGATTCAAGGGAAAAAAAATGACCACTGTGGTAAACGCTGAAAAGTTAGGTGGTTAGGAGGAGTTTATGTATCATGAAATCTCAGTGAGTCTGAGGAGCTATGGGGAAGTAGCAGCTGTGACTTTTTAGAGCTCTTTGACCTTATACTGTATTCTTATTTCTCTCGGCAATACTCCATGACAGGCTTTCCCATCCAAAGAATTCATAAAACCCTGTGACAATTTTCAGGTATCACTCCTCTCTAATTGGGTTAGTGGAGAGTACTTGAAAGTGTTGTGTTCCTGAAGACCTCATATAATTAAAGGACAACATTACCCAAAACTCTGTGTGTGTGTGTGTGTGTGTGTGTGTGTGTGTGTGTGTGTGTGTGCTGCTAAAGATTTAACCAGGGGTATTCTACCTCCAAGACATACCCCCAGCCTTTGTCTATTTTTTGTTTTAAAACAGTCTTGCTAAGTTTCTGAGAGTCTCACTATGCTGCACAGACTGTCCTTGAACCGCAATCCTCCTGTCTTACTCTCCCAAGTACTGGAATTATAGGCATTTGTTGCCAGTCCATGCTCCAAAAATGTTCTTTAAGAACACAGTAACTTTACTGTTATTGTTGTTGTTTATTGATTTTTATCTGAGTACATAAGGTGATGACCAATAACTACTTCATGAAGATGAACTGTGTGATATAATGAATTAGTCAGACTATTTCAAACCTTTTTTTTTTTTTTTTTGCAGTACTGGGGATGGAACTCAGGGGCATTCTACCTCTGAGCTATATCCCAGCCCATTTTTTATTCTGTATTTTGAAACAGGGTCTCACTGAGTTGTAAAGGGTCTCACTAAGTATCTGAGGCTGGCTGTGAACCCTGATCCTCCTGTCTCAGCCTCCCAATCACTGGGATTACAAGCATATACCACCACACCCTGCTTTATTTCAAATATTGACTCAATTAGATAACATCACATGGCCCAAAGAAAAGAATTTAATTTTTTGAGCCTCTGTCTTTTCATCTGTGTGATGGAATAATAAGATGTCTCTCATAGTGTGCCATAAAAATTTGGGAGAATGGCATGTAATAAGTTTAGTACATGACTTCTGAGGTAATCATCTTTTGCCAGTCCCAGTTCTTGGTCAACTCCCATTATTTAAAATATTTTTTCTCTTCCTATTCAATAGTATCTACTTACTCAATTTATATCAATGAATCATGGATACACCACTTTTATTTTTCTCACTATACTAGAGAGCTGATATTCTCCCTCATACTCAAATACAGTTACTTTACGTTGGTGGGATATATCACTAATATTTGACCATGCCTGAGAATTAATTGTGAAGCCCTTTTACTTTGTATTTCTAGTGATGACAGGTACTTAAGAAATACAAAGGAGTATTACATTTTATTACAGAGATGAATACCAGTTGGTGGCATAAATGAATATCTTCTGTATTTCAGTTCTCCAATTTGAGAGTAGCAATTCAATGCATTATAAAAAGATCAATCTTTTTGTCATTATGGTCTTCATTGGCTCCAAGCCAGTTTATTGGATTTCTTTAGTTTCAAGTAACAATAAAATAAATTGTCTCTTATATTGAAAGGGAAAATATCATGTTTGAGACAGGATTGAGATTTTATGGCTGAGATAAAAGTGAACCCACTGAAAATACTGGTTTCTAATCAATGGGCTGGTGAATTATATGTGAGTAAGGTCTATTCCTCTTCTTATATAAGGCCTGATTCAGTGTCATTTGGTTTGATCTTTGAAGACAAAGTCTCAGCACTTTAATTCAGATATGTCTTGCATTTAAGAGGCAGACAGAATAAAAACAACAATCTCTCCTAATGTCTTTGAGTTATAAATAGAGAAACTGAGGTTCAAGATGACTCTTTTATTTTGTATTGGTGCATTGTAGTCATACATCTTAATTGGGTACAAGATGGTAAATGCATATATGCACACATCACCCAATTAGCCCTTATCCAATTCCTGCCCCATTTCCTTCCTCTCCCTTCTTCTCATGTTTGGCTTAGTGATTGATTTTGATATGTTTGTTACTGTACATCTTGTACATTAGAGAATTTCCCTCTTTCTCTCTCCCATCCCCTCACTTAGATCACCTCATTTGCTCATCTATAGTATCTTCTTAGAATTCCTCCTATGACCCATTTTATTAAGATCACTCTTTAAAATGACTTCTGTATACAACTCACCAAAGAAAGCCCTAGAATTTCTCTTCTTTATTCCTAGTTGTGGTCCAAAAGAAATAATTATAGGTTCCTAAAGTTATAAATTCATTATGTAGCTTAGTGATTATCTGGTCATACTTATATTACAGTTTAAGAAATTGTGAAGAAATGGTTATTCAAGATTACACCAAGATTTTCTTTAAGAGTCAGGGACAATCATCTGCTGCTCCAAGACCTTTCTAGACCATTTAATATACTCACTTGTTTTAATAAATCTATCAATAAATTAATCAAACATTGATCAACAATTGTTGGGAGTGCTCTATGTTCTAAACACATAGAAAATCATGGGAAAACAGGACAGATAAAGAAAATATTGTTCTTCCTCTAGAGGAATTTACAATTTCAGGAAACACCAAGTCTTAGGAGATTATTATGAGACAATTCATGTCCCCTGTTCTTTCTTCTTTCTGTGCTTCATGCAGATACCTTTCTCTGTGCTCTAGAAGTCCCCTTCCTTATCTCAGCTCTTGCTCATATCTCACAGAATTGCAGCTGTTCTTTTAGATTTTTAGTTTATCGTTTGTTTTTATATTTTTGCCACTTGGAAAATCTGTGTCTCACATTTTTCAACCCATAAACTTTAAGATTCAAAGTTGCTAAAACTCCCAAACTGTCAAAAATACATAACATTTCAGAGTAAAGAAATGAAGAAAAGCTTACACAACTCAGTGCGTTATAACAGGCTTCTCTTACTGTGACCTTTCTTCTGATCTTTCCTACTCTCTTAAATTTGGGATGACATTTAAATTAAAACATTGATAAAAATTAAACATAGCTAATAAGCCCAGAGATAGCTAACATTTATAGATGGAGGCTATGTTTCTGGTCAGATGGAACTTCCTGTCTTGAATGAGCATTTGTGAGAGTTGTGTGGTTGAGATGAGAAATTTTGGAGGAATGAGTGAAGTCATCCTTTGCAGATCCTTTGCAGTGAATAAGAAGAGTTTTGTTAGCCAAGTGTGGTGGTACATGCTTGTAATCCCAGTACTTTGGAGGCTGAGACAGAGGATCATAGATTCATGGCCAGCCTCAGATGCTTAGGGTAAGGCCATCTACAATTTAGTGAGACCTTTTTTCAAAATAAACAATTTTTTTAAAAATGCTGAGGTTGTAGCCCTGAGGTAGACTGCCCTTGGGTTCAATCCCCAGTATCACAAAAAAAAGAAAAATAAGGAGGAGGAGGAGGAGGAGGAGGAGGAGGAGGAGGAGGAGGAGGAAAGAAGAGAAGAAGAAGAAGAAGAAGATGAAGAAGAAGAAGAAGAAGAAGAAGAAGAAGAAGAAGAAGAAGAAGAAGAAGAAGAAGAAGGAGAAGAAGAAAAGTTTTGTTGGGTGGTGGTGGAGAGCCTGTCCTCTGCTCAGGAAATGCCTATGAGTGGCCAAGGGAGAACAAGGCCACAGTCAATGACATTGGTAGCTGATCATGCCTTCCCTGAGGTAATAGGAACCATCAGGTCAAATCTCTGAACTGACTCGTTATTACCAGTAGCCAAGACAGCTAGAATAGAAACAGTAAAAGCAAGCTGCAGTACTAGGCCATCAGTTGGTATTTGGGGCTGCAGCAGAAAACCAATGAATTTCTTGAGTTCTCTGTATATTCTAGATATTAGTCCTCTATCAGAGTAGTAGTTGGCAAAACTCTTCTCCCATTCTGTTGGTTCTCAGTTGAGGCTCTTCAAAGTTTTTTTTCTTTCTTTCTTTCTTTTTATTTATTTATTTTTTATTTTTTTGCTGTACAGAAACTCCTCAGTTTAAAGCAATCCCACATATTGATTAGCCTTTTAGTTTCTTGTACTTTGCGGGTCTTGTTGAAAAAGCTTTTATCTCTGCCTATGTGTAGCAGTGTTGGACATATGCCCTCTTCAAGGAGCCTCAAGGTCTCTGGTCTAATTTCCAAGTATTTGATCCATCTTGAATTAACTCTTTTGCAGGGTGAGAAAGTGAGATTTCTTTCCATTTTTCTGCATATGGCTAACCAGTTTTGCCAATACCATTTGCTAGCTATCTTTTTTCCAGTATATGTTTTTAGCCCTTTTGTAAAAAAGAAATCAATTGGTTGTAAGTGTGAAAATTTGTTTCTGAATCTTCTATTTTGCTCAATTGATCTATGTATTTGTTTTTGTGCCAGTACCATGGTATTTTTGTTACTATGGCTTTGTAGTCATATCTTACATTAAGGTAAGATACTGTGATTCCTTATGCATGGTTTTGTTGCTGAGAACTACTTTGGCTATTCTGGATTTTTGGTGTTCCAAATGAAGTTAAGAATTAATTTTTCTATGTCTGTGATGAATGACTTTGTAATTTAATCGGGATTGTGTTGAATCTGTAGATCATTTTTGGGAGTATGGTTATTTTGATGATATTTATTCTCCCTATCCATGAACATGGAAGATCTTTCCATCTTCTAAGGTCTTTTTGGTTTCTTTTTTCAATGTTTTATAATTTTCTTTGTAGAGGTTTTTTACCACCTTGGTTAAGTTTATTATTCCTAGGTATTTTAAGAAAACATATAACCAAATCAAAAAGTAGGTAAGTGAACTAAATAGACACTTCATCAAAGAAGAAATTCAAATGGCCAATAAATGCATGAAAAAATGCTCACAATCATTAGCAATCAAAGAGATGAAAATCAAAACTACCCTGAGATTTCACCTAACACCAACTAGAATGGCAATCATTCAAGACAGAAAAACAACAACATATACTGATGAGGATGTGGAGAAGTGGAAACTCTAATACATTGTTGGTGGGATTGCAAATTAGTACAGCCACTCTGGAAAACAGTATGGAGGATCCTCAGAAGAATGGGAATGAACGTACCATTTGATCCAGCAATACCACTTGAAACCAAACTACCAAACAAATGCATGTGTATCTATGTTCATAGCTGCACAATTCACCATTGCCAAACTGTGGGACCAGCCAAGATGTCCATTAACAGATGAATGGATTACAAAACTATGGGATATTTACACAATGGAATTTTACTCAGCCATAAATAAAGACATAATTAATTCATTTACAGGGAAATGGATGGAACTGGAGGACATTATGCTAAGTGAGATAAGTTATTCACAAAAAATAAAAAAATTAAATGCTCTCCTTAATATTCAGAAGCTAGGGAGAAAATGGGTCATAGGAAGAACTCTAGACAAAGAAGGAAGTACTGTAGATGAGCAAATAAGGCGACCTAACCGAGGGGATGGAGGGGGGAAGAGGGAAATTCTCTAATGCACATGATGTGCTTTAACAAATATATTAATACCAGTCACTAATTCAAACATGAGAAGGAGGGAGAGAGAGGGAATGGGGTGGGAATTTGGTAAGGGCTAATTGGATGATGTGTGTATATAGGTCTCCAGAATCTTGTACCCCATTTAGATGTATGTACAATGCACCAATAAAAATTTTAAAATAAATAAATAAACATTTCTATAAAAGTAAAACCAATGAGACCCATTTCAGCATTGTCTCTGTGAGCATCCGTGACCTGTGACCTAGTAGTGAAAGGAAGAGAACGTGTGAGGAGGGGGTGGTGTCAGGGCCACTGGCTTTGTCTCAGGGTTGTGGAGGGAATGCATATTTTTATTCTGATTGTTGCCTACCCCTGTGACTATCTCACAGAGGTTATGGGTCCAGGAGTGTTGGGGCCCACTCGGCTGGACCAAGATAGCATCTAGGCTTGTTGCCAGCGCTGACTCAAGATGGCGCCTTGGATTGCTGCCAAGTCATAAGACTCACAAGATTGATGTCTCCTTGAGCATGTGCAGTGTGTCATATCAGGCACCCTATGGATGATCAGTGATGCAGCGCCTCGTGCTACCACCAGCCCGCCTATGAGAGGGTTAGAAATGTGCATGCTCTAGCTGTGGGAAGCTTGGGGTTGGTGGAGTGATGAGGTAGGGGTTATGAGACTGATATATATTTGCCTGCTGTGCACAATAAGGAAGAAGCATTAAAGAGGAGAAGAATTAAAGAAGAAGCATCAACAACAGACTCGGTGTTTGTGTCTTCTTTCCTGGGGCTCTGCAGGTTGGAGCCTTAGGGTCGCAACATAGTGGAGCCGAAACCCGGGAATGCCGCAGGGATGGGACAAGTGGTGGCCCATACGGGGAATGCCAGGGAACGCCGGGGAACGCCATGGAAAAGGTTCACAGTTAAGCGATGTAGGGACAGCGCTGTGTAGGTTCGCAGGATTTAGCGACAAAGCATAAGGTTTGCAGATAGCGACGAAGCATAAGGTTCGTGGATTGCTACAAAGCAAGACTTATCATGGGGTCTAAGGTTAAGCGACGAAGGGACAGCGCTGTGTAGGTTCGCAGGATTTAGCGATGAAGTAGAAAGCTCGCGGATTGCGACGAAGCAAGACTTATCACGGGGTCTAAGGTTATGAAAGTCAAAGAGGCTCTCTGTAAGATTCTTTTTAAGGGAGGAGTGAAAGTGAAAGCAGCCACCATCAAAAATTTTCTTAACACTGTTAATAATTATGGCCTCCGTGGCTGCAGCAGCAACTGCTGCTGTGGCCTTAGCAACATCAATTAATATGGCTGCTGCTGTAAATACGATATCCTAAAGTACAGCTACTGCCATAGCATAACAAGCTCGAATAAATGGGCAGCTTAAAACAGGCATAATGATGGTAAATCAAAGAGGGGACCTATTACAAGAACAGGTCGACATCTTGGGACAGATGGCCATGGTACCATGTATTCAAAAATTGTCTGGATTATGCATAACCTCTGTGCAGAATCAGAATTTTTCCCGTGCAGGCAATCTATCCCGACAGATAGGCAGAATGCTTCTGGGAAATTGGAGCCATAAATTTGAACAGACTATGACAGAACTTCGAGCGTCCATTGTCGCGATCAAATCTACCCGCGTGGAGATTGCCTCAGTACAACAATGGATGGACCTGATACAGGGGACAGTGGGCTTCTTAAGAGATTGGGGTGGTGTGGCATTCTGGGCATTTTTTGCTGGTGGTAGTATGCTGTGTCCTGGCTGGATATATCAGGCGTATTCAACAACAAACTGTACAACAACAGTACATGCTGGTGCAAGCTCTGACTGCCCTTGAAGCTGACTCATCTCCTCACGTATGGCTCAATATGCTGGATCGGTAGTCAAAGACGGGTATGATCGTCCCCGGGATCATATCAACCTAAGACAGGGAAACAATCATGCTATTGTTCTCCCAAAGATGGGTAAGAATGATCCTTGAGGGTCGACAACCTAAGACAGGCATGATCCCGAGCCTTATTTTTAATAAAACAAAAAGGGGGAGATGTCAGGGCCCACTCGGCTGGACCAAGATGGCATCTAGGCTTGTTGCCAGCGTTGACTCAAGATGGCGCCTTGGATTGCTGCCAAGTCATAAGACTCACAAGATTGATGTCTCCTTGAGCATGTGCAGTGTGTCATATCAGGCGCCCTATGGATGATCAGTGATGCAGCGCCTCGTGCTACCACCAGCCCGCCTATGAGAGGGTTAGAAATGTGCATGCCCTAGCTGTGGGAAGCTTGGGGTTGGTGGAGTGACGAGGGAGGGGTTATGAGACTGATATATATTTGCCTGCTGTGCGCAATGAGGAAGAAGCATTAAAGAGGAAAAGCATTAAAGAAGAAGCATCATCAACAGACTCGGCATTTGTGTCTTCTTTCCTGGGGCTCTGCAGGTTGGAGCCTTAGGGTCGTGACACAGGAGACCTGAATTGTGGAAGCAAGGGAGGGATAAAGACAGGAAGATGCTGTGACAGAAACAAGTGAGGAGGGATTATTATTGGTAATATTTCATCTGTGAAACACTGTGATTGATTAAAACAAAAAATTGCAGCAACAAACTTGTCACATATCTCTATGCTCCAGGCAGTATACTGGAGAGCGGACATATACACAATGCAATATAGCCATGTGCCTCTGTGTGCCTTTATCTTTTGTCCATATCATCATTGTCCTTTGTCTTTCAAGCAAATGAGCTTTGCCTGGGCAGGGCCCTGCCTTCGGTATTTTTGTGTCTGCAGACTGTAGTTTATCCTTGCTGACACAGAACTTATGGCACAAACGGAGACACTCTTGAGGAGTAAATTGGGCTCTATTAATAACACCATCTAAGCCAGGCGTGGTGGCGCACGCTTGTAATTCCCATGCTTGGGAGGCGGAGACAGGAAGATCGCACAGGTTTGAAGCTATGCTGGCTTAAGAGACCTGTTTCAAAAAAAATTATATATATATAGTCTGGGAGTGTAGCCTGGAGGTAGAAGGGCTTCCAGGAACCCCAGTACCACCAAATAAATAAATAAATAAATACTCCATCTGGACAATAGGCATAAATTGGGACAGTCACAGACAGATTGAAGGAACATTGCTGTAGGCATTGTTTGCAAAGGCTAAATCACTTTGGGATAGTTCTTTATGCTCAAGGCAAAACTTGAAATGGTCATTGAGCCAGTCAGCAGTTGACAGCTGAGGTCATTTTCATGCCAGTTGGGACATCGTATCCTCACGCATTATTGGGTTGTGACTGGGTAGAAACTCAGAGAAAAAAACAAGCATGTTTGACTAGACACATTCTCCGGACACCCATAGAATGACAAAACATCGCAGGAGGAACATTATCAGAGGGTTTGTTGGCAGAAATCTTTCTTGGCATTCTGGGGACTTCTGGGGTGCATAGACTGAGCTCAAATTAGAACATCTGCAGAAGAAAAAAAAATTAATCAAACAGAAGCTGACAAGGAAAGTGAGAAGAAATGGATATCCCTGCTGGAGACCAAGACTAATTTAAGCAGGGTAAGAGAAAAACTTTCTTTCCTTTGTGCCAGTTCCTTTTGCACAACTTCAGAACTTTCTATGACAGCCCAGCGTGCAACTTGCTGCTGTCAGGAGACCTGAGTTAAAAAAAAAAAAAAAAGAAAGGAAAGCAGGAAGAAATGGGGCCAGCAAATCATTGCTGAGAGCCTGGAAATATTTACCAGAATATTTTGCTTTAGCAGTAAAAGGAAGATAAAAAAAAATTATGCACGGGGTATTTTCTTCCCCATCCATCCCTTTTTACTAGAGGCAAGAAGAGAAAAGGAGTGAATATTCACATTTGGCTGGATTTTTCCTCTGTCAGAAAAACCAAAAGTACTCTTCAAGACAAGTCATAGTGGGATTGCCTTAGCGTGACCTGAAGTTGCTCACCAAGGGCAGAAAACCTCACTCTAGTCTCAGATTTGGCCTGACATTTTCTCTCAAGCCTCTCTTTTTTTTATCAACAGAAATGAGAGTCTGGAGTTACTACATGTAATGTATAATGGCCTTTCTGCACCCTCAGCATTTCCAGCAGCGATTGAGATAGATGTGAGATGTGTGAGAATTTCAAAGAGGCAACTCTCATTCACTGTGGTCAAAAAAAAAAAAAAAAAAAAAAGAGAACAAGAGCCTAAATGCAGCTCACTGACTTGGGCTGAACATCCAGGGGTATGCTCTGAGTATTATGGCTTCTGCTCCCAGAGGAACACTTTAACTTTCACCTGAGGAAAGTGGAGTCCACTGCTTCTCCCTTTACTGCCCTTATTCCTTAGCTGTCTTCCCTTTTCTTCTCTCTTCGGTTAAACACTTGACCTTGCAGAGCTGCAAGGATTAGTGCATATTTTCCCCTTCCCTTCCTTATATCCTACTCACTGGGATCATGGTGTGTATAGCCTCTGGTTGCTAGGCAATGCCACTTTATGTGTATTTGTGTTTGTCATATGGGTGTTTTATGCATGCGGTTTGTGTATATGTGTGGGGGTCTTATGTGGTGTGTACGTACACTCATGCAACATTTATATAAACCTGTGTGTTGCATTGTTATTTGCGGTCTTCAGTGTTTTATATGTGTTGTGTGTGTTTTTGTACATTTGATGTGTGTATGGTATTTGTGTTTTAGTATTATGTTGTATATGAATGTTGCTGGTGTCTTGTATGTGTTTGTATGGATTTTATGTGTGTGTTTTGTTGCGGGAGATGTGTGTTATATATATATTTTATGTATGCTGTGTCTCTTATATGTGTGTATAGTGGGGAACATTGTATTTCTTGTGCTTATCACATTGATGAGTGTGCTCCAGTTTTTCTGTGCTTCTCATCAGCTGTGGAGGCCTGAGAGGATCACATTTCTCCAGGCATCTCTGAGCTATACAGTTGGTATAGAACCCTAGGCCTGATGAACGAATCACTGTTGCTCATAAACAACTGCTAGATTTCTGTTAATCAATAGTTCCACATGCCCTGAATTCTCCCTGGAGTCTTTGTCATCTCCCACTTATCACTGATCTGCTTTTACTTTTGCACTGAGTTGTCAGCTCTTGTTCTCCCTGGTGATCCTCACTTCTCAGTCATCCCTAAATCTACAATGATGTGTCCCTTTCCCACAGCCAGTATGATCTTCTGGAAATGGCCTCCCTGTGGTTAATAAAGAACTAACTGCCAAATTCACTCAAAGCTTTTCAATTCTTGCTTCCCCAAAATTAAACACTGTAAGCCTTGTTGAACATTACCTCCTATTTGAAATTCTTCTTCTGCATTGTGCAAAAGTATATTATCATTATATTGTCCCAGCTCCCTTAATTGTACTTAATATTTTTCTATCTCCCCCTCTTCTTCAGCTTATTTTTAAAAAACTCTTAATTTCAGAGATTCATTGTCATTTCTTTATTTAAGTGTATTAATTTTTTCCATCTGAACATATTCACACATTCAGACTCAATTTCCTCCCCAGGAATGATTCAGGAATATCCAGGCACAGTTGGGAGCTCTTTGGTGCAGACCTGAGCACATCTGTCTCTGGGACATCTCTCCCTGTGCACATCGGCAGCTCTCTCCCTCTACCACCAGTTTCCTGGAGATGATCTCTCCTCTCAATTACTCATGGGTCCTGTTTATGTGCTGAAACCCAGGCCAGGAACCCAAGAGAGTTATTCATCTTCTGGGAAGGGGGAATACCATCTTTTTCATAGAGTTTATATAAGAATAAAATGGAGTTGCAATATGAAGAAATTTAATACATCACAAGACTTTCAGTAGGTATTTGAAAGAAATTTCTTCTGACTTAAAAATGTACAATGAAGCCGGGCGTGGTGGTGCACGCTTGTAATCCCCATGCTTGGGAGGCAGAGACAGGAGGATCGCGCAGGTTCATAGTCAGTCGCACTGGCTTAAGAGACCCTATTTCCAAATAAATAAACAATATAAAATAGGTCTGGGAGTGTAGCCCAGAGGCAGAAGGGCTTCCAGGAACCCCAGTACCACACACAGACACACACACACACACACACACACACACACACACACACAAAATGTACAATGAAAGTTAATCAAATCAGAGATTACTTTCAGATGGGAGATTTCAGATAAGATTTCAGTAAAAATTTGAACAAAATCACAACATTTAAATAGCTAATTCCCTAATGTACATGATGTACATTCATAAGCATATCAAAGTTAATCACTAAACCAAACATGAAAAGGAGTGAGGGAAAAGGAACAGGGTGGGAAGTAGGGAAGGGCTAAATGAGTGATATGTGCATGTATATCTATACCATCTTGTACTCCATTAAGATATATAACTACAATGCACCAATAAAAAAAAACTTTAAAAAAGAGCAAAGGTTATATTTCTAGCAATACATGATTGATAAAATGCAACTTCTCTACTGGTATCCAGAAATATGTGGGTTTGAAAGACAGAAAAAGTTTCCTTAACTTTTAAAATTAAAAACAAACCTGTTTCCTGGTGAATTCAGTGACTTTCCTGAGGGGACCCAGTTAATTAGTGGTAGAGCTAGGACTTTAGTAGAATCCTTCCAAGTCTGTGTTTTTTTCTGCCATGTGTGACCTGCCTAGGGCAAAGTAGATGGTAACATATTGCCCAAATGGACTTGTGGCCAGCCAGGTCTGAGATCATAGCAGGAAACAACATCTGACTTAGGAGGGTGTCATCACCATCTGGATATTTGGTGAACCTGTGATTTATGATAACTTGTAAGATAGAGGCATAGGTTTGTGGTGGAATAGGGCAACAGGTATACTGAGCAAGAGGCATGACCCAAAGAGTGGGATATGTGAAGAAGATTCAAAGCTTTAGGAATGGGAACCTGCTGGACTATGATTATTTTGTCCATCCCTGAGTGAACATGGTTGGAAGAAAGAGTAGAATGAAGGTCCAGGTGACATACAGCTCAACAAAACTAATCCCACCATTTTATACTCTGTGAAGTGGACTCTCATACTTGATCTGATGTGAGACTTACAACTGCCTCCCAATATTTGGATATAATATCATCATCACTATTATTATCATCATCATTCCACTTTTACAAAAAGATCAGGAAAGCCTAAACTCAAAGTGAAGAATTTGTTAATGATTAAGTTCCAAGGTCAACTCAGAGAAACATCAAGCACAAATCTAACTCTGTAGATCTGAAATATCTTTAACTTTACTTAGGTTTTAGCATTGCTTCTCACTTTGGGCAAGAACTTCAACTTAGGTCTCCTTCATAAAAATGGACAATAATACTTTACTCACCCATGACATTGTTTGTGAAGTCCAGATTGATAAACACAAAAGTTATTTGTAGGGTGAGATGGAATAGACTTGCAGAGCATTGATTTTAGCAAGTTTCCATTTTGACCACCTCTCTGTCTTATGGTTTTCAGCCTTGTCTTGTGGAAGTGCCATTTTCCTTTCTTGGCAGTACAAGGCTGGCAGCATCAGTGAGATAAATCTCATTCAGCCATCTCTACATCATGTCTTCTGTCCTTGAATAAATGGCTTTGGCTATTTGTAGTGCTGCTGTCAGACCACAAATGTGAGAATGTCAGTGTGGAAAGTCAGATATCATGGGCTAGACTCCTCCCTTTGCAGAGAAACCATGGAGGCTTGCAGTGGTGAAGTATAACCTGCTCAAGGTCACACTGATGGTTAATGGAAATGCCATTTCTAATAAACCACCTGTGATTTTCTTTTGAAATATTTAACCTCTCTTGAGGCCTTCTCTGTCTGTATAACTGTATCCAACCTACAGAGAGAAGACCTACTCAGCCTCTTTAGTTTAAACTTTCTACTTTCTTTCCTTTGGTCTAGGTCCAGTCAAGGGTTGATGGGGAGGGAACTCTGATGAATCTTATCACTACTTGGGAAAGTATGTTAGCTAAGGGTGCTTTTACTATTGCTGCTGTCAGCACTTTGGCAAATGTAATAGGCTTATGGCTGCTTCTGGGGAAAGGAGATAAAATAAAAGAGTTGATCTGGCAAGATGTTGATGGTATAAAGGAGTAGGTGAAAGTGATAAGGATAATAATCATATTTGTTGAAGACTCTGTATGTGCCTCAGTGTGTACTATGCAACGATCTTAACTAACCCTATGAAAACACTATGAGGCATTTATTATTATTGTCTTTACAGAGAAAGAGGTTGAGCTAAGTGAGGTTAAGTGACTTTAGGTAGCATGAAAAAGTATGACCATCTGAACCAAATCCATCAAGTGCCAGAGCTTTTGTGCAAAGTGTTATACCATACCAAGAGCAAGAAAGGTGGGAGGTGCTAAAATTTTCAATTGTCAAGATATACAATAGGCCAGGACCTGTAGGGGTAGAGGTAGCATTAAAGGAGATGATCTGGGAGCTTTGATCCTTCCTTCCTTCCTTCCTTCCTTCCTTCCTTCCTTCCTTCCTTCCTTCCTTCTTCCTTCCTTCTTCCTTCCTTCCTTCCTTTCCTCCTGTTTGCTTTCTTGTTTGCTTGCTTTTTGCTTTCTTTGTTTCATTTGGAGTGCACTAGCAAATGGCAAATGGCTTAGAGATTCTACATAAGTGGAGTATAGTAGCTCCTACATATAGTTGACATTTGTTATTTTTTTTTGTTAGATGACTTCAATGACCATCTGCCTTGTCTAATGATCTCCCCTTTGATTATGGGTAAAACATAAAAATATAATGAATGGGAGGAGAGAGAATGAAGAGAGTTTGCCCCGATTACTCTCAAGATTTTTGGCTGTGAAGAGATGGGAAGAAAAAAGGTTGTGCTTGGGAGGTAGGAAATGTTAGACAAAGGCTACATCTGGAGATACAGAAAAGAGAGGGAACTTGATGAAGCAGAATCCCATGGAGATAGAAAATGAGACTGATAAAATATCTGAAGTAAAGAGAAGACTACTCTGCCTGTATTCTCTCCTCTAAGTAGGCTTGAAACTAGGAAGAATCTTGTTTGCCTAGAGAACAGAACATTGAAAGCCAATTAGCCTTGTTATAAAATTTTCAGGTTTAATGTTGATGCATGAATGTGTATACTTCCTGTTAATGCATCTGTAGTATAATTTAACTTAAAGTTATGTTCCTGGTACACACTTAAACTCCTCAAAATACTACAGTTCCTTCTGGGCCTATTGTAACATCGCACTTCTCTCTCATCCTGCAATTAGGCATGGTAAAATGTCTGGCTATCACATCTGGGAAAACACCTAAGATCCAGTTCAGGACTGTGATGCTGCCTTTCACTTTATCACCATAATCTGCAACAATTAGAATGAAAATCTCGGCCAGCCTGAGACCCAGAGTGAGAACAACTCAGAATCATTTTCTGCTGATGCATAATGAACATTTAATGAGAACAAGAAATACACCTTCCTTGTTTTAGCCTATTGAGATTTGGGGATTGCTTGTTACTGCAGCATAATCTACATCCTGATAAATATAGACACAAGGAAGGAACACTGGGTTCCTCACTGTTAAGATATTCCCAAACTGATTAAATGACAACATGCCATATGCAGAAGGCCATTAAAAGAATAGCAACAAAAACCACAGCCCAACAAAAACAGCAGTGACAAACACAATGGTAGTTCCATCCCCAGTCCTCTGGGCATTGATGACAATTATAATCAGTGAGAGGGCTATATTGGCTTTTCCAAGAATTCACTACTCTCTGAAAGCAGGGACTGTCTATCGGCATTTCCCATATCATTCCACTACAGCTTGTCCTTAGGGTGAAAGAACAAGGGCTTTTCTAACACATTCCATTGGCTGGGTTTATGATGCTCCGCTTCACTCTCTCTGCCCCGGAGTGAAGTTGAATTATAAAATAGGGCTGGTCTTATCTTGGGCAGCCATGCAGCAATGGTGTCTGGAGGTGAGTGTTGAAATATGTCTTGAGGCTTTGGGAAATGTTTCCAATTCAACATTTTGTGATCATTGTCCAAAGATGTTTGATAGTGTCCTTTAGGAGTCACTGAACACAAACAGGAAACAAAACAAAACCTTTGCATTTAGACATTTTAAACTAAGTAGCAAATTTCTCAAAAATATTTTGTAGATTCAGTAAGGATAATGACTATAATTACATGTTATATAATATTAGTAATTAGTGTAATCATAAACATTCAATTGAATACTACCCCAATGCCCTCTCCACACACACAGAAAATGTGACTTTTCTTAAGGGTGTCTCATAGACATTTCTACCAACTGCTTCTAAATGCAGAGATGAGAGAGAAACTACTTTGGTGGGTATTTCGGGCCACAGTCCAAAATGATCCCTTGTGTATTAGTTATACCATATAACAAGTGACCCCATTAATACATATATCTCATAGCTTCAACGAGACTCCAGTCTCATTGAAGCTACTATCTCAGAGTCCAGAAGACTAGAAACCAGGTAAAGCTTAGCTGGGGTAAACTAATCTTTTTCCATCAAAGGATAAGCCTGAGTTGCAATTAGTCAGCTCAAGACTTGAATGTAGAAGGATATACTTTCAAGATTACCTGAATTGCAATTAGTCAGCTCAAGACTTGAATGTAGAAGGATATACTTTCAAGATTACTCTTCTAAATATTGTCAGGGTTCCTTCCTTCTGAGTATGTTGAGAGCTTTATTTCCTTGCTGAGTTTTCCTTTTCAGATTACCATCTCAGTAGGACAGCTGACAACATGACAATTGGCTTCATCAGAAGAATTGAGAAGAAAGAGAAAGAAATATTCTTAGCGTCTTGTAACCTCATCTCAGATTGCCATCACTTTTGCCGTGTTCTATTCTTTACAGGAAAGACATGGGAATTAACATATACTTAAGGTAAGGCACATAAATACCAGGAGGAGTGGATCATTGATGGTCCATGTAGAAGTCTGCCTATCACAATTTGCAAGCCAAATATGTCTTTGGAGTATTATATTGTATCTTTAAAATGCATGCATATTTGCATTCTATGCTGAATTACATCCATGATTATTTTAATAGGATAGTGTTTTGTATTACCTGTTATAAGGTTAAAAAAATAAAAAAGCATTTTTATAATAATGCACATTATTTATCTTACCATTTCCCAACCTCCAGGTTGCAGGCATAATCTCTATTCTGGGAGAACAGTTCCAGATCATTTCCATATTTTTTCAATTCTAATCTCATCATTTACATAAAGAAGGAACAGAGGCCAAAAGTGATAGTGGCTTGACCAACATCATCACTCTTCAAGGCAAGAGTTGGATCTAGATCCAGGACTCTAGATTTGGGGTCTAGAGTAGGTTTTTCAAGATCTTCCTCTACCGAAGTCTCCATCTTCTCCAGCGTTTAGTACTTTCAGCCTTCAGGGTGCTCCAACAATGCTCAGCTCATGGAGTTTGCTCTCCTGTGATTCTCAAATCCTGGAATCAAATCCCACTTTCCCCAGCACATTGCTGCTCACTTGTCATAGGTTAAGATTCCATTTTGAGATCATGAGATTTCAGGTTTCTATCAGAAATCTTTATTTTTCTATAAAATATTATAAATTAATCCCCCACTTTCTCCCATAGCTTTCTTTACTCATCATTGGTTTTCAGATTTAGATAATAAGCTCCAGAAAAATTCCTGGATTACAGATTTTTCCATTTCAATAGATTCTCATTCCGTTACCTTGATATTTTTTTAAAAAATTGTTTTTTTAATACATTGCAATTATACATTTTTAATACATTGCAATTATACATTATAGTGAGGTTTAGTGTGGTACATTGCCCTCCACATCCTACCCTAATCGGCCTTCTATTTCCCCAACCTTCCCTCATTTCTTTGAGAACTCTTCAATTTCTCAGGCCAAGTAGTATCATCATAACAAAACTTTGGCTCAGTCTCTACTTCATCTCCTTCCTTACTTTATGAAGTTTCCTTTTCTACTGTGTGCACATTCCCTAAAAGGCAGACTTCCTTCAGCCTGATGACCTTAGTCACATGGTGTTCTCAGCTCTGAACCACCTTTATTAATGCCTCTTTTCACTCTTACTCATTCTTTAAGATTCATTCAAGATCCCTGACATTTTCTGTGGTTCTCGTCTCTAGGCAGCACCTCCTACCAAAGCTCTGGTCTCTCCTTTCACCAAGAATTGTCAGCCCTTTATAGTTTCATCACATCTAGAGCAGGTAGCAAAACCATAAAAGTCACAACAAAACACATATAGTAGTTACCTTTTGTAAGATTTTTTGGGTGTTTATGATATTTCAACATTGTGCAAAATAAAATATATATTTCTCTTTTTATTCCAATCTGGTTAAGGTGTCAGTACTTAGTTATTTAAGGGATTAGTATATATGATCTGAGCAAAGTGATGCTCAGATTATATATATATATATATATATATATATATATATATATATATATATATATTGTCAGTCACTCAGTGAGTCAAAGACAGAGCCAACCTAGGTCTATCTTAGTGAGTGACTAAGCTTTATATTAATGAAGCAAATTATAAGATAAAACTGCATTAATACAATCTTTAGAGTACTGGCCCTGCAATAATCTTGTGAATACTCTTGTGAAAGATTAAAAGTATGCTACATTTTCTAAAAACCATCAACCTTTGCTTTTCATACATAAATTTGGAAATTGATTTGAAATGGTTCCAGAACAGTATCTACTAGAAAAACTATGTAGGTATCATTCAGAATTTTCCCCTTTGATTCTATAAAGTTCTTATTACTACCTTTTAAACACTCAAAGTTCTAGCCACTGTATCAGGATTTGAGGTAGCAGGTGTTACCTCAGTAATTCTCAAAAATGAGCATGGACCATAGTGCTTCTTAGAACACAGATTACTGATGCCCATCCCCAGGATACTAATTCAGTGGTCTGAAGTGCAGTCTGTGAATTTGCATGCCTCTTGTGCTCCCAAGTGATGCTGGCCCATAGACCATGATCATCCACTGAAGAGCACTGGTTTACAGAAATTGTCCAAGGATACAAGGGGAAGGATGCTTGACTTGGATGCTGTTCCTTCAAGTTAGAGAAGGTAATATACACTTCCCAGTTTTTCATTTTAGTTGTCCCACCTTCCTGGGCAAACCAGAGTGAGATTTTAGGGTCATTTTAGATAATTATGCTTAAAATTTTACATTATCATTTACTACATCTGAATATGCCTGACTTCTACCTGTCTTCTTGGGACATTGTTCATTGAAGTATTAAGCATCATAAGTAACATAGGCCTTTTTTAAGAGCTTTGGAGTTGCTGGGCGTGGTGGCGCATGCTTGTAATCCCCGCGCTTGGGAGGCAGAGACCGGAGGATCGTGCTGGTTTGGAACCAGCCTTGCTGACTTAAGAGACCCTGTTTCCACATAAAAAGGTAAAAAGAGAAAAAAAATAGGTCTGTGAGTGTATCCCGGAGGTAGAAGGGCTTCCAGGAACCCCAGTACCACCACCAAAAAAAAAAAAAAAAAAAAAAAAAAGCTTTGGAGTTATCAACCCCTCCAAACCCCAAACTCAAATTCAATTTTCTTGAAAATGACTTTTTAAATGTAGGACAGGATCTGAGATAGGTGTTTTTGAACCCTTCCTTCCAGCCTTGACAGTCTTACACTCCCCATCAGTCTCTTCCTCTTTGCCTTGCCCTCTTCAGTATGTAATCATACTCAAGTATTTTTTTTTTATTTTAACATAAAGTCTTGAAGATGCTCTTTATCAATTCAACTGCAAGACTGAAGATGCATTTTGACAACTTGTTCTCCACAGCTCAGGAATTGATATTTCTGAAGAGATTAGGAATTACTCTGAAGAGCCCTAGTGGAGCTCTGAGATGGGATTTCCATCCCAACAGTACTGACCTCTGTTTTCCAGTCAGAAACAGAAAAGGTACCAGATTAGTCCATGATGAGGAAACAGAGATAAATATGCTATGATTTACATGATCTGTAGTTATTTACAGAAAGCACTTAAAGATATAACCCAAGACTTTGAGAAGATGATGAGGTCAATGCATCTTCATCTTCATATTTTAGACTTGATCTTAAAAGTCTCACTTGTTTAAATCTAATACATGTTTGCTTTTCCAAACAAACAAAGGACAAAATGCTTGAAGCCAGGCATAACTTGAGCTCTTTACGACCATGGAAAACTATGATACTTCTCAAAAGGGATGCAATGGAATGTGAATCAAAGCTCAGTTTCCACACGTTCTTAACCCAATGAGCCATGCCATCTATTAATCCTAATTTCCCTTCCCTTTAATTTAGGATTTCAGAAATAGCTGATGACATACCATGTTCAGTTCCTTTAAATTTTTTTTTGGTGCATTGTAGTCATACATCTCAATGGAGTACAGGATGGTAGAGGCATATATAAACACATCACTCATTTAGCCCTCCCCCAATTTCCTTCCCATTCCCTGCTCCTTCCCTCCTTCTCATGTTTGTCTTAGTGATTGATATGTTTGTTAATGTACTTCATGTAAATTAGAATGTTTCCCTTTCCCCTCCCATCCTCCTCAGTTAGGTCGCCTTATTGCTCATCTATGGTTTCTACTTCCTCATCTAAAGTTCCTCCTATGACCATTTTTCTCCCTAGCTTCCACATATTAGAGAGAACATCTGGTATTTTACTTTTTGTGACTGATTAATATCACTTAGCATAATATTCTCCAGTTCCATCCATTTCCCTGTAAATAACATAATTTTGTTCTTCTTTATGGTGGGGTAGAATTCTATTGTGTACATATCCCATAGTTTTGTAATCCATTCATCTGTTGATGGACATCTTGATACTCAGTTTCAAATGAACTCCAATATCATCTCAGTCCACAAAGACAGCACTAGGAGCCTTGGAATTTAGAAACGACTTAGTAGTCAAAGTCAGTAGGCTTATAGCAATCCCCTTTTTGTATCTAATTTACTTACTTCACATGACACCACTGACTTTTCCTCAATTAAATTTTATTTTATCACATTATCTTGCCTCCATGAGGTCTAGGGGACACTTTAAATTTAAATTTTAATACTCAGAAAACTGCATTTCCATTTTTTCCCCTCTTCTCCTTTGACATTGGACCTGGTCTTCATTCTGTTTATCTCTGGTATCTGTAAGATGTCTAAGCCTTCCCTCCTCACTAAATAAATGTCTCAATTTCACCAGATATTTTTCTAGTCTCTTGTTACTCTAGATACTCTGCAATTTCTTTCCACCAATAAGCTATCCTCTAGTCCTAGCCATTCTCTAGGACAACAGACCTCGAACACTTAGAAAATTTGGGAGGATGGGTGATTTTCATGACTAATGAGAAAAGGGGCATATTAATCCTCACACTGACCTTAATATAGTTGCTATTGTTTCAGGATGATAGTTGGGGAAAAAAAAAAGAAGTCTGCTTCCCAAGGACATATAGCTTATACGTGAACCCAGTGCCCATGGTCTTCAATTGCCAGGCAACATTAGCTCTCAGGAAGGCAGCTTCTAAAGGAAGGAGTTGTGGATATGTGAGAATAGTGAAAATGTGTCAGAGAGCATCTATCAGCATTTTAGAAAGTCCTTGAGAGATGACATGACATTACTTGAGGTATTCTAAACCAGTGATTCCAATTGCATGTGAACACATGCATTAAGAGCTGGGGTATTAGTAATGATATTTACAAGACTGTAACTCCAAGTGGACAGGGCTCCTTGCCACACAGCTAAAAGCATGATCTACTGTGAAACACACCTAGCGTTGCATTGCATCTGCTCCAAGATGCTCCCCAGGGCTTTTAAATCTGGTACAATATTTCTAAGTTTGCTTATAATTTATATTCTGCTTCTTTTTCACAAAGGTTAACTTGGTTATTCAAAGTTTATTTAAAATTGGTTTTAGTTTTTCTCTTATGTTCTGCCCCCTGAAAAGAACCTGGGCTCTACCTACTATAGTCCGTACTTCCACCATATTTTTTAGGATATTGGCCAACATGCAGACCTCTGGATTTCTTTTTAGCTAGACTGAGACACAGAATACCGCCAGTTTTTCTATATCTAGCAGAATGTGAATTGCCCAAGTGGGTGCCTCTGAAAATTCTTGCTTTAATGATGAACACTAACTTTTTTCCAGTCTGAAAATGGTTTCATAACTTAACTTAATAGTGTTTATGACAATATGCAATAAATACTATAAAAGTATAAGCTGTTCTGGATATGTTAGCTCATTAAAATGAATGCTTCCTAGATTCTGTGGCGAGCTTTGGAAACATGGTGCTAACTCATGTAAATTGCTATGACAAATGTGCTTTAGGACCAATAAAGTGTGCCCTGATTCATTAATAGTCAGATCCAATATCTCCCCGTTGGTTCCCAAGAAAAGTCGAGTGGAGATCAGTAGAAGAGAAATTACTGCTTGAATTTTGCCAACCTTCCGGCTCTCTGATTAGCATGTGTAATTTGGTGGCTGTCTTCTGTGATGCAAGGCACCTGTGATATTAGCCTTGTGTTTTTGATCCTTCAAGCTTTAGAAAGGCCTCAGAGCTCAATATGTTCTTTCTGCCAATGCCTAGTGTAGAGTCTTTGGATTTATGCAGAATCCCCAGGCTCCTTCTGGCTCAAAGAAATGTTTTGCCAGTCTCAGAAGGAGGCTGCCAGATTAAGCTCAGCACAGGTGAGTGGCAATGAAACTGGCCCAAACCGTAAATAAGCATATCTCCTACCTCAGAAGCACCCAGGAGCCACAGGCATAAATATGCAATAATGCTATACACTGAGGGAGAGGCAAGCTCATGTTTTGTAATGTGCCAGTGTCTTACACAGCATCTCAGTTTCCAGAAACAGTCTGCAATGTGGCTGCTTTGTTTTCCTGGCAAGAAAGCACTTCTTTGATTACTTAGTAAAATAATATTTGGAATTATAGGCATGATTTTAAAAGAGTTTAGATATATTGATATATTCTTTTTGCTCCCAAGGTTTGATATTGTATTTTACTTCATATAAAAATGAAAACAAAGCATTTAAAGGTTTGCTCAGCAGAGCCATATGGTTTCCAAAAGTCACAAGTCTCTAGACATTAATCATCTATGGAAGCTTCCTCACCTTTTCTCTTTTAGTCTTTGCAAAATGGGCTCTCCCTCTGGCGTCCCAAATGAATATTGTCTCGTATTTGTACAGCGCCTTAAAGTCTAACGCATAAGTTCATTCTTTGACTAAATCCTCATGATAAGCCACTGAGAACCAATTTCCCAGTTTCCTGATGAGGGAAATGAGAAACAGAAGAGTTAAGGAAACTGTCTGGCACTTAGAGAAAGCGGGTAGCTGGCTTGAGCGTGTAATGCATGCCTTCTAATTTCCATACTTGTCTCACTTCATTAACCTGCCTTCCATGGGAAGGAGAGAGTCTCCTCTTTCCTTTGGTAATTCCAATTCCTGCCTTCTCACCTCTTGTTGGAAGTAAACTTTGAGGAGATCCTGTCCTCGTTGACACTAGATCATGTCACTCTGTCTTTGTACAACACAATCAGCTATATGATTGATTAACAACCAACAGTTAACAGCCAGCCAAATTTGGTGTCTTATTCGGTACAGAAATTACCAGGTATCTTGGAAGAACAGAGAGCTATAATACTGAGTCAATCAGTTATGAGATTTTATTGAGTACCTATGTGCCAGGCATTTAGTATATGCCTTTAAAAATATTTGTAGAAACCAGATTTTTATGTACATATTCATCTATAATTTATATATCGGCATTAGTTAGCCTTTCATCGCAGTAATGGGATACCTGAGACAGGCTGCCTGTGTAGTAAAGAGAGTTTTAGTTTGGCTCATCCTTCTGGAGGTTCAAGTCCACGATCGGGTGGCTTCATTGTTTTTGACTTTCTGTGAGGGTGCTGTATCATGGTAGGAGCAAGTCTCAAAGGAGTGCTCATATCTCAAGCCAGGAAACAAGAGGAGACTGAGAGACTAGCTCTTCATACTCTGTTAGGTGTATATTTCCAAATACCACAAAACTTCACACTACCCTCTATTTTTATTTTTGAGGTACCGGGGATGTAACCCAGGGGCATTGTACATCCAAGCTATACCCTCAGCTCTGTTTTTTAATCTCTTTATTTTTGAAACATGGTCTCACTGAGTTGGAAAAGGCCTCACCAAGTAGCTGAGGCTGTCCACGATCTGCAATCCTCTGGTCTCTGCCTCCTGAATGCTGGGATTACAAGTGTGCACCACCACACCCTGCCTTACCCTCTACTTTTTAAAGGTCCACAGTATTTCCCAAAGCTGCCATCCTGGGGACCAAGACTTTATATATGAACCTTTAGTAAATAGTTCTCATATGCTATTGTTTCAATTCAATCATTACTCGATTTAAATCACTTGGCGGCTAAGTCATATGCTGTAGTAACCCTCTGCAAAGAAAATAGATAAAGAATAAAAAAACTTCATCAGGCAAATTATCTGGGATTAATATACTCAAATTCAGATGATGCATGGTCTCCTTGAAAGCACATTTACTCCATTTGAGTTCTCTTCATCATAGGAGGAGGAGTCACGTTTCTCAAGAAAATTATATCAATGTTATATGTTGTGTTTGTATAATGATCAGAATTGGCAGATTGGATTGCTTCCTTGCATCATTTTCTATATTTTGTGCCAATAGACAGAGTTGCCCTATATTAGATTTCTTTAAAGTTTTCCTTATTTCTTTCTTTCTTTTTTTTTTTTTTTTTTTTTTTTTTTTGGTGGTACTCCAGGCTACACACCCACCTATTTTATATTTTTTTAAATTTGGAAACAGGGTCTTTTAAGCCAGCCAGGCTGGCTTTGAACTTGCGTGATCCTCCTGTTTCCACTTCCCAAGAGCGGGGATTATAAGCGTGTGCCACCATGGCTGGCTAAAGTTTTTCTTCTTTATATCCCTGAGATGTACAATATCAGACAAAAAGGGAAAGCTTTGGCAGTCACTTTGGAAGCTTCTTTAAATGAGATTGTACTGCTATAAACAGGCATGTCATAGGTATCAGCCATGTACTATTGCATCTATTCAATGTAATTTAATACTTAAAAATAAAATATACTTCAGGTAGTGCAGGTGTAAAATCAATTGCAGCAAACCACTTTTAACAAACAAACAAACAAATATTCCACCAAGATATATTGGCATTGATTTTATTTTATTTGTTTTCTTTTTTATTAGATTTTATACTTATTTTATCGCTTCAATTTCTTATTAAGATATAAAAAATCTTTATGTGAAGATCTTCATTGAATAAGGAATGAACACAATTCCAAATGAATTATTGTAAAAATAAAGTATTTACCCTAAATCTAGGGCACAAGTAGGAAGAACTAATACTTGCCAAGAGAGATTGAAAAATCAGAGTAGCAAATGTGGATAAGGAAGAGAAGCCAGAGAAACAAAAAGGAGCCCTGGAGAAAGCCATTTGTGAATGGCCCTTACCTTGTGGGTTTTCTCCAATAACTCATTAAGTAGCAGGTCTTGAAGTTTCATGTACCAGGAGCCAAAAGCATCCTCAGGAGCCCCAGTACCAACACCCAGCTGCTCGTCTGAATGTGTCCCCTCCATTTCATGCATTAGAAATGCAATGCTTGGAGACAGGGCTTAATAAGAGGTGTTTAACAATAAAAAATGACTTACTAGAGTAATTTTTTTCTCTCTTTTCTGCCATGTGAGGACATAAAGTTCATTCCTGTTTGCCTTTCATCTTCTACTACGTCAGGATGTAGAAAGAAGGCAGTCACTGGACACCAGATGCTGGTACCTTTATCTTGGATTTACAAACCACCAAGACTGAAACAAAAAATCTGTTTATAAATTACTCTATCTCAGGCATTCTGTTGTAGCAGCACTAATGAGTTAGCGCACAAACTATTCCTATGTACTTATCTGGCCAACCTTGGAGGAATAGTCAACGTGAAACAAAATATATTTACCTTAAAGATGCTACAAAACCTGATGATCTAAACTATGTGAATTTTCCCATAAAGAATTAGGGAATTCTGGTCTGAACTAAAATCTGAATTCAATTATTATAGGGGAAACAGTAGCAAAAAGAAAAAAAAAATATGAGTCACAAGAGTACACTGCTATTATGCCAAAGGTAAGATGAGTTAGAGCTCTGGCTTGACTTGTAAGAGCTGCTGTGTTGCAGGTGGTAGTGGAAGAAGTAAGGCTATGAATTTTCTGCAATGTTTTGGATTATTTATTTATTTATTTTTAATATATTTTTATTGGTGCATTGTAGTCAGACATCTCAATGGAATATAAACTTGTGAGGATATATAAGCACACATCATCCAATTAGCCTTTATCCAGTCCCCATCCTACTCCCTCCCTGTCTCTCAATCCTATTCTTGATTTAGTGATTGACTTTGACATATTTGTTTAAGTACATCATGTGCTTTAAAGATATTCCACCTTCTTCCCTCCCATCCCCTTAGATAGGTCACCTTAACTGCTCCTCCATAGCGCCCTTTCTTCAACTGGATTTCCTCCTATTGTCCATATCTTCCTAGTTTTTGCATATTAGGAAAAGCATCTGATTTTTTTATTTTCTGTGATATTTTCCTGTGGATGCCACATTGCAGGCTTCGATCCCACTCTCAAATGCCCCTGCACCAGCCACGTCCCATGGCAGTCTTCGATTCTGGCTTCGCTGGCCCCAGTACCGGCCTCACCACTTGGCAGGCTCTAATCCCGACCTCGCTGGCCCCGAATCCGGCCTCACTGCATGGCAGTCTTTGATACTGGCCTTGTAGGCCTTGGCACTGGCCTCGCCACCCAGCATTATCCTATCCTGGCCTCGGAGGTCGTGGCACCAGTCTCTCCTCAAGGCAGGCTTTGATCTGGGCCTCAGAGGCCCCAGCTCCGGCCTCACAGCATGGCAGGCTCCAATCCTGGCTTCACTGGCCCTAGCACCAGCCTCACTGCCTGGCAGGCTTCGATCCCAGCCTCGAATTCCCTGGCAATAGCCTTGCCTCATGGAAGGCTTTGATCCTGGCTTCGCTGGCCCTGGCACCAGCCTTGCTGCATGGCAGGCTCCTATCCCCGCCTTGCTGGCCCTGGCATCAGCCTCACCACACAGCAGACTCGGATCCTGACCTTGCTGGCCCTCGCAGCAGCCTTGCCTCATGGCAGGCTCTGATCCCAGCCTCGCAGACCCCAGCACAGGCTCTTATCACGACCTTGCTGGCCCCCACACCAACCTTGCCACATGGCAAGCTCCGATTCCGGCCTTGGAGGCTCTAGCACCAGCCTTGCCACATGGAAGGCTCTGATCCTGGCCTCAAAGGCACCATCACTGGTCTTGCCTCACAGCAGGCTCCAATTCCAGCCTTGGAGGCCCCAGCACCTGCCTCACCTCATGGCAGGCTTCGATCCTGGCCTCGCAGACCCGGCACTGGCCTCACCACACAGCAGTCTCCTATCCCGGCCTTGCTGGCCCAGGCACTGGCCTTGTGGTCCAGCAGGCTCCTATCCTGGCCTCACAGGCCCCAGCACCAGCCTCAATGTGCAGCGGGTTCTGGTCTCTGTCACTGTGAGCAGGTCATCTACAGATGTTCCTTTTTTTCTTCCATTTTTTTAAAATATGAGAAAGCAGTACATGTCTTTTACTAAAGCTGGGAGCCCGAATACCTAGTGGCAATAAATTTTGTCTCCCCCCCTAAAGGTAAAGGTCCACAGCTTCACTAAAGAGAGCAGGCTCTGCTGCTCTACGAGCACCCAGGCCTCCAGTGCTACACAGAAGAGACTGGTGGCTATGAGGGTCAATGTCTGATGTCTCCCAGAACATGCAGTGTGGTGGCCCAACACAGCTATGTGGGGCTACCTCTGATATGCCTCAATCACTTTTACCACTTAGCATTTTGTCCAGAATTCCCGAGCATGTGTGGCAGGAGCAGTATACTTTTGGGGAGATTTTCTCAAAAATTCAAGGTGGATTGGACTGGATCTCTCTGCCCCTCCAAACACTGGTCATGGCTGATGCTGTTGCCACAATCACCATATCAGTTCACTCCTGAACACCTTTCCCACACAGCATGGTTTCCAGAATTCCCAAGCATGTGTGGCAGTAGCAGTCTAACTTTGGGGATATTTCTTCAAAAGTTCAAGTTGGATTGGACTGGATCTCTGCCTCTCCCAAATACTGGCCACTGATGCCACTGCTTGGCCATCCTAGTTCTCTTCCAAGCACCTTTCCCACACAGCATGTTGTCCCAAATTCCTGAGCATGCACAGCAGAAGCATTCTACCTTTGGACTAATTTTTTTCAAAAGATCAAGGTGGATTGGATCAGATCTCTGCCTCTCCAAAATACTTGCTGCTGCTGCTGTCTCCATTCTCTCCCAAACAACTTTTCCCACACAGTATATTGTCCAGAATTCCCGAGCATGCATAGCAGTAGCAGTCTACCTTTGGGGAGATTTCTTCAAAAGTTGAAGGTGGATTGAATCAGATATCTGCCTCTCCCAAATACTGGCCACCACTGCCCCTGCCACAGCTGCTGTCCTCTTGGTTCTCCCCTGAGCACCTTCCTTATCTGATATGTTGTCAAGAATTCCTAAGCATGTGCAACAGGAGCAGTCACTCTGCGTGGAGATTTCTTCAAAAGTTAAATTTGGATTGGATAGGATTTGTCTGCATCTTCTGAATACTGGCCACCGCTGCCACCATCTTGGCCCCTCTTCAATATTTTTTTTTAATAAAAGAAGACAGTACCTGTCTTTTGAAGAGGTGGTGAGATTGAGGACTCGGCAGCAATGGATTTTATCTCCTCTTCAAGAGAGGAGGCCCACAGCCTCACTGTGTAGAGCAGGGTCTGCTGTTCTGAGTGTACCATGGCCCCCAGTGCAGCATAGAGGAGCACGGCAGCCACACGCACTGAGTTTCTCAGGATGCATGGCTGGGCTTCCTGCCTGGCACTGCTGGGCTCCTTCCAACATGCCTGGATAATTTTTCTTACAAGGTATGATGTTAAGAGTTCCCCACCATGCACAGCTAAAGCAGTCTTTTCTCCAATCTCTTCTGGGAGGTTCTTCCAAAAATCACTTTTCTTGTATGCGGGCACCTTGTTGTCATCTTGCTTCTAATTCCGCCATTATCCACTCTCTCTCCTGTATTCTAGATAGGAAGTCACAGCTGGAAATGTCTCTTTAAGTTGTCCCAATCCGATATTAAACCAAAATCTGGTTTCCAGGGCTTCTCAGAGGAATGCATGTCCTATTCAGTGGCCGCAGTCACCACTGTCACCACGGCAACTGCCATGTTGCCCCTTTTTCTCCCCAGTGTTCCTGGATTATTTATTTTGAAAAAAGTTGAAACACACCTTGTTTACTTAATATAGATGGATAATATAGGAGTAAAAAGTAGAATAATTTTATTGATTGCTTTTCTAGTTTAAGGACTTGGGTAAATCAGATGACTGAATAGTACAAATCTTAAAAATCTCAACTACACTATTAGACTTCCATGGTAGAGATATGGATTCCCCAAAGTTAATGTGGTAAAAAAATAAATATATATACTTTAACTTACTGACTTGTTTAAGGAAATACAGGCACTTTGGAGAAAACTGGACATGTGGGTTGAGCAGATGGTAACTTGAGAGTCCCCCTAAATCCCACTGCTAAACTACCTCGAAGTCAATGAATTCACAGCTGTCAAAGAATTGTAGAACAATTTGTTGGAAAAGAAAACCTAATTTCAGAATCAGTTCGTGGGTTTGATGGACATGAATCATGCCTTATGTTTTTGTGTCTGCCTTAGACTCCAAATCTCTGGATGTGCCTCAGCCATTTAGCATCTGCCCCATCTTTGAGGCTGAGCATCCTGCAGACCTGATTAGACCACAAGCAAAAGACAGCTGCCAAGAGAGAGCACAGCACAAAAATTGGGGAGGTAGGTAGAAGTCCTAAAGATATCTAACGATTTGGGAGTATGTGAATGCATTATGGAATATTGGGTCTATTGGGGCTTTGTTTAAATGACACAAGAAATATTTCCAGCTTCAAATGCTACAGCCTAGTGAGGGCAAAGAGTGGTTACTCAGAATCAGCTTTAATAATAATTCAGAAGTTAGACTCATTCAGATGAGATGACTCACATGAAGACCTTGAACTACTTCAATATTACCATGGAGCTGGTTCTTCACAAAATATACTACCCTTCAAAACTATATCCTTTTTGGACTGATTAAAATTGGTCAGTGACCAATATTAGACATAAGTATGAAACTCTTCTAAGAATAAAATTGAGTTTATTTAGACTATTTTTGTATTACTGCCGCAGGAGACATTTGTGTAAATAACCAATAGCCTAATGTTTTCTGTTGTTAAGGATCAACATTTCATAATGATTTTAGATGGAGAGATCTGCTGGGGAAAAGAATGTAAACTTGTGTCCAAGTCCTATGATTTTGTTGACCTACCAGTACTTTTGACCATCACTTTAGATGAACTTCTATTGGGACTGATGCTACATGACATTTCATTTTCAACTATTGGGAACTCATGAAGTATTTAAATGCTATAAGAGAATTGTATTCTTGGCCTCACCAGTCCCTTCTTAGCACTTAATCTTTTTGTTTGTTTCTTAATTTGTTTCTAATCTGAGGAGCATTTCTATTCTATAGTGTAGTTTCAGTTGTCTTTACCATAACATATTAAAAAAAAAAGAAAATTTGCTTGATTCTCTAATAACCTTAGAAAGCTCAAAGCAAAAACCACTCCATGTCTCACTCTGAGGCATGAGATCATTGCCAGAAGCTTAAACAGTCACCACAAAATGTAGCCAATTGTTGCCATGGAAGTGTGACATCCCAGAGTGAAAAAAGCCCTAGGTTACTCTTTTATCTGAAATGTTTCTCCTACTTCAATGGGCCCCAGCAAGGTGAACTATAACATCTTATCTCATCTAAGCATGTTTCTTCTTTTCTTTCTGAATTGTGAAGTTTTTCCCCCAGTGAAGTTCAAAATGACACAACAAAAATTATGTATGACTTTGAATGCTGAAATTCCTGGGGCAAAGCATGATCATTTAGAATCAGTTTTAGTGATAAATCAGAAATCAGACACAGGGAGATGAAATTCTAATCCCCCAATGTTTTCTGAAAAGTTAAATAAACACTTTACTTCAGTGGGTATCTTTTTGAGATGATATAAGGTGGATAACTATGGAATAAATAAATTGAAATCACTTTTCTAAATTAACACAAGACAAAGAAAAAAAATGAAAACTAGTAGAGCAAATGACATAATTCTAATGATTAAGAAGAAATCTATATATGGATATAGTATGTGTTTTGGGGTTTTGTTCATTATGTCAGAGCTTTCACAGATTTAAAAACAAATTTAAGATTGCTTTAACATGAGAGAGAAACACAAGACTTATCAATACGTTAAAAAATGGCATGTGCCGGGCATGGTGGTGCACGCTTGTAATCCCCGTGCTTGGGAGGTGGAGACAGGAGGATCGCATAGGCAAGTTCGTAGTCAGCCTCTCTGGCTTAAGAGACCCTTTTTCCAAATAAATAAAAAAAAGGTCTGGGAGTGTAGCCCGGAGGGAGAAGGGCTTCTAGGAACCCCAGTACCACACACACACACACACAAAAAAAAAATGGCATGTGAAACCCAAGAGCACAGGGTTCGTAAATAAGCAGTTGTGCCTCTCTGTGACTGCAGGACTACAGATAAACTATTTTAAAACTTGGTGTCTCATTGGAAGATGAAGATGTACTTAACATGGCTGTTCAACTATCAAGCTGCAGGCAAAGCGTTGAGCACCACTAGGACAGGGCAGAATTTTTTTTTCTCACAGCTCCCTTCTGTCTTTGCTGCTGTCCCAGAATCATGGCTTCTGTCAATTCTTGAGTGTCAATCAGTTGTGAGAAATATTTGGACTTCTTGGGTGAAAATGCTATAAGTACTAGGCAAGAGCTCTCATTGACTTAGCCTGAGTTAAATATATACCCCTGGACAAATCACTGCCTCTAGTAGTTAGGTACCATAACAAAGGGGAAAGTTCCTTTCCCTCCTGGTGAACAGTAGTATCTCCCAGAAACCTAGCATAGGAAGCAATTCATAGGGAAGGCAAAAAAGGAGGGGAAAAAAGAATCCTATATATCATGTAATTGCCCATGATTTCCTTTGACTATTACAAAGATCAGTGTGTACGCCACCTTCTACCTCCAAAGAAAAATACAGGGGCACATAATATGAAATGCATTTGTTCTGTGAAGTCCATGAAATTATTTTGTTGATTATTATACAGTTCATTCAGGTACAGAGCCTGGCACAATGGAGTCTCAATAATGAATAAATATGAGTGGATAGATAAGAAGCTGGCTTTCAGTGTTTTTCCTATTTTGTTCTTTTCTTCTGTTTCTCTATTTACTAGCATTCTATCCTATTATAAAATACATCATTTAGAAGCTGACCTCAAATCAAAAGGATGAGAAAGAAAATTACGGGAATCCTAGGTGACCATAAATAATACTCCCACTGCCTAACCTGGAAAAAAAGAGAAAATCTGGAATAGAATATGACTATAAGTTTGTAGCTAAATGGAGTCTCTCTCTCTCTCTCTCTCTCTCTCTCTCTCTCTCTCTCTCTCTCATATATATATATATATATATATATATATATATATATATATATATATTTCTCTCTCTCTCTCTACATATATATATATAATTTCTCTTTATATATATGTATATAGAGAGAGATAGAGAATTCTCTCTCTCTCTCCATATATATATATATATATATATATATATATATATATATATATATTTTTTTTCCTGAGAATTACTCAGAATTGTCCACTAGCCATTATCCTAGATAGGCAACCACAGGCTCCTTCTGGAATGGATTGACCTGATATTTATCCTATTTATCATTTATCCTGATATTTAGCCTATTTATCATAGGATTATCATTTATCCTATTGTGATGTGGTGGCTAGTGTTATGCATCAATTTGGCTGTGCTAAGAGATGCCCAGATAGCTAGTAAGACTTTATTTCTGGGTGTGTGCATGTGGTTAGGTGTTTCTGGAGGAGATTAGCAGTTGAATCAATAGAAGGAGTAGAGCAAATGACCCTTCCAATGTGCATCATCCAATCCTTGGGACACCTGAATAGAATAGAACAAAAAGCAAAGAAAAGCACTTTATTCTGTCTCTCTTAAAACGAGGTATCCATCCTCTGTGCCTCAGACCCAAGCATCCCTGAAATTCTTGAAACTTCAGAACTTTCAGCTGAAATTCCATATGGACATTGCTGACTCTCCATCTTGCAGACAAGATCTTAGGGACTTCTAAGCATCCACAATGTTGCAGTATAATTTTAAAAATAAATCTACTCTTATCTATCTATCATCTATCTATCTATCTACCTATCTATCTATCATCTAATCTTTCAGAGTGCATGATATATGTTTCCTTGAAGAACTCTGAAGAATGTTCTATTTTTCTGAAAAACACTAATATGTTCAGAAAGCAAAAAAAGTTAGAAAATAGATAAACATATTTTGTTTGTATAATTCTCTTCTTTTGGAAACCAAGGACTACAAATTGATAGTTCTTCTATGAGAGACATATGGAAAGAAACAGAGAAAGAGAAGAAAGAGAAAACTCACTAGGAAACAAACAAAACGAGATTAAACCAATCAAAGATCTGACTTCTTCAATGTGGCTAGCATAAAGGCAAGCCTCTTTTTATTCCCCTACCTTATTTCATCAATTGCTTTTTTTTTCTCTTTCTAGCTTTGCATTTCTGTCCATGTGTGTCAAATAATTTCGCCCTCTCTGGGACAAATGACATTTTAATGTTATAACAAAACTGACAAAGATATCAAGTCTATCCATCATTTAGAGTTCAAACATTCATTATCCCAATGTAGCTATAATTGCTAAGTAGTCTCAAGACTATCAAGATGAGAGAAAATCTATGGTCATCACTGGAAATTCATCCTGTGCATATAAAAATTGCCAAAACCCTTTTCTTTTTTCTGACACTTAAGAACTTAGGAACTTAGAATTATGCCTACTCAATTACCAGCTATTCATTGTCTTTCTACCATGTATAAAATGTTTGACTTCAAAAAAGTACAACTAAGTTTGATTCTTACACTCATTTTTAAAAAAGGTACACAAGAACATAAGATAAAACCATTAAAGTGTGGTCCAGGATTAACTGCCAGATGAGTTTTATGAACAATACATTAGAGAGAGAGAAGAACTAAAAACTACTTCCTTTTGCAAAAAATTTGCATTTTTATGAACAGATCAACAGGAGCACTAGAATTTATGGGATATTAAAAAGTTATCATTATTTTCTAGACTCTAAACAATTAATTGAAGTTTTTAATTTTTTTTCCAAATTGAAACTTTATGTATAAGGTCAATAAAGAACATGAGCAAAAATCTTCTCCCATCTGTTGGCTCTCGATTGAGGTTCTTGAGAGTTTCCTTTGCTGAACAGAAGCTCTTCAGTTTCATGCAATCCCATGCATTGATTCGCCTTTTGGTTTGTTGTGCCTTTGGGGTCTTATTGAGAAAGTTTTTATCTGTGCCTATGTGTTGCAGTGTTGGACCTATGCCCTCTTCAAGGAGCCTCAAGGTATTTTCTGGGAAATGTCTTGAGGACATTATGCTAAGTGAGATTAGTCAGTCACAAAAAGTAAGGAATCAGATGCTTTCCCTAATATGTGAAAGCTAGAGTGAATGGGGTCATAGGAGGAACTCCAGGTGAAAAAGGAGATCCTATAGAGAGGAAATAAGGCAACCTAACTGTGGGGATGGGAGGTGGGGAGAGGGAAATGCCTTAAAGCACATGATGTACTTATTCATATCGAAGTCAACCACCAAACCAAGCATGGGAGGGAGGGATGGGGAGGGAGTGAGGAGGGGACTGGGTGGGGGCTGGCTGGGTGATGTGTGCATTTATGCTACACAAGCTTTTTTTTTTTTACCCCATTATGATGTATAAATACAATACACCAATAAAAAAATTAAATCTAAAATATAAAAAAAGAAAAAAAGAAAAAAAGAACATGACCAAACTTCCAACACATAATCGTCTCTCAAAGACTTCAAAGTCATTGAAAATATATTTTTCCTCAATAGCACAAAGGTAAAAGAAAGGCTTAATTAATCAAGAAGTGAAAATAGCTTCAAGTTAGAGCCACATGGTGGCTTGTAATCCCAGAGTTTGGGAGGCTGAGACCGGAGGATCACGGTTCACAGACAGCCTCAGCTACTTAGTGAGGCCCTCTGCAATCTAGTGAGATCCTGTTTCAAATTAAAGAATAAAAACTAGGGCACGGGGTGTAGCTCAGAGATCAAATGCCCCCAGTTTCCATCCCCAGACCCACAGCAAAAAGAAAAGAAAAGAAAAGAAAATAGCTGCAAGTTGATAAAAGTACCAGAGAATATAACAGTAACATTTTAAAATTTGCTTCAGAATTCATACAGAAAGTATAAATGCAACTCAAGAAAATTAATTAAGCATCTCAAAATTTTAATTAAAATAAATTTTCTTTTAATAAATAGTTTCTTTTTAAAATAGTTTGCTTTGAATACTAAAATCTCTGAGGTTCAGCAATATACATCTGGAAATAATTTATTATTTATTGCAAGCCTTAATGGCTCCTGAGAAGATGCAGGCAATAATGTCAACATCCCTATAGAGGGCGCCTTGCAAACAAGATCTAGTTTGTGAAGATACACCAGACAGGAGGCGGGGAAGCATTTTTCTTTAAAAATGAAACGCATGAATTAAAATGATTTTTATTTGGATAAACTCGTGCCTGGCTTTTTTTTTTCAAATGATGAATGATCTACATTGATCGTTAGGCATAATTTAGTATGTTCTAGATCTTAATTGGGCTTATTTACCATCTTTGCAGTGCCAAACAACTGTGAGCTCCAGGTGTACTACTTGTACCCTGTACTCAGCACAAAGCATGGTGTTTAGCATACAAGTAGGTAGCCAAGAAACATGCATCAGTTTGAATCCATCTTTTCATTAGGTTCAAATTGTGTTTAGAAAATGTAAGCACAGGATGAAGCTGAAAATAATAAAAACACATATGACATTTTTATAGCTTATAACAATCAGTGCATTCTCCCATGTGCATTATCTTCACAAATCCTTAAAACAGTAGTGAGTCAGGTTTTATTATCATTTACATTGATGATATGACTGAATTTCAGGTACCCAGGGCAAAATGGTAGAGATATAATTTAATTCCTTTTTTGTAGCTAAAAATTTATGTATTTATTTCTAATCATACACTATAAGAAAAAGACAAGAGAAGATAAAAATGTTAAAATATTAAGTGAGCAATTACACAGTCCAAGTAAAATATAATATAAATATAACAGAAGCCACATAATTTTAAATTTTCTTGTCACATTTGAAAAAGTAGAAATATGAAATTAAGTTTAGTAATTTTATGTTACTTGATAATTTCAAGATAATTATTCCAACATGTAATTTATATAATAGCCTTAATGAGAATTCATATTATTTTTAAAATTTAATTCTATTGATTTCAATCTCAATGACCTTTTCTTTGGATCATTGCTATTTTTGATTATACAGAATGTGAAGTAAAAAAAAAAACAGTAAACTTTCACTAGATATTCCTCAGTGGATAGATTCATGAAGCTAAGAGAGAAAAAAGGCAAGAGGCAAGATCTCAAGTAATAAGTCATACTCTTGGAAAAGTGTTTGATTTGTGAAGGTAACTAGGTATGGATCTTTATGTATCAGCACCTGGAAAGCTCCTCAAGCCAAATGATTAAACTAGACAAATATAAGGAGAAGAGATCAGACCCATTAGAATGGCAGCCAAGCCACAGTATGAACCTGGTATGAACTAAGCTTCAAGTTGAAAGTAAGAAATGGTTATGGAGGAACACAAGAGGAAATGGACAAGATGAGATTTGGTGGACATGGATTTGGTTCCAGTCTGTTCCACCCATACTGTTTCTCTCTATATATTTTAAAAAAATTTTTATGGGTGAATTGTAGTCAAACATCTTAATGGGAAACAAGATGTTGGAGGCATACATGCACACAACACTTATTTAGCCCTTCCTCTCTTTCCTCCCCATTTGCTCCCCTTTCCAACCTTCTCATGTTTGGCTTAGTGATTGACTTTGATATGTTTCTGAATGTACATTAGGAAATACTCTTTTCCTCCCCTGTCATCCCCCTCAGTTAATCACCTTATTTGCTCATCTATGGTTTCTCCTTCATCTAGAGTTTCTCCTATGCTAATGATGCAGTTCTTAGGACTTGAATGCCTACCATTCAAATGAGGTTGTAGAAGAGGAAAAAAGACATTTTTATCTCAAAGAGTGATTCGCTTTCTTCCTCCTCATCAACTGATACCTGACAATTAACTTGGAAATTATGACTGAGAGAAATGTATGTTTGCTAAAAGGGATAACTCTATTTGAAAATATTCATTGTTTGGGCTGTATATTAGTCAAGATTCTCAAGGGAAATAGAACTAATGAGATGTGTGTGTGTGTGTGTGTGTGTATGTGTGTGTGTGTGTGTGTGTGTGTGATTTTGTATCTCTCTCTCTCTCTATTTCCACATAAAAAAGTATAAAAAATAGGTACTGAGAGTGTAGCCTGGAGGTAGAAGGGTTTCCAGGAAACCCAGTGCCACCAAAAATAAATAAGTAAATAAATACATAAATAAATAAATGCATAATTAAATAAATAAAAAGACAGTCAGCGAAAGAATATTTTATTATTGTCCCTTTTATTTTCTTTAGACCTTCAGTGGATTGGATAATGTGTTTGTTCACATTCATTAGTTTGAAAAGAGAAACTTAAACAAGGAGAATAGATTTATTTTGACCCATGAATTCAGAGGTTGTCCCCAGACCCTTCCTGTCTCTCTGTTTCCCTGCTGCCACACTGACTCACACAATGACTCACTCCCTCCTAATACTTTCTACCTCCTATACTTTCTACAATCTTCCAGTAGTCCATTCAGTTATTAATCCCCCTTATAGATTATTCTATGAAGTCAAATCTCTCATGATCCAATAACTTCCCCAATTCTCCACCTATGAACATTCTACACAGGGACCAAGCCTTTAACACACATTCCTTTGGGAAAACACTTCAAACCATAATAGATGATGTCTACGCACACTGCAGAAAGTGATCTGTCTTAGCAAGTCAACAGATCCTAATGTTCATCTCATCTGAAATGTTCTCACAGACATACTTGGATTTTATGGATATTACATCTAGGCACTTGTGGCTGAGTCAAGTTGACACAAAGAATTAACCAACACATACTGTTCCTTGGAAAATCCTGAGGAAGGTGAAGAATATTAATTTCTGGAATGGACAAAACCACCAAGAAGACAGAATGAGAAACTGAAGATCGGCTATGGCAACTTTGTGATTTCATGGTGGGTTCACCTTTGCGATCATCAGAAAAGAGTGAAACAATGACTATGGCAGAGGCCATAAGAGTTTAACTTTGTTTCTATCAATCACTGTGGATTTTCAAAAATTTCTGTGCCTCATTTTTTTTTTTGGTAAAATTTAGATAATATAGTCCTTGCATCATGGGTTGTTTTAAACTTGGTGATAGTTATATAATATGTATCATTTGTTAGAACAGTGACCCTCCAGTATATTTCAGTTACTTTTTATGAGAGTGGGACTTTGAGATTGAGGCATTCTGTGAAGGTATAATAACTTTCAACAACAGAAAACTAAATTAAATTTCACAGTTTTAGGGCACCGATGTCCTCTCAGGGTGTAAAAGTCAGAATTTTGGGCATAACGTTAAGACTATAAAATATGTGAATAAATCTCCTACTCAGATCCCTTGTGCCTCTTCAAATTACTGTACTGAGGGAAGGAAGGAACCTGTTCTAATTTATTTTTAATTCAAACCATAATTATTGGGCATATACTTTATGCCACAGATTTTACCAGGCATTGAGACACAACAGACCAAAGTTCCTGCCCATAGGAGCTTCCTTTCCTGTAGGAAACACCTGAGTAGCAAATAAAGTTCATCTCTGTGCTTTTTTCCCATAGTGTTTCTTTCTCATGGATGATTAGGAGGGAGAAGGCCAAGCTAGGCAGGAGCCAACAAGAGTGACAGAAAAATGGAGAATGGATTTTATTTGTTTCTTTCTGAGACCTTAGGATTGCCATATTTGTTTCTTTAGGACTTTTTTGAGGGTGTTGAGGTCGAACTTCATCCTGTTCCCTTCTACCCATCCAGATACCAGAAGGGTTACCTGAGGGATTTGTCCTGACCCCTATGCTCTTCCACTGAGCTTGGCAAAGAGCTCTATGGTTATGCTCTACTTTTTTTTTTTTTTTTTTTTTTTTTTTACAGTAGTGTGCTATTTACAGTAAGACTGAGTCCTGTCTTTTCTGTCTGGTGCCCTGTCTTGAAAGCTCACAACCAGCCATAACACAGACTGGGATGTGGCCCTTCTCAGTATACATTTGTCTGCATTGTGACCCAGCTGTGGTCAACCAATAGCCATCAGGCTTCTCATAAGATGTTGGCAGAATCTTTTCTTCTTTGTCGCTCAGACCTTCAGAGGTTACTGTCTTCCTAATAACCTTGTTATATGCCATGCCTGACACATTTGCAAAGACTCAATAATTGTCAAATGAATCTAGATGATGTTCAAGATGATCTTAGGATTACATGAATGGATAATTTGAACTTTAGTAAGTTAATATTTACTTTAATTATTTAGTGAAGATATCCCTGGAATAAATATTTTTTCAAGTTTTTTTTTAGTTTTTGTGTCTTTTATTGGTGAATTATAATCTCACATCATAATGGAAATCATTTTGACAATGAAATACATGCACATGGCTCTTGGTACCCTCCCTATGTCTTCAAGTTTAAATACGCACTCAAATATAAGATATAAATATTAATGTTGAAGTCCTTTAATAAAAATGGTATAGTATTCTGTTCTGACATACACAAATTTTATAAAACCTTTTTCACTAAACATTTAAAATTTTTAACTGTTTCATATTAAAAACTTCAACTATTGTCATGGCAACTAAATTCTTTTTTTACATAGTTTGCATCAACTAATTTAATAAAAATGTAATTTTAAGATTCAATAAATAATGATTATCAGTTTTAGTAGTGATACAAAACTGATTAAGGTTTGGGAAGTCCTAGCCTAGTGGCTAATTATATACCTTCTATAGTTTTAACAGGCTCAGTTTTCATCCTGGTTACACAATTCTCCTGAAATGACCTTAGCAAACAGGCTAATACTAGGATCTAACTCTCAAAACAGTCAACAAAATGTGTAAGCCATATGAAACACAAAAGCCTGTTTCAGGTACAGGTAAATGATGATTATTAATCACTCCTATGATAACAAAACTATTACCTTGCCACATCCTACTTAGTATTCTAAGAACAATGGAATAGAAGGCACGGGCTGATTCCTTATTTCCAAAAAATTGCTTGAAGTTTGAGTAGGTCTATGTGTATTCCACCTGCAGACATCTTAAGAAAAATGTGGGCCATGAATGTAGAGCACTATACAGAACAAGGGGAAAATGGGGCCTGGACAGAGGTCCTGTGATTAGTTACTGAACACCTTCCAGGTATGCTGGAAACTCTCAGAGACCCCCATGAATACTTTGCTTAACCAATTTACTTGTATTTGTATACTTGATTCCTTAAAAACTGGACTGGTTTTTCTGAATCTTAGGTAGACAAGAGCTCAGTCCATATTTTATGCTATGAAGCAGACATTCTGCAGAGCAATAAAGAGAACATGCACATAAATAATATGAAATTTTGTTTAACCATAAAACCTGCAGTTGGATAGTCATTACATTATAAATGAACCTGATCTAAACAAGGCAGTGTGCATATGCCATATAAGCTTTTTCTCTCCTAAAAATATCTCATTACCATCCACTGGAACAGTTAAATATAAATATTTTGTTTTTATAGCCTTTATTTCTAAAACATAAAAGGTTTTATGTTTCTAATTCCTAGACAATTTTTCATCGTATTTCTGTTTTTTAAGCACTGTACTTTAAAGCTCTTTTGAGGGGTAGGGGATGTAGTGGTTTAAAAAAAAAGTCTAAAGTGTTTTTCAATTATTCTCAGTCAATTCTGGAATTTTAGGACTCCTTTGCTCTGTTTGACAGGCATTAGCCAGGTTGATTTTTTAAGTGTGTGTGTGTGTGTGTGTGTGTGTGTGTGTGTGTGTGTGTGTGTGAAATATTCTTTCTCTCATTGCTCTTCCGTTTGTGCTTTTCTGTTGTTTGTTACAGTGAGTTTCAATAAAGTTTCCTGTGCTGCTGGTTTGGGTAGTAATAAAGAGTTGTTTGGTTGAAGATTTTCCAACATCAGAATTTTATTATGCAGAAAAATAATAAGCCCATAGCCACACTTGGATGACCTTCATGTGGGTTTGAACAAAGCAGATGAAAACAGAAGTAGTAAACTTCATGTGCATCTTTCCATGGGCAGGATGACTTCATGATGTACTGCCTCTGCAGTCACACAAGTCCCCACACTTAGAAAGGCTTTTGCATAACGCGATGCCCTGCTGCCTCTATCTTGAAGTTCTTAATGTCTTCTGAACATTCTTTTATGAGGCCAATGCTGGTCCTGGTCAATCTGTGATGCCCCATATACCTTAAGCACATGTTAACATTTACACCTTCTCTTCCTACTCCTTATAGCCCATGGGCCATTTTCTGCAAAGCTCTTTCTTTCTTCTCCAGGTCTAGATAGTCCCTTGCTGTCCTTGTGTTCCCATGGCAACTTATTTAGCCTCCTAGAATTGCACTGTTTATCCTGCAGTGTATGTGCATCCCTGAGTTAGTCTGTCTCTCTATCTCAAGTATGAACTCCAGGACAGGGATCAACACTGAATTTATCTTTTGGTGCCTGGAATAGTGCCAGCTACTTTGTACAGCTCCTTAAATGTGAAAAAGGAGAAAAGTTCCATCAAGTATTCACACTCGGCTCCGTGACATGAAGCAGCTTCTTGCCCTGGGTATATTACTGCAACTGTGCAAGATGTCATCCCCCCCCCGCCCCCACCCCGTGGATCCTTTGTTCATTTTAGAGTACCTGTCTGGAAGGTCTCTCTTCTGGGAAGCCTTTCTTGAGTGCTAAAGGAAGAGGGACTCACTTCCTCCTTCATCTCAGGACTTACCCTAATTGTATTGTGAATCTTTGAAAATATCTGTTTCCTCCACTTCACTGAAAACTCCTTGAACCTCATATTTTATTCATCTCTGTATCCAAAGCTTTGACATAGTGCCCAGGAAACACACACACACACACACACACACACACACACACACACACACACAAAAAAATCCACACACACTGAAGTAAAGAAGAAAGGAGAAAGGAAGCACAGAAAAACAAAAGCAAAATAGAGAAATCATATAGTATGTTTTCCTAAGATGTCGTGACAGATGAAACTTCAAATTGGGCAATTGGACTTTATTATCTGACATGCCATAGATTGTTTGAGTACCTTTCCTTTATTCGTTAGAGAGTATAAGAAAAGTAGGGGTTTCCTAAGCCAGCTGGTCATTAGCACAAACTCAAATCATTAAGTCATATCAGTTTTATGAGTCTAACTAAATTAGAACCTAAATCATTTTCTGGGTAGGAAAGAGAAGTCTTAAACTTAAGGTAAACATGGAATTTTTAAAAGTCTTACTGGCATAGTAATTGCTATATTTAACAATGTTAACACAAAACCAGCCCTACAATTTCCCAGGCAGGATTCACATAGTTTCCTTGTTCCCAGTTATTTGCCTTTAGTTCACCAGGGTAGATAGGCTACTGTGCCCTCAGATGCTTCCTTTTGTGCTATCTAGTGCTTTATTCACAGCCAAGATTCTGTAGGCCTCTCACTTTTTACAAACTGAAACAGATTTTTTTTATTTTTAATTATATATATATAAACAATTGGTGCATTATAGTCATACATCTTCATTGGGTACAAGATGAAAGAGGCATACATGTAACACATCACTCATTTAGCCCTTCACCAATTCCCACCCATTTTCCCTCCCCCTCTCCTTCTCATGTTTAGCTTAGTGATCAACATTGATATGTTTGTGAATGTACATCATGTACATTAGAGAATTTTTCTCTCCCACCCTCCTATCACCCCCAGTTAGGCCTTCTTATTTGCACATCTATGGTTTCTCCTCCTTTGTCTAGAGTTCCTCCTATGGCCCTTTTTATCCCTTGCTTCCACATATAAGAGAGAACATCCAATTTCTTACTTTTTTTGACTAATCTTACTTAGCATAATTTTTTTCAGTTCCACCCATTTTTCTGTAAATGATGTAATTTTATTCTTCTTTATAGTTGAGTAAAAGCACATTGTTTTTATAATGTAATGGTTATAATCCATTTTTATAATGTCATGGTTTTTATAAAAGTCATGGTTTTATAATGCATTCATCTGTTGATGAACATCTTGACTGGTTCCATAGTTTAGCAATCATGAATGGTGCAGTTATGAACATAGATATGCATGCATTAATTTGGTAGTTGGTTTCCATTTTTGGGGGTAGATACCCAGAAGTGGTATTGTTGGATCATATGGTAAGTTCATTCCCATTCTTCTGAGGATTCTCCATACTATTTTCCAAAGTGGTTGCACTAATTTGCAATCCACCCAACAATGTTTTAGAGTTCCCACTTCTCCACATCCTCTCCAGCATTTATTGTTGTTTGTGTTTTGAATGATTGCCATTCTAGTTGGAGTTAGGTGAAATCTCAGGGTGTTTTGGTTTACATCTTTCTGATTGCTAATGATGTTGAGCATGTTTTCATAAATTTATTGACCATTTGAATTTCTTTGTTTGTGAAGCAAGAGATTCTTCTCTCCTTAGTTTGGAGTCCTATTTTGTAAGGCCATTTTCTTTTTCATGACATTATCTCCAAGAATATCCAACTGCTTTAAGCTTCAGTCAAACTCAAAGGTGAATTTACCCTTGCACGAAACCCCCGTGTGGCATGACATTGTTGCCATTCTGTTCTCAATGTGCTATGTCCTTGTAGCATATGTCACCCTGTCTTTGTGCTTGGCTCCTCTTCTGTAAAAGAGGAAAATCTCATTAACTCCAGGCTTAATAAAATCTTCACTAGAATTTAGGTACTACAGGCTGGGCGTGGTGGCACACGCTTGTAATTCCCATGTTTGGGAGGCGGAAACAGGAGGATCGAGCTGGTTTGAAGCCAACCTCTCTGGCTTAAGAGACCCTGTTTCCAAATAAAAAATATAAAATGGGTCTGGGAGTGTAGCCTGGAGGAAGAAGTGTTTCCAGGAACTCCAGTACCACCCCCTCCCCACCAAAGAAAAGAGAATTTAGGTACTAAAGCCTAGGCTTTAGCATTGGCCAGGGCTGGTGATGAGTGAACATGAAGATTAAAGGCATCATTTCAGACCACTGGCTGAGAATCTTTGCACAGGAGCCCTGGGAACTCTCTACAGATGGATACCTGCATGGCCTCTATGTCTGTTTCCTAATGTTCTGTCTGACGTATGAACAGTATTCATGGAAGAAATGATCCATTGTTCTCCAGGTAGGAAGGAACCTCTCTATTAATATGATTGGTTTTTACATTACAGTTTCTATTTCTTTAATATATACTAGATCATTTAAAATATTTTGATCATTCTGACAATACTGGAAATAAGAAATGGGAACTTTTTATAGATGAAGCAAAATTTCTGAGAGTTGTGCAATTTGACCAAGGAAATACAACCAAGTTCTGACACCAAACTCATGAAGAAGATAAAAAAGAGTAGATTTCAAGGGATTCAAGATGTACTATTGATAAAAGAGTCTAAATCTAATTTTTTTCCTTTTAGGCTGTTTCCATATTTATTGATAGAGAAAGAGAAGACATGGTTTTCTCTGCTCAAAGTTCTGGGTAGTGATGATGTAGAATCTTCATTGAGAAATTAAAGCTTGACCATATATTGATCAAAAGAGTCAGTCAAAAAGACTCCAAATTTACACATACCTCCAAGTACAGGTATTGTTGAAAAAGTACTATAAAAGGTTCTATCACTGCTATCTTTCCAAAGTGATTAAATCCAAAATATTACAATAATTATTATAATATTCTGTGCCTATCTACATTTATAGCAGCACAATTCAGAGTAATCAAAATGTGGAAACAGCTTAAGTGTCCATCAACCGATAAACAGATGATAAAATTATGAGATTTACAATGAAACTTTACTCAGTCATGAAGATCAAAATTACGCCATTTGGATAAAAATGGGTGGAACTAAAAATATTATGCTAAGTGAGGTCAGTCAATCACAAAAATGAAGAGTTATATGTTTTCCATCATATGTGAAAGCAAAGAAAAAAATTAGTTACAAAAGGGACTCCAGACAAAGGAAGAGAAACCTTTTGGAGTGATGGAGTTGGTCTAGGGAAGGAAGGCAGGTGTGGAGAGAGAGTCATAATGAAGAAAACACTTTAGTTGACAATATGTATATATACAAATTTTTCAATGCCAGTCTCAGTAACATGTGTGAAAAAGGGGAGGGAGTGGGGTGGAGCTGAAGGGAAGCCCACCACGTGTTGTGTGCATGTATGTCTCTATGACTCTGAACTTCATTATGATGAAATTCATGATGCACCAATAATAATTAAAAATATTTAAAATATTTAAAAATGCCCCGTGGATGCAGAAAGACAACAACTCATGGTCAAAGTAGTTATGCTTCTAAGACTGTAGATCTTGCCCATGTGCATAAAATGCTGATTCTAAGGTACTACCCAGGCTTTAGAATATCTGGGAATGAATCTCAAGAGATTGCATTTTCTATAGCTCCATCTAGTGAATGTAATGACCACTTTTAGAGTAGGGAAAGGAAATTACTAGAATGTTTGAAACATTCACACATTCATCAAACAAGCATATTTTGAGCACTTAGGTAATGAATGGAGAACAGCAAGAACTAAAGGCAGCAGGAATATCTGCCTTCCTGCAACCTGTATTCTTATGGGTGAAGACAGAGCAATAAAATTATATGACTTACAAAGAATAATGATCTACAGCAATTACAGTCCTTCGCTGCTTGACAGTGGGGGGTTGTTTTGAGAAATGCACCGACAGGTGATTTTGTTACAGTGTGAGCTTGCTGGCATGCACTTACACAACCTCAGAAAGTGTGGGCCAATCACTTCACGTGGCCTCCTGCTGTGACAGAGATGGGTAGTAAAGCCAAGATGCATGAGACTGCTGCCAGTGCAGTGCGGCATTGTGTCATAGAGTAAACTAGTTTTTATAAGTAGAAATGCACTCTAGTTAGTAAATATAAAAGCTAGGATCAGCCATTTACTATCAGTTTCAAGTATTGAATAATTGTATATTATTGCATGTACTCTATTTTTATAAAACTGGCAGTTCAGTGGTTTTGTTTACACCAGTATCACCGCAGACACAGGAGTAATTCACAGCACTATGACCTTAGGACAGCTATGACATCACTATGTGATAGGAATTTTTCAGCTCCATTATGATCGTGTGTGTGAATGTGTGTGTGTGTGTGTGTATGTGTATGTGTGTTACTGGGGATTGAACCCAGGATAATTCTACCTTCTATCTACACTCCCAGTCCTATTATATTTTCTGTTTTGAAAGAGGGTCTCACTAAGTTGTTGAGAGTCTCACTAAGTTGCCGAAGCTGGTCTTGTGTTCCTCCTGTCTCAACCTTCCAAGCAATGAGATTGCAAGCATGTGCCACCACATCCAGATAACTCTTCTATAATCTTAAGTGTTGTTATGTGGAAGCATTGTTATGTGAGGTACGACTCTTCATAATAAGTAATATTAAGTTCTATAGTATGTTGAAAGATGGTAAGTATAACAAAGAAAATAGCCCAGGCTCAAACAGAATGGTCAAATAAAGAGAATGCTGATACAGTATATTTGCAACAGCTGTACATGTGCTCATCTGTATGTGTTTTACCGAGAAAGGGTCAGTGGGACAGAAAATGAAGGAAGGTCCTGGTGGACCACGCCTCAGCCCATTGGTGAGTGCACCCAGACCAGGTGAACATAGAAGCATCACTTTATCACTTTTCTAACTTCTCCAACAGCCCTATTTAATGGACATCTCTGTTTCTGCTTTCTAGATAAAGCATCTTAACTCAAAACAAATGAACATCTTTTCTAAAATTTTTTTATTGGTTTATTGTAGTCATACATCTTAATGGGGTATAAGATGGTGGAGGCATGCATGCACACATCACTCATTTAGCCCTTCCCACTTCCCATCTCATTCCCGCCCCCTCCCTTCTTCTCATGTTTGGCCTAGTGATTGACTTTGATGTGTTTGCGAATATATGTTAGTACATTAGGGAATTTCTCTCTTCTCCCCCTGTTAGGTTACCTTATTTGCTCAACTATGGTTTCCATTTTGTTCAATGTCACTCAGCTGATAAGCAGGTTTAGAATAAAATGACTTCTATTCTTCCCTCAGCACACATTTCTGTGGGTTCTTTTTGGCAGGGGTTGGGTCCTGGGCGGTTACTTTGCTGAAAGGCTGAACTCATTTCACTTTAAAGATTCAGAAGAAAAAACCCCATTCTCAGGCAACTGGTACCAACTAATTTCAATAATGATCCTTTACAAGCCTCTGCTTGCTAGAGAGTGTTAACTGTTTAGTAGCAGTCATTTTTAACAAGCCCATAACATTGCCATTACATGAATTATACATGGCTTATAAAATGATTATTTAGTCAGTGGAAAATTAAATCCGTCAGTGTTTTCCAAATCTAAGCTAGGACATTCATCAGAAAAACTGTTAAATTTTTAATCAACTGTACTGCGGTTGATGTAGCTATCAGCCTAAATTGCTCTTTCTCTGTCATTCCCCTTGTTGCAGAATATAGTGTAGAATTACCAGCCCTATGATGCTAATTGAATTTTTTTCTTGCAAAGATTTAAGACAGAGTGACATGCCATCCAGCATTGAAATAATAATAAAAAAAACTTGTAAGAGGTTCAAAGACACGTTTCACATATAATGAGTGGTAATTGAATGTTTGAGTCTTTTTTTATTTTCTTCCCTCTGATTCAACACCTCAGACTGAGTCCATCTCAACCTAAGATCATACTCATGACATCCAGACCCTAATATTAAAATTAGGAAATCTTAGAGTGTGTTAGATGATAGTAGTGTTTTGAGAAAAAAAAAATAGTGCACAAGTGACTGAGATTCCACAGGAAGAGATAACTCATTAGACATTTCTTATGGACTCAGAGTGATTTCGTTTTTGTCTTTATAAATCTACGCTGGCCTTTCAGTATACATTAAGTTTTTGTTTTCTTTTAATAATCAGAAAGCAATCCTAGATATTTTCCTTCAGGAAAATTCTTTTATGTATTTGTACAACCTCTTAAATTTGTGTTTGTATTCATTTAAAGAACCCTCTTCCCAGATGAACACAGGAAAAGGAGAAGCTGGGCTGTGTGAAAATATATCAGCCCACATTTTCCTGTCAGACACAGCTGGAGGTGGGAATAGAAATAGTCAGTGTCCACCTGAGCCTCTCAGGACATCACGCTTCCTGTGTCCCCACAGCTCGGGCCTATTATTACTTTCTCATGCATGACTTAAAATTGACAGGTTTATCTAGACCAGTTTTTCTCAGACTGAAATGTGCATACAACATACCAAGTAATCTCATTAAAATGCAAATGCTTATATTATTGTTTTAAAATGGGGACTAAGATTCTGTGTTTCTAACATGCCCTCAGGTCAGGCAGCTGCTAATGTTCCCTGAGCCACACTGAGAAGCAAGTTCCAGACGAACATCTGGAATGGAGCCATCAAGGATGAAATTCTTGGCATGGATCTTGGGACCAAGAGTGGGTCTGGATCATCGTTTGAGTATTGGTTTTATTAGACATTTTTAACATGGAGCCCACTGGACCAAAGAAAAGCCCAGATAGGCTCTGAGATGGGGAAGGGTGGGGGCTGGTGAGGATGAGCAGACATTTCTGCACACTGTCCTCCACGAGGCTCAGAGTGAGACCAGGAACAAGATTTATGGATCATAATTTCTATAATTCCTTTCTGTATTATGGTGCGTGGTCTCCAGGGGAATGGGCACATCTTTTTCAGTTACACCATGTGGCACTGTGTAAAGGGGAGATGTTCCTGCTCAGGGTCTTAAGGTTTGCTCACCACATTTTAAGAACCACCACAATAAACATTCATTGTTTCCCTAAAATGTCCTGTACTTAGAGCTTTCTATACATTTGCAATTACTGTTTTTACTAGCTGAAGTACTTATTGTCTTGTCTTTGCCTCATTAAATCTTATCCTCTTTCTAGGTAGATCTCAAATAAGAAGTGTGCTTTGTTTTTCCTCATGCAAGAGTAGTCCTCCCTCTCCTGGCCTGTGGTTGCTGTCGCTGGTATTCACATTTACTCTCATGGGAATCCATTGAAAATTCTTAAAAATTCCAATCAGACTAGAAAAATCTCCATTTTAAAACATCAGTCAACCACTAAGCCAAGCAAGGTAAAGAGGGATGGGGAGGGGATGGGGTGGGAATTGGGTAGGGTTAAATCAGTGATGTGTACATATGTACACAGAAGTTTTTTACCCCAATATGATGTATGAATATAATGCACCAATAAAAAATAAAAATAAATAAAAATAAAAATAAAACATCCTTCATCTCCACCAGTGGTCACAAAAAACCCTTTAATAAAATTCAGGCTTCCTACTGGTCTACCAGTGCCTTCATAACCGGATCCTGCCTGCCTCTGGAACTTCTTTGTATACTGAGCTCTTCTCCCTCATCTTGAGTGGTCACATCAGTCTTGCACCCAAGCCTGGAAGGGTGTGAGGCTCCCCCTCCCAGCACTGGGCAGCTCCTCTCCTGGACTGCCTTTTCTCACAGGTGTCAGTTGCCAATGCTTGTCTTATTCTGTTCTTAGCTTGTCTCTTTCTGAAGTTGAAGTGATGGTCCTGGAGTGCAGCCATCACTATTACCTGCTTTCACCTCATTTGTTTACTGCCTATCTCCTTCTACTAGAAATAATAGTATTGTGAGAGAAGGGACTCAAACTCTTTTGTGGACAGCTATACACCCAAACTCTAAGCCAATGCATGGTGGTTGGAGGCTTTTAGTAAATATAGGTTGAATCAATGAAGGATGAAAGTGTCGAACAATTGGAAAGACAGAGAAGAGCTCAAGAGGCAGCTCTGTCATAACTCCAAAGACTCTGTTCCTCATTTGTAAAATAGAGAAAACAAGCATTTCATCATCTGCTTTGTTGTGAAGAGTAAAATAAGACAATGTTCATAACATCTTCAGCACTTAAGGTAAACTCAGTAAATGAGGCTGGTTTTCTACTCTCATTACCCCTTTATTTACTCATGAGGAGCAGGAGGGATTGGGGAAAGGGGAGCAGGGACTCAGAGCCAACATGAGAAATGTAGCCTTCTTTTCAATCTCCAAGACAAAGCACAAGACTGTTGATGTTTATTTCAAGAACCAATTTGAAAGTCAGTAATTATCTGATTAATGACCATCCTACCAAGGTGTTCCGTTCCAGACTGATGGGTTTACACATACCTGGACTCAAGGGGAAGATTCTGACCTGATGCCCCCAGGATGGTGAAATACTGAAAATTGAATGTATGGATCAGAAAGGTAATTATATGTATAGCAAACATATGGCAGAGGCTATATTTCTCCTGCTGAAAGAAACAAGTCCAAATATGTAACGTACACACATTCTCCCTCTTATAAATACACAGATTGGAAGATGCTGCAGCAACATTTTGTTAAGTATCAGAATCCCAGAGAAATCGCTAGAAGCCTTTTATCAGAGGAACAGATGGCTGGGTCCCTCCTGGTCTAAAGGTATTTCTGGCTGTCATGTGATTATTCTATAAATAAACCCACTAAGAGAGGATGGAAGGTAAGCAATTGGTTGCAGTCTCTGACTTTACAAAAGAAAGCACTGGGGTGAAAAATGAAAGGCTGGCTAGTTTAAAGTTGATTCTATTGTCGTACATGAGGGTTAGAAGGGGTTTTGAAAAGCCATCGAGAACATCTGCTCCTTCTAGGTGAAACCTTATTCGATTCAGTTCAGTTTGACTTTTAGGCACCTTCAGAGAATGGCAGAAAAAGTCAATCATGACATCAGCGGCTTTGTTCAAAAACATTGATGGCATGAATCCTGTCCACCTGGATCCTATTCCCTGGACCACTTCTCCGCACTTGCACTCATTCCTGCTGTTTTGGCTTAGAAGACTAAGGAACCAAAGTCAATGTTTTTAATGGTCCTGCTCCAAACTTAGGTCAAGATGTACGAAGGAAGATAATGTTAGCTCAGTGCCAATCATTCCCCAGATAATTGCTCTCAATATGCTGGTTTTATGTCTCACAACTATATTATTTGTATTTTACAAATGAGGCTTTAAAATCCAAGATACTGATGATTCAACCAAGGTCGCAGAGATAGTCATGAGAAATTACACAGGGACTGTAACCTAGGTCTTCTACACTGCTGGACCCTCCATGAGAATGGGAGGAAAAGGTTATTTTTCTCTAATTCCTCATTCTCTGTGGTTCTGTGTAAGCCTCTATTCAGCTGTAAAGGACAAACAGTCTGTCTGTCTGTCTGTCTGTATGTATGTCTCTCTCTCTGTAATATAAATTAAGCCTGCTGGTATTCTACTTCTTAGCTACACCTTCAGTCCTTTTTTGTTTTGGAAACAAGGTCTTACTAGGTTGCTGAGATTCTTGCTAGTTGCTGAAGCTGGTCTCAAACCTGTGATCCTCCTCTCTGACCCTGCTAAATACCGAGATTATTCTTTAAAGCAGGAATCACCCCTTCCTAGGCATTCATTCATTCATTCATTTTAATTCAAGTTGATAATGAGAATGAAGGGCTGAAGCCAGAAACCACTTGCTATTCCTTCAATCTTTCTGTCTCCACTTCCTTTTGATTCCATTTAGTTACTTGAGCTCTCTGAACCATAGTGTCCAAGCCTGTATGGTTGAGAAGTTTTCTGCCTGGTTTTGATAAAGATGAGGTACTCTGAGAAGTAATTAGCCTGAGGCTGGACCTTCATTCACACTATATTAAGATCTTTTCCATTTGAGTCAGAGGAAAAGTTGGGTAAAGACTCTTCCTATACTCACCATAGCCCTCCTTCAATATCAGAGAAACAACTATATTTCCCAAATTTTTTTGGCTCTTGAAACATTTACTGCAATTTAAGCTTTGTTGGTCTCCCTTATTTTGGGGTACTCAGTACCCTCAGCCAGTCAAAAGGAGATGCTTACTCAGGCTTTGTCAAGTGCATGTATTAATAAATGGTGACTGAAAGATAAATACATTTATTCATAAAATTCTTTGCCTATTTTAATTTTTATAAAACTTTTTTCTTCACACATTAAAAGAGCTAGTTTTAAGATGCTTTTATATCAGATTTTTATTGTGTATTGGCAATAATCTCAGCAGTTTCTAAAGAAAACTAGGTTTTTAAAGCTGCTAATTTTTTTATTTAAGAAATTCTTTGTTCCTGCATTCAAGCAATAACCAGTATCTCCAGCTTGAAGAATCTCAGCAAAGAATGACATTTGTTTTCTACTTAATTTTATAAATAAGTTTTAAAGATCATTCCAGCTGAAACTCTAAATCCTTACTGCTAAGTTTGGATAAGACTGATTATCCACAGCATCACACACAAAAAGAAGTTGTCAAGACATCAGAAAAACAAACCTGAGAACCCTAAAAATATGAGAACTAGAATAGTGCGAAAATAAGGAAAATAACAAATACTGACCTACAAGAAATGCAAGAAGGAGAATTCTGAATCCTGATCTTCAATATGATAAAATGCCTCAAAGTAAGTGTACAGAATATGAAGGAAGAAATGGAGACATTAAGAAAGACTCAGAAAGAGGCCTGAAATGAAATGAAACAGTCAATAAATAAAATGAAGAGAACAAAAGAAAGAAATTCTGGAAGATTAGATGAAATGGAAACAGAATATCACTGTTAAAATACAGTTCATTCAAAACTGAAAGCAAAGCCAACAACACACAGAAGACATTAGAGCAGCAAAACCTAAATATCCAACAACTATGGGTCAAAATGAAATATCCTAACTTGCAGATAACAGGCACTGAAGAAGAGATAGAGGTACAGACCAAGTGTATTCATAATATCTTCAGAGAAGTAATTTCAGAGAATTTTCCAAATATGGAAAGAGACTTGGACATACACATACAGGAGACATACAGAACACCATTAAGATAAGAACAAAGAAGGACCTCTCCACATCTTTTTTTTTTTTTTTTTGGTGGTACTGGGGTTCCTGGAAGCCCTTCTACCTCAGGGCTACACTCCCAGACCCATTTTTACATTTTTATTTGGAAACAGGATCTCCTAAGCCAGCGCATGCGGCTGGCTTCGAACCTGTGCAATCCTCCTGTCTCAGCCTCCCAAGCGCGGGGAGTACAAGTGTGCGCCACCATGCCCAGCCTTTCCCCACATCATTCATGAATCAAAATGACCATCATAGAGGCTAAGGAAAGAATCTTAAAAGCAGTGAGAACAAAAGAATAAGTGATATACAGGGGCAAAACAATAAAAATCATCCCAGACTTTATACCATGAATGCCAGGTATAATGTAATCCAGACCTTGGAAAACAGCAGCTTCCAACCAAAATTGCTGTATCCAGTAAGGTTATTATTCAAAATTGATGGGGAAACAAAAGTGTTTCAAGATATAAGCATAATATCAAAAAATTCATGAATACAAAGCATACAATAGGGAAAATACTTAAAGAAATCAACCATAAAGAAGAAAAAAAGTAAATTTCAGAACCAAAGAAGAGAAGAATTTGATCAGTGGGCCAACTAAGCAAAAAATAAATAACATTATATCAAATGGAAGATAAAACACAAAATGGTAGGAAACAAAATTCATATTTAAATAATAACCCTAAACATCAAAGTACTTAACTCACCAATTAAAAGACACAGACTGGCAGTGTGGATTTAAAAAATAATCCAAATATATGCTACTTGCAAGAAACTCACCTTACAGCCAAAGACATTCAGATGCTGAAAATGAAAGGATAAAAAAGCTATATCATTCCAATGGAGACCAAAAATGAGCCAGGGTAGCAATGCAGATATCAAACAAAACAAAAAGACTTTAAGCTAAACACATCAGAAGAGACAAAGCAGGGCATTTTCTTTTATTAAAAGGAATAATTTATCAAGAAGATATAATGATAGTAAATGTTTATTCCCCAAATGTAGGTGCACCCACATTTGTTAAACTCATCAGGACATCAAATTTCATAAAAACCCTAATACAATAATATTGGGAAACTTCAACATATCATTCTTGCCACTAGATTGATCTTCAAGGCAAAATTTATTAAAGACTTTTCAGAACTAAATAAAACTATAAGCCAAATGGATGTAATAGAAATATGCAGAATATTTCATCCAGGAACAGCAGAATACACATTTTTCTCAACAGCCCATAAAACGTTCTTCAAAATAGATCACATACTGGGCCACAAAGCTAGCACAAGCAAATTCAAAAAATGTAATATAATTTTCTGCATCTTTTCAGACCACAATGGAATGAAAGTAGAAATTAACAACAGGAAAACCAAAAGAAACTATTTAAATACATGGAGATTGAATGATACACTATTGAATGTGGAGTGGGTAAGATAAAAAAATAGAGGGAGAAATAAAGAAATTGCTGGAATTAAATGAAAATAGAGACACAACATACTCAAATCTATGGGCCACTTTGAAAGTGGTGTAAGAGGAAAGTTTATAACATTGAGTGCCCACATAAGAACAGAGAATCACCAAGTAAACAACCTAATAATATATCTCAAGGACCTAGAAAAACAACAACAGTCTAATCCTGAAACCAGCAGAAGGCAGGAAATAATTAAAATCAAACCAGAAATAAATTAGAGAACAAAAAAATTCAAAGAATAAAAAAAATGTTGGTTCTTTCAAAAGATTAATAAGATTGACAACCCCTGGCCAAGCTAACCAAATGAAAGAAAAGATCTCAAATCATTAAAATCAGAAATTAAAAAGGAGACATCACCACAGACAGTGGAAAATTTAAAAGATTATCAGAAACTATTTTGAAGCCGGGCATGGTGGCGCACGCTTGTAATCCCCACGCTTGGGAGGCAGAGACAGGAGGATCGGGCAGGTTCGAAGCCAGCCGTGCGCGCTGGCTTAGGAGACCCTGTTTCCAAATTTAAAAAAATGTAAAAATGGGTCTGGGAATGTAGCCGGAGGTAGAAGGGCTTCCACGAACCCCAGTACCACCAAAAAAAAAAAAGAAGCTATTTTGAAAATTTATACTCCAATAGAATGGAAAACATGGCAGAAATTGATAGATTTCTAAGCACATATAACCTACCAAAATTGAACCAAGAGGACATAAAAAAGCCTAAGTTAACCAATAGCAAGCAAATAAATACAAACAGCAATAAAAATTATGCCATCAGCCGGGCGTGGTCGCTCACACTTGTAATCCCCGTGCTTGGGAGGCAGAGACAGGAGGATCGCGCAGGTTCGAAGCCAGTTGCGCGCTGGTTTAGGAGACTCTGTTTCCAAATAAAAATGTAAAACTAGGTCTGGGAGTGTAGCCCAGAGGTAGAAGGGCTTCCAGGAACCCCAGTACCACCAAAAAAAAAAAAATTATGCCATCAAAAAAAAAGCCCAGGCCCAGATGGGTTTCCAGCTAAATTCTACAAAATGTTCAGAGAAGAACTAATCCCAATATTTTACAACTTGTTATAGGAAATCAAAAGAGATGAAATTATCCCAAACTCTTTCTATAAGGCCAGTATCACATTAATACCAAAACCATATAAAAGATAGCTCAAGAAAGGAAAATCACAGACCAATATCCTTGATGGACATGAATGCAAAATTCTAAATGAAATACTAGCTATATGCATTCAAATCCATATCAAGATAATTGTACACTATGACCAAGTTGGTTTCATCCCAGAAAAGCAAGGCTTGTTCAACATATGCAAGTCAATACACGTTATTCACCACATAAATAGAACTGAGAACAGAAGCCACGTGATCATATCAATAGATGATGAAAAAGCATTCGACAAAATCTAACACCCATTCATTTAAAAAACACTGCAGAAAACTGGAATAGAAGAAATGCATTTTAGCATCATTAAGGCAACATACAATAAACCCAAAGCCAACATCATATTGAATGGGGATAAACTTCAAGAATTTCCCCTAAAATCAGAATAAATACAAATAGTCAAAATCTTTAGCAATCAAAGAGATGCAAATCCAAACTACCCTGAGATTTCACCTAACCCCAATTATAATGACAATCAGTAAAAACACAAACAATAATATTGCCATTAAGAATGTGGAGAAGTGGGAACTCATACATTGTCAGTCGAATTGCAAAATAGCATGACCACTTTGGAAAACATTTTGGAGGGTCCTCAGAAGAATGGTAATTCACCTACCAAATAAATGAGTTATAAGACTCCAGGGCAGCTACCCCCCAAAGTTACTATAGTAATGCATGCATATTATGTTCATAACTGCATAAGTCATAATTAACAAAAACTGTAGAACCTACCAAAATATCCATCAACAACTGGATTACAAAACTATGACATATACACACAATGGAATTCTACTCAGCCATAAAAAAGAACAAAAGTATGTCATTTGTAGAGAACTAGATGGAACAGGATAATTTAAGCTAAGAGGGATTAGTCAGTCACAAAAAGTGAAGGTTGTATATTTTCCTGCAAATGTGGAAGTTAGGAAGAAATTGAGACACAGAAGGCGCTCCAGACAAAGGAGGAGATACTTTAATAACCTTTTCCAGAAAGTCCATTGTTATTCATAATGGAAGATAAAACCAGTATTCTTTAATCAGAAGCCAATGCTCTCTCTGTATTTAATGGTTTAGATTTGGTGTCCTCCCCATGCCCTCATGGAAACAAGGTAGCAATGTTGACAGCTGGGGCTTTGCTGTAATCTCAGCAATGAATACATTCACTGTACTGGATTTATCTGGGTTTTGGCCTTGGTTGCAGGAGCAGGCAATTCCTTGGAGCTGTGGCCTTGGGGATTACATATGATTCCTCTTCCTTACCCGCTCTCTTTGATATAAAAGAGAAGGTTTATGCTCTCCCTCTCTCTGCCTCCCACCTCCACCGTGCCCTGAGACTCACAGTCCCCAGCCTCACAAGTACCAAAACCCCAAATCTCCAAGGAAACCATGAGCAAGTAAGTCTTGCTTCCACTAAGTTATATGGTTAGTCTTTGGGTAACAGCAGTGAGAACACTAAGATACTTTACGATATCTCTTTTCTAATCCACAAAGAGTAGTTGATAGAATATATCAATTATAACCTGTGAAAGATATTTTACCTACCTTGTTAACTAAAATATTTTCAGGGTCTAGTACAGTGGCTTGAATATAGTTGGCCATAACTACATTTTAATGACTCTGAAATTAAATGAACAAATGAATGAGTGGTATATTAATATTGAATCATTTCAAGTTCATTGTTGAAACAGCTGTGATAACAGGCTACTAGACATTACAGACCTAGCTTTTAACCATGTTTAAATAAGAAAAGTCACATTTATGAATATATGTTCCCAGTATGGATCAGTAATCTGTGAGTCTTTGTCCTGTAGATCAGGTCTTGCACTAGATATTTTGCTTTTATTAGCTTCTTTAATCCTTATCATACCCTATAAAGAAAATATTAACCTACTTAATAGAGTTTACGTAATTTTTGCAAGATGATACAGCTACAAAGTAAAGCTGGATCTTTAGGTTTTAAGCCCATAATCTTTCTTAATAGCTTGTTGAAAAGAGTTAAGATTTATTTTCTCCCCAACACATAACTTAGAATAGTATCATGATGGCCACACATGTTCACAACCCAATCCTTATAATGACCCATATGTAATATCATTTATATTTATAAAATATCTCTCAAGGAGGTGTCAGAATGTTGCTGCTGCTTACCATATTATTAGCATACTCCAATCTGTAGCAGATAATAAGTAATTCAGACTGAATTTGAGAAGCACAAGTGTTTGTCCTTTCCTATTTTATGTTGTCCTGGTAAGAAATATTTTTTCTTTTCAATTGTTTGCTGAACACAAAAGCATTTACATTGTTTTCTATGCCAGCTGTGTGGTCTGGCCAGTTTTCCTCCAATGCTTTAATGAATAAATTGTGTAAAATCTACCTGCTCATGGTAACAGGAGATCTTGCTAAGAAAACGTTCAGTTAGACTCATACGGTAAAGCACACCAATCTGACTTCTGGGTCAGATTTAAGAAATCAATTTTCCCTTGCTTTCAAAAGAGTTATTTTATTCTGGAAGACAAAATATCAAGGTACAACTTGGAAAATGAAAATCATTATTTAGAACCACTCTGGGTTTTCTAATGTGTCAATAGCTGTATTTAATATATGTAAAGATAGATCAAAGACAATTTCAAATAACGAAGACACCTTTTTAGAGATTATTTGAACTCCTCCTAAAACAACATGATTAGAATACTGTGTATTTGTCTAGGACATTTTATTATCAGCAAAATGTGGTCTTGCTCTTGGGAGTAGCCTGATCCAAACTACTATGATTCACTCAAAGTGAATTGATTTAAAATTGTACATTCTAGGTTTAATTTATAGCTAAATGACCTCAAAGTTGCTTAATTTAAGCAAGCATTTAAACCTCTCTAATTCTGCAAAACATGAACATTTAAACGGGATCTGCCTATGAGAATGTCTGTATGATCTAACATACTATGCAAATGAGACATGTTTTTATTCCTATCATTTTTTTTCTTCTGCTGAAGATATTAAAACTTACATCTGAACAGTGATTTAATTGGTATGTGATCAGGGTGAACCAACTAGTTATGCCTATTTCTTGAGAAAGTAACAACAATTAGATAGTGATGGAGATTGGGTGTCTCTACTCAATCTTTCTGCAATTTTTAATGCATATGGTTCTGTGCCACACCCTCTTTGAAGTGATAGGAAGACATTGAATTTCTTATCATGACTGAGGTTCTATGTAAGCTTTGGAGACTATTACAAATAGTAAGCCCTAATCCTTTTTCTCAAGGTGCTTATATTCTATTGACAGGAAAGACTGATTTACAATCAAGTAATTATACCTGATTTGACCCACTTAACGTGCTTCTGGAACAAACAAAATTATATTTGTCTTGTTTTTCAGATACATGGCTGAAGTTCCTTTGCTTTACTTTGTGATAAGATCAATTTTTCTCCTTAGTCCTTCTTCTGCCTATACCAACTAACCAAGAATTCTAACTCATTAGATATGCTTTCAGATATTTGCACCTAATAGAGAAAGGAGGCCATAAGTAGATTCTTTTCCTTCCAGGAGATCTCTTGGTCCCTCCCTGTTCACATTTACTAATCCCCACCTAAGGAACCAGCTTTCTACACTGAAGGCATTTTGAAAGGGGTACTTCTGTTGTTATTAATAGGCTACCCATTTGTCTTCTGCTTAAAAATTGAGGACTAATTTAGTGATTTCTATCACAGCAGAGATACTGTGTAGTTTCTACCTAGACTGGGGGAAAGCTAGCAATGTTCAAAGTTGCATATTTTATAGCTTGATGTGACAAAGCACATAATTTGTTTTATTTTTGCCATCTGTAAATGGGCACAGTTATCTGCCTTAGTCCTTTTGCTGTTATTAGTAACCTAATACCAGGGGCTGGGTAATTGACAAAGAATACATGTTTTTACTCAGTTCACAGTTCCGGAGCCCAGGAACATTAAGGTGAAAGGCTACATTTCGCAAGGGACATTTTTTTTTCTCTGCAGAGTCCTGAGGAAGTGCCAGAAATCATGTAGAAAAAATGATGCAAACAGGAGATGGAATCAAAGAGCCTTTTATACAAACCTACTCCTCAGATAGTACATCAACCCACTAGTAGATGAATCTATTCACATTGGCAGAGGCCTCATGACTTAATCATTTCTTAATTGTCTCCACTTTTTTTTTTTTGGTGGTATTGGGGTTCCTGGAAGCCCTTCTACCTCCGGGCTACACTCCCAGACCTATTTTATATATTTTTATTTGGAAACAGGTCTCTTAAACTAGCTCGGCTGGCTTCAAACCTGAGCAATCCTCCTGTCTCCGCCTCCCAAGCACTGGGATTACAAGCATGTGCCACCACGCCCTGCTTCGTCTCCACCTTTTAACACCTCAAGCTGGGGCTTGAAGTACAATATGAGGTTTGATTTGGTGGGCACTTAAACCATAGCAGCATGCCATGCCTACTTGCCAAAGAAAACTTAGAAAGTGACTAAAATTGGGGCCAAAATTAACAACCAAACATATCCAGGAGATAAGCAGTTAAGGGTATCTAAATTGTGTCCTGTGGTCATCAGCTCATCTCAGGGAAAAAAAAAAAAAAAAAGAACAGAGGAAAAGAGAAGCAGCAACACTTGGAACTAAATCATCTAGAGGCCTGGCACCTCTAGCAGCAAAGGAAATGTGTAGGAGAATCAGGCATAACTAGGTACACCAGGAATTTCACACACACAGCCCCATGGGTTTAGAAAGATGCTCTAGTGCTCCTATGCCCAGATCACAGTCCTCTAATACCACATTCTCTACTGTCCCAGAGTCTCTTAAGCTTTAGAAAGGCCTTGGTGTATGTGATGACAAACATCTCAGTAAGGATCTCAAAGCACCACTGAGGAAAATCTAAATATGGCCATATTAAGAATGTCTTCCTATAGCTCAAAAAATGGAGGCAGGCATACAAATTTCTTTCAAAGGGTGGAATGCTGAAATATGTATTATTTTTATTTTTGGGTACTGAATTTGAAACCAGGGGAAATCTACCTCTAAGATATACCCTCAGCCTTTGAAAGAAAAATTTTGATATTGAGTTTAATTTGCTGCGGCTGGCCTTTATTCTGAAATCCTCCTGTCTTAGCCTCCCAAGTACCAAAATTATAGCCATCTGCTACCATGCCTGGCCCAGACTGGATTCTTTTTTATTATGACTGGAAAACATATGCAAAGTGGTAATCCATGGATCTCAGAGCCACTGGCTAGGATACCAACTGGGGGATCTGAAAATTTCAAGTCACCTTTTAATTTAGCCAATGACATTGCTACTGTGGCTCTCACCTGCTACAGAGTACTGAAATATTAAAAGATGATCCTAATATTTAAAAAAAGGAATGGGAAGGAAGAAGAGTTTTGCCCTTATTTAGAGAACATCTCCAGCTTCCCGTGCTTTGACTTAAACATTTTCAACTTCAGGCTGGTGTGGATGTGATATGCATCCTTTAAAATCCTTACATTGAATTTTTTTTTTTTTTTTTTTTTGGTGGTATTGGGGGTGGAACCCAGAGGCTTTCTACCTCTGGGCTATACTCCCAGACCTTTTTTAAAAATATATTTTATTTGGAAACAGGGTCTCACTAAGTTGCTGAAAGCCTCACTAAGTAGCCGAGGCTGGCTTCGAACCCATGTGATCCTCCTGTCTCAGCCTCCCAAGCACGGGGATTACAAGCGTGCGCCACCACGCCTGGCTTACATTGAATTTTGAATTGTATCTTTTCCCAGGCTAGGAATATGCTGTTCAGTAGCCTCAATGCCTGGACACTCCTTGAAGCTGCAGATCATAGGGGAAGAACAAAACAATATGCTGTGTTTATGAGTTATATGGACTGTCAATCACCTTAGTATCAAACATGTCTTGTATCAGATAATTTTGCCTGACTTCTTTGACTAATATAGATGTAAGCATATTTCTAAATAGGCTAGGTTAAGCTATGATGTTTGGTAGAGAAGAGGCACTATATGCATGATTTTATTTAAAAATTTTTAAATTATAGAAAGTTTATAGGGACATAAGCCACTTAAACATTTTCTAAAGGAAGTCAGTGAAGTTGGCACCTATTTATGGCTAATATTTTAAAATTGAAGTAAAAACACATTCCCACAAAGAGATATGTTAAAGAACATTCTTAAAAGCTTTATTCATAATATCTAAAAACAAATAATTTAATGTTCACTAAGAGGTTAATGACACAAAAGTCAGATATATTCTGAATTCAGTGGAATATTACTTAGCAGGAAAAATTCACATACTACTGATAAATGTAACTAGGGAGAATATTAAAAACCTTATGTTTGTGAAAAAAAAGCCAGAATAACTGATTATATATTGTATGATTGCATTTATATGAAGTTCCAGAAAAGGAATAACAATTACGGTGACATATATCAGAGAAGGAGTTTTCTCTAGGTGGTAAGAATTGATTAGAAAATGGCACTAACAGGGAACTTTTTCCTGGGATGTTGAAAATGTTCTATAATATAATTTGGCACAAGGATGATGGTGGCATTAATATATACATTTGATAAAGTTTGTAAGTCTACACAGAAAAGTCTATATTTAAATTATACTTCTATTTTCAAAAAGGTAAAAGACAAAGGAATTTTTAGAATATTTCTAAGTTTAAATATAACTTCCTATTTTATGGCCTTTAAGAGTCTAGGAAAGTGGGCACAATGGCTCATGCCTGTGATCTCAATACTGAGATTACTGAGACAGGAATATTACAGGTTTGAGGCCAGCCTCAGCAATTTAGCCAGACTTTTAGCAACTTTGTGAGACTGTTTCACAATAAAAATTTTCTTAAAAGGCTGGGGGTGTAGCTGAAAGGTAGAATGCCTATGGGTTTCATCTCCCCCCAGGAAAAAATAAAAGTCTAGGGATACTATCTGACTTGAAGAACTTATCAATCATAGAGCCTTCTCTTCTATTTTCTCCATTATTTAAAAAAATTGGTTTGTTGTTATATTTCCCAAGAAATAAAAGATAAAAGGAAAAGTTTCCTGAATACAAACAGGCTTTTCTAACTAGAAAATGTTCAAACATCTGCCTTTAAAAGAGAGAGAAAGAACAATTCTTTTTCATCAGATATCTAATTTCAGAGGCTGTTTTTAATGATAATTATTCTATAATGGTTCCTTAGCAATAAGCAATTAACAGCTGAAACAGAATTTGAAGTTTAGGGAAAAAAATTGATTTTTAAAATGGGCCCCAAATCTGAAAATAGAACTTTTAATGTAAAAGGGCATTTAAGTTAATGATAACATAGACTGAAGATAGACAAGCTGGTCATAGCACACATACTTTTTAATTTTTTTTTTTTTTTTTTTTGGTGGTACTGGGGATAGAAACCTTCTCTCTCTGGGGTTCTGGCTTCAAACCTGCGCAATCCTCCTGTCTCTGCTTCCCAAGTGCGGGGATTACAAGCATACACCACTACACCTGGCCCCATACCTTTCAACTTTTATTCGAATAGTTGGTCAGCAAGTTTTAATCTACCCTTTAGTCCATGTTGGCTGATTCATTGCTTTTAAACAGGGTCCAGGATACTAAGCCAATCTGAGCGTGGAATATTCAAATCCTCTGCCACATATCTTACAGAATTTCGAGTCTTGAGAAAGTAAACAAATTTGGCCTGATATAAAGTTCTCTCAAGTAGACACAAAAGAGCATTGGTTCCTTATAGCAATAACTGTTAATAATATTTGTGCTTCCACTTTCTGACTGGTTGATGGATACTCTTCTTTGACTTGAAGTCATTCGCAGGTAATGATGGTCAGGATGATGTTGATAATGATGATGATGATGATGGTGATGATGATAGTGGTGGTGATGGTTTAGCATCTTAGAATAATATGGTGTGTCAAGGAGAATTTGGATAGTAGATTATTGCTCACAAAAATTTCCCACTAAAATTTCTATATTGTAACTATGCTTCATTTCATTATTTTATGCACACTACCATATTATATCAAGACTATTTTCTCTGCCTAACTTGCAAACTCATTTCATCTTGACTTCCACAGCTCCTAGACAGTAAAGTTTTTCTTTACCATTATATGATCAATACATAGTTATTCTGATTATGAGTGTGTTGTGATGAGGAGTAAGCTCTTAATTCAAAAATAATTTACTATCTTTATGCATTTTCTTTTTAGGTGTTCATTAAGTGCATTTGTAGCACAAAATACCATCATTGGTAGATGTAAAAATATATACCAATTAAATAATTACTTATGAATAAATTTGCACATAGATATAGATGATAAAGTTATGGAAAACTGTGAAATAATGAGCAACTGAATTTGCTGAAGTGGCTATACTATTGGACATTGGTTTTCAAAAGTTCAGAAGACTGCAGTGAAAGTTTTTATTTTAATAGCAATCATTGAAAGAATCAACTGACCTTGCTCTTCTGTGTTTCAAGTCAGAAAATAAACAGTGAAAGTGTATCTTAGTGGTTTGCAAGTGATTTGGAGCAGGATGCTCAGCTATTAGAAAGCCATCGATTGGGCTGGAGGAAATGAGTTGGCTGTAGCATGAGATGGAAGCCAATGCCCAGGATTGTGAGGTCAGGGCATGATGCCAAAGTGAATTGCATTTCTTGGCAAAAATTCAAGCTCATTACTAACAGCTTTCTCTTATTCTAAACTCATATTTTTTTTCAAGATTTGTAAAACTCTCCCTGATATTCAACATTTTTCATTCAATCTTTCTATTTTTCAAGATTCGTGATTTTGGTACAAAGCATTCCTCTTTGATTACAGTGTGAAAACCCATATTTCTGGGTTAAAAGTCCCTCTATTGCTTTAAGACTGACTATTTCTTTAGATTGACAATCAACATTATCCTGAGATTCTATTTGCAGAAATATCTCTCACTCTGGAAAATAAGCAAGTTTGCCAAATGTATTACTCAGGGAAAAAAAATTAATGGCTCAAGAATATCAAAGCCATTAACCACTGCTCACCAGACTGCTTCTCAAAAGGTGGGAAGGGTCAGAGCCGAATCGGAAGCCAGCAGACATCAGTTCTATTTTCGGCTTGACTTCCATGTGACCTTGAGTATTTCACTCAGATTTTATGTAGTTCAGTTTTCTCAGTCTTTAAAAACCTGGAATGCTGATACTGGGATGTGGTGGGGAATCCTCAGATTAGAAGATGGATTGGACACCTACAGCGAATGTAGAAAGGGCTGATGTCTAGGATTTGCCTTGGAGTAAGACCTCCTCTTGGTTTTATGAACTGTATTCTCCTTTCTCTTTTCCTCACTGTTTTATAGACCCATGGTTGTTGCTTTCTAGCACTGTATTGTTTTTTTTTGATTATTGCTCCTTTACAAAGGATGGAACAAATGTATACTCTAATGAAATTAGTCTATTTAATTCAATTCATAAAACATTGATAGAATACATATAGAAAGTGAGTTATTAGTTATGCTGATATGTCCTAATTCCCAAACATAAAAAGAATTTTCTGGCTTCCATTCTCTTTCTGATTACAAAGAATCTAAAGTTGGTTTACTAAACCACACCTCAGATCTGCCAACTGACTACTAGTTGCTGGGCATTTTGCTAAACATTTTACCTGCCTGGTTCATTTAGTTTTCAGAACTTCATGAGGTGTTTGTTATTAGTATTCTCATTTTACAGATCAGAAAATTGGATGCGACATAACAAAGAACCCAAGTCACTCCAGCAGACATCAGCACACCTATCTTGAGAGTCTTAGTCCTTTCAGTTTTAATAACTAATTTATACTGTGCCTAAATTAATTATGATCAAGTGTGAGTAATCACAGGATATAGTTGATGTGCACTAAAGATGTATATTACTGACAGCCACACATAGATAGTCCTGATGCTATGATTTGTTTATTGCATATTAGAAATATGTGTAAAGATGAAGTGAGGGGCTCTGCTGTAGACGTAGAACTGACAGTCAAAACCAAGATCTTATGGGGAATTTCTCTATCCTCAAGTTCAGGAGTCTTTATGACATGAAGTTATCGGGTGATTAAACAAATGAGACTAAAGGGTTTGACAAAAAGCAATTCTGTTTTTATGCCTCTGAAGAAAGTGTCTCTGTAAGTACTCATGACATACTGAACTGCTATGGGAATCTGAATCTGAACTAAGACAGTCATTTGAAGCCTGGATTTCTCAACTTCATCATGTTGGCATTGGGCTAGATCATTCTTTACTACAGGGACTGTTCTGAGCATTGTGGGATATTTAGCAGAACACAAGTCTAACTACTAGAAGCCACTAGCATGATTAAATAAATTAATATTAGTGAGAAGAATAAAAAACACTCCTTAAATTTGGTGATATATCTTCTGAGTCACCCCCATTTGAGAATCACTGCTCCATGTCTTCTAAAATGACTCAGGACATTAGAGGGATCAGCTGTAGGATTCACTGTCCCTATAAGACCTCTTACTTGAAACAGATCTATAAAGAATCCAGAATTCAGTAAGAACCGCTCCTCACCCTTTAGGCAACTATATCATACTATAAGAAATATCATACTTGCAAAATAAAAGTGTCAATGGCTATGAAAGAATCTTCAAGGGCTGTGTAGTCCCAGTGGCAGATAACTAGCCCAGTTATTTGTTTTGTTTTGTTTTGTTTTGTTTTAGAAACCCCATATTTAGGAACTAAGGATAGAAAAAAATCCAACTGAAAAGACAGAAAATATCTATCAGAAATGTTAGCAGTAGACACATTAGCTATCTTGGTCCAGGAAGGGATTTTCAGGACATGACTTCCTAAGAAGAGAAAGAAGACAGAACAGCATGGACTGGGGCAGAGGTAGACATCACAGACTGGAGCTAGAGCACTTTCAGTTCACTGTGGGGAGCAAGGGGTGAGGATAGCTGGGTAAGTGGAGGCAGGGGACAAAAGACACTTTGGGGGGTTGTTTTTGGAAGGGGTGTAAGTTAGAAGCTGAGAGGAATCAAGTAGAAAAAGAAAATTTAGGCTGAGATGTTGCAAAATAATTCCAAAACTATACAGGCCTGGTAACAATGCAACAAAGGTCTAAGAAGCTATGTGACTAAATAAAGCACTCTTACTACTTTGAAGACTTGCACCACACAAAGCAAAACAGGAGGTAACTGGCTTGAATTAGTTGGAGGTTTTTCAATGCCCTGAAAGTAAAGCAGGCACAAGATGGATCTTCCTGTCCTGGTGGCGCTTGTTGAGAAAAACAAGAAACAAGAGGCCTTTCATTTAAGGCCTTTTCCAGCTGGATAGCTCTTTAAATGACTGACCTTCCTTAGGCCTTTAGGCATAAAAGTTTAATAGTAGACACTCTGGGACAATACAAAACACTCTGATTTGTAGTGATAGTTTATTCTCATGGTGTAAATGATTTCACACAGCCAATTTCAAGTTACCATCAAGAAACCCTTGAGCAGGGATGGGAGAGAAGTTCATTCAATTTGCTCCTGCTTGCAGGAGTGAGCTGACTTCAGCATAACAGTGTGATCTCAGTCTTCTCTGAGCCATTTTTTGTGGAATGTCCCTTTCTCCCCACATACACCTTGATCAAGCATTTGGACAAAATTAAAGCCTTCAACTAGTATGGACTTTTCAATGGCCTGCTTGCCTCAGGGTTATTTTTTTCTTTATGGTCTTCCATTCCTCATCCCCTAGAATGTTCAAGAATGAACCAGTCCAATAGCAGAAAGCCAGCTGGAGACTTGTAGGACAGATACTTGTAGGATAGGTATGTTCCACCAAAGATGTCTAGAACCAAAAAATAATTGGGAAAAAGTGGCCTCAATGCATGACTTATGCATGTAGAATTAAAATTGAAGAGTTTTTGCTGAATTATTTGCAGTAGTCTTTGGTTTTGTGCATTTCAATGAGAAGCCACAATAGATTTCTACGTGATCAGGGCACTTAGAGTCTCAGTGTGTGCAGGCAGAGAGCCTTCCAGCCCAGTTAGAAACCTGAAGTCCTGGTGAGGGCCATAGAGGAAATAGTTCTTATCTTCTTAAAACAAAGCAGGTGAGGGGGAAAGACATGAGGTATAGCTGCATGCATTGTATCTAGAAGTTTTCATGCTTAATTTGACAGAAGTTACATTGCACAAGTAAAGCATTATAAGAAATTCCCAACTTCAGGAGATCAGTCTTGGATAACACCTTCACGTGCCCTTGACTTCTTTTGTTTCTGGATCATTAGAGAGAGATGCTGGGAGCAAACCTTCTGCATATACTGGTATTATCAATTAAAAGTTGAATTGTCCACACACACATATTATCTGCTTACTTCTAGAAATTTGGGGGAGTGAATTTTAAAAATAGCATGTCATCATGATATTAAAATATATTTAAAAATTAACAGTGAATGACAAAAGGGGGATAAAAATCTTACAATCTGATAGCCTCCTATGTGGTATTGTGGGTTTTTTTTTTGCTGGTCTTTTTTTTATTTTGTACAATTTTATCCTCAAAGTGTTTAGAACAATGAAGTATGATGCTACTGTCTTTATGAAATACAGTATCATTAGTGGGTAGATGCTAATGAGAGAAATTAATTGTTAGTATACTCCACTTCCTATCTCTTCTGTCCCCAACTCTGTCAATTAAACCTTGGAATACAAGTTAGTGCAAGAAGTTGGAATTCTTAAATCTTTCTTTTGAGCTTGGGAAGAAGTTGTGTGGGTTGGCAAGCTCTCTGGGAAATCAGAGCAGACCTCTTTGTTTGTTTAATAACTGGATGATGTGGAGTTACCTCATTAGGCCCATACAGGTTTAATGATGCTTCCTGAGAGTGCAGTGTTAGGTCCCTGCAGAGGGTAAAGAAAAACAAAGTGATTTTCCTTGAAGATTTCTAAGGCATTTGTAGCTTCTTCCCCATAATATCCCTATTTGGTTTTGATTTTCTTTTAATAGCAGAGGTATTTTTCTAAATATTTGCGACTTTCGTCTATTATCATTCTTCTTACAAAACTCTCAGTGAACTTTTCTTGCTAGAGAGCCTATTACCAGTTCTCTCTGGGTTCACCTTCACGGAGAGTGGGGAAGGGGTCATGGGACTTTCACATTTGTATCCTTTTAGCACCTATTGCAGGGCTTAATAATGGTGATGATCTCTGGCATTTTTTAGGAGTTATCCAAGAGGATCCATTATCTATGTAGTGTCATTTATTAAGATAAAATCCAACACAGGAACTTCTTCACACCCATGTCCCATAAAATTATTTTAAATTGCCTTTGCAGTAATGGTTTAGTAGAACAAAACTGGAATTATCTTCCATGTGTCATGTGTGCAAGCTTGGTTCTCTCCTCAACTGCTGATGCTTGATCATAGGTCAAGTTTTGTTGTTGGACATAACATTTCTACTACAATGATAATCCATTTGGCCTAATCCAGAAGGACAGAGACTTCCAAGAACTATAGCATTCCACATTTCAAACAAAAAATGAGGTTACAGAAATGGTCCTTTGGGAACACCCACCTCTTAATTTAAGGTACAAGTGACATTCCTAGGATTACTCCTCCAATGTCCTGGGCTAGCAGCAAGCAAGTGTGCACTTTAGTACAACAACTGAAGTGGGGGAAATGGAACTGGATTGTGAAAGATGTCTTCATGATCTATGGGGCCTATTTGCTCAGGCAATAAATCTCATAACTTCTTCCTTGAATTGAGGTAGAGATATTAACCAGCTATTCCCACGATCCATGCAGGCATACAGGTTTCAAAAATTATTTCTCTAATTTTTTAAAAGATGCTTATTGTCTTATTCCTGGAGGACAAACCTAGGGAACCTTTAATGCAAGTTTTAAGTGTCAGGTAAGGGTTGGAATGGCATGAATGTTGAGGGGTTCTGATAACGATGTTAATATCCCACCTCAGCTGAGCCTTGGAATGAGTTTCCTGATGTTCACAGTTGGTCAAGAGTAAAGATGGAAGCCTGGGGGTGCAGTTCAGTGGTGGAGCGCTTTCCCAGCACATGCATGGCCCTGTGTTTAAACCCCAGTACTGCATTTTAAAAAAAGAAAGAAAGAGAAAGATGGATTTTGAATCCAGTTCTTTTGCTATCAGATCTTCTAGCTCAAAACCACTGTTTTTTCTCTGTAGCATTGTTATGCCCTACATATAGAAAGTGTTTTGGTTATTGTTATTTGTTTTTAAGTGGATTAAATGGAACTAATGGCAAAGGAAGAGACCTGATTGCCTAAGAAAGATAATTTTCTCCTGTTTAGATTCTCTACCTTTCATTCTGCCTCTGAGTTCATTTGATAAAAAACTTAATTTGGGCTTATTTTACCAGATAAGTTGAGTTAATATTTATTATAGGGAAGTAGGATTAGTGGAGATAGGTGGGAAACAAATTATGCATTCTCTGAGCAACTGAAGGTTGTTAAGAAAACCTGCCTTGGCTGAAGTTTGCAGGGGAGCCTCACACAGTGAGGCCTGGAGGCGATTTCCAAGTGTTCTGGCTTCTGCCTATTGAAGTCACATGGAAAGTGGTAAACTGGGACAATTAAGCTGTTAATTCAGATGAAAGGGAACTTTGTAAAAAAAAAAAAGTGTGACATATCTCTATGTAAATATGGAGAGAGCAGTTCCTGAGGCTGGCAGATTGTGTGCAGGGCAGAGGGGGGGAGTACAGGGTTGAGTGTTTGGTTGAGTTAGTGTATAAGAGGAACCATAACCAACTCAACTAGCAAAGGAGATCCTGGGCACGGCCAAGCATTCCAAAAAGAGGACACAACTGTATGTAAGTCACATAGTATTTAGAATAATGCAAGTGCTGGAAATTTTGATCTAGGGAAGAAAAAAATCTCTCGTAGAATTACTGTGGAAGTTAATATAGGGTAACAATAATATTTAATACATCATCCTTTATCCTCACCTTCTATATGCCAACATTATACTAAGTCCTTTGCATGAATTAATATACTAAATGTACATTGCATATAAAACTTCATAGATATAATTCTATAAAATTTACAGATCAAGAAAAATGGAAAAGTTTGATTGTTTTGCTCAAACTCATAAACACAACAAAATCACACTAGGACCAGATGCAAATTCAAGCCTAGATGTCAACTGTTATAATGGCTATTATATATGCAAGTACTTCACAGTGTGTGGTATTCATTCCTCTTTGTGAAAGAGAAGCAGAGACATAATTGTATTCTTTTTATGGCTGAATAAAAGTGTGTGTGTGTGTGTGTGTGTGTGTGTGTGTGTGTGTGTGTATGCCACATTTATTAATTTTTTGCTGTACTAGAGATGGAACCAAGGGACATTCTACCTCTGACCAACACTCTCAAGTGTATTTTTTTAATTTTTTATTTATTTTATTTTTGAAAAAGGGTCTTACTGATTTGGGAAGGGCCTCCATAAGTAGCAGTGGCTTTTCACAAACACAGTTCTCCAGGTTCAGCCTCCCGAATGCTGGGGTTACAAGTGTGCCATCCCTCCTGGAAAATACCATAATTTTTATATATAATTGTTATGCTAAATAAGCCAGACTCAGAAAGTCAATAACTATATGTTTTCTCTTATATGGGGAAGCAAGAAAGGCAAAAGGAAAGAAGGTGGAAAAACTTATGAAAACAGAAATCAATCCAGTAGAGGAAGGGAATCAGATAACAAGAGGAGTAGAGGTAATGGGGAGGTATTGGAGAATAAAATTGACTGAATTATCTTATGTGCATGTAAAATTTATATCAATGAATCCCATTATGTGTACCCCAAACACATGAACAAATAATCTTAACATAAAATAATTTTGAAACAAAAAGAAAAAGAAACCTAAAAGTAAAAAGAAAGAAAACAATAAGAAGACTGAGAAAGAACTGTGGCTCTCTTTCTGCCATATGAACACAAGCAGGAAGTCAGCAGCCTGCAACCAAAAGAGGTCTCTTCCAGAACTCAGGTACCTGTGATAAATAAATTTACCTTGTCTATGGTGATTGGTTCTAGCTGCTGGAACTAGCTAAGACATTGAGGTATGAATTTCCCTCTATTTCAACAGCCCAATCCAATGGTCTTCAGTAAGTTTTCAGTTATGCATCCATCAGTGCAATTTAATTTTAGAATATTCCATCTCCCTGCAAAGAGCCTTCTTGTTCACATACACTCACTCCACATGCCCCTCCAGCCCCAGGCCATTACAAAAACACTATCTGTTGCTTGTGTTATTTGCCCATTATGAGAATTTTACATAATGGAATAATGAGAGAGAGAGAGAGAGAGAGAGAGAGAGAGAGAGAGAGAAAGAGAGAGAGAGAGAGAGAAAGGGAAGAGGAAGAATGGATGGTGTTTGTAATATTCTACAGGGCGATAGATTTGAAGCACTAAAAGTTGGGAGTTGTATGGATTTTCAGAATTATATAGGAGAAGAAATATACCACCCTCATCAGCTGATGGGACTGAAGAAAAGGATCTTCTTTCTCTGGGATGGAATAAACTCAGAAACAAAACAAAGGTGGATATCTTTGTCCAGGTTTTCTGGTTAGAGTGCTAGTGAAAACAGAAGCAGGAGAATAAACGTTTTATGGCTGTCAAACATTAATTCAACAAATGTTTCCTGAGTTCCTGCTATGTGCTGGGAAATGTCATAGCAGCAGGCCATAGCACTTGTGGCAGGGAAGCAAGCCAGAACATCCAGGATGCAGAAGCCTTGGTGGCAGGAAAATTTTAAGCATCACCACTAAATAGCTATTGACTCAGGGCCTGTTACTTAACCCCTCTGTGTCTCTGATTCTTCACCTAATACAGAAAATGTAGCTCAGCATTTAGAGTTACAAGGAAAAGTAGACAATGACTGGCTCACACACACACTTATATAGTAATGATAGATAATTCTGCTCATCATTAAGGATCGCGATCTTCTTAGAAGGCTAAGATTCAGTTTTGTTCACAATGTGGTAGGACACTGTGTTCCTCTGTAATTATTAAGTATGCTATAGAATCTAGATGTTTTGCCTTGCTTTCCAGAAGACAATAAATAATAAAATATTTTCATATTACATCCTATGTTTCTGAGATCTTCTCACTCCAACCCTCTTTTTTCTTTCTGTGTGGTCCTGGTTGATATGATTATTAGTTTACTTAAGCCATGGGCCACCCAGATGTTTGTTCAAATATTATTCTCCATGTATCTATGAGAGGGTTTCTAAATGGGATCAACATGTGAATCAGTGGACTGTGTAAAGTAGATAGTCCTCCATCATGTGGCTGCACCAACTTGTCCAATCAGTTGAAAGCCTGAATAAAGGAAATACTTGATCTTTCTTAGGGTAAGACAACTTGTCTTGTCTGTTTGCCATAAGCTGTGACTTGGGCCACTTTTTTTCTGATGGATTTGAGTGGAAGCATTGGCTTTTACTGTGTTTCAAGGCTGCCAAATATTAGGATGGAAACTTAGACTTTTTCTCATGGGTTTCCACATTGCCAACTATAGATCTTGAGATAATAAGCTTTCATTATTGAGTGAACCAATTCTTTATCTTACACATATATACCCTACTGGTTCTACTTTTCTAGATAATTCTTAGTAGGACAGTTGAGGTTACTGAAATACAGAGATAGAATCATCCTGTTGTGCCAGAACTCAGGCAAGAAGAGAGGATAATGTCTCACTTTCTTGATTACCATTTTGAGGCCCTTTCTGTATAATTCTTCACTTCAGACTGCCTCCCAATTACCATGCAATTTTATAATTGAAGAGAATGAGAAAAAACATCAGAGATCTTTTTTATAAAATAAAGGGACACAATTTAACAGCTATGATTCCATCTGGATGGGGAATGAAAGATAGGTCTTGTTGATAGTCAAGATAAGGGGAGTGGGTCACAATTTATTCAACACATTCTATGTACCCAGCACACTCACATATAGTATCCTCATAAAACTCTACTCCTGTCTCTACTTTGAGAGGAGGACATTGAGGCTCAAAAAGAAGCAAAACGATCACAGAGATGATAAGAATGGAACTATAACTGCTTGAATCCAGAACACATATTTTTTTCTATGATAACAGACTCTAGAACTAAAGTTGAGCCATCTAAAGCAACTGTAGAGCACCTTTCTTGTAGCTCCTGGTAGGAGAGAGATGGAGCCCCTTCTTGTTCCTTTCAACTCCAGGATGTGTGAGGTAACTGGGCTCCCTTTAGGATGCTGATTCTGGCCACCATCTCCCCATCAGCTTGCTTCTCTTTATCATCATCCCCATATGTCTGCATTGTGCCCTCACTTCTGGGAGGATGCCAGGGTCTGGCCTGCTATGCTGGTTTTACAGCCAAGCACACCTGCTTCCTACAGCCTGCCAATCCCTTTAGCTTCTGGCTGCTGGCTGGATGATTATCTTCCTTAGACCTGTACCTGCATTTGTTTTTCTGGGGAGAAATGGTATCCCCCAACAATTTCTTCCTTCCTTCCTTTCTTCCTTCCTTCCTTCATTCCTCCTCTTTCTTTCTTTCTTTCTTTCTTTCTTTCTTTCTTTCTTTCTTTCTTTCTTTCTTTCTTTCTTCTTTCATTTCTCTTTTATTGAAGAACTCCCCCCCCCTTCCTTTTCCCCTCCCTCTTTTCTTACTCTCTTACTTTTAGTTTGGACTTTGTTCTCATTTTACAAAGATCAACAAAACCAAAAGCATCCTGTTTTAAATACATTTTGCTGAAACTTGTAGATAAGGCACTTTTTATTCAGAAGTCCTGTGTCTTTGACATTCCCTTTTTTTACCCTAAATTTGGAACGTGTTTCCTTCTGCTTCTATTTCTCTTTGCAAAATTTTCACCAAGTCCTTAATAAGTGTGTGTGTTCTGACTGATGCTCTGCTGTTTGTCATGCAAATAGGATTTCACTTGAACATGATTTTAATTTGATGAATGTTCTGGTTGTTTGTTATGCAAGAGAGCATAGCAGAGCAAGATCTCTCTGCCACAGCACGCTTTTTTAAAGCCAATTCTTGAAACTTTTCACATTATAGTTACTCCAGTCATTTGGTTTTGTTAGAGCCCAGGATTTAGGAAAATTAAAATTAAGGCCATTTTGATTATATTCACTGAATGCATTTTCTGCAACATTTTAACATATCCACAGGCATGCATTTTTAAATGGTAAAATTAGCAATTACTTGGATATTTTGCTCTTGGAAACATTGTATGTTCATAAATCTACATTTACATCCAATATACGTAAATATGTTATATCTATAGGAAAGATGGGCTAGTCTCTGGTGTTGGGGTTCAGATGCTGAGAGAAGCATTGATAGCAAAAGTCTGGGATTATTTGTCAGGTCATTGTTTGCCTGGGTAGAAAGGTGATAATGCAGAGTCCATGAGGGGATATAATGTAAAGGTCAGATATTTATAGAAGTAGAAATATGCAAAAGAGGTCTGGACACATCTTCAGGGGAGCTGGAGAGGAGGGCCTTATTATTTCATGATGATTCATACTGAAAAAAAGGTCACTTAAAATTCGCACACTCAAAAGCAAAGTGTGGAGAGTGAAATAAAAGTTTGAGAAAATGCAAGATAAATTAAGAATTCTGTAAATAAGTTCATCTTATTTTCTACTTAAAATAAGTTACAAATGCAACCATGATCTCATTACCAGAAAAATATTAGAATTTTAATAATTACTAGAATAATTATTAGAATTATTTGACTAGATCAAATAGATTTTGTTTATTCAGAATAGGGTGAATAGTTTATATAATATGCATATGAAATGAAGATAAAAGTTCGTTTTCATCCCAAGTGACTTTCATACCATGACCTTGAAGAAGTACTGTTTAAAAATTAGTGTTTTCATTTTTTTCAAGGTACTTTTTTAATCTTTGGGTAGTCAAATCATTCTCCCTTGAAATATTTTATGGTTATCTCTGTAGTTTGCCTCTTGTTCAATTGTTAACTGGCATACTTTTACCACTTTCATATCCATCAGTGGTTTTATATTTTGGAATAGGGCCCTTTCCCTCCACAAATGCTCTCATTAATTTAATAAAATCATTTGTAAAATTTTCAGCTCCTTTACAATTACTTTATTTTGCATTTCTTAAATCGAGCATCTCAAGGCAAGAGGTATAACACCTGACAATCACTAAACATTTAATCAATAAGACCTTGGTACAGTCAGGATGAAAGCTTATATAGTAAGGAGATGTATATTATTAGTGACTCATATTACATATGACTTTTATTAATATACTGTTTTACTATTATTTTGAATTTTGATTTTTCAGAAATGGTGTAATTATGAAGCAAGAATAGGAATAATTTTATGAAACATGATATTTTTGGCTAAGAATTCTGACTTACACTGTTGTTGATTGGAAACAAGAGAAATGGGGATATTCTAGATTCAAATATGCAGAGAATGGACCACAAAGCAGAAATTTAGGGTAAATGACTTATTCTATAGGACCTGGATGAAACTCCTCATACTTTTTGAAACTAGTTCCTGCGGAGGACTGATGTAGAGATAATTAGAACTTGAATTATAGTGATGTTCAGGTTTAGCATCCTCATCAGAAAATCTGCTCATGTCACCCATTCCTCATGTGCCACATGACACTTAATTATTTTTCTTTTATGTGCACCGTACACAGCATATTTTGCTGCTATTATTTCCAATAAGAAAGAGATACCTACTGCTCTACTGCTTCATATGGCTGGGGTAAGGATAAAGTTATATACTTAATAATGTATTATATGACAAAGAAGCTAATTTGCATTATTATAATTCAGGAACAGGGCAAAGTTTGGGAGGAGTTCATAACAAATAAACCAGAAAAACCATTGCTCTTAGCAAGGCTCTACCTTAATACTAACAGAGATCAGGTGATTTCTTCAAGTGGTGATGGGAAAAATAGGTTGACAGTGGCACCCACTGATCATAGAATCACTATACTACTCAAATCGTGGGGTTGTAGTCGATGTCCTCGCACCTGGATTCAAATGGAGAGGATGCTCCCTGGAAATTTTCACAGATTCCTAGGATCTGAAAAGGTGAGGTCACTTACTCTTTGGTTCTCATGACCTAACACATATTGTTTTCCAGTATAATTCTTAACTCATTATCTGTGCTTTTTTGTTGACACCCAAGAAAGCAATGATCAAAGAAACAATGGCCAATGGAAAATAAACCTCATCACTGGTAATCAGCCTGGAATGCTATGATCTGTGTTTGGAGTAGATAATTTCAGTGTAATGCCTTCTCCCAGGCAGAAACATGACCAGACATATCTATAACAGTTCTATTTCTCTCCTTCAAAAGGAAGAGGAGTCACTGAACTGGTTGAAATTCCAAAGATGAGCATAGGTGATAAAGGCTGTAGAAGGACCTGACAAATTAATATGAAATGGCTTTCTATGGAGTAGATTTGCACAAGTAATTCCTGTGCTCTGTGGATGCCCACAAAATGAAGCTTTCACTCTTCTGGTTGAGGTTTCGGGGGTTGATATAAGCTAAGTGGTTCTGTTAGTAGCTTCTTTAATATGTATTATAATGTTCTTTCTTTCTTCTTCACCGAGCTGATGGGAATATATAGACTATCAACTCATATAGAAAATATAAGACTATAGATATTCTAAGTCAGGAAGGAAAGATATCTTCACCAATTTCAATACATTATAGGACTATGATGCTTTGAACGAATGCCTTGTTTTAGTGTCAATATTAGTTCATTTATGTATATTAGATAATTATGAAATAACTACATAACAGATGAGCCCTGCCTTTGCTGTGATCCAGTTGTACCAGAAGCTGTACAAAAAAATCTTATATATATGATTTTAATTACTCTTCTAAATCTTAAATTGGGCTCAAGTTTTTCAAGAAATCTGACATTTAGAAACAAAAACCTGAATTTGAGGACAGTTATGTGCGTGAGTACAAACTGCTATTGTCAGTAGTGATGTTTGCTCACTATAATCCCTGAAAATGGTCAGATGGTTAAAGCATTGTCATACACCACCACATCTCATGAATCTTTTTGCCAAAGGTGTGAAAACAATAGGTGATAGCAAGCACTGTGTGTGTGTTACTGGGGATTGAACCCAGGGACATTCTACTTCCAAGCTACAACCCCAGTCCTCTTTGTTTATTGATTTATTTTTGTGCAACTGAGGATTGAACCCAGGAACATTCTACCTCCAAGATATATCCCCATCCATTTTTAAAAAAAATATTGAACTAGCATTTTGCTAGGTTGCTGAAAGTCTCGCTATGTTGCCGATGCTTCAAAGCTGTCCTCAAACCAGCAATCCTTCTGTTTCAACCTCCCAGGTGCTTGGATTACAGGCATGTGCCACCATGCCTGGCTGGTAACTAGCACTTCTTTAGCTTCTGTCATTACGAGGCCTTGGTTTAGATACAGTGAGGGTGAAAAGATAAAACAAAGCAGATTCTACTTGCAAGAGGGTTATTATTTATACAAAAACACTGCATTACTTTTTGCATATGGTTTATATTGCAAAACAGCATCAGCTCAGCCACTTTATGAGGTAGGAAGGAGCAGGAATTATGAACCTATTTGGGAGTCCCAGTTTCTTTCTGTGTAAAATGATTTGCCATTTGATAAGGCAACTGATACAGGATTGCCAAGTGCTAAGTAGTAAGCAGACCTTATTTTTTGGTAATGCGAACTCATGTATACATATATACCTCATATTACTATCATAAAGCTAAAATTGTAATGAGAGCAGAGTTGCAGGATTGTGGGGGTTGGAGGAAAGTTAGGGAAGGAACAATATGAAATTGTACTGCAGAAGTATTTTTAGTATTCTGCTTTTACACAGAGGAAATGAAGACATAGAGATGTAAGCCATTTTTCTCAACATTCCATAGCTAGTAAGTGACACAGACAGGAATGAGATTCAGACCCTTTTAACTCTCAAACCTGGGTTATCCTCCTATATCAAATGGCTAGCCCCAGAGAAAGACATTCATCAGAAGAGGAGATTATTTCTGGGGCTGAGGGAGTACTGCAGTGTCAGCTCTTAGGAATAAAGACTAGATTTCTCTTTTCTTCCTAAACGCATGGCATTGTGAGGATTGATGGGGGGCAGAGTGAAAATCAAGGGATTAGCTTGATACGATTATGAAAGCTTTGGTCTTTTGCTCTGGGGTTTTGCTAATATCATTGATAATTAGATTGGACTCTGGCTAGAATAGGAAATAAAGATGACTGTCCTAGAAGAGCCATCTTCTATTCTGTTGCTAAATATACATGTTAACAAAGAAAAGCCACTTCTTTTCATGTGGGGAGACAGTGCTTGCCATGCAAAAGCTGCAACACAAATTAAAGGGAAGTTTTATTCATAGGTGAAAATGGAGTGCTTATAAAAGGGAAGCATGGAAATTGTGGTATCTCTAGTTCTGTTTTCTAGATATTTCTGAACCTTTTTTTGGAGGGGGAGGCAGAGGGTTGAATAGATTGCCAGTGCCTCTGAAGGTAGGTGTGGCTATATGAATATTTCTGGTCAAGAGATTGTTAGTTGACAAGGGATTAGCATTTATTTACTAATGTGAGACTTTCCAGTTGTCATTCAACTAGTATGTTGATAGGCAGTGTTTGAGAAGGTAGCTGCTTTATTAGCCCAAGTTTCTCAGTGGATCAGTGAGAAAAGCCTCTACCCCTTCCAGGGCTGACTTATATTGAACAAGGGACATGAGTAATATACATGTATTTAGAAAACATTGAGATTCTGGAATCTCTGACTCTTATAACCCATCTTAGTCTCCTGACTGATACAAGAGTGGTAATGACACACACACACTCAATACAAGTGTTGGTATTCTTTTCCTTAATCCCTTTTAATATCAGTCTTTCTAGTGCATTCACTTCAAGAATGCTTTTTGAACTCTAAAGTAGCAATACTCACAGCTAAAGAGTAGCTTCTCTTTTCTTTTCTTAATTCTATACACTGGATCTAAAGTGTTCCCAAAAGGCCCATGTATGAAAAGCTCTGTCCTCAGTTTGGTGTTACTGTTACTGGGAGGTGATGGGACCCTTAAGAGATGGGACCTAGTAGGAGGTCTTAGGTCTTTGGGAACACACCCTTGAGAAGGATTGAAGAACCTGATTCTCTTCTTTTTTTTCTCTCCTTTTCATTGGCTAGAATTGAAAAGAGTTTTTATTTTTATTTTTATTTCTTTGCTATAGTCTACTTCTATGATATGTTCCCTCACTATGGGCCCCAAAGTAAGCAGGGTCACATATGATGGAATGAAACCTCCCAAACCTATGAGGCAAATAGACTTTTTTAAAAGTTGATTAGCTTAGGTACTTCTAATAGTAACTCCTAGAGTTTGTATCTTGAATACTCTCCCAAAGGTTATGTGGTATAGGGTTTGGACCATGAAGAATTTAATCCCAAGAATGAATTAATCCATTTATGGATTCATAAATTAATGAGATGTGTTGGGGTGGTGGAAATTTTAGAATTTAGAGCCTATTTGGAAGAAGTAATTAAGGGTATGCCCTCAAATGGTATAGTCTGTCTCTCACTTTCTGCTTTTGGGCCACCATGAGGTGCTCAGCTCTGGTCCACCACACCCTTCCTGCCATGCTTCACTACAGATCCCCAGAACACAGAGCCAGTGACCAGGCACTAAAACCATGAGCCAAATTAAAATTTTCCTCCTTTTAAGTGGTTTAGCTCAAATATTTTATCACAGTAAGGGAAATTTGACTAACAAAATGACACAAATTTCATTAACACACTCAAACATTATTTATTATTGACATTTTAACTCAGTCAATTAAGCCAGATGAGTCACAGACACTTCTTGAAGTTTCTTTTGTCTTTTCTTTCTTTCTTTTTTGTGTGTGGTGTGGTTATTGAACTCAGGGGCATTCTATGTTTAAAGTACACCCCTACCCCTATTTTTTTCTTGTTTTTTCTTTATTTTAAAACGGTCTTATTAAGTTGAGGAGGGCCTGATTAAGTAGCTGAGACTGGGCAGGAACCTGAAGTCCTCCTGTCTCAATCTCCCAATACTGGGATTACAAGTGTGTGCCACCAAGCCCGGCTTCTTTATGCATTAATCATGAAGGTGACCCACAAATGTTCTTTCTACTTGTTTTCACTGATGTTGGTTTATTGTCACAACACAATAGCATAGCACAATTGGAAGTATCAGATACACTGTAGAATATATGCATCTGTCTGGGTAGTTTTATTGCATATACTTATATGTCTGTACATGTTTATACAACTTTATATTAACTAATAAGTGGGTAGTATGTATTTTATTCTATATGTGGGATATCTCATTTCCATTTAAGGTGACAATGAGGCATCGTGTGTGTATGACCTACTTGTTTTTATTTTTTTTTCAGAGCTGATATCTAATTCAGATAGATTGTCCTGACAAGTGAATAAAATGCTGCTACCCTGAATAAATAAACCAAGAACACTACAGACCATACAAGACTGTGTCTGCATTAACAGAATTTCTACTTTCATTGATAATCTCTACCCTAAAGAACTGAAGAAACTAATTGATTGTACTCTGATTTTTTTAAACCAGAAAAAATTTTCATAATGTGTAGAAATCATTAACTGTATCTTATTTCCCATTTCACATCATCAGACATAGGCTTTGTCTGTGTTGTCTAAAGGGTTACTGTTAGAAGAGTCATGCTCTAGTATACACTGATTACATTATGCCATCCTGTTCACCTTAATCCGCTGACTACTGTTCCAAATGGAAATTCTCTAACAAAGGCATGCTACTTGGCTATAATGGAATGTATCTTGATGAGAAAATGAAGGATCAGGACCATCAGGAGATAGAGTGCCATGGAGCTTATCCAATCTAACCATACATGAGAAAGTGCATGAATTTTCTTACATACTGCTCAGTCTGAAAGTTGGGAACATAGACTCTTCTATCAACAGGACCCCAATAACCTAAAGTAGCAGCACATTTCCTTTTTAGTAAGATCTGGTAATATGCAACTTATTTTCACATTAAGGCCTAATATCCCTTCTTATAGCTTTTTCTTGCTTGATCCATCAAATAAACTTATGTATGATCAGTTTAACTTTCTATTTTAAATTTTCTGATATGTGTTATTTCTCATAACAAGAGATAGAAAACAAACTTTTTAAAGAGACATTAAAATAATACTTTCATATTTACACACATCTCTTGGAGTATTTCCCTCAAGTATCTTGTTCCTTTCATTCTCCACACACATGCTAGTGAAATTGAACTGTTACATTCATATTCAAACATAATATTACTCAGTTTGTTTTCTTTAACAGGCCTCCTCTCTTTTCTTTTACCAAATCCTTTGTCACTGTATCACTACTCTCTATGTCCTCATTTTCATGAAAGTACCATTTCTTTTTTATTTTCTCTCTAGCTTTAGTACATGACTGAAAACTCAGATTGTCTGAGTCTGGCTGATCTCACTTACTACAATGTCCTCCAGTTTCATCCATTTTACTAAAAAGTACATAATTTTGTTCTTCCTTATGGCCAAGTAAAATCCCATTGTATGCTAATCCTTTTTATTTTTTAATTCTCTAATGAAGTAAAACTTTAATAAATCATCCAACTGAAGCAGAATTCCTAAGTTCTTTGCTAAGGTTGTTTGTCCAGCACCAATTATTTGCAGACAGTTTAAGACAGAAAATTTTTTGGTAAGTACATTCACATGTATATAAATATCTAGGCATATACAGACATGTTCTGATCTTTTCTGACTTGACTTTATAATTTGATATGTAATAACCCTTTCTAAGTTTGTGTTTGATTTAAATTTTTTATTTTATTGTATCTAGTACTATAAACTCTTTAATCTAACCTTTTATTTAATGACTTTTTTCTATTTAATTACATTTTTATCTACATGAAATCAAAGTCTTTTTTCATATAATATGTACCCAGAAACACTTTTGATAGTACATGTATATACAAGTATAAATAATGTATAATAATTTCTTTTATAACTTGAATACTTCCCTAATCCTTATATATTCTGCCAACATCACTTGTAAGTAATTGGTTATAAAGATATTAGCTACTAATGTGAAACATTTAGAAGACTGGAGACATTTCCCCTTTTTTTCTGGCCACTGTGGGCATCTTGAGATCAAAGTAGCCTTTGAAGCCACCCTAATGCGCTATTTGACTCATGTTGGAATGCAGTCTTTGAAAATGCATTTTCTCCCTCATTCACAGAATTGTAGTACCCAGTTCATAAAACTGTTTTATTTTAATCAAGTGGCTGGAAGATATTAAGGTTTTAATTAATATTCATTTTTATCCTAGATAAAATAGTTATCTCAATCCTTTTTCTTAATCTCCTCTTATATTTTTCTTATCATCATCTTTATATCACTGACTCCTTTATATTCTTCAGGTTCTTAGGTACACACACACACACACACACACACACACACACACACACACACTGAAGAGAAAGAGAGAGAGAGAATAAAAATACTCCTCTTAAAAGGCATTCCCAATCACCTTATCAAAGTATTCCTCAACCTTGGAAACTTTCTAGCCTATTCCTCTGTTTTATTATATTCAGAGTATATTTTTCTCTCCTAATATTTATTTATTTTTCCACCATTGATAACTAGATATTTGGCTATATGTAGGCAGCTATATTCATTGTCCCAGCACTTAGAAAAGTATCTTGTCTCAAAAAGATTTTAGTAAATATGTGTTGAGTAAAAAATACTGTCATGAAATTTCACTCATTTCAATCCAATTGTTCATGCTTTCTCTTAATTAACAGCATTGTACAATTATATGCTTTTATTCTCCAGATTATCTCAGAAATGTATAGCAGTAGCATTATTAAGGAAAGAGTGATTGTGCCTGCTATGTCTTGTGATATTTCTGACTGGGTATTTGAAAATGACCAGAGTTTTAACTAAGACATTCTAGGCAGAAAACACTATCAGGAAACCTGGACTCATTAAAGACATTTTTTTTTTTGATGGTGGTACTGGGGTTCTTGGAAACCCTTCTATCTCTGGGCTACACTCCTAGACACCTAATTTTTATATTTTTATTTGGAAACAGGGTCTCTTAAGCCAGCGCGACTGGCTTCAAACCTGCATGATCCTCCTGTCTCCACCTCCCAAGCGCGGGGATTCCAAGCATAGCCACCGCCCAGCAAGACATGATGTATTTTTGAAACAATGAATAAACTAGATTACTTTTTATCAGAGTAAGGACTAATGAGGATGAAAGTATAGATTTTTCTCAAATTGAGACTGTTTTTCTATTCATTATAAACAATAGACTCTATATCCAATAAGAAAGGTATGTGGAAAGATTTAACAGGAAGTACTTTAAGCAGAAAGATGAGTTGACGATGAATTTTATCTTTCTTGCTGATGATTAATAATAACAGTTTCTGGAAGCACAGGAGAAGAGACCGTTGACTGCTAACAGTCTCCCATACCACGAGGGAGAGGGTAGAGGAAGAAAAGGCAGGGCTTCCTACACACTCTTTAAATATAATAAGCCACAGATTTAAAACAAATTATAGTAGTCAAGAGTATGATGAAACCATCAAACTAATATAAAATTAGTGACAAATATTTGAAAATAAGAGTCATGATTCAACTTATACTTCAACAAGAAAGAAAAACACAGCCTTTCAATGAATAGAATGAAAAATTCAAAATGAAAAGCTTTAATAATGTAACTTCAGACTCATCATACTGTTAAGTTGGTTCATGTTAACACCTTACAAATTTTATTTCTTTAGCTCATATATTTCTTATTCTGTACTTATTTTCATATTTTAGCCATGCTATACACAGATTTTTTGTCAACCTTGTATTTCTTAGTAATGGTGCTCAAATAATTGTCTATTTAAGCAAAATTATAGGTGTTTTCCATATTCTCAATGGACTATACTGACTTTTTTTTTTTTTTTACAATTTCTCCATTTATTTGTTGAGAAAATTCTGGGAGAAAGTGGGTCGAAGATTCTAGTTTCTAAAGGGTAATACTTTGTCAGGACCATGGACAGCACCATCGTGGCTGTGACATTTCCTTCTCTTAGATAAATCCCTTTCCCTTGTTCCATTCTTTCATTTTGTTCATCCTCTATTTTCTCCCAGAAGTTCTAAGTATATGCTTATTTCAGCTTGCCTCAATGAATCCACAAAATACAGTTTAATGTCATATCAACATAACTAATTTTTTTTTCATTTTACTGTTTTCTATCACTTTAAGAGTTGGTTTGGATCATGACTGCCTAAATAAAAAATCTTGTACAACTCTTGGCAGAAAATTGGACATGATCACTGATAACAGTTACTTAATTCATGAGATAGAGATCATCAAGTTCTTCACTTATGCTAAGGTTTTAGGACATATCCTTAGGAGAAAAAGAGAATAAGAGAGAAAGAGACAGAATTTCCACTAAAAGTAACATGAAGAACATTTATAAGAAAAATGATTAATCTGTGCACAATTATCAGTAGTTAATAGGTAAGAAATAAGTGTTTATGTATATGCCACTGAATTTATTAATCTGTTCTGGGAGTTCAAAGGCAAATACCAAGTTGATGACCATAACTTTATGTTATGTAAAGTCCACAAAATAATAGTGTAAATAGAACGTTGTAGGGAGTAAATCCTTATCCCAAATAGGTAACTATTTTTAGTAATGCAAATTACAGCCACCTCAGGGATGGAAGAAATCCAATGTAAGCCACTTGTCACTAGACTACTGGCTACTTTTCTAAAAAAATCATGTTATGTATGGTCTTGAATGTTAATATCTACTCTTGTCAAGGTGATTCCTCACTACAACAATATCTGGAAGTGTCTTGGTAATTATAAACTCATATCTGTTATAGCTTGGAACAGGGTTGACACCCACATTATCTATTATTGTGTTTTCAATATGCCCTATGGGCATTTATATAGTACATACACAAAAACATATGTTGGAGAAAAAACATTATTATTCTCATAACTTTGACCATAAATAAGATTCTCAATTATTACTGAGTTCACATCCACCTTATTAGAAGGTGGATATCTCTTTATTCTTTTCATAGCTTTTAGTCATTTGACACTTTGCTTTACTGAAGATCTTATGAAAAATGATTCATGTAAGTACACCCCGAAAGCAAGCTATGTCATGAGAGTACAACACTCTTTTTATCCTCCGACCTGACATTTTCCTATTTCTGCTAAGGTCAAAGGAATGGCTCAGAGGCCAGGCATGGTGGCACATGCTTGTAATCCCCACGCTTGGGAGGTGGAGACAGGAGGATCGCGCAGGTTCAAAGCCAGTCGTGCTGGCTTAAGAGACCCTGTTTCCAAATAAAAATATAAAATACATCTGGGAGTGTAGCCCGGCAGTAGACGGGCTTCCAGGAACACAAAAAAAAAAAAAAAAAACAGGAATGGCTCAGGGCTCATACAACCTGGATTGGCATGACTATTACAATTCTGTGAGAATAACTTTGACTAGTGGAAGTTAATAAAGAATGACAAAAGCTAACATGCATCAAAGCAATTAAACATTACACACTGCCATCCAGTTTCAAGACTGAAATTAATCAATAGAGAGTCAGTGGATGGAAAGGTAATGTCATCACAAATATATGTACTCTTCTGATAATATCACAAGAGCCCCTTTAATAGCCAACAAAACTGTTTGGAGTACTATTCAGATTTTATGACCATTGAATACAGAGTTTAGATGATACTGGTAATCATAAATTCTGTGAGTATCCTGGTGTTTCTCAGATTGGGATCTTCCAAAGGCCAGACAGAAGTGGAGTTTGACTCAAGTTCATTTCCTAATGTTTTTAATGGATCTACAGATCTAGCCTGTGGTTACATCACTACATACTTAGTGTATAAGAGGAGTATATTAAGTAGTTAAAGACCTCATATTTGTCTTATGTCTTGTCCAGTGAGCATTGTTATGTTATATATTAATCTTCATTTATAATATAAACATAAAATTCAGTTGATAAGACAAGAGATTGAATAAAATTAGACTGAAAGTCTGAAAACAGGTAGTGTTAGGGAAGTGGTGTGTTGATAAATAAATGGCAATATCTCATGCTGATCTTATCAGAGAGAAATTACAATACAAAGGGTTCTTAACAGCAAGATAAGAAGATAATTCATGCCTTTGTAGCTTTAAGAAATATTTACTTACCTCATGCCCTAAATCATAGACACTGATACCATTCTTTAGAAATTTTAAAATGTGAATGTTCACAAGAAGAATTTGGAGTTGATTTTAATATATTGCTTACATCTACAATAGGAATGTTTATGAATATACTTTTTTTCAAACCCTACCTCTTCAACACTAATTTTATTTCCCATTAGCATAGCATAACTCTTCTGTTATTTACCAAATTTTCACATATAGAGATCTGTTTTGAATTTTTTCTTCTTTCTATTTTTGCTCATTTTTTATCTTCCACATGCATAAGTACTATATTCTTTTAACTGAAACCGTATAGTATATACTGATATCTAAGTCTTTTCAATCTACTCTCTCTGTTGTGATTTTTAAAAATTTTTGAATATGTGAGGCCGGGCGTAGTGGCACACGCTTGTAATCCCCGCGCTTGGGAGGCGGAGACAGGAGGACTGCGCAGGTTCGAAGCCAGCTGCACTGGCTTAAGAGACCCTGTTTCCAAAAATAAAAAAGTATAAAATAGGCCTGGGAGTGTAGCCTGAGGTACAAGGGTTTCCAGGAACCCCAGTACCACCAAAAAAAAAATTTTTAATATGTGAATCAATTTGGATTTCAGTCAGTTTGAGTTCAGTCAGGATAAGAAAATGACATAGTATGTTGAACATTAAGAGAAATAATAAAATTAACTAGTGATCATTTTCTTTTCACCCTCCTGCAGTATCCTAAGCTTCTGGTAAACACTATTTTACTTCCATAGAAATGGGACTAATATTTTATATCCCAAATATAGATGAGTTTATGTCATAGTTGTCTTTCTGTGCCTGGTTTACTTCACTTAACATAATTTATATCCAATTCCATTCATGTAATTTGAAAGTAATAGGATTTTATTATTTTTATGACAGTATAGTATTTTAATGTATATATGTGCTACATTTTCTTAATCCATCCATTAATTTATGGATATTTAACTTCTGTCCATTTCTTAACTATTGGAAACAGTGCTAAAATAAACAGGAGTACAGAAGTCACTTCAAAATACTAGTGTTATTTCTTTTAGATATATACCCAAAAGTGACTTTTGCTGAATACTTGGACAAATTACATTTTACTTATTTAAGCAAATATTTATAAAGATACTGTTTTTCATAAGGTTTGTATTAGTTTGCACTTCCAACATCATATGTAGGATACCTTTTCTCCACATCATAACAGCAATTTGTTCTCTTCAATATTTTGATAGTAGCCATTTTTACTAAGCAAGGTGATTTTTTAAAAATTTATTTTGCATTATTCCAATAATTAAGGATGTGGAATTTTTTTCATATACTTATTTTTTCATTTTTATGTCTTCTTTTGAGAAATGTTTATTTAGGTATATTTCCCATTTTAATTGGCATCATTTCTTTTTGCTGTTGAGTGATTAAAGTATCTTATGTGTTCTAGATATCAATCTTTTGTTGGAAGTTTAGTTTGCAAATATTTTCTTCCATTCTGTAAGTTGTTTTGTCACGTTGTTGTTTCTTTTGCTGAGCAAAAATCTTTTGTTTGATGAAATCTTATTTGATTATTTTTATTTTGTTTCCTATGCTGTGGAAATCTTGTCCAAAAATTTCTTGTCCATCTTGATGTTCTGAATCATTTACCACATGTTATATTCTAGTAGTTTTATAGTTTCAGGAATTGCATTTAAATATTTAATCAATTTAAGTCTTTAAGTTGATATTTACAACTTGTCAAAGACAGGGATCTAGTTTTATTTTTACTGCATGTGGATATTCAATTTTCCCAGAATAATTTATTGAAAAGATTAACCTTTCTCTAACATTCATTCTTTGAACCTTTATCAAAGAACATCTACATGCTGTAGAGAAGTAAGAAGTTCTGATATGCTTTAACATAGTAGAATAACTATGTGTAATGATAACGTGTTGTTTTACAAAACTAGAAGAATTTGAATATTTTCACTATAAAGAAATAAAAATTATTTGAGGAGATAACCTGATTTAAAAATCATACAATATTTACATGTATCAAACTTCATATGGTTCCCAATAAATATGTATAAATTTTATACTTTTATCTCAGTTAAATGAATTAAAATTTACATAAAATAATTATCAAAAGACTAAAAAGCAGGTAAAACTTAAGTTAAAATTTAAAAATTCTAATTACAATAGAAAAACACAAAGAAAACATAAAGATACGCTTAATAAACAAGACTACATACCTAGTAGATACATAAAAGTATCAGAATGATATATCAGTTTTCACTTACCGGATTAACACAATTAAAATCACAATGAAAAGTATTAGCCAGTATATGGATTCACAACATCCCTCATATATTTCCAGTGGCCTTGTAAGTTAGTAGAATCAATATGGAAAATATCTTGATGTTATTTTCTAAATTTAAATGTTGAGATACTTTTTACTGAAAAAAACTTACTTCTAGAATAATAATGCACAAGAAATACTGGTTTGTCCCAGTAGACAAATGCACAAATGCTTACTGGATTACTATTAGAAATACTGTAGTGAATGCTATGATGAAGAAACTTTTAGATGATCATCAAGATAGTAGATGAATAAACTGGTACCACAAAAGGAAAGAAAGAGAGAAAAAGAGAAAGAAAGAAAGAAAGAAAGAAAGAAAGAAAGAAAGAAAGAAAGAAAGAAAGAAACTACGGAGGAAAAGTTTCAGGAAGAACTCTAAATGAAGACGGAGAAACCATAGATGAGCATTTAAGGTGACATAACTGATGGGGATGAGGGGGAGAAGGAAATTCCCTAATGTACATGATGTACATTCACAAACATATCAAGGTCAATCACGGAGCCAAACATGAGAAAGAAGAAGGTGGGAGGGAATGGGGTGGGAATTGGGGTGCATGTATGCCTCTTCCATCAACATGTATGACTACAATGCACCAGTAAAAAATAAAATAAAATTTCTGTGGCAAAATATACTTAAATATTAAAAATAAAAGCAATAAACATATTTCTCACAAAAATCATGTGCAATATAATACCTTTTTCAAAATGTGTAAACTTAGCATATAATGTTTAAAAAACTAAATAGTGTCATATATAATGGAAGCAAAAGAATGATAAATATAGGATTCCATTTAGTGTTTACATTCTGTTATTAGAGACAGAGATTTGGGCTGATGTGAGAAATGTATAGCAAGATGTAACCTATTGTCAATGTTCTAGTTTAGTTTGTCAAACTAAACAAAATTCACATGGTTGTTTCATTTGATATAGAAAAGTGAGAGGAGTAACGTATTTCATTTACAGTGGATATAACAGAACCATTCAGATTTTGCTTAAATTTCCTTATGATTATTGGTCATAAGCCATGCTGTCTGGCTTACAACCACATTTTGCAATTGGCTGAGATTTTTCTCCATACTTGCTGTGTTCTGAGAAACATGAATCAATAGTCAATTGTTCACAGTAATCAAATTCCACCTTAAAATGTTATAAAGTACAACTTGATGTGAAATACCCTATTTTGGAGAATTGAACCTTTTCAGATTTAGTCCATTTATAACCTATTGAACTGGGAACATACAGACATTTACACACATACCTCCACTCAGAGCAACATAAGTCAACATTTTCTCAGGCAACAGATTTTGCTTCATCAACCAACAGAACAAAATGTCAGGTCTACTAAGTCCCTTGAGTACCAAGATGAGTTCTTTAAAAACTATGTGAATTTTTTTTATTAGAAAGAAAAAAATCACTCTTGTGGAAACAAAATAGAAAATTTGTTTACATAATAGACTGGAGGGGGGGGTGAGAATTCAAGAATTTCTGAGCCAAACTAAGCCTGAAACTGATGGAATGATTCTAGATCAAGTATGCTACTCAGATTAAATTGTGTGTGTGTGTGTGTGTGTGTGTGTGTGTGTGTGTGTGTGTGTGTATTATCTGAAGCCTGATAGGTCATCAAAAATCAGTTGTTTTTAGATGGGAGCTTATGAAGAAGGAGAATTATATCTGAGGTGCAAATTCACAATGAAGAATAAGGTTATGCCTTTTGGTTCCTAAATGTAATAGAATTCTTCTGTCCAATCCCCTCATTTTGCAAAGTGGGTAGATAATTGAGGACATTCTCCAAGTCAGTGTGTGCATCAGAGCTGTACTCGTTGATTCCTCCCACTTTGGCCCTTAGTCTGTCTCTCTCTACTGAGCATTGAGAACACATATGCATTCAGTTTCTTTGGTGTTATGTAAAACTTCCACAGGACCTATTTTCTTCTTGTAGAATCAGCACATCTCCCCTGTCCTTCATGTTAGGCTTACAGGAGTTCTTCTTTCTTTATCATTACTCAGCTGGTTTCCATTGCCTATTATTTTTGTTGGATTATTTTATTTTCTCTTATCTTATTTGTCTTGTTTGTTTTCTCCGCACATCTTAGTGCTATGCCACAGGTGGTTACACTCTTTCTTTGTTTCAAATACAGTTTTATTAGTGCATTGTAATTATACATCGGGATGAGCTTCAGAGTGAGACAAACACAGTGCTGGGTGTGTTTCTCTTTGTATCCACCTCTGTTCTCCTTCTCCTTTGACAGATTATTGAAGTTGGTATTGATAACTTTGTATACATACTTAGCATTATTTGAACTGTTTCCTTCATGAAGTTTCTTTTTCTTCTCCCACTTTTCTCCTCAACCCCCCTTCCACTATTCTACTGGTATCTCTCCTCAATTATCAGAAGAATCTTTTACATCTTTATTTCTCTCTGGCTTCTGCACATGAGAAAAAACACTTGACCCTTCACTTTTTGAGGCTAGTTTAGCATTTCACATAATATCTCATTTAGCATAATATTTTCTAGTTCAATCTATGTTCCTGTAAGTGACAAAATTTTGTTCTTTATGGCTGATTAAAATCCCTACATATTAAAATATCCCAACATATTAAAATCCCAATATATTAAAATATATTTCCAATGTGGTATATAAACACAGATTTGTTATCTATTCACCTGTTGATGGGTGCTTCAGGGTGCCTAAACCTTCCAAACTGGCTTTCTTGCATTTGTTCCTGAGCACTTTCCTTCATACACTGTAGTTTCATGTACATACACATATCTGCCATTATACTGTGTGTTCCTTCAAGACAGGAACGGACAGGGGTGTGCTTTCTTCACGGTTCTATTGCAAAGTTTGTGGTACATACCTGTGTGTTCTCTGAATGAATCAGTTAGTTTCCTGGGCATGGGGGTGTAGGTTTGTAATCTCAGTATTTTGGAAAATGAGCCATGAGGATCATAGATTTGAGAGCAGCTTCAAAAAATTAGGGAGCTGGGTATAATGATCTGGAAGCTCTGACTTCCCTTTCTTTTCTGAATTTGAGAGCAGAACCAAGCACACTGACTAAAACTTTTTTCTTTTCTCATTATTTCTAGTTCTAAACAGATTTCCTCTTTAAAATATGTCCTTTTTTGAAATTTTTCTGCTCATCTAACTTTTTATCTTTTTTATTATATCATAAACTTAAACTGTACTCATTGTAAATGGTTTAAATGATCAAAGTATGAAATACAATGGATCCACTTTGCAAAGTTTTAATCATTTACATAAAAATCTAAATTAAATTTATGAAAAATTATTTATTTTTCAAAAATTTCTTCTAAAATACTCAAATACCTTGAAATTAAAAATTTAAATGATAATAGTTTAAATACCAACAATTAAATTTTAAATACTTAAGTATGGCTAAATTATTTTGTTTACAGATTTAATTAAATCTTATTTTTATTCTTAATACTATTCATTTTTACCACATAATTTCCATCCAGTCACCAATATAAAGCATCAGTATTCCCCTTCATGTTAGTTCCATGTACAGTACAATCATATGAAATTGTAAGAACAAAGGGAATCTTTAATGAATGAACATGTTCCTTAGCCACCTTAAGGTGGCTAAATGAATGTGAAGGCCTCACCTACTCATAATTTCCTCTGGAACCATGTTTGGTAATGTGAAGATAAGCAAGAGAAGCTTGGCACTCTCTGCCCTGTACAAATCTGCTGTGTTTGCACCACCCGTGAGGAAAGGCTTTGTGGGTGAGTTTGCTTCTTCTCTCAGTGGAGGTCCTGCTGCTCTGCTCCCCCAGCCTGTGCCTCTGGCGTTCCAACAGGTTGACCTTATGTTTGGAGGATGTGAAGGAGGAGACAAGGAGCTGCATGTCCCTGTCACTTGAGCATGCACAGGAGTGTAAGTTCAGGGTTAGCAGTCATGCTGTGACTGAGCTGAGACCTGAATACCAAGATGCAAAGGCGATGGTATGTATTTGTTCTATTTTTTTTTTTTTCTTGAACTAAACCCAGGACATTCTACCTATTAGCTACATCACCAGCCCTATTTTATTCTTATTTTGAAACATGGTCTTACTAAGTTTCTGAGGCCCTTACTAAGTTACTGAGGCTAAATACCTCTTTTATTCCACCTACGTATTTTTATTTTTTATGTGGATCATATTGAAAATGGCACACATTCAGACTGTGCTTGGTGCCCTCCCCAACTTCCCCTTTCCCCCTCCCAACAATGAGTGTTCAGGTTAACCATGCTACATTCATACTTTTAAAAATATTCAAATGTAGCTCCTCCATTAATCAAATTCAGCCTCACCTGCTACCTTTCCATTCCAGCTTTGCTGAGCATCCCCCTGTATTATGTAGAGTCCCTCTGGTATCCCTAATACTCCCTAGTTTGGGCATATTAGAGAAAATATATGTACCTTCTCTTTCTGTGCTTGGCTGATCTCACTTAACATAGTGTTCTCCAGTTCTTTCCATCTGCTTGCAAATTATATGATTTTGTTCTTCTTTATAGCTGAGTAGAATTCCATTGTGTTTATTTCCTGTAATTTTGAAATCCATTCTTATGTTGATGGAGACCTAGGTTGGTTCCATAATTTGGCTATTATGAATTGTGCTGCTATGAACATGAGTATGCATATTTTACTGTAGTTCTCTATTTCAACACCTTTGGAAAGATACCCAGGAGTGGTATAGCCGGATCATATTATGGATCCATTCCCAGTTTTCTAAGGAATCTCCACACTGATTTCCATAGTGGCTGAACTAGTTTTCACTCCCTCCAACAGTGTAAAAGAGTTCCTCTTTCCCACATCACCGCCAGAATTTGTTGTTACTTGATTTCCTTATGCTTGCCACTCTGATTGAGGTGATTTGTATCTCCCTATTGGCTAATGATGTAACATCTTTTCATGTACCTATTGGCCACTTGTATTTCTTCTTTTGTGAAGTGTCTATTCAATTCAGTAGCCCACTTCTTTTCTTTTCTTTTTTTCTTTTCTTTTCTTTTTTTCTTTTTTTTTTTTTTTTTTTTTTTTTGAGGGTCTGGGGATGGAACCCAGGGCAATTTGACCTCTGAACTACACACCCTGCCTTATTTTTTTCTTTATTTTGAAACCAGGTATCACTGAGTTGCAGAGGGCCTCACTAAGTAAGTAACTGAGGCTGTCCACAAACCGCGATCCTCCGTGTCTCAGCCTCCTGAATGCTGGGATTACAAGCATGCGCCACCACGCCCAGCTGCCCATTTCTTGATTGGGTTATTTAAGTCAAAGGAATTCAAATAGGAAGAGAGAAATTAAAACTATCCTTATTTGCAGATGACATGATCCTTTATCTAGAAGACCCAAAGAACTCAACCAAAAGACTACTAGAGTTAAAGAATTCAGCAAAGTTGTAGAATACAAAATCAATCTAAATAAATCAGTTGCTTTTCTATATACCAACAATGAAACCACAGTGAAAGAAATAAAGAAAATAATTCCATTCACTATAACCTCAAAACCAATAAAATACCTAAGAATGAACCTAACCAAAGATGTAAAGGACCTATAAAATGATAACTACAAAACATTAAAGAAAAAAATTAAAGAAGACCTTGGAAGATGCAAAGATCTCCCTTGCTCATGGATAGGCAGAATAAATATCATCAAAATGGCCATTCTGCCAAAAGCAATTTACAGATTCAATGCAATTCCTATCAAAATGCCAATGACATTCTTCATAGACCTAAAAAATCAGTCATGAATTTTAGATGGAGAAAGAAAAGACACAGAATAGCCAAAGCAATTTTCAGAAATAAGAACCATGCAGGAGGCATCACAATCCCTGACTTCAAATTATACTACAGAACAATAGTAGTAAAAACAGCATGGTATTGGCACAACGATAGGCATACTGACCAGTGGAACCGAATAGAAGATACAGAAACAAACCCACACACCTATAGTCAATTGATCTTTGACAAACGGGCCAAAACTCATACGCTGGAGAAACGACAGCATTTTCAACAAATGGTGCTGGGAGAACTGGCTATCCATTTGTAGAAAGATGGAACTAAATCCTTACCTCTCACTATGCAGAGGAATCAACTAGAGATGGATCAAAGGCTTAGAAATTAGACCAGAGACTGTGGAGTTATTAGAGGAGGATATAGGCTCAACACTCCAACATATAGGCACAGGCAGGAACTTTCTCAACAAGACCTCCAAAGTGCATGAAATTGAAGCAAGAATTAATAAGTGGGATGGCATCAAACTAAAAAGTTTCTTCTCATCAAAGGAAACCATCAAGAACCTAAAGAAAAGGCCTACAGAATGGGAGATCTTTACAAGCCACCCTTCTGATAGAGGGCTAATATCCAGAATATACAAAGAGCTCAAAAGGCTCTATACTAGCAAAACAAATCAAACCTCTTTTAAAAGCATGGGGCTCAAGACCAAAGCCCTGATGCTGAGTCCTAAGCATGGAACTACTCAGGGCTAGGTTGAGTAGGTGGTTAGTGCCTGAATTCAGGACAAAATAGAAGGTGAGCCCTTGCGGTAAGGAGGTCAGGAAGAGACACTGAGGGAAGCCAACTTGTTTTGATATGTGACGTGAATATTAAAAAGCCATAGATTCATGACTCACCTTGACTGAAGTTTCTGGCTAAAATAATACCACAAAAGCCACCCTATCCAAGGCTGTTTCTCCCTTTCAGGATTTACAGCCTTGGATTTTCTGTGAATGGATTACACTATACTGCATAAAAAAGCAGGAGAAATATACTTCCTTCTCTAGCACCTTGACCTAAGTGGAACATAAAAGTGCCTACGAAGGGCCCATACTAAACTCAACCCTAATACCACCCGTCTAGAGACTGCTGGAATCAGCAGTTTCTCCAAATCACCATATTTTAGAGACATTCAGATTTTCGTGGTGATTTACTAGGTCATGAAGGTAAAGCTTAAATTGCTAAACAATGCAGATTACTTGCTGTCTGCCTCTGGAAATGATCCTGTTAGATTTCCCAGGACATTCCTAGAAAGAAAAAAAAAACAAGTCCAGTGGTCTGGAGTGCTGAGCCCATGAGTCTCACTAGGGATGACAGCCAGTGTGTGTATTGGCCCAAGGGCCCAGGGTTCACCCAGTCACTGATCATATGACCAGAAGTCAATCAGAGGGACACTGAGCAGCTCAGCCTTAACCGTGACTCTCTTATTCATTTACAGAACTCTTTCCATTTGTCCAACACAGATCTTGCTAGCATGGACTCAATAATGAGTTTACCAAATCCCTGTCCCCCTGGAGCTTATATTTGTTAGAATAGTAGATACTGAAAAATTATCAGTATAAATTCATAACACATCACTGATTAAAAAAAAATAAAGAGAATAAAGAGCTTAGGAAATAGGTCATGCTAGGGTGGACTGTGCTATTTAGGTTAATTGGTCACAAAAGGTCTTCTTGTTTGGTATACAAAGACCTGAGCAGAATAAAAGTACAGGTCATCAATACACTAGGCAGGAGTGTCACTTGTGCAGAGAGAACTGCGAGTAGGACCCTGGTGTGCAGGGTGCACACATGCAGAGGGCCTGCAGGGACACAGGGTACAGAAGCCTGACAGCAAGGTCAGGGTATTGAGGAATTATGTCAGAAAAGCAGGGAATTCAGGTCAGTGGGAAGACTCTGCATTTACCTGAAGGAGATTATTATTCACTGGGGGATCTTGAGCAGGGAAGAAGTAATATGACTTTTTTTTATCTAAAGAGTTGTGATAAATTCATGTACGGTGACCTGAGGAGAAAGAGTTGAAGCATATGACTAGCTGGGAGGCTTTTGCAATGATCCAGAACAGACGTGGTAATAATAGACACCTTTTTCTAGCACTTCCTGCATGCTAGGGTCTAGGTTTTTTTTAAAGTACTGTATATGATTTAATTTACAAGTATTCAACAGCATCTTTATGAAGTTGGCACTAATATGATATCAGTTTTACAGATGACAAGGCTGAAAAGTTAAATAATTGGGCTGAGATCACAGAGAAAATTTGTGAGTTGACCCAAGATGGTGGGCTTGGATGTAGGTGGTTGATGTAAGATGTAGCCCAAATACAGGACCAAGAGGATGTGCTGATGGAATATTTTCAATACTTCAATAACAATACCTCCCATTTATCAAGAATTTGTAATGTGACGTCTTCAGGGCTAAGCTCTTTATGTAAATTACCACATGCAACATTCACTACTACTCTGTAAATTAGATACTTTTATTCTATTCATTTTATACTTCTTGAGATCAATACTCAGGGAATTTGAATGGTTTGCTCATGGTCATAGCTGGTAAATACCTGAGTTCTGCCTGACTCTGTGTCCTATGAACTCAGCAATTGGACTTTCCTTCCTTTCTTCTTGTTTCTTTATCCATTCCTATATTTATTCAGAATTATTTTGTCTTGTTCTCTAGACTCTGTCTCTATGTTTGTCTTTTGAACTGAAAAATGCATTTGGCTTTAGTTGTTACTTCCTGCAAACCTCCTTTCCTGAATTTCTCTTTTTACAGTACTTACTTTCTATTTTCTGTATATTACATGCCATATTATGCTATCTCCAGGTATATGCACTATGTGCTGAATTGTATGTCTTCTGAATTCCTATGGTGAATCTCTAGTTGCCAAACTATTACTGAAGGTGATGGTAATTGGAGGTGGTGGCTTTGGGAAGATAATTAGGTTTAGAAGAGGTCCTTGTGATAGAATTGGTTTCGTCATAAGACACACCAGAGAGCGCTCTCTCTCTCTCTCTCTCTCTCTCTCTCTCTCTCTCTCTCTCTCTCTCTCTCTCTCTCTCTCTCTCCCTCTCTCTCATTCCCTCTTTCTTTGCCATATTGCCATATGAAGGTGCAGCAAGAAGGCAGTAATTTGCCAGCAGAACCTCTCACCAGAACCCAACTGTGCCAGTACCCTGATCTTTGGTTCTCTGCCTTCATCACTGTGAGAAAATAAATATCTATTGTTTGAGCCACCTAGTCTATTATATGTTGCTATGAGACCTTGAAAAGACTAAAATAACATGCATCATATGATATTACATATAATTATATACACTGTACAACAAAATATTTTACATGACATTATATGATTTGCATTGTATTATGTTAGCTAATCTTTATTTTCTGCTAGTATATTTTCTCTATTTTTCTCTGCTTACTATAATATTTATCTCCAAAAACTTTCTTATTATTCAAAGAAGAGTAGGCTTACATAAATAATTTGTGGGTGCATGAATTAATGAATGAATAATGATTCCAACCATGCTAAGTATTCAATTAGGATGTTCCCAGCCTGGCTGCAGCCTCCTTTAAAGGCATCTCTAGTGAGTCTCTCCTCGGGCTCAGTGAAAGATCTGACCCATTAGTTTTTGAGAAATGGGCAAGCCATTTCTCCTTTTGGTACCCATCAAAACTGGGCACAATTTTGGGCTTCAATAACTCCAACAAAAACTATTACAAAGATTGGTATCTAAGAAAAATGAAAATTAAAAAGAAAAGGCTGCATCAGGACATTTTTCAAGCCAGTAATTCCTCCTGAGAATAAAGGAGCAGTTCCTGAGTCCAGTGCTTTGGGATATACGGACTGAGAAGGCTGCCTGGTTGCCTTTGCTGTCCATCTTCACATCTGGGGAACATGCAAAAGCAGGAGCAGTGTTTTGTCATCTTTTTCAGCCTACTGCATATACAAAGACACTAGCGAATCAATTTGTGGTGCTGAAGTGCACATGCCCTTTCCGGAGGGCAGTGCCCTGAATATTTAAAAAGGCAAGTAATAGTCCTAAATGGCCTTGGAATTGAGTTGGGTGGTGTGGGTCAGCCATGGTCTGAATTATGAAACAGAAAAGTGAGGATGGGCACTTTCTATTGATTTGGGGAGAATTTCTTTTTACTTTATTTGCTGCTTTAAATTTATGGATTTCTCTCTCATGGCTTCTTGTCTGGATAATAGAAAAAAATTCTGTTAGTGGTTAATTTGATGTGCTTGCATTTGCAAGTCAACTTCCAGCAGACACTTTCAACTATCACTTTGTATGTTACAGTTTTTAGTTTATCGGGATTCATTGGTTCAGGTTTTCTTTTTATTTGTTCAACGACTTTTGACTGAGTTTCTATTATGCATGTGAAAAAAATACTTGTTCTTTGAAAGAAAGATGGATAAAAACATTTCTGTGCTGAAGCCACTCTCAGTCTAATACAACAGCTCTTTGTTTGGCTATATTGGTGATGTAATTGACAATATTTAAGATGAGGGAAGTTTAGAGCCCTGTAAAAGAAATGAACAAAACTCTTTTTGACATAGGATGAAAAAACATTTTAGCAGGTGTGATCTCCACTTTATTATCTCAATACTCAATATTTACAGAAGTAACTCACTGAACATCTTCAAGATTCTATGTTTCAAACTGAATTACATTAAACCTTAAGAGGCTTCCTGGAATCCTTACAAAACTCCTGGGAGTCTAAGCTTTAGTTGCTTGGTAAATAGGGTAACAGCATAGGTATGGGACTTTAAAGTTAGACATCATGAATTTATTTTTTGAGGGTTATTAATTTTTCATAATTTTATTGCTGCATTGTAATTTTACATTAAAGTTAGATGCAAAGTGATACAAACATAAATGTACACATTACTTGTATTTCCCTTGATATCCCACCTTGATTTCTCTTCCTCACTCCATGTTAGATTGGTAGTGATACCTTTCTGCATGGACATAATTTTACTTGAACTATACCTTTCCTCAGTCATTGTTTACCCCTCCCATAACCCCCTCCCCCAAACCCTTCCTAATGTTCTACTTGCTTCTCTCCTCTTTTTACTGGAGTCCTTTTTGCTTCTTATTTTCATTCTAACTTTCACATATGAATGAGAGAAAACATATGACCCTTGACTTTTTTGGACTGACTCACATTAGTACAATATTTTCTGGTTCTGACTAGTTTCTATTGCATATATAAAAATACCACATTTTCTCTATTCCTTCATCTGTTGATTGACACCTAGGTTGGTTACATAATTTGGCTATCACAAATTGTTCTGATAGCTAATATTTAAATTCTGACTCCATGCCCCATTTTCTCTATTCCTTTGGAAAAATGAGATGAGCATAAACTTCCTATTTAAGAAATGGTATTAACAGGAACGAGTCTTTTCTAAAGTACCAGGAAAAGTAGTATTTAATTATTAGTACCTATGTATGTGGAGAAATATTAGACATTCTATAACATCTTATTGAAAATGCAATAAAAGGTCATTGGTATATGTAAAATACACTAGCTAGACTATGGAATCAGTCAGTGATTCTCAACTATTTGGTGGTTTTGTCCCACAGGGGATATTTATCAACATCAGGAGACAGTTTAGGTTTTCACAAACCATGAGGAAGAGAAGAGTGCTATAGATGTACTGGGTAGAAGCAAGGTATGCTATTAAACACCCTATAATGCACCAAGAAGCTACCAGAGCAAAGGATCACCTGGGTTCTAACTCCAGTGCAGCAGAGACTGAGAACCTCTGAATGAAACAAAGACATCTGTTTAGGATGATGGCAACATTTCATCAATGAGAGGTACTTTGCCTCAAAGCATAGTTGATAAATATTTATACATTGATTTAGGACTTTGTGTTTATTTATTTATTTTTTCAGTACTGGGGATGGAACCCAGGGGCATTATACATTTGAGCTACATCCACAGCCCTATTTTTTTATTCTTTATTTTAAAACGGGATCTCACTGATTTGCAAAGGGCTTCACTTAATATCTGAGGTTGTCTGAAAATTGTGATCCTTCTGTCTCAGCCTCCCCATGGTGGAATAATAAGCATGTGCCACCACACATGGCCATTTTTTCTTTAAAAAAAATTTAGCCCACCCACCTGACAAATTCTTGGCATCCAGGAAACACATTCAGTAGAATGTATGAAGCTTCTTGACCACCAGAGATTAGAAGGGGACTGAGCATGACAGCTTCAAGTCATTCCAGTGGAAATTATGCACACGTAGTTAGGAGTCAAAGGAAATCCATGAAAAAGTGAGGAGAAGCTGAGAGTGGACATGATAATGGGCCAGATGTTCCTATGGTCATCATTTTCTGGGTAGGAGGGGGTTAATGAGAAACTTTTGTGATCTACTACACTGCTAGTTTTATCATAGCTGACTCAAGTCTTTCTATGTACCCTAGATTCAGCCTGGCCAATGCAGTTCTTAACAATAGATTTTTAATGAAATAAGACTTTTCTCCAACTCTCCTAATATGCCACGAACTTTACTTATGTTACCCTTTCTCTCAGCAGTACCTTCTGCCACCTTGGCCATCAACTTATGGTGCATCATTTATAAGATGCAACCTTCTGAACCATTTGTTCTGATTCCTTAGCAAATAAAATTCATAACGCCATTTCCCTACCTATATACCATGAATGGACACCCTGTATTTTTCTGGATCTGTTAGTGATTAGTTCAACCTGCCTGCCAATTTATTCTGTACTGTGAACCATTGAAGACTAGGGCTCTTTTCTATATCATATATTTATTTTTCAGATGTCTAACATAGATACTTGCATGAGTGAGTTTCTCATAAATATTAGTTGAATGAGTTAGATATTGGTTTTATTTCTGCTTCTAAAATCTTGACTTGTGTTAGCTTGGAAAAATCTTGCTGGTCTGGAAATCAGAATAAGAAGGAATGAACTAAAATGTATATGGTTTTACATTTTTGTATCCATTTCTCAATTGGGGATCTTTTAGAATAGATCTTATGTCAATTTGACTGGTATCTTTATAAAAGAAGAGGAGATGAGGATGCCAACATCTACAGAGGGAAGACTGTAAACACACAGGAGAAGCTGAACAAGTCATGGAGACAGATGTCAGAAGAATTCAATCTTGCTTACATCTTAATATTGAAATTTTATTTTCTTGATCTGGAAGGAGATACATTTCTATTGTTTCAGCTGCACAGTTTGTGACAGCCCTAGAAAACTTATACATAGGGAGTGGCTATTCACAAGATTGAAGAAATTTGGGTCCCTGAATGACTTTGTGAATCAACAAGCCACCACCTGACTCACATTAGATTGTTATGTAAGCACAGCATAGAATTTAACATTCGAAACTACTGAAAAATGAAGTTGCATGTTTATTGTAAATTAATCTGTACTGACCAGTACAGCTTAGCACTTGTGCCCACAACATTACTGTCAGTAGCCATTGGGTACAGCCTGTGCTTATAGGGCAGTTGATCATTCTACTTTGCTGTGCAGTTCCTCTAATGACTGTTTCTGATGCTATAATGAATTCTCCAACATCACCATATCTTTACAAAACTAAGGGCATATCAGAAACTGGCGTTTAATTGAATGATACATACACACACACACACACACACACACACACACACACACACACAAACCTATGTTCTTGTTGACAATAAGACTGTAAAAATGATTATTTTATGCTTTTTTTGAAAAGTCATCTTTCTCTTCAAATAATCTCATAGAATATGGAATTTACACAAAAATATTGCTTTGATGTTCTACCATTGATTAGCTATAAAAACTTGGACTTATAATTTAAATTTACTAACAATTCTTATCAGTTGTAAAACGGCAAAAATGATAACTAGCAGTGAGGAAGATGGTGAAAATCTATTGAAATAATATTTGTAAAATTTGAAATATAGGGAATTATAATTTTATTGGTGTTGAATAAAAGGAAAGAATAAAACATTTACTTTGAATCATTAATAATATATTTTCAAGCTAAATACATATAGGAATATTTTAGAAAATAAAAAATTAGGGATGATAGAATTAGAATATTATCATTTTTACAACTGCAAATGGATTAAGAAGCCAAAGCTCTGAATCTTTCAACCCTCTGATTTTTTAAATTGGTGTACTATAGTCTCACATCATAATGTGGATCATGTTGTCAATGGCATATATTCACACAGTACTTGGCACCTTCCCCCCTTCAGGTTAACAATGTTATATTCACATGTATACACATATTCAGATGTAGCTTTTCCATGAATAGACTTCGGCCTTCTGCCTCCCCTACCCTTTCTTCCTGGCTTCACTGAGGTTTTCCTTCCATTATCTGGAGTCCCTCTGGTATCCCTAATACTCCGTAGCTTGAGCATATTAGAGAAAACATATGTCCTTTCTCTTTCTGTGCTCGGATAATCTCACTTAACATAATGTCCTCTAGGCCTTTCCATCTTCTTGCAAATAGCATAATTCCATTCTTTATTGCTGAGTAGAATTCTATTTTGTGTATTTCCCATAATTTTGTAATCCATTCATCTTTTGATGGAAACCTAGGTTGGTTCCATATTTTGACTATTGTGAATTGTGCTGCTATGAACATGGGTATGCATATTTTGCTGTAGTTCTCTGACTTCAACCCCTTTGGAAAGATACCCAGTAGTGGTAGAGATGGATCATATGGTGGATCCATTCCCAATTTTCTAAGGAGTCTCCACACTGATCTCCATAGCAGCTGAACTAGTTTGGAATCCTACCAACAGTACAGAAGAGTTCCTATTTTCCCACATCCCAGCCAACATTTGTTATTTGACTTCTTTATGCTTGCCTTTCTGACTGGGGTTAGATGGAATCTCAGTGAAGTTTTGATTTGCATCTCCCTGATTGCTAATGATGTTGAAAATTTATTCATGCATTTTTTGGTGGTTTTATCTATTTTTTGAAGTGTCTATTCAATTCAGTTACCCATTTCATTTTTTTAACTATCTTATTGTATTCACACATCTTAATGGAGTACAAGATGGTGGAGGCACACATGCATATGTCACCCAATTAGCCCTTACCCAATTCCTTCCCCATTCCCTCCCCTTCCCTCCTTCTTGTGATTGGCTTAGTGATTGACTTTGATTTTTTTTTTTTTTTTTTTTTTGGTGGTACTGGGATTCCTGGAAGCCCTTCTACCTCCGGGCTACACTCCCACTCCCAGACCTATTTTATACTTTTTATTTGGAAACAGGGTCTCTTAAGCCAGTGCGGCTGCCTTTGAACCTGCAAGATCCTCCTGTCTCCGCCTCCCAAGCATGGGGATTACAAGCGTGCACCACGGCCGGCGATATATTTGTTAATGTACATCATGAACATTAGAGAATTTCCTTCATACCCCCTTCCATCCCCTAAGTTCACCTTATTTGTTCATCTATAGTATCCCTTTCTTTGTCTAGAGTTCCTCCTATGACCCATTTCTTGATTGGGTTATTTGTTTGATAGTATAGAGTCTTTTGAAGTATTTGCATATTCTGTATATTAGCTTTCTATCAGAAGGATAGCTGGGAAAGATCTTCTCCCATTCTGAAGCCTCTAAGTTTAAGCACTCTTCTCAACCCTCTAGATTTAAGCAGCGTGTGTGTGTGTGTGTGTGTGTGTGTGTGTGTGTGTGTGTGTTACTTGAGGTTGAACCCAGGGTCTTCTTACCTCTGAGCTGTGCCTCATTTTTTTAAACAGTGTCTCACTGCATTGCAGAGGGCCTCACTAAGTGTTGAGGCTGGCCTAGAACCTGTGATTCTCCTCTCTCAGCCTCCTAGCTACTGGAATTACAGGCATAAACCACCATGACCAGATTGTCTAAGTATTCTTTAATAGGAGCTATAAGAAAACTGTGGAGATGCAATCATCAGAACTAGATTGTGAAAGATTCTACAAGTCAAGCAACTGTGTTTCTTCAACAAAAAATTTGGAAGATAAAATGGTAGAGATGGATATTAAAGCCTACCCATTAAGAGTGCTGCGTGAATGAATTTTGAATCTTAAACAAGTAAACTGAAAGGGAAAAATGATGTGTTTCTGTAATTTCCCTCACCAAGTCAACTTAACTCATTCTATCTTCCTGTTCACTAAAAGTGCTACAGACATGACATCTGTACACCACCTTCAGAGACAAGAGGAGCAGACCATCTTTATTTGCTTCCCCAGGTCCCTTTTTTTTTTTTTTTTTTTTTTTTTGTGTGTGTGTGTGTGGTACTGAGGATACAACACAGGGACATTCCACCTCCGAGCTACACTCCCAGCCCTAATTTTTAGTCTTTTTATTTTTAAAACAGGGTCTCACTGAATTGCAAAGGGCCTCCCTAAGTAGCTAAGGCTGTCTACAAACCGCAGTTCTCTGGCCTCTGCCTCCTGAATGCTGGGATTACAAGCCTGATAAACATCTTTCTATCTTCTATGATTCTTAGGTACTTTATCATTTGCCATATATCATTCACTGTGTACTTGGCTCCTAAATATTGCTTCCTCTACCAAGCTCTTTTATAACCCTTTCCACTAAATTCTTGAATGTCCTCTTTGTGTAAAAAAGAATGAAAGTAGCAAATTTGCTTGAAAGGCTCTAAATATTGCCAGATTGAATTTATACTGTTGTTAGTCTCTCTTTTCTTCCCCTGAAGATTTTTCTACAGAATTTATTTTGCCACATACACTTGGCAGGCCTCATAGTATTCTAAGATATTTTTCAAGATTATTTTTCTAAGATATTTTTCAAGATTTTTTCAATTTTCACTAATATTTTTCAAATATTAGTGTAACATACCCTACTTAATTCCCAGAGCTGTTAATGTGATAAATTTTCCTCCTGTTATTAGGTTACATTCTATGGTCCAATTGACCCTACTATATGGATATTATCTGAGTGGTCCTTATTTAATCACAGTAGTCCTTTAAAAGCAGAGAGTATTCTCTGGTGGCTATATAAGAGTGGAAATCAGAAGGTTTTGAAGCAGGAAAAAGATTTAATAGAAGTGACCTTCTTCTTTGTTGCTATGGAAGAAGCCGCATGTGAGGACGTGAAAGTATCCTCAGGAAGCTGAAGTGGCCCTTCTCACAGACAGCCAGCCAGTCAGGACATAGAAACTTCAGTCCAACAGAAAGAAATTGAGTCCTGCCAGGAACAGAATGTAGATATTCCCCATGAATCTCCAGGTGAGAAGTTGGCCTGATAAATACTTTGATTTGAACAAATAACCTAGATATGCAACAGAGACGTATTTGATGTTGTTATACTATACTTGTTAGAAAATGATGATAAAAAGGAGTATATACATATAGTAGAGACAGAATTTTTTTTCAAATATTGCCAATACAAGCCAGGTATGGTGGCACACGCTTGTAATCCCCACACTTGGGAGGCAGAGACAGGAGGATCCTGCAGGTTTGAAGCCAGCCTTTCTGGCTTAAGAGACCCTGTTTCCAAATAAAAATATAAAAAATAGGTGTCTGGGAGTGTAGCCTGGAGGTAGAAGGATTTCAGGAACCCCAGTACCATATATATATATATATATATATATATATATATATATATATATATATATATATATATTCCTAATACATTGTTGGTTGAATCCATTTATGTGGAACTGGAGAATGCAAAGAGTTCATGATATAAGAAACTATTTCTTCTTGATAAGTATTTTTATCTTATTCCTATCCTAAGATCAGTGGAGGAACAAGACGATACAGCAACTCAACATGGCAAAGAGATAAAGCAACAAGTAGAGAGCTGGGTGCATTTTTCAATAAACTCAAATACAGAAGGCATGGATCTCAGAACTTTACACATACTTGTTTCATCTCAGCACCTACCATACTGCTTGAATGAAGACTTTTTTTTTAAATATTTTGACTTTGTTGCTATAATTACATAGATAGTTTGGGGTCCCCAACTTTTACTTTCTATAAGATGGTTAAAGTTTTGATAATCAAGAGTTGAGTATACCTCTATTTCTGTGATTTTGGCTTATATCATATATTTGCTTGCTTAAATGGTACAACACCTATTTCTGCCTGTTGCTTCTTGAAAGAACTACATTTCTTATTTGATAAACAAAAAATAATTTTAGAGATTTCAGAAGAAAGAGGAAAAAGTATTTATGCTATTAACTGATCTTTAAACATATATCTTTCTTCTTTTAGAAAATAGATTGTGAAATAAGTAATTTTGTGTGAATATTTTGAGAACCTTTCAAGTAATAATACGTGTGTGGATGTGTGTACATATGTGTGTGCGTGCCTGTGCATGTGTATGTGCTGTGTGTGTATGTGGTACTGGAGAGTGAACCCAAAGAACTTTTACTTCTATACTATGCCCTAAATTTCTTTATTTTTATTTTGAAAAATGGTCTTATTAAGTTGTTAAGGCTGTCATTGAACCTCTGATTCTGTCTCAGCCTCCAAAGGACTGAGATTATAGGCATGTGCCACTATTCCAAGAAATATTACATTTAAAAATGCTAGGATTATTTGCTCAAGTGTAAAGAGTTGAATGAATGATTCATATTTTAAAGATGATACCAAATGCAGTAACTCACACCTGTAATCCCAGTACTTGGGAGGGTGAGACAGAAAGATTGAAGATTCGAAGCCAGCATGTTGTAATTTAGTGAGAACCTAACTCAAAATTGAAAACAAAGGTTTGGGATATAGCTCAATGGTAGAATGCCTCTGATTTCTATCCCCAATACCACAAAATAAAATAAAGATGGATAAATTACAGTTCTTTCCCCAAGTGAGATACCAGAGTCAAACTCAAATGAGGTACTGATATCTTTCTAGGGGCTAGAGTTGTCGTATTTTTTAAAAGATGTTTCTTATTTCCCATTGGAGCTAAAGAGTTTCTACATATTTCTGCATTAAAAATCCATATAAGACATGGATATTATATTCTAAAGATCCAAACTAAATTATACAGATGGAAGGTAAATATTGCCTCTAATTGTGAGTTTAATATTTCTTAAAAACATATTTTGAGAGTAGTCAAAGAAAAGGGCATCTGAATCTACTTTGTAAACTTGTAATATTATTCCTATTCTAACTTGAAATAGTATTTTCTTTAGCTCATTTAAATCATATATTGAGCCAGGCATGGTGGCACACACCTGCAATCTCAGTACTTGGGAGTCTGAGACAGAAGAATCACAGGTTCAAGGCCAGCCTCAGCAACTTAGCAAAGCCTTCCACAACTTACTGAGACATGTTACAAAATTTTAATAAATGACAACTAGGGGTAGGAGTTTAGCTCATAGGTAGAATACCCTTGTGTGCAATTCCCAGTACCACAAAACAAAACAAAACAAATGATAAAAAACATGTATTGGACAAAGTGAGTTAACTGAACTTTTAGAGTGCCCTTTCATTTGTTTATTCCTCAAAAACTTTCCATGTGCCAAATAAAGTCTGGAGATATATATATATATATATATATATATATATATATATATTTTTTTTTTTTTTTTTTTTTTTTTTTTTTGCGGGTCTGGGGATGGGACCCAGAGGCATTTGACCTCTGAGCTACACACCCTGCCCAATTTTTAATTCTTTATTTTGAAACAGGGTCTCACTGAGTTGAGGAGGGCCTCACTAAGTAGCTGAGGCTGTCCGCGAACCACGATTCTCAGGTCTCAGCCTCCCAAATGCTGGGATTACAAGTGTGCGCCACCACACTGGCTTGGATATAATTCTTCATGAGAAAAGTGGAAAGAATAATAGAATGCATTCACTTTCTTACTAAAAGTGTGATTAACCATTATTAATCGTGGCTAACATATCTTTAATATCAAATGCCATATTTTGTTGAAATTCTTTACGTGCATTAACTTACTCAGTTTTTTACAGCAGTCCTGTGATATAGGTATTATAATTCTTATATGTTTATAAAAGAAGAAGAAACTGGAGCACAGCAAGGCTACATGACCTTCTGAAATTCACTCATATCTCTATGTTGGAGAGCTAGGAGCCAGTCTCAGGCCAAATGACTCTTGAGCTTAACTTTTAACTGCTTACTATACAGTTGTTCTTAGCACACTGTGAATGCTTGAACAGATGCTTTCATATTGGTGAAACATGACTACAGTTAATTTTGGAGGCTTCGGGTTCTGATATAGCACAGACATCCAGACTTTCACTTGTCTTTTTTAGTGACATGGAAAAAATATTTGCCGTTACCAAATTATGTGCCCTCTCTCGTTTTTTCCTTGTATTTCCCAATCCCTTATTTTCAAAATGATCTCACTTGAATAACAGAAACAAACTTTTTTCCCCCCATAGAATGGATGCATGTTTGGGGTTGGGATTTCTAATCTTTCAGTCTTTCTTAAATTCGGATTATCTACCATTGAGAATTTCTGTATTTATAGGATAATGCATGTTCTGGCCAAGGTACTAGGAGAGCAAATGGCGACTCTCAGGAGCTTCTATACCCTGCAGTTCTTAGGATTTTCCACATTTCACAGAAAGCTGGTGATGGGCTTGCTCAGTGGAAGCAGCCCTTTTAATTATTGGAGGATTTGCATTAATGACATGACTGTCCAGCTGTTGAGGAAAAGTACACTCTTCTGTGTTTCTTTTCAGTGCCCTTGGGCCAACTCTAGAACTAAGTCCCTCTCTCCCAAAGTGCCACATTATACATGCTCCATCTCTCCCAAGTCTGCACTGTTGCTTGGCAACAGCAGTTCTTGTTCCACTTGCAAGACGGGAAGGAGACAAATGGATAACCAGAAAAACACCAGCCTTGTAATTTCTCATACCATTTGTGGAAAGGCACAAAGTGAGTGCTCAGCCTCGATGCTATCTCAAAATTGCAGCCTGGAGATATTTTTGTTACAAGAAAGGAACCATTAGTATCTACCACACTTAAAATCAGGGGCCCCTTTATCTCTTAAAGGTGCAAAGTTTCCATTAGTCATCTGTGCTTATAAACCTGATTACCTTTTGCTGACCAGTGGGGCATTCAAATGGTGAATGGTCTGCTAGTTAGTATGCAGGTAAACTGATGTTGAACAATCAATCATCATTCAGCTAATCTTCATTGAGAACTTATTAGGAATGCTAATAGCTATCATTTGATGAGTACTTTATAGGTGTGTAGCTTCATGCTAAATGCTCTCTACATCACCTTGTTGAATGCTTATGACGCTCTTATGAGATAGGATCTATTATTCTTACCTTAGAGATAAGGAAATTACTGCTCAAATACATTGAATAAATTGTTAAATGTCTTATAGAATGTCAGATTTGAACCTAGGGCTGTAGGGCTTGCAAGTCTCTTAACCTCTAAGATCATCGGTCTACTTTATGTGACTTACTAATCCCTTGCCAGGCTCTGAGCTACTTTACAATGCCAGTCATACCAAAAGCTCCCATCACCCACATTCTCTGTATAGCACAAGGCTGACTGGTTAAGGTTGTTTGTGTGGTTAATTCAAATTCTTTTCTTTAAGTCCTTTACACTTTGATAGTTTGAAAGTCAGATAGATTCAGGTTCAAATACTGACTCCTGTACTTATAAGTTAATGTGAACACTTATGAATCAGGTTTTCTTGTCCATAATTATCAACTTATAACTATTATACTGTTTCAATTTGTCAAGCACTTTGAAGGTTTTGAAGTTTGTTCTTTTACAGGCTAAGTTAACTTGCTGCATGTAATTGCTGGCAGAAGATCTGAGCCTCCTCAACCAGAAGCAGAGGACTTTATTACTCACAGCCAGCCGGAAACATGAACTTCATGCTCACATTGGTTTTCCTTGTCCCCAGGTCCCAAAAGGTAATATGAAGTGTCTAGAAAGATGCTACATACTCAATCACAGATGAGGTACCCTAAGATTCAAAAGCCTCAGTCTTTCAAATAAGACTGCTAACAGACATGCCCAACATTTGTCCCAATAGGAGACATTATGTTTATTGTACTGGGCAGAAAACTGATCTTTATTTTTCTCTGGAGGAAGGCACTGCCTTTATCTCTTAAGACTATCTACAATATATTATTGAAAAGCTAATTCAAAACAGTGGTTGGTAGAGGACAAGCAAAAATTTGAGAGTTATGTAGAAAATTATTTCCCAACACTATTGCTAAATTGTCAAAAAATTTTAGTAGAAAATTTCCCGAAAAGAAAAGATCTATTACAGAGAAGAAAACAAATGTTTCACAAATGAATAAATAAATAAGATGAACAATTGAACTGATATTTGATTGAAATCAGTAGAGGTTGAAAACATACAAAATAGAAAAAATATGTATAGATTTATTTCATATTTCATCCCACAGTTATTATCTGTGGAGTCCTGGACATAAAACTGTTGTAACTATCATATTGTTCTTCTATAAAGTGGGGCTCATAACCAAACTTATGAAGACCATTTGTATGTGTTTTTATGTGAATATACACCTATTCCTTATGGACATATGTAGGTATAATAATATGTGTTACATGGTAAGCAGACTTAGCCAAATAGAAAGGTGTACTATTTCTACTGAGTTCTAATTCCAACTTTTTGGGGAAGAGATAGTGTTGTTTTTCTGGGCTAGATGTTCATCCTCGATCAATCTACTATGTTCCAGAGCGGAACGAGGGTGGAGGGTGAGGGTGACGGGTTATGCACAGGGAGCTCACTTCTTGAGAACATCCTTAACAAAAAGGAAAGAGGGCCAGGGAACTTCTGGTAAAAAAGGGGTGAGTAGTAACCCCAATATACCATTAATAATAATCATTAATACTAATTATTATTAATTTATTATTATTATTATTATTATTATTATTATTATACCATGACTTGAGTTGCATTTCTTACAACTAAAGTCTTGAGTAACACAGAATGATGAATAAGAAAAAAGACTGGCATGTACAGATGGGTATCAAGAGGGTTTCCACTATTAGTCATTGGTCGTATTAGATTTCTTGGAACTTTTTCTTATTTTATGTTTAACCAGTATAAGAAAATAAATGATATTAATTAATGGCAGTTATAAATTCAGTTCAGAAGCATCAAGGTGCAAATATATGTATATGTATTCAGTTTGAACTCTACCATAGATTTCCTGCATGGGTGATAGAAAGGAAATTAATGATTATCCACTGTATAGTTCATTTACCACCCCTCCACACATACACTAGCACACCAGGTAGTTATTTGGATTCAGTATATAGAAAAGGTGAAGCTGGGCCTTTAATCTGACGTCAATGACTATTCATGATGCAACATTCATGATTTCTCTTTCTATTCCAAGAGAAAGATAATTCTAGGAACAGATTTTAATATTTGATAGGCAATGGGGAAATGGTAACATATTTGAGCACATGAAGAATTCAAAGGGCTTTTCCAGTCAAAGGAAGAAAAATCATATTAATTAATTATCTTAACTTCTATATGGTTCTACATAGATTGCAGTTGTATTACATCTAAGCTGGAAAAATCACACACACACAGAATATATATATATATATCTTCAAATCCTAAACTTGGTTTCCTAAGTTGTATGACCTTGGATGACTCATATGTGCTGTGTGTGTCTATTTCAACTTTCAAAAAGATGCAGTAGTTGCTGGGCGTGGTGGCGCACGCTTGTAATCCCAGTGCTTGGGAGGCAGAGACAGGAGGATCGCGCTGGTTCCGAGCCAGCCTCGCTGGCTTAAGAGACCCTGTTTCCACATAAGGTTAAAAAATAGGTCTGGGAGTGTAGCCTGTGGGAGTGTAGCCCAGAGGTAGAAGGGCTTCCAGGAACCCCAGTACCACCAAAAAAAAAAAAAAAAAGCTGCAGTAGTTGGACTTGATCAGAGGATATCAAAAACTTTTCCCTTCCAGGGCATATACTTTTCAAGCTTTTAAATTATTAATTAAATAAGACTAATAATGTATAATTTATGGATTAGCCATGTTTATTAATCAGATTAATACAACCTTCAATTGGGACATTTGATCACCCTTTATTTCTTCTTTATCTTTCTGGCCAAGTGTAAAGCAACTCCATGTTTGGATAAGCCAAGAATTCTCAGGGTGAATATAAAAAGGAATCCACAGGTTGAAGGTTCAGTGCATCATAGTATCCAGAGACATGCCAGGGCTCTTTCTATATCTATGTCTTATCTGCTACTACTCTTCCCTCAACCATTGCTACAAAATAATATTGGCTTCCTTTAAATGATTTAGTCATCAAGATCTTTCCTTTATATAGCCTTCACTCACATTGTTTTCTTTGTTTAGAAGACATTTCTTAACGTTTTTGGTTTAAATGCCATTTTCTCAGGAAAGTCTCTGGGCCCACGTTGAATTTCTTTTATTAATTTCTATTGCTTATTACACCATTTCCCTCTTTAATATTTTTATGACAATACTTTTATATATGAATAAATTAATTTATATATTTGTTATGTTTCTTCCCTACTTGTGTGAAAGCTACTGAAAAATAGCATTTTCTTTGTTTTCTTAACTGCTCTATTTTAATATGATACCTGGTATGGCACTGTAAAAATAAAAATATATTTTCTATGTTTACCTTTGGCCTGACACATGTCAGGAATTCACTAGAAAGAAGGGGGAAATGTACCAGTGTTAGGAATGACCTAAATATATTAGAAGAATAAATTGTGGCTATTAAAATATATCAGTTTATAGAAAATGGAGTGCAGCCCTGTAAAAGGGAAGGGCTGGTAGAGCTTGTGTAATGCCAGGAGTCAGGTAGTTGTTATAATGTAAATATCCTTGCTAAACATAATTAGCAAGTGGATAGAGAAGTGTGACTTAGGAGTTTCACATTCTAAAGACAGGTTTGCATAATAAATGATATTTAGCTAAGGATTCCCCAAGAGGATGGGAGGAGGGGATTGACCTTCATAAAAGGGGAGCAGGTACCACATGGCCCTTGACCTTCTGAATCATTCAAGTTTAAAAAAAAAAAAAAAAAAAAACCTAGGCATGTACCAACAGTTAGGAGGAAAGTTAAGGGGCGGACTTACACCTACTTACACCTACATCATAGTATTATGTAGTAGAGCAAGATGGAGGACTTGGTTTCTATAAAAGCTGTTTTGTATTTTACATTTGGTGACTTTGTTTTGGGTCACCCCCTTATATTATTCTGTAATAGTATAGGGCTGTACCTGTATTCTTTATTTCTATCTTTGTACTAACAAACTCATTTAAATCTTCAAAAAAAAAAAAAGACATGGTAAGAAGTTTAGAAGTTTGAGTATCTTCTGTATGAGTCTTCAGAGCCTCTAAGAATATGAGTAAGTCATGGGATTAGTTGGTCCCAGGTCCATTTAACCTCATATAATCTAGACTGGACTCCTTGACATTGTTGACATTTTGTGTCAGACAATCCTAGCAAGGGATTGTCTATGCATAGTAGGGTGTTTAGTAGTAGTCCTGGCTTCAATCAACTAGATTTCATTAGCATCCCTTCCCCCAACTGTGACAAACATTGTTCCAGACTTAATGAAATGACTCCTAAAGGAGAGCATTGTCCCTGGCTGAGAAACAATGATCTAAGACAACACGTTAAATCAGGAGAAAGTACAAGGTACATTGGTTTTGAATACTAAGACTATTTTTAGCCATCTATTTTATGACAAGGTTTTATTAATAACAGTTTATGTAATAATTGTTTTAGTAATATTCTAATCTAGCATAAGGCAATTTATCAGCCAGAAATTTTAATAGCAACAAATACCAGAAATATTTCTGGCTGATATAAGAAGAAAAGGGCTCTACTAAAAGACTTCTAAAAAATATAGAACTGTCAAAAAAGTTAGACAACCAACAACAACAACAAGGTCATAGAAAATGAAAGTCCAGACCACCAGGACTGTAGCAAAAATTGTTCCATCTTGTGTCTGGTAGGCATTGCTTCCATTTCCAATGGATGCTGAATGTCTCAGATTGTATTCCTCCTCTTGTCATTTTGGGACCTGATGCCTTGATATATGGACATTATTGCCATTACTACCACTGATTTTAGGGTGCATTCATGGAGCCCTTGCCTCTTTATGTTTATTCTCTGCTATTCAATTATTGTTGAGGCCATTTGATTAGTAGAGGATAGGATAGGTGCCACATCCCAAGATTCAAGTAAGGCTAGGACAGGATGGACTTTTGGCTTCTAAAATGCAGGCAGGCTCTGCCTTTCACCAGGATTATATGTAGGGGAATACACTAAACATTGGCTAGAAATTTAGCCCCAAAGAAACTAATATGCACTCATCCAGAGACACAATATGGCAATAATCAAAAGTGCTCAAGTGTAATAAAACCAATTATAGAATACCTAACATCTGTTGAGGATTATACTTTTTTCTCAAGAGAAATTTAGCAGGGTTTTTATTTTTTCTCATTTGAAAGTAGCATTCCACAAACTGAGCTTCAGTATCCTACTGAGTCTCTCTTTCTTCATGATGTTAGGATCAGAGAGACATAGAGACAAAGACGATCCAATAAGTCCTGAATATGTACTCAAGGGTCATCTTGATGTTATTCCCCAACATGCATTGCTATGGCTCAACATGGACAAGCCATGATGCTCCAGCCTCCAAGGCGTAGCTGCATTTATTGGATCTCCATATTAACCTCGTTGCATTTCCATGCATAAACACTGTCCTCTGAGAGCTAGTCTGCCTGAGAAAAGAGGCACAGCCTTCATGGATAATTCCAGCTCCAGGAGTTTCTCAGTTCAGATGGAACAGCACCAGCTTTGACAGAGTGGAAAACAGATTAGAAACTGCAAACTCATTTATTCTACAAATGTTTGCTATACTTAGGGAAAGCAGTTTCCCATAATTTTCTCCATTTCCTCCTAGAGTCAAATTGGCTTTTCTTTGAACATTTTCTAGTAAAATAGCACAAGGGAACATTAGAACTCCAAAGGATAAAAGAATTGTGCTTTGTCTGTGTGAGCAGAGATGAGACATAAATCTCAATGACTTAACACCAAAAAATAGCTATTTCTTGCTTGCACAGTATGTCCAATGTCTTTTTCCCCTTGAGGAGTCTGGTCCATACAATTCAGCATCACAATTATCTCTAAGGCATTATATGATCATAAGTAGTATCTAATCCAAGTTGGACAGGGTCAGAAAGACTTTCTGGGAGATGTAAGGCCTTAAATAAGACTCCAAGAATGTGAAGGAGCTAGAATTTTCTTATGTTTTCTTATGTTTGCTTAAACAAAATCATTAACACAATAAAGAACATTTGGGTGAAATTAGTAAATTAGATAAAACAAAGAATTGCTGTAAGTCTACTGACTTTGACTACTAAGTCATTTCTAAATTGTTCCAAGGCTTTTAGTGCTGTCTTCATGGACTGAGATGATATTGCAGTTAATTTGAAATTGAGTATCAAGATGTCCATCAACAGATGAATGGATTATAAAACTATGGGATATGTACACAACAGAATTTTATTCGGCCATAAAGAAGAACAAAATTATGTCATTTACAGGGAAATGGATGGAACTGGAGAACATTATGCTAAGTGAGATTAGTCAGTCACAAAAATAAGAAATCAGAGGTTCTATCTAATATGTGGAAGAGAGGGATAAAATGTGTCATAGGAGGAACTCTAGATGAAGGAGATACTTTAGATGAGCAAATAAGGCACCCTAACTGAGGGAGATGGGAGGGGGGAAAGATAGAAATTCCCTAATATACATGATGTATATTAACAGACATATCAAATCAATCACTAAGCAAAACATGAACTAGAGGTAGGGGGAGATAATGTGGTGGGAATTGAGAAAGGGCTAATTGGGTGATATATGCATACATGCCTTGAACATCTTTACTTCATCAAGATATACTACAACTACAATGCACCAATAAAAAAAGAAAAAAGCAAGGGAAAGGACCCAGAAGGGATCATTTTGTGGAAGGTCCAAATCATCTTCAAGTGTATGGACCCTAAGAACAATGAGGAGCTTCACTCAAGAGTGTGCAGTGTGTAGGATGTTTTCGAAGAAAGCAGTTTGGCTGCAACATGGAGAATGTATTGGAATAGATGAAGTATGGGGGAAAGGAATATGACAGGAGGGATTTATAGTCCAGAGTGAAAAGTGTCAGAACAAAAACTGATTTAAGGATATAGAGCAGAAGAAATAAGCAAGAAATATTTGGAAGTACAGTTGGCAGAGCTTATTAGTAACTGGTAGGATAGAGAAAATGTAGGGCATTGATCTTTGGTGTTCAGGTTGATAACCATATAGTTAAGGGCTTTGAGAAACAAATCAGGAGAAGATGAACAAATTGGGAAGTAAATAAGATGTAATCTCACTGAGTTTGAGACACTGATGAGACATCAGCAAGATGATATTGAGCAGGCAGTTTGGTGAACAGTGTTGTAACTCAAGGGAGAAGTCTAGGATTAATACAAATGTAAAGAACATAAGAAATATTTAAAACAAATGCCATCACTCTTTTAACATCATGAACACCAATCAGCAGGACAAGCAAAAAATTGCAGAGTATATCTTCACTAAGGCTCATGATGAAAATGAAGCAGGTATCTAAGTAGACTGAGATAGAACCACCACAGGAATAAGAAGAAAAATAAGAGTTTTGATGGGTCAGGGACATCAAAGAATTAGAAACTTTTAGAAAATGGGCCCTCTGATGGTGTCAAATGCAGAAGAACAATCTGGGGAAGTAAAAACAAAAATATACTCATTAGATTTAATAATGAAAATATTATTGATAATCTCAGTTTACACCATTTGCAATGGATTGATTTACAGAACAATTGTTTGTTAAGCAACTACCATGCATCAGGCCCTGCGCTGAACACTAGGAATCAGGGTTAATTTCAGCACTTGGGAAGCTGAGTCAAGAGAACTGTAGGTTTGAGGATCGTCTTTAGGACATGACAGAGGAGGAAAAACCACACTCAGCTCAATTGGTAACTGGGAAGCAGGGATAGGCCATAATTGGCCAGCTCCAAGGCAAAACTTATGGCGAGATAGGGAGAGAGAGAGAGAGAGAGAGAGAGAGAGAGAGAGAGAGAGAGAGAGAGAGAGAGAGAGAGAGAGAGAGAGAGAAACACCATAAGGGACTAAAGACAATAGTAGTCCTCAAGACCATACTGCAGTGACCCACCTCTTACAGCCTTGTTCTGCCTCCAAACCTGGCTTCATTGCTGCACACATGAGATCTGACATTTGAAATCCAAATCATATAGACTAAAATATTTTTTGATCTCTTCAGAGACAAGGTCACGTGTTTATGACACTTGAACTTCAGAAAAACAACATATACTTGTACCTTATATAATTGGGCTGTAGACTGACTACGTGACTGTTTTGGAGCATGAAAGGCAAGCAAAAGTAATGTAAAATATTTTCAGGCTTATCCTCTAAAAGTGTCTTAAATTATTTTTTACCATAGATTTCCAGAGTTGGGGATACCTATCACTCCAGGGCATGGAAGGGGCAGGGGTACTGGATCCATGGAGGGGTGTATTATCCTCTGGTGCATCTGAGGAGCATTGAATAAAATAAAGGGGTGGCAGAAGTGCCCAGGGTAGGCACTGAGTATTTTGTTTTCTAAAAAGGGGGAGGTAAACAAATAAATTTGAATTTTTGTGGAGGCTAGGAAAACACAAATTCCTGATGTCGGTTCCCTTAGTCATCATCTAGAAGAAAATCACCAAGAAAAGCTAGAATCACTCTGTTTTTCTCAGTTTAACTGTCATTTGAGTGAGAAATCAGCTTTGAACATAGCTTAAAACACTGAGATTTCTTGATGCGTATCCAACTGCTATGTAATTTAATTTCTCCTTCCTAACCAACATAATGCTATTAAAATATTGTATTGATTTATTCATATATTCATCCAAGTATTTTATTTCATTTTTGTTTTGTTGTAGTTGTTTCTGTGTTTTTGTAATCAGGCAACTGAGTTTAGGAAGACAGAGTTGTGCTTGTTATTTGAATGTTCTGATTTATTTCTTTTGGAAACAATGAATAAAGTTCTGAAGCCCAGGGTTTGGACAGACAAAGACTGCACTTAAGAACACAATTTGTCCTATTGATAAGATCCTACACTCAACTACAGTGGACCCATTTTCTGACCTATTTCTTTGCTTTCAAGATCAAATTGCTCCTCTCCACATGTCCCTCAGAACACAGGTCTCCTCAAAGAGGCAGGTATTGATTGGCAAAGACAAAAAGAGACAATACCTCTATTTCTGCAATAAATAACTCTACCTTCCAATTATATCTGACAGAATAGAACATGTAATATGAGACCTTTCAGAATCTTACCATCAAAGATTATAGAACTCACAAGCCATCTACTTTAGTCCTTCCCTTTTCTATTCTGTTTTCTTTTCTGTATGAAACTTTCAAAATTTCTTATCTTCTCTTTAATCATAGCTAAAATTATTCCTGATAATCTCAGAATATATAAAAGCACACTGCCAGATATGTAATAGCACAGGTTTATGGGTAGATGAATGTGTATTTGAAGCAAATTTATTGTAAGTTTATTTGCTTTGATTTTTAAGACATTCCTAAAAATAAAACCTTATTGTCTGATTAAACCTAACCCCTAAAATCCTGCATATGCTTATCCATTAAATAAAAATATTCTCATTCCTAACTTGATGAGAGAAAAAATTACATTAAATATATGCACCAGATTTAGTATAGATTTTGGCACATCATCTTAAAACTAGTTAGAATTAGGGGCTTGAAAGGAAGATGGTAACAGAGTAGGACCCCCTAGTGTTACAGATTTGGGAGTATGGTTCTGGGGAAACTCTTCCTGGGCACCCTTGTTAGGGTCCCGGACACACTTTCCCTCAAGCCACAACAAAACCCCAAATGACCAAAAACAGCAAATTACCACGGGTTCTTGTCCTAAGCTAAGAATAAATATGAATAGTTTGGACAGTTGCTGAAGATTTAAAGAAGTTTATTAGAAAGGTAGAAATACAGAGGATAGGTACAGCTCCAAACAGACTGGCATGGAGGGGTGACTTGAATGAATACACCAAAGGGATTACCCATGGACCGGACTTATTATACCCATGACCTCCATCTTGTTTACATGATTCTGACATAGTGAGCATCCCTGTAAGGTACCTCCCCTTAACCCTATAAGGTACCTCCCCCAGCAAGGTGTGGCAAGGTGTCTCCTTTCATGAAAATCGACCCTTCCTACCATCTTAGCTAGCTTATATAATCATGTAGCTCTGTCTTTAGACAGAGAAAGGCCTAGTTCTCCTCTCCTATTGACTTGTTAATCACCTTTAGCTAGGTTAATTTACATTGGGATAGTTGCCTGCATTTAGGCAGAAACCAAGTCCTTGCACAGATTTGCCCCTCACCCAATTTTTGAAATATATTAATAATCATAGCTTTCTCAAATCTTCCTAGGCCATTCCCAGTACTGGTACACCTAGGTGAAGCTGTCTCTAACTCATCTTGTTAGGCTCCAAACTGAGGAGCATTTCATATCCCATACGACCTTCATGGGAGGTGGGAACTAAAGACAAATTCAATAATACTTACAAGGCCATCTTTAAACATCCAGGATGAAAAAGAGAGGGGGAAAAAAACAACAACCAGAGAACAGAGAACTAGAGCTGATGACCAGGTCTGTGAACTGGCAGGAACCTTTTGAAGAAAAAACAAGCAAAAAAAATCTTATAATCAGCAACCTGAGACCTACTTCACAGATATTGAGACCAGCAGCCACAAATCACACAGCTTTGTGATGACAGAACAGAGAAGGAGGGCCACACCCATGTCCTGTCCTTCCAAATTTCTGATCTGCCATGCACCCAGCAATAGAGATGAGTGCAGCACCCTCACAGGGTAACTGAAGAGAGCCCCCCTACAAAGAAGGGGGTGAGATACAATCAGACTGTGGAAGCATGCTGCCCATGAAACTCTGAGCATTGCATCAGGTCTGGAAGATTCAGGCTAACCCAGGCTTCTCTGTGGAGAGCAAGGAGTCCCATGCTTGCACTGAGATGGGCCCTAGCTGTACCAATATTGGGAATGGCCTAGAAAGATTTGTGAAAGCTCTGATTATTAATAAATATATTTCAAAAATCATTTTGTAGAAGAAAAGGGCAGACCTGGGGAAGGACCTGGTTTCTACCAGGAAGCAAGCAGCTATTATAATGTAAAATATCTTAGCTAAAAGTAATTAACAAGTGGAAAAGAAGGGGAGCTAGGACTTCCTCATTCTAAAGACAGGTTTACATAAGAATTGTAATCTAGTTAGGATGGGAGGAGGGGACTGACCTTAGGAAAGGAGAAACCTAGATGTAGACCAAAGTTTGGCAGGAAAATCAAGGGGATGAAGTTTACCTATGTCAGGGTCACGTAAAGCAAGATGGAGGATGTTGTGTCTATAAAAAGGCTGTTTTGTGTTTTGTATTTTGGTGATTTCATTTCAAACAACCCCCATGCCACTCCTGAAGGTCATGGGGCTATAACTGTTTTCTGTATTTCTATCTTTTTATTTTAAATTTTTAATTTTTTAATATTTATTTATTTATTTATTTATTTATTTTTGGTGCATTATATTCATACATCATATTGGGGTAAAAAAAACTTGTTTGTAGAGACGTGCACACATCACTGATTTAACCTCTACCCAATTCCCACCCCATTCCCTCACCGTCCCTCCCTCCCTTGCTCGGCTTAGTGGTTGACTTTGATATGTTTAAGTACATTGGGTGTTTTAGAGATTTTCCTCTTCCCTCCTCATTTCTCCTCCTTTAGGTTGTCTTGTTTGCTCCCATAGAATTTCCTTTTTCATCTAGAGTTCCTCCTATGACCCAATTCTCCCTAACTCTCACATATTAGGGAAAGCATCTGATTTCTTATTTTTTGTGACTGACTAATCTCACTTAGCATAATGTCATCCAGTTCCATCCATTTCCCTGAAAATGATGTAATTGAGTTTTTCTTATGGCTGAGTAAAATTCCATTGTGTACATATTCCACAATTTTGTAATCCATGCATCTGTTGATGGACATCTTGGCTGGTTCCATAATTTGGCTATGGTGAATTGTGCAGCTATGAACATAGATACACATGCATTAGTTTGGTAGTTTGGTTTCTTTTCTTTTGTATACATACCCAGAAGTGGTATTGCTGGATCAAATGGTAGATTTGTTCCCATTCTTCTGAGGATTCTCCATACTGTTTTCCAAAGTGGTTGCACTAATTTGCAATCCCACCAACAATGTCTTAGAGTTCCCATTTCTCCACATTCTCACCAGCATCTATTGTTGTTTGTATTTTGAATGATTGCCATTCTAGTTGGAGTTAGGTGGAATCTCAGGGTAGTTTTGATTTGCATCTCTCTGACTGCCGTGATGTTGAGCATTTTTTCATGCATTTATTGGCCATTTGAATTTCTTCTTTTGTGAAGTGTCTCTTTAGTTCACTTGCCCATTTTGTTATTGGATGGTTTGGTTTTTAGTGTTGAGTTTCTTGAGTTCTCTGTATATTCTAGATATTACTCCTCTATTGGTGGTGTAGGTGGCAAAAATCTTCTCCCATTCTGTTTGCTCTTGATTGAGTTTCTTGACAGTTTCCTTTGCTGAACAGAAGCTCTTTAGTTTCATGCAATCCCATGTATTGATTTGCCTTTTAATTTGTTGTGCCTTTGGGGTCTTGTCGAGAAAGTGTTTATCTGTGCCTATGTGTTTCAGTGTTGGACCTATGCCCTCTTCAAGGAGCTTCAAGGTCTCTGGTTTGATTTCCAAGTCTTTGATCCATCTTGAGTTGACTTTTGTGCAGAGTGAGAAAGTGGGATTAATTTCCAATTTTCTGCATATGGTCAACCAGTTTTGCCAACACCATTTGTTGAACAGGCTACTTTTTTTTCCAGTGTATGTTTTTGGCCCCTTTGTCAAAAATCTATTGGCTGAGTGTGTGGATTTTTTTCTGGGTCTTCTATTCTACTCCATTGGTCTATGTATCTGTTTTTTTTGCCAGTACCATGCTGTTTTTATTACAATGGCTTTGTGGTAGAGTTTAAAGTCAGGTATCCTTTAAATCTTTAGCAAGAGTCTGGGATATTGCATATTTATCCTTAGCTCAGGACATGATCCTGCAGTTTTTGTCTTTGAGGGGAATTGTTTCCGGGGGTCTAACAATGGTCTCTGGGGACTGTTCCCCTAAATAGCAACCCTCTCCCGCAAATGTTCACATTCATCTTTAACTTTAACATCTTAAACCATAACACTAGCCACGCTTGGTGCCCTTACAAGCACATGTCTGTGCAGGCAGAGAAAGATAGTAGACTAGGGTTTCATCCACTGCAAGTAACCAAAACATCAGGATGCAATCTGACATCATCTATAAAGGTTACCAAGCAAGTGAGAATGCTTGGAATATGCTCAAGAATCTACTGGGATAAGTGGAGCTTAGATAGGTGAAAGTATCCAAGAAGACCCAAGAGGGCGGCAGAGGCAAAGTGCTAGCATTTTTTTCTTCTTCCTCCTCTTTATTGTATGTATGTCTATGTATCTGTGTGTATATATATCTTTTCTTCATCTTTTCCTTCTGTATGTTTCTTGTTTTTTTTTTTTTTTTTTTTTTTTTGCTGCTGCTGCTCTGTACTTGTATGTTTGTAAGGTTTCTTTTTTTTTTTGTTTGTTTGTTTACTCCTTTTCTGAGCTTGTTTTCTTCTTTCCTATATCCTTTTTTTCTTTTTCCTCCTCTCTTTTGTAGAGAATTGAGCCTAGGACATTAGTGTATGCTGAGTAAGTGCCCTGGGCCATATCCCCAAACCCCAGCCTAGTAAAGCCTCCTCCCAGGAACCAGTAGAACCAGGGCCAGGCACTTTCTCCTGCATATCCTCCCTAATATGCCTTCTTAGCAAAGTAGGAGACAGAAAGTGCAGGGGAGTAGGCTTAAACAAGGGCTTCTAAACAATCTTCACATTTCTTCTAAGAAAACCTCAAATCAAGAAAAAAAAATGGCAAGAAAACTTCCAAAGCCACAAGGGAAAGCAGCTCTATTCCAACAAAGTAGCATTACTTATGCCCAAATAATAAATTCTTTTTTTTTTTTTTGTGGCACTGGGGTATAACCCAGAGGCTTTCTACCTCCGGGCTATACTCCCAGACCTATTTTTTATATTTTATTTGGAAACAGGGTCTCACTAAGTTGCTGAAAGCCTCACTAAGTAGCTGAGGCTGGCTTCGAACCTGTGCGATCCTCCTGTCTCAGCCTCCCAAGCGCGGGAATTACAAGCGTGCGCCACCACGCCCGGCTAATAATAAATTCTTAATGTTTATTTTTATTTTTCTTTTTTCTCTTTTTCTTTTCCTCTCTTCTTGTGTGAGTACATGCCAGAGACTGTGTTCTGTTTTGTTTGTCAGACTCCAAGTAAACCTGTCTGCCAGTGCCTTGTATTATTAATTTTATATCAATATACCTAAATATTCTACATTGGCTGCTATAATTATCCTTTATTTTCATGATTACTAATTTTTATTAGATATTAACTACTTACAGTCAAACTCTTATTCTACTTTATTCTATTCTCTACTTAATTCTATTCTTTCATTCCTTACTTTAGCTTGTTTCTCCTCTCTCATGCTTCATCATTGAATACAACTCACTTTGCCTTTGTATATACCAGCTGACCCCTCTGAACCCTGTTTAGTTTGGGTCAGATAGGTGAACCATCAGAAAAGACTGCTAGCCACTAAGAATAAACTAATCACAGTTGACAGACAGAACTGCCCAACAACCCATGCTTTGAAGTTTAAAAATGCACAGGGTACAAAATGTTCTGCTCACATTTCTGAGTTTACTTCCTATTATAGAGGCAGTAGATGGGTCCCCAAACTTTAACACCTAGAACCCATCAACATCACCATCGCAGTGGGCCAACAGTATCATGGAGTAACTGCAACCCCAGTACTGATGATCTACAGGCAGAGCAAGAGTGGAGTGATATAGGATACAGACTTTAAAGTTGGGATTAAAAAGTGGTAAATACAGAATAGAGAGCTGAGAAATCCCATACGATAGAGGCTATTCACTTATAAGGCATATCTGAAACTAAATATTTATCTCTAGAATAAGAGGCTATAAAGAGGATATTAGACATAGGGAACCTACAGAGTAAAATAACTACCTAAAGCAACAAAGATATAAACTTTAAAAAGCTGAAATAATAATAAAAATAGCAACAGAAAAAAAATGAGTTCGTACAATACCACAACAACAGAGCCTACCAACAGAAAAATTGTAGAGATTATCAGGACATCTGAGAACTTTAACAGTCAAAATAGTACAGAATTTTTTAAAAGAATTCAGAGAGATCCTGAAAAAAATGAAGGATCAAATAAAGAATCTGATACCCTGAACAGGAATAAAAAACAAGATCTGGAGGAAGTGAAGAATGCAATAAATGAAGTGAACATGTCAATACAAACCACGAGCAACAGATTAGACCACATGGAAAACATAACCTCACTCTTAGAAAACAACTAATCCCCAAATTAACATAGTGTATAAACTAGAAAAAACACAATTAAACAGCATGAATTGGACATTGAAAATATATTAGCCAACTTAAAAAGAACAAAGCCAAGAATATTAGGCATAGAAGAGAGAATAAAAGTGAAATCAAAGGAATAAGAAATCATTCAGAGAAAGTAATATAAAGGAATTGCCCAAACATAGAAAATGAGATCAACACATGGGTATAGGAAACCTTCATTAGACAAAATCAGAGCAAAGGTTCACCATGCCACATAATAATCAACTTGACTAAGATAAAGAATCTTAAAGAAAATGAAAGTAAAAGGCCAAGTGACATTCAAAGGGAAGCCAATAAGAATCACTCCAGACTTCTCAAAGTCATAAAACCCAGGACGACCTAAAGCAACTTATTTCAAACTCTGAAATAAAACAATTTCTAGTGAAGATTATGCTGCCTAGCAAAGATATCTTTCAAATTTTACAAGAAAATTAATATCTTTCACAACAAACAGAAGCTGAAAGAATTTATATCTTCCAAACCAGCAATAGATACTCAAAGAGATAAATTACAGATTAAAAATAATAAATAGATGCCAAAACCATAGAAACAATTATTTTCAGCAAACAACCAAGCAAAGAAGAGCAAGCAAAATATCAACCAGAAGTGACAACTCAAAATGTTAAAATTAAAATAACATCTCAATAATCACACTGAAGTTCAATGACACCAACTTTCCAATTAAAAGATATAAGGTAAAAAAGGAATTAAAATCATAATAATTCATCTATATGTTATCTGTAAGAAACACACCTTACAAGTAAAGATACTTATAAACAAAAGGTGAAGGGCTAGAGTAAATTAATTCATGCTAATGCAACTCAAATAAAAGCAGGGACAGCAGCTCTGATATTAGAAAAAAATACTTAAGCCTAATCTTATAAAAAGAGAAAAAGCAAGTTATTTATACTGGTCAGAGGAACACTCCAACAAGAGAATATAATGGTAGTCAACATTTATATTCTAAACATAGCTACAATCACTTTCATAGAACAAACTCTTTATAACATTAAATCTCAAATAGATCCCAATACAATAATATTGGGAGACTTCAAAACTCTTCTCAAACCAGTAGATCAATCTTCTAGACAAAATGTCACTAAAGGTGCCTCAGACCTAAGGAATACCATAAACAAAATGGACCTACAAGACATACAGTATATTCCAATCAATGACAGCTGAATTTGCATTCTTTTTAGCTGTTCACAAAATCTTCACCAAAACAAACCATATCCTGGGCTACAAAGCACGCACTATTAAATTCAGAAAATATGACATAACTTCCTGCATCTTTTTAGACCATAATAAAATTAAACTAGAAATAAACTATAAGAAGATCCAGAGAAACCTCATAAACACATGAAGACTGAACATCACAGTGCTAAATGAGGAATGGGTCATCAAAGAAATAAGGGGAGTAATTAAGAAATTCCTAGAAACAAATGAAAACAGAGACATAAGATGTCAACATCTCTGGGACACTTTGAGGTTAGTATTAAGAGAAAGATTTATAGCACTGAGTGCTTACTTATGAAGAACAGAAAATCTCCAAATAACCTAATTGCTGAATTTTTTTCAGATATTTTGTATTATATTGACTCTTAAAGTTCTCAGAAGTCCTAATAATCTCAGCTACTTAGTGTGGCCCTTTGCAACTCAGTAAGACCCTGTTTCAAAATAAAGAATGATGTAACTTGGATGTAGAATGACCCTGTGTTCCATGCCAGTACTAAATAAAATAAAATAAAATAAAATATAACATTCAAAAAAAATTGAAGAAGATCTTAGAAGATGAGCTGTCCAGATCTTAGAAGATCTTCTGTACAGATCTTAGAAGATGAAAGGACCTCTTGTGTTCTTGGAAAGGCAGAATAAATACCAAATGGCTATTCTTTAAAAAATGATATACAGATTTAGTGTATATCATTAAATTACCAAGGTCATTCCTCGCAGACAGAAAAATCAGACATTACGTTTATTTGAAACAATTAAAAATCCCAGAATACAAAAAGCAGCTCTCAGCACCAAGACCATAAAGGAGACACCATAATACCTGACTTCAAACTATACTACAGAGCCATAGTAATAAAACAACATAGTACTGACACAAAAGCCCCATACATAGACCAGTAGGTCAGATAGAAAATTCAGAAACAAATACACATCCAGTTGATTTTTTATGATGGGGCCAAAAACATATACTGAAAAAAGATATCCTCTTCAAAAAATGGTATTGGCAAAACTGGTTATCCTTATGCAGAAGAATGAAATGAATCCCCAATTTCTCACCCTGCAAAAGAGTCAATTCAAGATAGATCAAAGACTTGGAAATCAGACTGGAGACCTTGTAGCTTCTTGAAGAGGGCATAATTCAAACACTTCAACACATAGGCATAGACGAAAACGTTATCAATAAGATCCTAAATACACAATGAATTAAAAGGAGGATCAATATATGGCATTTCATTAAGCTGAAGAGCTTCTGTACAACAAAGGAAACTATCAAGAACCTCAACAGAGAGCCAACAGAATGGAAGAAAAATTTTGCCAATTACTCCTCCGATAGTGGATTAATATCTAGAATATATAGAGAACTTAAGAAACTCTACACTAAGAAAACAAATAACCCAATATAAAACAAGGCAAGTGAACTAAATAGATACTTCACAAAAGAAAAAATTCAAATGGCCAATTAATGGATGAAATGATGTTCAACATCATTACCAATCAGAATGATGCAAATCAAAACCACCCTGAGATTTCACCTAACCTTAAATAGAATGGCAATCATTAAAAATACAAACAACAACAAATGATGGTGAGGATGTAGAGAAGTGGAAGCTATAATACATTGTTAGTGGGATTACCAATTAGTGCAACCACTTTGAAAAACAGTATGGAGGATCCTCAGAAGAATAGGAATGAACCTACCTTATGACCCAGCAATACCACTTCTGGGTATCTACCCAAAAGAATGGAAACCAAACTATTGGACTAATGCATGTGTATCTATGTTTATAGCTGCACAGCTCACAATTCCAAACTCTGAAACCAGCCATTATGTACAACAATGAGTGGATTACAGAACTATTGGATATGTACACACTGGAACTTTCCTCAGCCAAAAAGGAAAAACAAAATTAATTCATTTGCAGAAAAATAAATGGAACTGAAGAACATTATGCTAAGTAAAAAAGTCTGGTGTTCTCCCTAATATGCAGATGCTTGGGAGAAAATATAATATAGGAAAGAGTCTAGACAAAGAATGAGAAAACTTAGATGAGTAAAGATGACCTAACTGAGGGGCATGGGGTGTGAAATAGGAAAACACCCTTATACGAATGATGTACACTCACAAACATATCAAAGTTAGTGAATAAGCTGAACTCGAGAAGAAGAGAGGAGAGAGGGAATGGAGTGAGAATTTGGGAAGGGCTAAATGAGTGTTGTGTGCCTCTACCTCCCTGAACTTCAAGATTTATGATTACAATTCATCAATAAAATAAAAAATTAGTTATAATTAACAAAATGGCCATTATGTGTAGGTACTGAACATCTACTGGGCATTTTCAAAAAAATACACCTGATCTTTAAGATAGTACAATATAGCACAATCAAAAGAAGCTTCTCTGGTGATAGAAGTGTTTTATATCTTATAGTGTCCCATATGACAGCCACAAAACATATGCCTATTGAACAGAAACACTTCAAATGTTGCTAGCTCAACCATATTAAATGTTTAATGTTATTTAATCGTAACTTAAATTTTCATATTCACATGTAGTTAGTTGGTACCATCTTGACTAACACAAAATCTAGAAAATGGTGCTTGAAAAGTTAGGTAACTTTCATATGACCAGTTACCCTACAAATAATTGAAATGGGATTTAAACCCCGATTTGCACCATTCCTTGGCCATACACTTTGCTGTACAACATTTTTTTATTCATTTCTAATAGATTCCCTGAGATTATAACCATTGAACTGAAGAAATGATTTGAGAAGTAGCTTAGTTCAGTGTCCTTCTAATTCATAAGTAGGCTCTGTATTTCTGTATTTTCTCATAAGTAGCTTTCTTTCTTTCTTTCTTTCTTTCTTTCTTTCTTTCTTTCTTTTTTTCTTTCTTTCTTTCTTTGGTGGTACTGGGTTTCTGGAAACCCTTCTACCTCCGGGCTACACAGCCAGACCTATTTTATATTTTTTTATTTGGAAACAGGGTCTTTTAAGCCAGCGCAGCTGGCTTCGAATCTGCACAATCCTCCTGTCTCCGCCTCCCAAGCACGGGGATTATAAGCGTGCGCCACCATGCCTGTCTTCATAAGTATTTTCTAACCTTTTATATAATCCTATTAGTATCTGATGGTTTGTGACCTCAGTGTCACTTGAGTTACTATTATGAACCATGTCATATCTTGATTAATCTAATCCCATGTGTCATGAAGTAAATGGTTGAGATCTCATCACTGCCCAAACCGTGCCTTTTCTGCTTAACAAAGTCATCGTCCTACAAACAGATACAAGCCAGACTTATGCTTTGTTTGCTGCAAGTGATACCTTGGGACTTAGATGATGAGTGAGGGAGAGTTCAAATTCCTTGGAAGTCCATTTGGGGAAATTCACAGTGAAGGTATATGCTGAGGATATATACCAAAGGAGGACAGTTTGTTAGAGCATAATTTGCTCACTCAAATGATTGTGCTATTGTTATGACTAACACAGCTGGCAGAAAACAAAGTGACTGCATATTTGAGTAGAGAGTGAAAGAATGAGTGAAAGAATATTATGAGTGGCCAAATATTAGAACAAGAGCATTCTACTTTACAAACAAAAGTACTGCTCCCCCTCCATTCGGAAAGTGTGGCTTCCACCATGGCTCTGTGTGAGGTAGCTGGTGAGGTAAAATAATCCAGAGGAAAGAGTTCAGGTACCAGAGTCAGAAATCCCTCCTCTCTCACATGCCTAGGTCTCTGAAACCTTAACAACTTTACTCATAACAACGACTTCAAACTTTCCTGATTCTTCTCAAAATATATGACCTTGTTATATTAATACATCACACTTAAAAGATGCTTTCTCTTGTATGTTAAAGAGAAATTTGAGGCTCTTGAAGGTAATTGAAATCTCTTCATTCATTATTGCCTCTCAACCTACAATCCATTCTCTCAGCCGTTCTGACTTTCCTCCTGATTTAGCAATGAGTCTTACCTGCTTTTGCTCGAAGGTAACATGGCTGCCTTCTCAAGGACTTTGTTGTGTTGATTTTGACATTGGCTCCCTTGTGTCTTTAACTTTTCATCCTTTCTTTACACATTCCTCCAAACTTTGAGCCTGCTCAATTTTCTGATTTAAAATACACACACACACACACACACACACACATACACACTAAAACTCTCTCTCAACCACTCACTCTAGTCAGCCAGAACCCCTTTTCCCCTCACTTTTGATACTAATGGTTGCAAATGTATTGCCCAAACTGGCTGCCTCTGCATCACCTGTCACACTCATCCTTTAGCTAGTGCAAGTTAGACTTTACTTCCATGTTCTATGGGAACTGTTCTTAGGCTACCAAACACCCCTGAACTCCTTCTCAAAAGGGCACTCTTTGTCCTTTTTCTGAATAAAATTTCAGAGGACTACACATTATTTATGATCTTCTCCTGGAAATGCTTCTTTCCTTTTTAAATGTGTGACTCCTCACACTTCTACCTTCCTAGCTTACTTTTTGGTCTCCTCTTTGTGTTCCCATTTATCTAGATGTACCTAATGTCAGGATGAGGAAAGATCTTGGTTCAATCTGGCAGACAAGTTTAATTGCATGAAATTCTATTTAATATGCTCCCCCTGCCTGTTTCACTCCAAGTATTCTATCTGTAAGGCTTCACTTACTATTTTGAGCTTTCATGAATATCTTTTACACACCTAGATAAAATTCAATCTCTGCTGAATTCCAGGTCCATAAGTGATTGGTGAACAGCTTTTCTTTTTTTTTTTTTAGACTTTTTATTGGTGCGTTGTAGCCATACATGTGGAGGCATACATGCACACATCATCCAATTAGCCCTTACCCAATTCCTGCCCCATTCCCTCCTCCTCCCTCCTTATGTTTGGCTTAGTGATTGACATTGATATGTTTGTTAATGTACATCATGAACATTAGAGAGTTTCCCTCTTTCCCCTCCCATCCCTTCAGGACTCCTTATTTGTTCCTCTATAGTGTCTCCTGCATCCAGAGTTCCTCCTATGACCCATTTTCTCCCTAGCTTTCACAAATTAGGGAGAACATCCAATTTCTTGCTTTTTGTTACTGTCTAATCTCACTTAGCATAATGTTCTCCAGTTCCATCTATCCCCCTCTAAAAGATGTAATTGTGTTTTTCATGGCTGAGTAAAATTCCATAGTGTATATATCCTATAGTTTTGTAATCCATTCATCTGTTGATGGACATCTTGGCTGGTTCCATAGTTTGGTAATTGTCTTATAGTTAAAATGTCTAATGTTATACTCATTATCTTCTGAGTACTTCATTAAGAAATAGTTTCCCTTTTTACCTAGCTGCCCATAGAAATTTTAGGTCATCTTGATGTTTACTTTTTTTTCCTACATCTATATTCAGTCAGTAACCAAACTTTTTTTTTTATTCTATCTCTTAAATATAATATAAATCTTTCTGTACTGATTTAAAATATTGACTTAGTCTGTCGGGAATCCAGCCCGACAGCTGACGGGGTTTGACGAGATGATGAGTACCGACGACTCGAACACAAACCCACGAGCTAGGAGTCAAGTCAAGCAAGATCTCATCTATTTCTCTCCAAGCAGTCCTATATATAGCACCAAGCCACGAGGGGAATTTCCATGAGAAATAGCCTAGCCTATCTGGAATAAAGATCACTAGCACGTAGTTTACAGCCAATCCCAGGCCAGTACATGAGCCATTCATGTGTGTGGAAAGCTCCTTTAAAGGTAGAAAGGGAAAAACCGCTCAGTCTCTCCACCCATAATGAATGGGGAAACCACGCCTTCCTAGCTTCCTCCAGGCGCCATATTTGCCCCTTTTTTGCTGAATCACTTTACTTAAAGTTTTGCCTTAGGCTGTAGGCCGCTCAGGCCGAATCTCCTTAGGCGCTGTATAGACACACCCCATCATTAGTCCACTGTTGTCATCCATTATCTTAACTACCTACCCACTTTTGTTTCTTTTTATCTCTTTTTTAATTTATTCTACAAATTGTTAAAATCTTGTGTTTGTTTCAGAGAATAAGCATGACATTTCTCTCTATAAAATTCTACAGTGATGTTTTATTGCCATTGTTGTACAATTAAACCTTATGAATTATTCAATGTTACTAAAATCTATCTTCTCAAATCATTGACAGTTTCATCTGCTTCCTACAGATTTTAAAACTCATTAATTCCCTCCCTTACAGGTTAATTCTAACTTTCTAAGCTCCAGTGCCATCTAGTAGAAGACCACACTTAATACAAAGATGCTTAATTCGGAGTATCATAGATATCAATAATGACAGGTCTCTGTGGAGGCAGCATCTCTGCATCTTTTCTTTATTATATTAATAAATATTTGATGAGGTCAGATACTCATTCTCTGAAGTCAAACACTAAAGAGAACTCAGAGTCTGTTGCTCAAGCATGGAGGTAACATAAGGTATCCTAGACCCTGGCAACATCTATCAGTTACTCAGAGGAAATTTTGCTACATTGACAGAATGGGCAGATTCTCACTTCAAATGAAACCTAACTTTTTACTCACTGGGCAATCTAAAGATGAAGGCTTAATTTATTAGCAGGATAAGAGAAAGTGATGTTGGTGCCTATGGGATGGATTGTAATAAAGAGGTTAAAAGTCTGATTTTTAGCTTCTGCTATTATCATTGTTAAAAGTTTCTTTCTGGAGCTTACATAAAATGAGACTTAAGAATGTCTGGTTTGGACTGTAAGTTGAAAATGTCTCCAATTTTATATTTTGAAGCCTAATCATAAATGTGATGGTGTTTAGAGGCACTCTACAGGTAACCTTCCTGGGTACCAAATTTAGCCTAGTCATTTGCTGGTTGTGGAACCTAAGTGAGTAGCTTCCAACTTCTTGGCTTGTTCCTTATACATTAACTGCAGATTATATACCATCAGGTCGTTGTGAGGCTGACACAAACTCCTCCAGGTTTTGAATGTAGCGCAGAAATTGGAACAGAACATACTTATAATGTGCATTAGAAATTAGTATTAGAGATTGTGATGAAAGAAACTTTAAACAGTATTAAAGAGTCCCAAATAAGAGAGGCAGAGTGGGTGACTTTTTGGTATGAAAGCATAATATTATGTAGGATGAGAATCTTTAGCTCCAGCTCCTGTAAATGCAGCTTACTCTGCCCTTGCAAGAAAGTCAAGTTAGAAGGAAGAGGAGAAGCCCTGACACCAGAGAAGATTTGGCATTCTCTCAAGAAACACTGAATTATTTCTTAACAAAATTATTCTGATAAAGAAAAGAAATATATGCATTAATGTGGAAATTCTCTCTCAACTCTATGGCAAAGTTTAAGGTCATGGAAACTCTCTGGTAAAGCAGACACAGTGGCACACACTTGTAAATCCAGTACTTGAGAGGCTGAGACAGGAGGGCTGCAGTTTTGACCAGTCTCAGCTACTTAGTGAGGCCTTCTGCAACTCAGTGAGACACTGTTTCAAAATAAAAAATAAAAAAAAAAACAGAGCTGAGGGTGTAGCTTAAGGGTAGCTTCAATACTCAGTGACACACACACACACACACACACACACACACACACACACACACATCCTTTCTGGGAAGCCAGTGTGAAAAGTATGAAGGAAATTTGTATCGTCATTAAAGAGATTCTGTTTGTTTATTCCCACAAGAAATGTTCCCCTAAACATAGACCATATTATATTAGCTGTTACCATATTATATTAGCTTTTCTGTACATCATCACTGTGTCCTCACAAAAGATTTCTAAAGCAGAAGTTAAATCATTCCTTTGCATACAAGCCTGCAGAATTTGGCAAAAAATTCTTCTCAATCTAACACTAACCAATCTCTTTGCATTTATTTTGTGATACTTCTTCCACCCAACTTATGATCCATCCAGATGCACACAAAATGAAGTTCTTAGGATGTGTCTTGCTTTCTTGTATCTCTAAGTTCTCTACATCGCTGTTTTCCCGTTTCTGAATACCACTCTCTACCCACATCGCAGGCTTTGATGCAGAAACAAACAAAACCAGAAGCCCACTTAAGTAGAATTTTCTTGTTTCTGCTAACTTCACTCTCACTCCAATTCAAAGCCTGCATCTGTCTCCTTTGTTCTCATCCACTCCATCTATAAACCACATAATACTTAGGTCTCATCTCCACTTGATCTAATTTTGTTTTTGCCAGCTCACTTTGCATTTGTGATTTCTTATAGTTAAATTATATTGTTTCACATACTACTTGTGGCCGTGTGCTTGTCTCTCAATATTTAGGTGCCTGGCCAATTGTTGCTTTAGGCAATTTATTATTTTTATTATATTATATTATATTATTATTATATTATATGTACCGAGGTTTGAATCTTGGGACTTTCTACCTCCAGCTACACTCTAAGTCCTATTTTACTTTTAATTTGAAACAAGATCTCACTACATTTCTGAGGACTCTGCTAAGTCGCTGAGGCTGGCCTTGAACCTGAGATCCTTCTGTCACAGGTAGTTAGGTTACAGGTATGGATGGACTTTTTTATGATTAAAAATAAAGTTAATCTGCTCACCCCTAACTACCAAAAACTCTAGATCATGCTTTCTGGCACATTACCTTATTTTACCTGTGTATTTAAACAATATCATCTTATGTGGTTCAGTTTACTTTCACCTCCCACTAGAAAAAAAGTACATGAAAGGCAGTAGTTGTCAGTTTACATATTGCTATATCTCCATGCTTTGCAAGGCCCAGTATAGAGTAAATGCTCAGTAAACATTTGTTGACTGCCTGTCATCTCCAATAAACAGTGAGCCTCTGCATGCCAGAAGCCATGTCCTTTAGACACAGCATGCAGTACAAGGCCTGGCGCATGTCCTGCTTTCAGATATACATTGATCAAATGCATGACATTGGATTAGCCAATCAAGCACTGGTTATGCAAAAGAAGGTCAGGACAGTCAGCAAGACAAGCAATTTTATGGAGTGTAATTACTGGGGAGGGTGTCCCATGGAGACTAGCTAGAAGACAGCAAAGAGTCTATTAAGAGACCAAGAGAGAAAACTCATGCTTTTTGCATAATACAAGCTCAACTTATGTTCATAACATTGACTTGACAAAATTAGTTTTATACTTCAGCACTAATCCAGTTTTCAAAAAATACCATTTGAAGCCTGCCATAGAGTCACCTGCTGCTTCATTCAAGTGTGTGTGCAGAGGAGTAAGTGGCTCTGTGACAGGTGTCCGACAACATGCTAATAGCCAAATCCATTCGAGGCGCAATGTTGACTTTCAGGAAGGTTTTCCTTTTCTTCCTCGCCCCACCCCCAAGTCATATAAAACATGCCACTCTCCTGAGGCCTCACAATGGCAGTCCACAAATGAACCCTCTTCCTTTGAGAGAGACTAACTGTAGGGGAAAAGATAATTACTTAGTTCCTTTATGTTCAAATTATTTGTAATAAAATCTGAAATCACACCACAAGGTCTTTCATGAGGATGTCATAAATTAAGATGCATTGGTGTATCTGGTGCATCTGTTCCATTCTCTGGCCCTTTGTCTTCTGCAAAGAGCACACCAACCTCAATACCCAGCAGACAGCATTTACGCAAATGATGTCGTGGTCGGTAGCATTAATATTCAGCGATTGTCTGTCATAGACACCTTACTGTACATCTGTTATGCAAATGTATGTTAATTCCGACTCCCTGACAGCTGCCTAGCTTCCCTCCCTAAAATGATCTTTTCCATTTTGAAGTTTGCAATCTGTTCCCCAAAATGTTAATCCAACAATTAGCTGAAATTGCTAAACAAAAATTGTACATGTTCAGTTTAAAATAGAAGGTAGCATTTTAAAATAGATGATGAACCTTCTCCCCACATCATTTATTTTATACGTGCTTCCACACAATGTAAACATTGATCTCTACACAGATTGACTGGGGGTAAGTGGGGGTCTTCCTCAGCCCAGTCCTTGGAGTTTGACAGGAAAGGAGGCATCATCATTCCCATCCTTCAAGAGACTTTGTCCTCAAAGATGAATTTTAGAAATGCAGAGTGTTTCTTTTTTCCTATCTGAAGCTTCTCTGTTCCTTCCCCCCAAAATAATAATTAACAGGCACAAGGATAGTCAGAAATGGCATTACAGAATTATTAAGCGAATGATTGAGAACAGAGATCTAAGGTAACACCCTGTGACACACAGAGCATAGTAAATATTCTCTGGGTATATGTCTAATGGATGGTGAATTCAGCATGCTTTCATAATTATTACCTTTATTTATGCTGAGAAATAAGTGAAGGGATCAGAGATAACAAAACCATCCATTAGGACCTTGACGATGATTATGATGCTGGAGAGGATAACGGATGATGAATTATATCAAACATTTAGTGAAAATATGAGTATGTACTTATAATGGACCTACTGTGCACCAGTTACCATTTTGACGGCATAAATAAACTCCTGACATTTTTGGAAGGTGAGCATCATTACACAGCCTCTTTTAATATTGAAAAACAACGTGGGAAGTGACTTCTGCAAACCCACATAGCTCCTATGACTTTTATGCAGCTCTCCTTCAAAGTTCTATACAGCAAGGCAAGCATGGTGGATGGAGAACTATAGGGTGTGTGGAGTGAGTCAGGATGAATGGGTTTCTGCTATAATGAGGCCAGTACTTATTCTATTATGAATGGATGTCTGATACTCAGTCTTCTGGATTATCCAAAGGAAATGGACTTAGATTTGTTCTATGTTCCAGAAATTCTTATAAGTATCTTCAAGGCTATATACAGATGGGACTTCTGTGTCATTCTAAGAGTCCATTTTTTAAATGATGGTGCTAAACCAGATGATTCCCAAGGTTCCACTATAGTCTAACATGTTTTCTTTGCAATTTATTTCTGCATTTGTAATGAGATAGCTCATGAATAAATATATTAAAGATATCTCAAATGAATGATAAACTTTCACTAATTTTCAGTGGCAATATCAATAAGATTGGGATAGTAAAAATAAACATTCATTAGGTTTTATGAGTATTTTTTATTTCAAAAAGATTCCATGATTTTAAAAACTGTCACAACCCATTTATATCACTGTTTAATTCTACTGGACTTGATCTCTGAGTCTTTAATTATTTGTTATATTTTCATTTAAATATTGTTGTTTGAGTAGGTTAGGCTATTCTGAAGGATCAAATATAGTTTTATGCTACTATTTAGACACTAGATTTTTTTATAAATTAGTAATTGTGTAATGCTACTATAAGTCACTCATTAAAATTTTATTTATTAAATTTACAGAAATTTAATATAACTATATACTGAATTTATATAAATATAATAGACTACATATTATATTTACATGAATATATAGTGTATTATATTAAAATTTTATACCTTTAACATGATCCATATTAAATTCTAGTTTACATAAAAATTGAATATATATATATATATATATATATATATATATAGTTGTATACATAAAGTTGAGTACAATGAATTGAAGTATTTTTCCCAGGTTCATACAGCTAGTAAAAATGACAGCTAAAGTTTGACATTGGGCTGAGTCTCTTATTACCTGTTCATATCATTGCCCCATATACTTTCAATTAGGTTTTCAAAAGAAAAAAGCATGATAAATTACTCAAAGTGTTTTCTCCATAGGAAGTGTGTGTGCTATCTTCCTCTTTCAGTTAGGGCAGGATGTACCTGTCATAATTGTCACAGGGCAATCACCAGACAACTAAGGATAACCTATCTGTCCAGAGCCTGCTAACGTTCTGCACACTCGTCAATCATTTTCCCTTCCAGAAGAATCCACCATGGAAGAGCTCACTCACAGTTGCTCCCTCCTTCTTTCTAGGGAACCATGAACTTGGCAAAACTGCAAAACTGAGATTTCTTTCTCTTGTTCTATGCTTGGTCTCATTATACCTCACTCAAATTAACGTGTTTAGCCGGTATTGGTGGCACATGCCCGTAAACTCTGCGCTTGGGAGGCTGAGACAGGAGGATCGCACAGGTTCAAAGCCAGCCTCAGCTACTTAGTGAGGCTCTCAGCAACTTAGACCCTGATTCCAAACAAAAAAATATATATATAAAATAGGTCTGGGAGTATAGCGTGGAGGTAGAAAGCTTCTGGGTTCCACCCCCAGCACCACCAAAAAAAAAAAAAAATTAATGTGTTTAAATTGATGGTGGGAGTTTAGAGATTAAAATTCACCCAACTTTACTAATGGAACTTCATTTAGATGCACAAGATACTAACACAGCTGGCCTCCTCACCAGTGGAAAGCAGCTCTTCATACCTTGCTTACCTGTAAAATGAAGGCAATAACACCTGTCTCCAAAGAGTATATGCAAAGTTCCAAAGGAAGAATGCATGCCACAAAAGTTAGCCCTTAAAATGGCTCACAATGAAGGTTCAAAAATCATGCATGAAAAAGAAAAATGGGTGCATATCTTGTATCAAAAATCACATATACATAAACACACTCAAGGACATTATACCTCTGAGCTTCACTCCCAGCCCTCTGTTATTTTTTCCTTTGAAACGAGATTCTATTAAGTTGAGGAGGCCTTCACTGTGTTGCTGAGGCTGGTCACAAACCTGCAATCCTCCTGTCTCAATCTTCCAAGTACTAGGATTGTAGGCATTTGCTACCATGCCTGGCTAGAGTATATATAGAATATATATGGAGCAAAATGTGTCAGTCTTCTGTGCATCTGACTAAAGTTTCATTAGTAAAGTTGGGTGAATTTTAATTCCTAAACTCCCACCATCTGTTTAAGCACATTAATTTGAGTGAGGCATATATACATACATATGTGTGTGTGTGTGTGTGTGTGTGTGTGTGTATACTATATGTGTATATATAAGCATATATATTACTTATACTGTTGTATAATTTAACATTTTTTCTATTTATCTTATTTAATCCTCCATCCTCTTGCTGAAGAAAGACTATTCCATTGAAGTCTGTTTTACAGATGGACAAAATAAGGCATAAGATTATAAATTGCATGGCCTGAGACTACTTAAGCAGCAACAATGAAAAACGTATTTTCTCAGTAGAGAATTTTGTGATTTTCTAAGCCATGTTACATCATTTTTTATGGAAGCAAGAAGCACTGATTCTGCACAGAGATCAAGAAAACGTAGTCAAGGTCACAGTTTGATACCTATGAGACACTAACTGATGTCTACTTTCTTACTCTACAGCAATCTGTGACCCTTAAATGTTTACATTTATCACAGGAATAAATAAGTAATTGCCTTTGATGTTTACTATTAGAGGTTTTGAGTAGATTTTTTTGCTGTCTTATTATTACTCTTATCCTCTTCCAGGTCTTGAACAAACCTTGAAGAGTCGGGTGAAAAATAAAGTAATAAAGTGCTCAATTCTGACAGGCATATGTTTATTTTATTATTGAACATTTTATACAAGAGAGTGAAAGAGTGGGATCAGAGTGAAAGTCATATTTCTCTATACCTACATCTACTCTACACCAAAGAGAAATGCTTAGACTTTAAATGAGGCCCTTTGAAGGTCTGCCTTCATTAAGAGGAAAATCCTAAATCAGTATAACATATAGCTATTGATGTTTATGACCCACTAACAAACATGCTTCAGGAAATGTCTAATTCATAAGTTAGCTCCTTTGTAGAAGATGATAATAAACAGTGCAAGGAAGCCAACATATGGGGGGGGGATAGAGAGTCCTTGAAATGATTCTGGAAAAGTCTGTATTCACAAGTAATTCTGAGGCAGGCAGGGTAGAAATTAGCATGCACATTTTATAGAAGGAGGGAATTTAGACCTGGAACAATTTTATGACTTGCCTAGAATCTTTCCTTTGGGAAGAGTCACAGCCAGACTTGCAAGCCAATTTTTCTGACTTCCATTTCTCAGGTTATTGTCCAGTGCCCCAGATGGTAGCTGTGGGTTTGGCTCTCACTTTCAAGCTTCACTGCCCCTGGATGATGGACGAGGATTTGCTCTGGACATCTGAGCCCAGGATGGGATGCAGGTGCGAGACTTGCTTTGGGCTTTCATCCACTCTCCCTGCAGTTCTGAGCTGAGCTGTTCACAGCAGCTTATGAAACCCTGGAATTATGATTTAGTCCAGACGCAGAGGATGAGGACTCTCTGTTCTCTCTGAAGCAGCCCTAAAGGGGAAAATCCCTCTGAGCTCAGCTGATATGGCTCCTTGGCTGGTTTTTGTGATATGCGGAAAGAGTAAGTAGGACAAGCTCACTAAATGGAAGGACCCAGCAAGTACAGACACAACTCACACTGAACCATGTAGCACTCTTTATTGAAAATTCAACTTCTTTTTTGCTTTGGCACCAATTTTAGAAACAAATTTTAAAATGTTATCTTGTATTTCTGTAGAAAAGAGAAAATTTCCATTGACATTATGTAGATATGTGAGAATATCAATGTCAATATTGATATCATATTTGGAAAGGAAAGGGAGCCGACAAAGTTCAAATGGGGGAGACTCACCAAGTTCTGTGTGCATGCATGTTACTAACACTCTGAACTGAATTATGATGTCAATCTACAATGTACCAATAACATATATATATACATATATATGTATTATATATGTATACATATGTAATATATAAGTTTTATATTTACATATTAAATATTTAATATATATTTATATATAAATGTTTATATAAAAATGTTTTACATACAAAACATATTACTTATATATAACTGCATGTATATATTCTAGTTGGTTAGATAATCAAAATTATCAGTTAAATTGAATAAAAAATTAAGCCAGGTATGTTGATGTATGACTGTAATACCACTACTTAGGAGGCTGAGACGGGATGATTACAGGTTCAAGGCCAGCCTCAGTAATTTAGTGATACTCTCAGAAGATTAACAAGACCTTTTTTCAAAATAAAATATAAAATAGGGTTCAATCCCCAGTAACCCCCACCACAAAGATATATGCCCCTTAAACATTTCATTAGTGCTGTATCAGGATTGAGTGTACATTGATTCAGCAATGTTTTAATGTAAGGGCAAGGCGTTTTATTTAAATACAAACCCTTTGATATATTTCCCCATCAAATTTTCTGTGTAAATCTGAATCATAATAAATTGCCTATAACATTTAGTTTCAGTTTCCTTAACATGGAATAAAATTTAAGGGATTTGTAAGATAATATTATTTTAGACTTTATACAGATTAATTTTATTCCTATTTTTACTTCGTGTGTGTAGTCTTGGTACCATTTAATCTAAAATTAATCTACCATTATTTGCTTTATGTAACATATTAAACTTGGTTTTAATAGATAAAAATAGTTGATTACTTTTTTATAGCCCCAGTATCTCTGTTTGTGAAATATTTAATTAAATTTAAAATTACATAAGCATGACCAATAAAAGTAGATTTGGAAATAAACAAACAAAATCTTCCCAAATAGACCATTTGACTTGGGAAGCAAAAGCATGTGGGAACAATGGAGTGGGGTCTATAGCAACAAGTATTGACGGTATTGTGATCATCTGTCCATATTCTTTACAAAAGCAGTGGATGGCGTACTTTAATCTAAAGAACTGATGTACATGGTTAAGAGTGTTGTACTCTGTTATATTCTTAATAACTGCTCACCTCTGTTGAATATATTACAAATATCTATGCTTCACACTTAGGTCATTTAATTTTTATCTTTATCTTCTGTGGTGTTTGTCAAATCTATACTTATTTTGCAGGTGAGGAAATTCTAGTATAGTTAGCTAGACAGTTAACTTACCCAAGATCTTCAGCTTATATGGGGTAGAATTAAGAGGAATAAATTAAGAAATGTGGAGGCCGGGTGTGGTGGCACATGCTTGTAGTTCCCGTGCTTGGGAGGCAGGGACAGGAGGATATTGCAGGTTTGAAGCCAGCCTCGCTGGCTTAAGAGACCCTGTTTCCAATTTAAAAAATATAAAATAGGTTTGGGAGTGTAGCCCTGATGTAGAATGGTTTTCAGGAACCCCAGTATCACCAAAAAAGAAAAAGAAAAAAGAAATGTGGAGCTCTTAAGTTTTTGGCTTCTATGTCTTTATGTTCTTTCCTACTACAACTAGAAATACTCTGACTCTTCTTCCATTTGAAAATCAAACAGAGACACAGCTTTATTTTATGAAAGTTTTTTTTTCACATAATTTGAAATTTCTGAGAGACAGACAACACATGAGTCATGGGTCAATTATTAACTTTTATCTTTCTTTTTATTCTGGCTTCAGAATAAGCTCAAATTCCCTTATTTAATCAATCGTTACAGGGAAGAAAGACAAAACAGTCTTGCTCTAGTGAGAAGAGCAGGGTGGAGTTTTTAATTCTTTGAAATAAAGTTGGATTCATCATCTCCCAGCACAGCTTCAGGAAGATGTGGCATCTCCCAACTGAACCTTAGCTTCTGGTGACAATGTTAGTGATGAGTAATTGCTTTGTAAGAGTGTGATCCAGCTTCAATAGATCAATGCTCGTGAAAGTACTTGAGCACCATGAAATGCAAAAACTACTCGACCAAGAGAGGGAGGACAATAGAGAAAGGCTGGCACCTCTGCAGATTTCCCTCTTGCTACAAATTAGATGGCCAAAACTTTATGTGTGAATACCATTTGAAAAGCCATGTTGTATGTGATTAAGACCAAGGAGTGTCACAGAGAGTGGTTCCTGAGACAGCAACAAGATCTGATTTTGGACCTTTGGACATATGAGATCACTATACCCTACCTGGAGCCATTTACTTCATTTTAGGTTATATCAGGAATGGGAATTATCATCATAGATTGATAAGATTACTGGAGGGGAACTTGGCCTCTGACTACGATGTGTAGGATGTGGGGATTTGTTGGATGGCATTTCAGAAAATAATGAGAAAGTCAAACAAGAACCCTGAGTCACACATTATAAAAACAACTACTAAACAGAGTGATGCTATGCTTTTGCTTTTCTGTCTTTCTTCCCTTTTTTGAAAAGTTAGCTTTTTATTAAGCTACTTATTCCCCAGCTTTCTATGTGATGTAAACAAATATGAGTGTGTATCAAAAGGTTTCTTTTTATAGCACACGAGATTGCCTTGGAGAATAAGATGAATTTCACAGAACACTAACAGAATTGGAAAGAGATGTCATTGGAATTTCAGGGTTTTCAAGTAACTTAACAAGGCCTAACTCATATTTTCTTTTTTAAGGATATAGTTTGATATTAAGAAGGCAAAATAAATGTATTTGAAAAAACAGGCATCCTTTCTTGTTGCCTAGTTAGGGGGGTCTAAAAAAAAGAGAAATGCTCCCATTGATCCCATTTTTCTACTTTTTGAACCAGAGATAGCAGATATATGATAATGAGCTCACTATGCAAAAAACAGAAACTGATCATCATATATATTCCAAGAGACCTCTGGTTTGAGGAGCTGAAACAGCTTTTCTGTTTGTAAATCACCATGGTGGGATTTAAAGTTGGTAAGTTAGAGACACTCAGATATCATCAGCTTCACCAGGAGGGTAGAATTTTTAAAATGGAGAACAGCTGCTTTTCAAGATTTGTGACCAGGGGAAGGTGCTAAAATTTGGATATGAACAGAGACTTGAGAAAATAGATTATGAAAAATGGAACAGAAGGTGAGGAAGTGTCTCAATACAAAATGCCCAGGGGCATAGCAGAGGGCATAGGAAATAGGGAATGACAGAAAGAGAGAGATACCCAGCAAACATGGCTAGCACTTATCTCAGTACCTTACAGATGTGCAACTTATAGACAGACAGTGGGCTTGAAATCTGCCGAGTTTATCTGCCAAACACATGTATAAATTTCAACATAGGAACACAAGATATATTAAAGAAAAACAAGACAACATGGCTCCTCCAAAAGTAAATAACCCTCTAGAAATTTCTAAAATTATATCATAGTAGATAGAATGCTGGACAAAGGATTCAAAACATTGGCTATTAAGATGATCAATGAATTTAAAGATGATACAAATCAAAAACTGAATGAATGAAGAAGAAAATGCAAGACAAGAAAGAACAATTCAATAGAGATAAAAATCATAAAAAACAAAAAACATCTTAGAAATGAAATGTTCCATAAAGAAAAAAATAGATAATCAAACATAATAACTAGTAGCTCAGGGACAATATTAAAGACAAAACTTATGATTTGACTGATAGGTTTAGAAGTGGGGATTGAACTACACACTAATGATAATTAGAAACCTATTCAGTGAAATAGTAGTAGAAGATTTTCCTAATCTGGAGAATGATATGGACATCCATAAACTAAAAACATTTAGAACCCCTAGCAGACTTTTCAAAAAAAGAAAAAAGAAAAAACTATTCATCTATAGCATAAGCTTACAAATATACAGAACAAGTAAAGAATATTAAAAGCTGGAAGAGAGAAAAGCAAAATATAAAGGAAAATCCATTGGAATAGCAGATTTCTCAAGAGAAATTTTAAAGGCTAGGAGGGCCTAGAATGATGTATTTTTAGCATTGACCAAGAATTACTGCCAGCTTAGATTACTATATTCAGCAAAGTTATCCTTCAGAATCAAAGGAGACATAATGATTTTCTTAGATAATCATAAACTAGATTCATATGCTACACCACTAAAAAAGAAATTGAAAAGAATTTCACACCCAGATAAGAAAGCAAGATAAATACAATAAGAGCAATTTCAATAATATTAAAGCACCTAACATCTTAAAACAAATACTACAAAACATAAATGGAGAGATAGAAGATAATACAATAGTAGTGAGGGACTTCAATGTCCCACTCTCACCAATAAATAGACTATCCAGACAAGAAACAATAATGGAGAATTGTTTGAATTAAATTATACAGCAGATCAACTTGACCTATTAGACATCTACTGAATATTCTGTCTTATAGTACCAGAATACATATTGTTTTCATCAGCATAAAAAACTTTCTCCAAAATATATCTTATTTTCAGCTATAAAGCAAGTCTTAACAAATAGAAAATTATAATAATTCCATCCTATGAGACAATAATGAAATGAGACTAAAAGTCAACAGAAAGAAAATTTTCAAAAATAGATCATACATGGAAATCTATCAATCAAAAAAATTTAAATCAATAGTGAATCATTGAAGAAATCAGGGATAATATTAAAAATTTATAAAATCAAATGAAAATGGAAACGATCTTTAATAACCCATGGGATACTGCAAATGCTCCGACCAGACAAAAGTATATAGCCATGAATACCTACATTAGAAAAAGAAAGATCTCAAATAAATAATCTAATGATGTGCATAAAGTCCTCAGAAAAACAAAACAAAATGACCCCAAATCAGTGAAATAAAAATAATAATAAAATTAGAGCAGAAATAAACAAAATGGAGACTAACCAATAAAATGACTATATGAAACAAGGAATTTGTTCTTTAAGAAGATAAAACTCAAGTCTTTAGTACACACACATATATAAATATATACATTTGAAAAACATACATTATATGAATTGGCATGAAGAAAATACAAGTTTAAACATACTTGTGAAAACACACAGATGTGTGATAAAATTAAGTGTCCCATTCTGATGATTAGACAAAAATACAAAATCTTACAGCAATACTGAGGTAACATGGGAGGATCAGACATGGCATTAACTCAGCATGGTTCCAGTTGATCCCCTGATTCCCATGAATACTGAAAGTATCCATGTTGTTCTCTCCTAAGGGGGGGGTTAATAGGTGTGAAAAGTTCAGTTTTAACATTGCCCTTTTTTTACACATAACTTTACATTGTGATCTTAGTTATACTTCACATAACATTGCATGTGTTTATTTTTAAGAGATGTTCTTTTTTGGGGGGTCACTTCTCTTTATAGAATCAAACTCTGAGTCTGAAAGCTTATAAGCCAACATGCTTAGTCAGCAGGTGAGCTTGAATAGCTTCTGATGTCCCAGCTAACTTTACCTCCAGGTACCTAGCCATTTGGAAAACTCCTTTACTCACTGAAGGTTGGCAGAGAAAATATCAGACATTATTGTGAAATATTTGGTAAACAAGTGCCATTTATGGAGAATAGCAGTGAAATAGAAAAAGTATAACTGAAAATTGCTTTAAATAAACTATATTTGAGAAGCTTATTGATGTCCACTAAAAGTTCAATTTGACTATTGATATGTTTAGTGGTTATGCAGGACTGAATAATATTGGATCCGGTGAACCAGTGTTACAATGGTGGCTTGAAATTGGCTACAGTGGAAGCATTCAACAACTTCTTCTTCTCCTCCTCCTCCTCTTCCTCCTCCTCCTCCTCCTCCTCCTCCTCCTCCTCCTCCTCCTCCTCCTCCTTCTTCTTCTTCTTCTTCTTCTTCCTCTTCTTCTCTTCCTTTCTTTTTTTCTAGAGAGCAGTTAGAAATACAAAGTATAAAAGAAGAGAGTTGGGATAAAGTACAATGACACTGTCAGATTGGATATTGAGATTTTAAAATACTTGCAATCCTATTAAATGAGTTTGTTACTTTGACAATAAACTTAAGGAAGAGATAAGGTTCCAAGACTAACATATGGATACCTCTAGGTTTTAAATGTTAGAAAGAACAGATTTTTGTATTTACTTAAGAAGAAAGCTAGGAGAATATTCTACTCTGGAAGTTAAGTGAAAAACAGTATTTCGGTAAAGAGAAAAACCAAACAACTCTGTCCAATGTTGGGGCACACTGACTGTGTTGGCAACACAGGGTCATTGGTCAAACAGAGCACCACCATTTCCATCAATAGAATAGGGTGAGTGTCACTGAAATATGCTTAGGAGAGAATAAAAGCCTTCTTTCCACTCAATTTACTTTACCACTTTTCTCCAAATTGATACAATATTTTAGACTCTTTATCTATTAATCTTTTACTTATGTTTATTATTTTACACCTTTCTTTAAAATGTTTTACATAATAATATAGGCAAAGCAATATCAGTAAAGTATGTCACATGAGTTATGGCTAATTATAGAATGTTCCCTGAAAGAGCCCATGTACAGATGTTCAGAGTTTATATAGTTAAGTCATGTATTCTCATCAGTTGATAAATCCATTGTAATGTGTTTACTGGGTGACAACTTAGGCAGGTGGGGTGTGGCTGGAAAAAGGTGGGTGCCTTGGGGTGTAGCCTTAGGTACTGTGCTTGTTTCTTTGAATCCCTTTGCTTGAGGTCTGTGATCCCCACCACCATGTCTTCAGCTCCACAGACCTAGCCTGACATGGATTGAACTATCCAAAAGTGTGAGCAAATAAATATTCCTTCTTATAAGTTGTGTGGTCAGGTTTATTGTGTCACAACAGTGAGAATGCTGACCTAAACACACATAGAAACAGCATAAGCTCTTGACACAGCCAAGAGATAAGGTTTCAGCAAGCTCTGCTTCCTATAGTCCAGAGCTGCACACAACAAAAGTAGGCACATATGTTTGAAAATTTGGGAGAGTGGGTTTTTAATTTGGACTTTGAGTTTACTGAAAAAATTGCAAATTTTTGCAATTTGCTAAAGAACATACTTGGGTAGTGAAAGCTCAGATATTGAAGGAGACTTATAAACCAAATGAAGGTAATAAGAGAATATTTCAGACTTGGAGAGTACTTTGAAATGAAGGCAAAACAATGGTCTGGTTGAACAGATGGTCTCTGGAGTTTGCAAAGCTTAGTTTGAAGTTTGGCTTTTTTACTGGGAGCATGGGACTGTGTGACTTCAGCAATTTGGCCTCTTTAAAACTCAGTTTTCTCTAAAATAGAGCTCATAATATCTAATATATGAAGACAAATATCTCAAGACTGTCGTGAGGATTAACTAAGATGGATATTTAAAGGCAGATAGTAAAGTGTCCTATAAGTGGTTGCTCAATATAATAAAAAAGCCTTATGAAAGATGATTCTTTGATATGTTAGTGCCTAATCGAGGACATATTGTTAGTGCCTAATCAGAGGACATATTTGTGTTACCTGTGATGATTGATTAATGAAGGAAATCACACAGAGATGTTATAGTTTCTATTTACTTCCCATGGGTTGGTTTAGGCTGAGAGCTGATGGATTCCCCAGCTTTTACTCTTCTACTTTTCCATTATCTCATTTCACAGGCACTGTAATGATTAAGAATTCATCTTGCAAGCACTGGAATGATCAAGGCTGGTTATACTTGAGGGAATAAAGGAAAAAACAATACCTTAAATATTTGGTCACTTTGGGTTGAAATAGCATTCATTTAATTTATGAATAAAGTTACAAAATGACCAAAGGGGGAAAAAAATCTCTCTACTACAAAGTCAATCAAAACATTTATCCGAAGCTTATGAACTATGCCTCTTACTCAAAATAAATTGGGGTTGTGTGAACCAATTTCCTTACTCTACAATTGCAGCTCCTAAGACCAGCGCAGAAAGGGACTTGTCTAGACTCCCAAGTCAGCGTGTTTCTGAGAGTGTGAACCAGGTAACATGTGTAACCTGCTGTAGGCACTTCAGCATAAAGAATGGAGTTACTTGAATCTCTCATTCTCAGAGACATTTAATTCTTTCTGTATTTATAACCATAGTATGTGAAATCTGAAGGCCTTATACAGACTATCTAGATAATACCTCATTTTCTCAGAGGAGGAAAGGAATGTACACAGAAGAGAAATGGTTTGTTCCTGGGTCAGTTACTGGTACAGCTCAGTCTGTAATCTATGTCTCCTGACTCAAACCAGTGTTCTGTCCATTCACATAGAATACTTGGAGGATGCTGAGACCCTTAAGGACATATAATTAGATTCTGAGACACTGTCAAATGCTGAGAAAGAATAGTCATGAGTTCTTAACAATGGCTGAGACACTCGTCTTCATTTTTCTCTGAGAAATATCAGGCTCACAGCTATCTTTGCAAGTTTTGCTTCTAAGATATAATTGCCACTTGGCTGGTAATCTCTCTTTTTTTTTCTAGGTGAGATAGTCAAATGCCTAGAATTTACGCTGTTTACAGCAAGTCTCTGTTAATTTGATGAAAAATATTACCTATTTTACCTTCCAATCTCTTTATATTTCAGGAAGTTTTACTTATGGGATCAATGCTGAAAACCACAATTTGGCCATGTGGGCCCTGGGATTCTCTGAGACTTAGATTACTTACAATTTCCTTGAGTAAGGAAAGATTTTTCCTCTCTTCATCCAATGTAATTGCTGTGTTGAGAAGTTTTAGAATGTAAGAGTGCTGATGCACTGAGGAGAGCAATGGCATCTTTGTAGTTCAGTCCTCATTTCCTTGGATCAAAGTCCACTCCCTGCATTTCCCCTGAGTTATTTATCAGATGGCTCATTCTAGTACAACAAACAACAAAAACCAAAAGCAAAACAGAGCACTGCACAAATTTGGAGTCATGGTAATTTTCTGTTGTTTTAAATGTGATATTCAACTCTACTTATTTTTTTTCTTTTATTATAAATTTTATATTTATTTTTGGTAGTGTGAAATGAAATCAGGGGCATTCTATATTTGTGATATACCACCATCCCTTTTAATTTTGCAGCAGGCTCATGCTAATTTGCCAAGGGTCTTGCTAAATTACTGAATTTGGCCTTGGACCTGTAATCCTCCTGTCTCCGTTTCCTAAGTACTGGAATTAGAGGCACATTTTATATTTCATTACTTTTATTGCATATAAAATTTTGTGAATGAGTTATAATTTACATAATTTTCTACTCTATTTATGAAAACATGGCAAACCATTTCCTTCATATGCTATTTTCTACTTCTTTCTTCCCATTCTCCCATCCTTTAAAGGTGCTCAGGTTTAATAGGCTCTTATATAGCAGCTATTTGTTATACATGTCAATACAAATATAGATATTCCCTATAATTATCAATTATTACAAACATTAACATTTCATAGGCTTAGCCTGAAATTGATCTTTTTCATTGAATAGTATATCTTGGTTACCTTTCCATGATTTGATAAAAGTTTTATAACTATAGAAAACCCAAGTAGATAATCTAGAAGTGAAGATGTATGTACATGAAATTAAGAACTCATTGAATAATTTAGGAGTAGTCAGGATACATATAATGTCAGCATTGATTACTTTAAGGACATCCAACAAAGATATAATAGGCATAATATAACACTTCAGACTCAAAAGCCACAGTGGTATGTTTTGGATAGGTGTAACAATTTTCAGAAGTTATAAGTAACTTATTACAACATTTTGGTGAGGTATATAACTGTAAAAACATCCATCCTAACTAAATTATTCTCTGCATATACCACATCCAAGGGAGAATGCCACTGCCACGGTCAGCACAAACACCCAGTGGATGATCTTAAAATCAGCCTGTGTGTTAACACTGCATCCCCAACCCAAATTCTACAACATTGGATGGCTGTAAGAAAAATTAACATGCTTTCTCTCCCCATTAGGGTAACAGTGGAGGAACAATTCCAGTTTATGTGTGGTTCAGAGATGCTTTTTATTTTCACTAAACAGATAACATGGCTTGCTGGTGGCTCACAACTATAATCTCAGCACTTGGGAGACTGAGACAGGAGGATCAGAGGTTCAAGGCCCTTAATAATACCCTATTTCAAAAAATAATAGATTGCCGGGCGTGGTGGCACACGCTTGTAATCCCCCGCGCTTGGGAGGCAGAGACAGGAGGATCGCGCAAGTTCGAAGCCAGCCACGTGCGCTGGCCTAGGAGACCCTGTTTCCAAATAAAAAAAATGTAAAAATAGGTCTGGGAGTGTAGCCCGGAGGTAGAAGGGCTTCCAGGAATCCCAGTACCACACACACAAAAAAAATAATAATAATAGAGAGTGTAACTCAGTGGTGAACATTCTGTTTCAGTTCCCAGTACCCACACATATACATATATATAGAGAATATACAATTATTATATATTGTATTATTATATTTGTATATTATAAAATATATAATGCATATGAATGATTAATAAAATTGCTTTATCATGTTAAGTTTGAGTCAAGCCTCTGAGATTTTGAGTTAGTTTATTATCTTGGGATAATACAGCCATATATATAGTCTATCCTCATACATGTTTGAGGATAAATTTTTGTGAGACCGTGACCCATAAGGCCAGCACTAAACCAAACTCAAAACTTCCAAGGAAGAAAGTACTTGTGGGTATGGAAAACCATGAGTGAAGTCAAAGATTAGAAAAAGCTGAGACATCAGAGGAAGGACTTGGCGTTGGTGTCTAAATTCATTCTTCGGGGCCCTTGGTACCTTTCACAGTGCTGGCATTGAACTGAGAGTCTGCAGCCCATTCCATTAGAGGTATTGCACAGGTAAAGTGGGATATTTACCCAAGAAAATACTTTATTGGCTACAGAAAGTGTTTTATATTCATTTGCATTTTAAAACTTTTTTTTGTGTGTGTGGTACTGGGGTTCCTGCAAACCCTTCTACCTCCAGGCTATACTCCCAGACACCCATTTGTTATATTTTTATTTGGAAACAGGGTCTCTTAAGCCAGTGAGGCTGGCTTTGAACCTGCACAATCCTCCTGTCTCCTCCTCCCAAACGCGGGGATTACAAGTGTGCGCCAGCACGCCCCCGCTATTAAAACATTCTTTTTTTTTTTTTTTTTTTTTTTGGTGGTACTGGGGTTCCTGGAAACCCTTCTACCTCCGAGTTACACTCCCAGACCTATTTTTATATTTTTATTTGGAAACAGGGTCTCTTAAACTAGCGCAATCCTCCTGTCTCCGCCTCCTGTCTCCGCCTCCCAAGCGCGGGGATTACAAGTGTGCCCACCACACCCGGCAAAACACTTTTGAAAATGTTTTATGTTAAGGATTGTTGTAGGTTTTGAGAATTCAGTAATGAATAAAACAAGTTAGTCCATGCCTTTGGGGAACTGAGTTTTAAGTGGCAAATAAACAGAATATACAGTAGTACAAAAATAAATATACAATACGATGCCAGGTGGTGAGAAATTCCTATGAAAAGGAAAAAAGAGCAGTGCAGTGAAGGAATAAAAAATTATGAGATATGCAAAGTATTTTTAAAACAGCCATTGGTTAAGAGTCAACGAATGTTGTACAAACTCTATTTAATAAAAGTTGGATGTTCCAAGCTTGGAACATTAAAAAAAGAGATATTCTGTGGTGGAGAGAATCCTGAGACAGGGACAAATGTTCTTAAATTGCAAAAATGACAAGAGTTAATCCCAGAGAGATCCTATGTGGGACCCACATACCTCTGCTTTTTAAATATCACATGCGCATTCTACCGAATAGGTTAATCTATAATATCTTCATTATTGCCTCTAATATTATTAAATCTTCAAATTCTATCAAACTAGCATGTTGGCTTTTGGAGAGAAGAAATTATGCCTTACAGTTCCTTGTTTTTACACGTCTCTATGCAAAGACATTCATGACAGTGAAAAGATGGAAAATACAGACACCTCTCCTGGAGCCTCATTTAATTCCTGAGTATAATCCATCGCACATTCCCATTGCTGAGAACAAGCTGATTCAGTGTGTTGGTATAAAATTTATGTGATAGTTAAGGATTGGAAAGAGCCATCCACCTGGGATTCAGATTAAACTTTATCTGGGAAGCAGATCTCAGACCACCAAGGTCAGTTCCTGTCACAAATAGGATCGTCGAGTCTCTGAAAGTGAAGCATGTGCCATTCTTTACATTCTCTAACTCCTCACATCTAATTAACGTTGAACTCAAATGGTCAGCTGAGGTAAACGCATGATCTTTAATTTTCATTTCAAACTAGACAATTCTCAACATATTCTAATGATAATTTAATATACTCAGGAAGATATAAACATCATATTTCATACTCTAAATATCAGAACAGGTTGGGGGCAAGATAAATAAATGTGTTCTTGGATACTAATTTGGACTTAGCAGAATTTAATTTTTCTACTTTTTAAAAATCAAATTGTTTCTTATATAATAAATCTGTACTGTCTAATGCAAACCTAAAAGTGATATATTTAAAATATAATTTTCATATGATATGATCCCAGTATTTTAAAATTGTGCATCCATGTTTATGGCATAAGACTGTAAAAGCAGGAATCAACATACTAATAATTGTTATTTCTTTTTGGTGAGCTTATAGAAACATTTTTACTGCCTACTTTGTATCTTCTAAAATTATCCAAATAATATTGTGTTCTACATTAAAATGATATTGTTTTACAGAAAAACATAAAAATTACAGGATTTTAACTTAATCACGATTTTTGTGTAAAACATAACAACCTCTAAAATGTTTGTACCTTCTATAGACAATAGAGGATTTAACACAATTAAAATCAAATGTCTTATAATTTGATTCAGAGGCAAAGGAAAAAATTAAGGCTTAGAAATATCTGGTGTGCATAGTCCTTCATTATAAACAATAGCACGTTTTAGCCTTGTTTTCTTAGTTTTTCTGAATTATCTTTCCAAAATGGCAACATCAAAAAGCCTAGAATTCATCATCTCCATTGTTTCCAAGATAATATTCTGTCACACCGATTCCTCATTCTACATGGACTTCCCTGATGTGGATGCTACTGAGAAGAAGAAGAAAGATTATGATCATCAGCAGGTGCGTGTAGTGCCATCTGGAGGGGACCACAGCTTCTCTGTAGAAAAAGTCGGCCCAGCCATCTCTTCATGGATCCAAACCTGACAGTTTTCTGCACAGCCACCTGGAAGCATAACTCTGCTCAAACCCAGCGGAGCTTTCATTCCAGGTTTTTATTCTCTTGTATTTCAGTGTCTAAGGGCTTTTCTTCCTGATGTCAGCTTGTGAGTTCCCTGACTTATGATCACCATTAGAGAACTGCAGTGAGTGTTCAAATAACTTTCTGAAATGCACTGCCCTGAGTGAAGCCCTGGAAACTTTCCTGGTTCCTTGCTGTTTATTACTTTTCTACTACTTTTTTTCCCCCCAAGCAACACTTATTTCCAAGTACTTTCCCCCAGTCATTCTTAAATCTTACAATTTAAACTCTCAAATATATTTACATTTAAATGGAGTGCTGGGACCTTTCAGTATGTGAGAAAGCTTTTGAGATTTTTAATGAACTCCTAAAAGGTTCTTGGGTGAAAGCTTTGCCAAGAGAAGGTCTATTCTGAACAATAGGAAGCTTGGCTTCAATTTAGAACTATCCAGTCATCAATGCAGGACCAGCTGGAGCCTTTGAAAATCTGCCATTGTTCTCCTGATCCTTAACCTTGTGTTCAAGACCTTTGCTCATGGGCACCCCTGCCACCCACTTTGTCAAGTATCTCTCACCCAACAAGAGCTACATACACTGGTCTGTACCATCTCCCTCAGACTCCCCACCTACAACTGCATGATCTCTATCTTCTTTCTCATATCCATTTGGTCTGGAACACCTCCCCTGAGCTCCTGCAAAGCCACTGTATGTATGTATGTGTCTGTGTGTGTGTGTGTGTGTGTGTGTGTGTGTGTGTGCGCACGTGCGCGCGCACTAAGTCTCACATCATATTGTAGATCATGTTGGCAGTGGCATATTTTTACATAGTCCTTGGTGCCCCCCCCAGCACCCTGCCTCCCCATTTCTTTCCCTCCCATACTGAGTGTCCAGGTTAACAATGTTATATTCACATGTATACACATAGTCACATGTAGCATTTCCACCTGCACTTAAAAATTGATTCACTAAGCTCAATACCACTTCCATCAGAAAAGTTACTCTGTTTTAAGGTTACCAATTCTTTGGTTTTTATTCCATTTTTAATTAACATGATAATTGCCAAAATTATTTATGGAGTGCAGTGTTTTGTTTCAATACATTCATACATTGTAAAATAATCAAATTAAGGTAATCAGCATATTAATTACCTCAAAACTTATTATTATTTTTTGTGGTGCTGAGGGTGAAATACAGGGGCTTTTCAACCTCTGGGATATACTCCCAGACCTATTTTATACTTTGTTTGAAAATAGGGTCTCACTAAGTTGCTGAGGGCCTCACTAAATTGCTGAGGCTGGCTTCGAACCTGTGTAATCCTCCTGCCTCAGCCTCCCAAGCTCTGGTATTTCAACCGTGCGCCACCACACCAGGCAAAACTTATTATTGTTTTTTTGGGGGGGCAGTTACCATGCATCCTACATCTGAGCTACATTTTCAGTGCTTTTATATTTTTTCTTTTGAAACAGGATATTCGTAAATTGCTGAGACTGGCCGCAAACCCGTGATCCTCCTCTCTCAGCCTCCCAATTACAGGGATTACAAAAGTGAAATACCACCACCAAGTCTGGTTATTCAAATATTTTTAATTTCTTAGTAAGAAAATACCCAAAGCCCTCTTTTGCAGTTATTTTGAGGTACACAATACATTATTGCTGACTATAGTCATCCTTTTTGCAAGAGTACATCAGAATTTATTCCTTCTAGCTACATGTAACCTTGCAACTGCTGAACAACCTCTCACCAACCTTGCTTGCATCAGCCTCTGGGATTGTTGTTGTTGTTGTTGTTGTTGTTGTTGTTGTTATTGTTGTTGTTGTTGTTGCTTCAGGATGATTTATGGGAAAGCACATAAAATTAGTCCCCAGAAATTCCTGATCTGATATCTTAAATTAACCTTCAGAATCCATATAATTAAGGCACATTATTATGCCTTATTTTTGGTAGAATAAAGTTTATGATTATTTTTGTATGACTTCTCTGTCATAATTATGAAGTTATTGGAACATAATCAGTGCCTCTCACTAGCTGGGGAAATCTACTATTACTACTAATAAAGTGTTTCTAGAAAGATTTTGGTGGGGGTTAAAGGAAGAGATTTATGTAAAAATCTTAGAGGAATATCTGGCAAATATTAACAACCAGCTCAAAATAGTTAATTCTTCTTATTAACAGGACAAATTACTTTTTCTTTCTGTGCCACAAAATTCTCAAACAGGTCACAGGTTTAATAAGGTATTCCTTGATCAAGCATGGTGGAGCATCCCTGTTATCCCAGTACATGGGAGGCTGAGACACAAGGATTGCTAATTTGAGTCTAGCCTCAGAAACTTAGTAAGGCACTTTACAACTCAGTGAGACACTATTTTAAAATAAAAGAACTAATTATGAATATGATATGGTTAACCTGGACAACCATTGGTGGGAGGGGGGAAGGGAAAACGGGGGCGGGGGGAGAGGGCACCAAATATAGTTTAAATGTATACCATTTATGTTCAATAAAAATTTTGTTTAAAAAATGCTAAAAAATAAAATAGAATAAGGTTAATGAAAGAAAAGAACTAAATGAGGATGGAAGCATAATTTAAGATGTAGAAAACTTTGAGCTCAATCTCTATACCACAAAATACTATGGCTACTACTAGTAGTACTATTACTACTAATAAAGTGTTTCTGGAAAGATTTTGGTGGGGGTTAAAGGAAGAGATTTATGTAAAAATCTTAGAGGAATATCTGGCAAATATTAACAACCAGCTCAAAATAGTTAATTCTTCTTATTAACAGATATTCTTTTCCCTACTTCATGTTTATCTGTTTGTATGAAATAGAATTGCACATACGTGAATGCCCTCCACTTTTACCCAAACACTAGGTACTCCCTGATGACAAGAAGCAAATTCACCTAAGACAAAAGACTATGCAGGGGCATAGTGTCTATAAACTTTTAATTCACTATATATACAATATGATCAGATTAAATTCAGAAATAATACAAGCTCTGACCTTCTTTTCAGTGGCCCCATACTTATTATATAAACAAATAAAATCACTAAAGAATTCATAAAAGAACAGGTATGACTTTCAAGTATTTTGCTTCCTACTCTGCTACTTCTTTTAGGGAATGGAAATGAACCACAACATTCCTCACAAATGGCATACTTGTCCCTTTAACTTTTGGCTGCTTGATTTTTCACAAAAACAGGCCACAATGGGGTGCACGTCATAGACAGATGACATTTCTTTTTCTAATCTAGATGAAAGAACTATGAAATATTGGTATTTGGTTGAGCATGCTGGGTTGTTCGAAACTAAGACTTTTGATCTTGAATGCAGATCTGCCAAGACTCTATATTTCAGATTGATGGATGATACTGCCGGCATCATATTTTCATTATTTTTTGCTCTCCTGTTCCATATACCAACCCACCACTAAATCATGGATACTGAACACTGAATAAAGTAAAACATCTATGAATTAGAAATGAGTCCTTTCACTTTTTCTATTCACTTATCTCATCCCATGCTACATTTTCCATCATTCATCTGATTTCCCCAATCTCCCTGTATATTCTTCTCCTTGACCTTTCTTTAAACTCTTTACATTTTAAAGAGGTAACCCGAAGAGCTGAAAGTGCTTTGAGCTCAGACTCAAGAAAACCCACTCAAAGTTGCTTTCAACTTGCTTTGTGATGCTGGGTAGCTGTTTTCTCACCTGTCAGTAAAGAAAATGTATCATTCTGTTTCTGAACACCTTGTAAGTCTATATCTCTGATTTCTGATCTTCCTTTAGAACTTATTCTATTTGCATTCCTAGTTTTTTAATTATCATTGCTTTTACTTCTTTTTTTCCATTTAAAATAGTACATTAATTATATCCCTTTTCCCTATTTTTCACACAAAACCATTTTGAAGATTAATGAAATAATCTGCATTATACATCCTAGAATAATTTTCTTTCTTTGTTCATTCTTTATTCTGCCTACTCTCCTTCCTTGACCATCTGTATTTATATTTTATCTATTTTAACATCCTCTTTGATCCTCCAATGATTTTATAACCTTGAAATAAATAAATTAATAATTTATTTAATAATGTAGCTACAGTGGGCCAGAAATTGGGATTCTTGGGGATTTTAAAGAACTCAGTAAGTAAAATTTCCATTCTCTGATTGAGTTGGAACCAGTTGACAAATACAACACATTCATCAAGAGGGTAAGACAAAAATTCCCTGACAAAGCTGTTATCTACCAAGTATTCTAACAAGTGACATTTTTCCAAATCCTTTCCTCAAATTTCTCATTCAGCTACATTCCATCTTTGCCTCTGGGAGAGAGTTAAGGTGGGAGATGAATGAATGTGTCTAGGACAGAGAGACCAGAGTGTTATAATACAGACCCCATCCCAGAGCAACAAAGAGCGGGAAGTTAGTGGTGCCCACTAATACCAGAGACTGATATAAGGACAGTGAATAAGGCAACTGTGAGCATCGCTCTTGTGGAGCTAAAGTTTTGGTAATGAAGTTAGATAGTACTTGAATAGCAATTATAAATAAGTAAGAAATGTAGCAAATATATGTCACAGGACTGTAAAATAGAAAGAAGCTTTGTTTCTTTATGGGAATGAGAGAAAACTTCTGGAAAGTAACCTGAAATCTTAATATGAGAAGATGCAAGTTAAAGAGCTAACTGGTAATGTAAGAAGAGTGTCACAAGAAATGGACGCCCAAGGATGCTCATGCCATGTTTTGAGAGTTGCATCTAGCCATGTCTGCACAGTAAGAGGGGAATAGCACCAGAGGAGGAGGAGCAAGAGGGACTATACTTGTTTTAATTCAGACTAATCCTGATGCCAAAGAAAAGACTTAGAGCATGGAAGTTAAAGTGTTAGTAAATTCCCAGGTAAAGAGGCCCAGTACACAGCTGGGTGTGGACATCTAAAGAAAATACCATGTAGGGTATATAAACTTGATACACAGGTAATAAATATGATCATCTACTGAGTAAGCACTGTGAGAAAGGGGGAGTTTATGAGAGATCTTGAGGATCTCTAATGTTCAATGGATGGGTAGAGGGAGCTAGAGAAGTGGGACTGGAAGAAAGAAGGTGGAGCCAGCATGCAAAGGTGGAATAAGTCACCACTGTCTAACGTTGCTGAGAGGTCAAACAGAGAGAGAACGGAAAGAAGACATTGGATATAGTACAGTAAATTAGTCTGGTGGCAGCTGCAGAAGCAATTTCAGTGGAGTTTTATACATCAGAGAGCCAAAGTTGGAATGAGTTTAAGAGTGTTTTCTAACAAAATTTTCACCTAAAATATTTTAGGATTTATCAGAAAATGAACAGTGAAGGAATGGACTGTACAAAATAGGAGAAAAACTGTCTTTTTTATTGTCATGGATTTAAAAAAGGAAGAGAAGCTGATACAGAATTAAGGGGGGCTGTGAAATGATATAAATTTCAAATATTTTCATCTTAGTGGTTTTAATTTTTTATCAATTAGAAGAAAATATCATTCCACTAAGAGTAAGAAGAGAAGGAGCCTGACTTTTACAAAAATTGAAAACCTGGAAGACTAAAAATAAATATTAAGATATTTGTGGACAGTGTTTAAATTCTGAGATTCAGATCAATCTACAGTGGCACAAGTCATCTGGTTAGGAGAATCAGTAGATCACATGAAGATAAATAATTATATCTACCTTTATAATTTTTATAGGGATGTGTAATTAATGCACAAAAGGTATAAAATATAGATAAAAAGTTAGTGCAGATGTGTATACAAAGAGATGGGCTTTAAAATATAATATAGAGAGATATTAGTAGATGCGGTTATTTTCTGTGGGTTTTAAGAAATGAGGTATTATGATGATGTAAAAATATAAAAATATACATTATCAGGAATACTCAAAGATAAGTGGTCAGTGGATGAACTTAGGTTGTTTCTGATCTTCTGTAAGAATATTTGAATATAAAGGCTCATATACATTCAATTTTGAACATCTATTAGTATATTTGCTAAATAATGATATTACTTTATCAATGTTTATGCATTTTGTGACTCATGATTATGGCAAATGATGTCTATAGATGAGACACTATTTAACAATCTCCACAATCACTAGAACATGTACATATCTTGCCCAGTAGCCACATCAAGATAATACACTACCCAACCCCTGTCTCTCTTGTCATCCTTTCAGGTTAAGAAAAGGATCTCTGTGCATTTGTTTATACTATTAGAAATAAAGTTCACAGATTTGAATTATCACAAATTTTGGTGCCTAATATATTTTTATCATTGGCTTGTGTATGGCTCTTGACTATATTTTATTTAATCATTTAATTAATTAGTGCAACCCACAACCCTCAGTTTTTAACTCAAAAACTAAATCATTAGCTGCACGCACATGTAAGTAAACAGATGTACTTGGGACTTTACTAGGTATCTCAGGCCATATTTCTAGGAGCTGTTTTTTTCTACTTCAAGTGAGACCACAGGGTTAATCTTGCCACCTGCATCATGTTTGTACTTACAGAACTGTGACAGAATTCACAATGTCTCTGCTTGATTGAGCTGTCATTCCCACCCACCCTCATATTTGGTTCATATCTGATGTTATCATTGTAGTCATACTAATTCTCTCACCTCATGACCTCCCTGAATGTTCCCACTACTAAGGTAAGAGTATCCACAAAAATTGAGGACATCAAATTTGTCTGTTGTGGTGGTGGTGGTGAGAAGTACAAGCATCCTAGTGACCATGCCCTATGATCCTCCCCTTCCTGCCCTATATCCAGTGAGATAGAGACTCTTTCACCTTTAAATCAGTGCTGTCTATAGAAAGCACTGATATAGATGTTTAGATGGAGGGAGAAAAGAGAGGGAGAGGATATACCTACTCATTGAAAACTTTGGTAAATGGTTTATGATGTTACACTTTAACTCATACTCTGCCATAAAACTAAAGAGTATAGAAGAACATCTACACAAATGTCTCTTAATATATCTTTGGCTCATCTTCCTTTCTCTCTGGTCTCAGATGTCATCCCTCAGACCCATGCTGCAATACACAGTGCAGGAGACTACTCTGTACTCAGACTTTGTTCATATACTGAATTTTTCTTTTTAGTTTCCTTCTTTTTTCCCTTACTATCCTTTTACTTTACTTTTTGTCTGTCTTTTTTTTGTTTTAACTTCTCTTTCCCTGTGCTCCTTTCTTCTTCTTTCTTGGTTTCTTCTTATCTTTGTAACTGATGAGTGTTGGGCATCTTCAGAAACTTGGGCTACAGTTGAGTTGCCCTGGTTATTTTTATTTTTTGTGGTATTGAGTATTAAACCCAGGAACATTCTTCTTCTGAGTTACACCCTTGGCTCTTATTTTAGTTTTTGCTTTGAAACAGGATCATGATAGGTTGCTGAGAATCTCAAGTTGCTGAGAATCTCAAGTTGCTGAGAGTGGTCTTTAACCTATGATCCTTCTGTATCAGTTCTAGGATTACCAGGTCAATCATGTGTGCATATATATATATATATATATATATATATATATATAGTCATTATGGATAGTGGATAGAACTCAGGGGCATTATACCTCTGAGCTACACCCAGCCCTATTTTTATTCTTTATTTTAAAACAGGGTCTCAAAAAGTTGCAAAGGGCCTCACTAAGTAGCTGATGCTGTCCTTGAACCGTGATCCTCCTATCTCAACTTCTCAAGTGTTGGGATTACAAGTGTGGGCCACTATGCCCAGCTATTCATCCATATTTTAGAGTCAAATTTTAGAAGCTCTGCTATGACTCAGATCACTTAACCTTCAAGGTTGCCCATACCAGACACTATGCAGCTGTTATCTGCTCAAAGCCATGCCATCTCCCAAGCACTTCTCCCTCTATTTTCTGCTTTATCACAGGTTATTTGAGAGTCTGGCTCAATCCTATTATTGTGTCATCTTTGTTTTCATCCACCTAGTTTTCCCTCTAAATACTTAGAGGGACTGTCTAGATAGCTAACTAAATACGTAAATGAAAAACTAAGTATTAAATGTTCTTTGTATGGTCTTAGTTCTTCAAAGTGCTATCTTTCTCCTTCATTCTTATACCCAGAATCTCAGCACTGTTTAAACCTAACCTTTTATACATTTCTTATCTGAAACGGGGATGGTCTATATGTTTCATGGTTTGTTTTATTTTAAAGTTAAACATGGGAGCGGTTAGAAAACCAGTTATTTATTGAAAGTCTACTGCACTCCAGAAATTTTATCATGCAATGAGGTGACAGAGCCTAATAAGATATGAATCTTGACATTAATGAGGGCATCATATGAAAAATGTGTATGGGAAAGGGAAACAGCTAGATGTGAGTTGACAGACTATAATGCAATAGTAGGAAAAGCCACTGAATATGAGGAACTATGAAGGAAGCAACTATTAGCCATGTTTATAACCACAATAGAAGGCTTTACAGAGGAGAAAATGCTTTATTTGGTTATTTACATGTTACAGGTGAGAGATCTTAAAATTGTTTCAAGCAAATTCAATCCTTGCTCATCTGCTTAGAAAGAACAAATGGGGGAGACAGGAAGTTTATTTAGTGAAGTGAAGGTGCCATATTATAAAGGCCATGAAGAGGGGGAAACAGGGTGTAGAGGAAAGCTTCTGGATTGAGCCATTTCTGGGAATGGAAAAGAGTCCTGGGTAAGGGGTTATGCTTCTGAGATGGAGTCTGGAGCTTTCCATTTCCAGGCATGGAAAGCAATATGGAGTTTGAGTTTTATAGTCCCTTTGGACACCTTCTTTATGTGTATTACACTTGGGTGATTAACTGCCCTTTGTGTGTCCCATCTGAGTGACCCTGCATTGTTGCTGCTCCCTTCCCATGTTGTGTGTGGGGGTTAAAGTGAGTCTTTGTAAGACCAATCTGTTGCATTGACTCTACCTGCTAATGTCTAACTAGCTACCTAACATATGCATGAATAAATATTGTGTGGATGATGGAAAAAGTCCTAGGTGAAAATCTAGATATTAAAGGGTCTAAAGACTCAAAATATAAATAAGTGTTTTAAGAAAATGTTAAAATTTTAGGTATGGGGTGGGACTCTGGGCCCCCGGCCGGACCGCGCGTAGCATGCCAGACCCCTGGAGAAACCGAGCCCAGTAAGACCCTGGGTCCCGGGCAGGGGTCACGCGGGCCACTCCAGCTGGGGCCCGGGTCGCGGGACTCTGGGCTCTGGACCGGACCGCTTGTAGCACACCAGACCCCTGGAGAAACCGGGCCCAGTAAGACCCTGGATCCCAGGCAGGGGTCGGGCGGGGCATGCCGGAACCTGGAACAGCCACGGCCCGGGTTGCAGGGCTCTGGGCCCCAGGCGGAATAGTGCGGAGCACGCTGGACCCATGGGGAAACCGGGCTGGGGCACAGTGCTACTGAGTGCCTGATCCCACTACCTCCTCAAACCACATATACTGTCTTCTCTTATTGGAAAAAAAGAAAAGAAAAGAAAAGAAAACGAAAAAAGAAAAATATTGGGGAGGGGTTAAGAAGGCTGTGGCAGATGACAGGATACTGGAGATGCAGACAAAACTTATCCAAATGAACTGGAACTTATGGAAAAATTTCCTGTGAGGGAGGACTGCTGTTTCTCTATATTGTTAAGAATATTGGTAATCACCTATAAGGAGAGAGTTTAGCGGAGACCAGGAAAAAGGCGGTGTTGAAAGCGGTCTCTGCGATGGCGGTGGAGACTTGTATTCAGGAGAAGCAGAAATTGGATTCTACCAACCTTATTTTTTTGGAGAAACTACACCAAATGTCGAATGCTACCGTCACGCATGCTTAGGAACACTGGACAACATTCAGAGTGGAAAAAGAGCTTGGGAAAGATTTGAAATGGTGGAGTCAGTGGCAATGGCAGTGGCCAGTACTCAGGGAAGGCAGAGATATGATGCATTACACCTGGAACCTTTGAAATAATAACCCCAGAGGCAGAATGCTAGCACCATGAACCCTCGAGAACATGGGACAATTGGTTGGGCAAGAGGGTGCCTGGATTGGAGCCTGCTGAGGGGTGAGGCTGGTGATGGACACAGCAAAGCTGGGATTGGAGCCTGCCGTGAGGCAAGGCTGGTGCTGGAGCCTCCGAGGCCAGGATCGGAGCCTGCCGTGGGGCTAGGCCAGTGCTGGGGCCAGTGAGCCCGGGATCTGAGCCTGCCATGAGGCAAGGCCGCTACTGGGGCCTCCTAGGCTGGGATCAGAGCTTGCCAAGGGGTTAGGCCGATGCTGGGGCCAGCGGCCAGCATCGAAGCCTGCCATGAGGCAAAGCCAGTGCTGTAGCCTTCAAATCCGGGATCGGAGCCTGCCGAGGTGTTAGGCCAGTGCCAGGGCCAGCGTGGCCAGGATCAGAGCTCACCATGAGGCAAGGCCAGTGCTGGGGCCTCCGAGGCCAGGATCAGAGCCAGCCGAGGGATTAGGCTGGTGCCGGGGCCAGCAGATGGCATTGGAACCTTATGTGAGGCAAGGCCACTACTGAGGCATCCGAGGCCGGATCGGAGCCTGCCAAGGGGTTAGGCCGGTACAGGGGCCAGGGTGGCCATCATCGGAGCCTGCCATGAGGCAAGGCCGGTGCTGGGGCCTCCAAGGCCGGGATTGGAACCTGCTGAGGGATTAGGCTGGTGCCAGGCCAAGCATGGCTAGGATCAGAGCTTGCTGTGAGGCTAGGCCGGTGCTGGGGCCTCCGAGGCCGGGATCGGAGCCTGCCGAGGGGTTAGGCTGGTGCCGGGGCCAATGGCCGGCATCGGGGCCTGCCGTGAGGCAAGGCTACTACTGGGGCCTCCAAGGCTGGGATTGGAGCCAGCTAAGGGGTTAAGCTGGTGTCTGGGCCAGTGAGACCAGAATCAGGGTCCCCCATGAGGCAAGGCCGCTGCTTGAGCCAGCAAGGACTGGATCAGTCCACTGGGTAGCCAGACCGCTAATGGGACCGTCAAGAGTGGGATCGGTACTTGCAACACGGCATGCACAGAGAAATATCGCAGAAAATAAAAATCAGATGCTTCCCCTAATCAGCAAAAACTAGGAGGAAAGGGGCAACAGAAGGAGGTCGAGCTATAGAAAGGGCCCTATAGTGAAGCAACTAAGGTGACCAATCAGAGGGTATGGAATAGGGGAGGATGGAGCCTCTTTAAAACGTAGGAGGTACATAAACAAATGTATCAAAGTTAATCACCAGACAAGCATGGGATCAAGGGAGGGGGAGGGAATGGGATGGGGACTGGATGAGGGCTAATTGGATGATGTGTGCTTGTATATCCTCTCAAGTCTTCTTTTCCAATGTGATACATGATTACAATGCACCAATTAAAAAAAAAATTTAGGTATGGCCAAAACATGGGATTAGTAACTTCTTTTGGGTAAGAAACTGGTAATGATAGGGAGAATAGTATGAATTCCGTAAGATAAAGTTGGACCCTAACTTGCATTGTGGCCTGTCTAATAGGGTTGTAAAGGTTAATCTTATGTTTCAAATTGGCTGGGCCAGGGGATACCCAGATAGTAGTTAAATGTTATTTATGGGTGTTTACAAGAGAATGTTTCTGAAAAAGATTTGAATTGGTAGATTGAGTAAACAGAATACCCCCTCCAATATGAATGAATACAACTCAATCTGTTAAGGGCATGAATAGAACAAAAAAACAGAGAAGGGCTTAATTAACACACCTTGATTACATGAGCTAGATATTGATGTTCTTCTGTCCCCCCTAAATTTTTGGTGTCCAGGCCTTCAGATGTAGACTGGAATTTAAACTGCCAACTCCCTGTCTCTTAGGCCTACAAACTATAACACCAGGCCTCCTGAAACTCCGTTCATATTGGCTAGGGACACTTCTCAGTGTCCAAAATCATCACTTGAGCCAGTACATTATAATAAATCCCTTATCATGTGTGTGAATGTGTTTGTGTGTGTAAGTGTGTGTGTGTGTGTGTGTGTGTGTGTAATTTTTTATATTTCGCTGGAGAACTTAAATATGTGTGGGATGCTAAGAATTTTGGATTTTACTCTGCATTCAATAAAGCCAGTAACAGTGCCTATAATTATTTCAAGCCAAAATTATTAGTTTGAAGAAATTCACAAATTTCACACAGTTTTAAGGAAGGACATATTTGGAGCAAAGTTGTAGAAGATAAATGGACACGAGTCATTTGAAATTATCACACATTATCATGGAAGGGCAGGTAGTTTTGTACAGAAAATGTGATAAGAAACTTTTTCAAGAAAGACACATCAGCCATTAAAATATTTTGCCTTTCCATCTGATATACTCATACATAACCACATGTATCACCTGGAATAATAGATACAAAGACATCATACCTTCTCATTGGAAGGGAATGTAGGAGAGAATTAGTTTAAAATTGCAAGTTACAATTGCAGTAGAATACTTACTCAGTCACACAGAAGTAAGATAGAAGACAGGAAGAAGAAGTTCTGTTAACTCTGGGTTCTGAGTTTAGTTACCTAATGAAATTTAATGAATCCTTTACACGGGGATGTGTTATTTTTGCAGTTTTCACTTTTCTCCCTCAGCAGTCAAAGATATCAACTTTGGGTCAGAATGAGGAAGTTAGCAAAGAAAATCCCAAGTCTGTCACTCACTAGCCTTTGTGTGCACACGTTAAGAAACCTTGCATCTTCATTTCAGTTTGCCTCAGGAGAAATCAGAAGCCTTCCAGAGGCAAATTCCATTTCTCTATATGTATCTGAAAAGAGAGGATTGAAGTTTTCTTAGACTTTCAACTGCTTTAAGTCTGAAATTGAGTAACACATTCAGAATTAATGCCTCACCTCCCCTCACCATCCTGTTCTTAATTCAATTGCATAAGTTTAGATAACACTCAAGTTTATAATCTACTTTAAAAATCACAGTTTCTACTTGCCTTCTGATTCATAAGAAGTAACTTAATTTCACATTGATAAGGCAAATTAAAGACTTTAATTCAACTTACTAGTTTTCAGATAAGAAAATAAAATGAGTTTTCACAACAAGCACTGAATCATGAATCAGAACTATGATGTGTTACCACCAGCTTTGCAGTTTTATTTTCTATGTAATATGTGATTAATCACTTTCCTTTATTGGCTTTTATAGCTTTACATGTAAAGTTGGTGTGCTGCTTTAGAGGTTCGTTGTTGTCTTTTCTTTTGCTTATATTTGGTGAGTCTAAATACTTACATATTTAAAAGACTGGAAATGTATGTGTCTGTATGTGTGCAAATGCATATACACACATATTATGATGTAAATATATAAATGTTTCACAGTTCTCTATACCAAGGCTTGGGCTAGGCCCTGTAATGATTCCTGCCTTCAAGAAGCTCATTATCTATGCATTAAATTTTTATCTATGGCCAGGCATGGTGGTGCATGTTGGTAATCCCTGCACTTGGGAGGTGGAGACAGGAGGATCACACAGGTTTGAAGCCAGGCTGGCTTAAGAGAACCTGTTTCCAAATAATAAGGGCTTCCAGGAACCCCAGACCACCAAAAAAAAAAAAAAAAACCAAACAAAAATTTTATCTATGATTCAAGATTTCTCTGAAGTGATATACAGAATTACATGGGTGTGTTATTACCTGCAACAAAATATTATTGCTTACAGTAGACTTATAAAAAAAAAAGACTGTGATTCCCAGAACCGAGGACTAGTCATTTAATTAGATATTAGAAACTAATATTCATTTGAACAAATTACTTAAGGTCCTTCCTCTCATAGATGTCACATTTTAGGAGGAAATAGACAAGAAACAATAGGATATAAACACATGGCTACACTAATATCAAATGAAAATAAGTCCAAAGACAACAAAACAGGATGATAGTGATGGAAGAAGAGACATTCTAGGTTGAATGATAAGGAATGACAATAGCAACGATGAGTAGGAAGGCCTGGACACCCCTTCACCCAGATCAATACACCCATTCAGCAATAATTCAGGAACAAAATCTCTTTGTGAGAAATTGGAAACTAAGTGGAGGTTCCTGAAACCCCAGGAGAATGCAAACCAGATTCGCTGAGCTGGCAGGAAGGTTTAGAATATCCTTATGCTGGTTGCCCTGCCCTGGCAGGAAGAAATCTCTCACAGCTTTACCCAAGGCAAGGTGGTTGGTTCACATATTCAATACTTCAATCTTTCAAAGGGGCTCTCCAGAATATTTCCTTCTGCCTCATGAATTGTAGGACTCTGATGTATCTGACACAGTCTAGCTAAGGAGAAAAGACTGTATGCAGTGGTTTATTTATTTTATTTTTTATTTATTTATTTTTTTGGTGGTACTAGGGTTCCTGGAAGCCCTTCTACCTCCAGGCTACACTCCCAGACCTATTTTATATTTTATTTGGAAACAGGATCTTTTAAGCCACCAAGGCAGGCTCTGAACCAGCGCGATCCTCCTGTCTCCACCTCCCAAGCACGGGGATTACAAGCGTGCGCCACCACACCCGGCTAGGCAGTGGTTTTAAAGGTAAATGTTTTTGACCTTCTTTTTCTTCTTCTCAGCATAGAGTAAATGGAAAAAATAAAAAAACTCCCAGGTGGACAAATGTATCAGTGGCACAGAACAGAGAATCTAGAAATAAATCCACACATCCACACAAGTCAACTGATTTTCACCGAGGATGCCAAAACACACAATGGAGAAAGGAGAGTCTATTCAATAAATGTTGAGAAAACTGGGCGTCTTTTTGCAAAAGAATACAATCAGTTGCTTACACTGTACAAAAAGTAAACTCAAAGTAGAGTAAAGACTTAAACATAAAAGTGAAAACTTCAAAAACCCTAGAAGAAAATGTTGAGGAAAAGCTTAATAACATTGTGCTTGGTGGTAGTTAATGGATATTTTATCAAAAACACCAGCCATGAAAACAAAGAGAAGTCAGTGAGACTACATCAAACTGGAAAGCTCTGAAAAGCAAAGCAAACAATGAACAGAGGGAAAAGTCAACTGTCTTAGTCTGTTTTTCACTATCATAAGATAACCTGAACAGGGTGGTTGTATAAAGGAGTTAATTTTACTCACAGTTTGGAGGCTGAAAGCACAACCTTAGGTAGCCCACGGGTTCAGCCTCTGTGAAATGGCATGGAGGTGGGCACACTTGTGGGCATGACAGATCACAGCACAAAGTAGGAAGTCAGAAAGTGATTCTGGGGTCAGGCTCACTCTTCAAACAACCAATGCTTGAGCTCAGGGATCCCATGAAAACTATTGTAATCTCCTCTTAGGGCAGCTGCTTGTAATATAAGTAGCCCCAACTAGGCCCCTCTTCTTAAAGGTTCTACCACCTCCTGAATCATCACACTGAAGATCAAGCTTCCAGCAAATAAATCTTTCAGAGATACACTAAAGTTATATGCAAGGCATAATAGCAATCAATGAAGTGAGAGAAAATGTTTTAAAACCACATATCTGATAAAACCTTAATCTCCAAACTATGTGAACAACTCCCTTAACTGAGAAATGTAAAACAAAACAAACTCAATTAACCAAATTTAAAAATGCGCTAAATATTTGAATAGACATACAAATGTCCAATAAGTATATGAAAAAACATGTTAAATATCACTAATCATTAGAGGAATGCAAATTGAAGCTTCAATGAGTGATCAGTCATGTCATAACTATCAGGATGGCTATTATATAAAAAGAAAAAACATGTTGTAAATAATTTAGAGAAATTGAAGCCCTTTGACACTGTTTAGTGTAAATACACCACACTGCAGCCACTGTAAATAACAGTATAGAAGTTACTAAAAAGTTAAAATTAGAACTAACATATGTTCCAACAATCCCACTCCTAGGCATTTATTTAAAATAATTACAATCAGGATCTCAGAGAGATATTTGAACTAACATATCCAGAGCCAAGATGTGGAAACAAGCTAAGTGTTCATTGACAGATGAATGGATGAACCAAATGTGGTATATAAACATGGTATTTAGCCTTTACAAAGGAGGATATCATGCCATTTGTGACACATGGATGAATCTTGAGGACATTATGCCAAGCAAAACAATACAGTCACAGAAAGAAATAGTCCATGAGTCCCTTATGTGAAACATGTAAAATACTCGAATTCATAGAATTAAAAATACAGTGAGAGTTGTCACAGTTGAGGGAAGAGGAGAAATGGAGAGTTACTAATCAAAAGGCAGAAAGTATCAGTTCAGCAAAAGGAGTCAGCTGTCCTAGGTTTGCCTTACAGCATTTAACCTATAGTCAGCAACAGTGTATTAGACACTTAAAAATTAGTTAAGAGGGCATATTTCATGTTAAGTATTCTAACCATAAAAACAACAACAACAAGTGACTGCATGGGAGGTTAGATTTGGGTTTGACATTACATTTGGAATGTCATAAGTGTCAGCTATGAGAAGGCATGAAAGTGGAGCCTCCCTGTGGAAGATGCAGAACAGAAGATGGCAACTTCAAGGCAGGATCCAGCTGCCCTTAGGCTAGGAAGAATAATAAAGAAGGTGAAGAAGAAAGAGGTAAAGAAGGCTGGGGGGAGGTGATGAGAAGAGAGAGAGGAGGAGAGGAGAGGGGAAGGGGAGGAGAGGAGAGGAGAGAAGAGGAGAGAAGGGGAGGGGAGGGGAGATGAGAGGAGGGGAAGGGAGGGGAGGAGAGGAGGGGAGAGGAGAAAAATGCAATGTGGCTGGAGCAAAGATGGAAAGGAGAAAGGGGATAGGTTCTGTGATAAGGGGTCAGTGACCTCACTCCTCTCCTGCTACTTCAACTCATGCTCCCTGTATACCTGAGACTTGGAACATTGCTCTTTTCCCCAAAATATGGCTCAGAGAAGATACTCCTTGGAAGAGAATTTTACAGTTTGGATGGCATGGCAGAAATGAAATTCAAAGGAGGGCAACTCAACCTATAATTAAATAACAGATATTAAATAATGCTGCTACTTAAAACACCCCCTATTCCATCTGTCACGGGACTTCTTGATGCTTCTAAAAATATTCTTCTGAATTTAAACTTTCATCCTTATTTATCTAGCATTTCACCTTGTATTTCTTGGGTATTTTCAAACTCCTGGGTTCTTTAGAGTTCTTACATATAATGGATTAATAATCTCTGTCATTATGGCACATTTTGAATATGTCCTCAAACACAACTACTAAGATAAGGAGTTCATATATAAAAGAAGTGTTTTTAATTTTTTATTGGTGCATTGTAGTCATATATCTTATTGAGGTACAGAATAATGAGGCATACTTGTACATATCAGTCATTTAGCCCTTCTCCAATTACCACCCCATTCCCTCCCCTGTTTCTCCTTCTTGTGTTTGGCTTAGTGACTGACTTTGGTATGTTTGTGAATGTACATCGTGTTTGGCTTAGTGACTGACTTTGGTATGTTTGTGAATGTACATCATATTTATTTTTCTATGTTTTGTTTTTGTATTTTTTTATTCTCCTGAGAAAATTCCCGCAGTGAGCAGTGACTTTCAGGAGTTTGTTCTATTACATTCTCTCTACTGACTTGGCCTATTTTGCTCTTTATTTTGCCATATCGTTTATTGCATATAAATGTGTAAATAAATTTCTTGGGAAAAATAGAAGGTGTCCTTTGATACTCACCTTGAAATTGTGTTTCTTCCCCCACCCCTACTGTTTTAACCACAAAGGCAGCTTTGATGCCTGTGGCTGCAGCTAAGACCTCATCATTCATCAAGTTGGTATAAAAATAGTTTTATGAAAGTCACAGACTTCCTTGTGAACTGCAGCCCTACCAAGCCAGTGAGAATTTTCTGCCAAGTTTAATATGCCAGGCTGGGACAGGTCTGTGCATTAGTTTTAGGTGGTTTCAGGTAAGGCTGGGAATATGTTTTCATCTTAAGAGTTATATAAGTGCATGCCAATCTTCATTGACTTGTATTTTTGGTCTTCTCACCAGGTGAGTCCTCCTCAGGCACAACTATGATTTCCTCACATTTGAATTCAGGAACTTTCCATAGCTCACCCACTGAACCTAGAATTTTGGCATCATGTCTGGACTCCTTTACTTGAGATCTTTGTGACTTTGGGTAAGTTCATCACTGAGTTTAGTGTCCATTTATGTAAAATGGGCTTGTTTCCTGATTATCCTACAGGTTTATCATGAAGACCTCTTTTGGAGATAGGTTAAAGAGTTTAGGAACAATAACATGCTCTTCAATATAAGATAAATTCCTCCTTATATGTCAAAACTCAATATTTTACTGCACTGTTTAGAGCCCCAGTAAGAAACTAACTTCAATCTTCATCATATACCTTCTTATACCCAATTAAAAGGGTTTTGTGCCTAAGGATGATCAAGGTAGCTGTAATTTATCTGAACCCTGTAATTTGTAAACTATATATAACCATGGAAGAATTAGCCAGTCTCCCCAGTGTCAATCTCAATGACAATAAAGTGTTTCACCTTATAAACAGGCCTACTACTCAGTTTTAATTTTTAATTATTTTCCATTTTATTTTTTTTTAATTGGTGCATTGTAGTCATATATCAATCACACTGGAGTACAAGACTTGAGAGGATATATAAGCACACATCATCCAATTAGCCCTCATCCAGTCCCCATCCCATTCCCTCCCCCTCCCTCCATCCCATGCTTATTTGGTGATTAACTTTGATACATTTGTTTATGTACCTCCTGCATTTTAAAGAGGCTCCATCCTCCCCTATTCCATACCCTCTGATTGGTCACTTAGTTGCTTCACAATAGGCCCCTTTCTATAGCTCGACCTCTTCCTGTTCCCCCTTTCCTCCTAGTTATTGCTGATTAGGGGAAGCATCTGATTTTTATTTTCTGCAATATTTCTCTGTGCATGCCACGTTGCAGGTATAGATCCCACTCTTGAAGGCCCCAGTAGTGGCCTGATTACCCGGTGGATTGATCCAGTCCTCCCTGGCTCAAGCAGCGGCCTTGCCTCATGGGAGGCCCCGATTCTGGTCTTGCTGGCCCTGACACCAGCTTAACCCCTCAGCTGGCTCTGATACCGACCTCGGAGGCCCCAGTAGCGGCCTTGCCTCACAGCAGGCCCCGATGCCAGCCATTGGCCCTGGCACCGGCCTAACCCCTCGGCTGGCTCTGATCCTGGCCTTGGAGGCCCCAGCACCAGTCTCGCCTCATGGCAGGCTCCACTGCAGGCCTTGCTGGCCCCTGCACCAGCCTAACCCCTCGGCAGGCTCGGATCATGGCCTCAGAGGCCCCAGCACTGGCCGTGCCTCACAGCACACTCTGATGCCGGCCACTGGCCCCAGCACTGGCCTAACTCCTCGGCAGGCTCCCATCCAGGCCTTGGAGACCCCAGCACCGGCCTTGCCTCACGGCAGGCTCCAATGCCAGCCATTGGCCCTGGCACCGGCCTAACCCCTTGGCTGGCTCTTATCCTGGCCTCGGAGGCCCCAGCACCGGCCTTGCCTCACGGCAGGCTCCGATGCCAGCCATTGGCCCTGGCACTGGCCTAACCCCTTGGCTGGCTCTTATCCTGGCCTCGGAGGTTCCAGCACCGGCCTTGCCTCATGGCAAACTCCGATGCCAGCCTCGCTGGCCCCAGCACCAGCCTAACCCCTTGGCAAGCTCCGATCCTGGCCTCGGAGGCCTAGTGTAGCAGCCTTGCCTCACGGAAGGCTCTGATGCTGGCCCCTGGCCCCAGTACCAGCCTAACCCCTCTGCAGGCTCCAATCCAGGCCTTGGAGGCCCAAGCACCGGCCTTTTCTCATGGTGAGCTCAGATCCTGGCCTTGCTGAACCTGGCACCGACTTAACCCCTTGGCAGGCTCTGATCCCAGCCTTGAAGGCCCCAGCACCAGCCTTGCCTCATGGCAGGCTCCGAACCCGGCCTCACTGCACCCAGCATCGGCCTCACCCCTCGGCAGTCTCCGATCCTGGCCTCGGAGGCTCCAGCACCGGCCTTACCTCATGGCAGGCTCCAATCCCCGCTTTGCTGTGTCCATCACCGGCCTCACCCCTTGGCAGGCTCCAATACGAGCACCCTTTTCGCTCAACCAATTATCCCACGTTCTCGAGGGTGTGTGGTGGTAACAGTCTGCCTCTGGGGTTATTATTTCAAAGGTTCCAGGTGTAATGCATCAGATCTCTGCCTCCCCTGAGTACTGGCCACTGCCATTGCCACTGCCTTCACCATTTCAAATCCTTCCCAGGCTCTTTTTCCATTTGAATGTTGTCCAGTGTTCCTAAGCATGCGTGACGGTAGCATTCGACATTTGGTGTAATTTCTCCAAAAAAATAAGGTTGGTAGGATCCGATTTCCACTTCTCCTGAATACAAGTCTCCACCGCCATCGCAGAGACCGCTTTCAACACCGCCTTTCTCCTTGGTCTCCGCTAAACTTTCTCCTTACAGGTGATGTCCAAGATTCTTAACAATATAGAGAAACAGCAGTCCTCCTTCACAGGGAATTTTTACATGAGTTCCAGTGCATTTGGATAAGTTTTGTTTGCATCTCCAGTGTCCTGGCGTCCACCACGGATTTCTTCTTAACTCCTCTCCGATATTTTTCCTTTTCCTTTTTCTTTTTCTTTTCCTTTTATTTTATTTTTTTATAAGAGAAGACAGTATATGTGGTTTGAGGAGGAAGTGGGATCAGGCACTCAGTAGCACTGTGACCCGGTTGGTTTCCACATGGGTCCAGCGTGCTCCATACTACTCCGCCTGGGGCCCAGAGTCCCATGACCCGGGCCCCAGCTGGCGTGCCCTGAGTGACCCCTGCCCGGGACCCAGGGTACTGGGCCCGGTTTCTCCAGGGGTCTGGCGTGCTACGCACTGTCCAGCCCAGGGCCCAGAGTCCCGCGACCCGGGCTCCAGCTGGCATGTCCCACGCGACCCCCGCCCGGGACCTAGGGTACTGGGCCAGTTTCTCCAGGGGTCTTGTGTGACCCGTGCGACCCCTGCCTGAGACCCAGCGTCTTACTGGGCCCAGTTTCTCCAGGGGTCTGGTGTGCTACACGCGGTCTGGCCTGGGGCCTGGCTGGCGTGCCCCGTGCGACCTTTAATTTTTATAAAATGAAAATAATAGTCAATAATAAAACAGCTAGGAAAAGGCAAAATTAGCCTTAGTGTTTCTTTAGAGGTTTTAATTGTGCCTAGGAACGTCTTGGGTTTGTAATCATATCATAAGCTCAACACATCTGAAGGAAATATACTCTTTTCTTGTCAAATTACTACTATACCCCCTTTCTGAAAATAGTCTCAATCTCTACACTGGAAACATATGTCTTCCACTCTTTCCTCTCCTTTGAATCCTGACAGTGACTGAGCCCTACTAATTCCACTGATGAAATAGCATTTAAATCCTCCCACTCTCTGCTGCTACTTTTTTATTTAGATTTTCAGTGTTTACTTTCTGGATGATTACCATCAGCCTTCTCTCTGGTCTGTGCTTTTAAAAAATTTTTTGATTGTGTTATTCCACCTATCACACAGTTATCAAAATGAGTGTTCCAAAATTGAAATCCAAGATGATTTTTATTCTTTTCTTCTTCATTTCATTGAAGTGCTGTGTGCATACATGTCACTATCACTATGAAGTGCATTATGATGAGAGAATATAATGCACAAATAATATCATATAAAAAACCCTGGGATGACCTTTGACAGTTTTCAGTTGTACTAAGCATGACTTTGGAAACAAACTGCTTGAGATATACTCTCCCACTCATTTTCTCTGTGATGTTGTTGGAATTATCTCTCAGCAACTCCATTTCTTCGTGTGTTGGCCATGAGGATCCAGATTTCCAATTTCAGGGAACATAAAATGGACTAATGGTCCCAGAGGTTGGCCTCTGAAATATGCCACCTCATGCATGCTGAAGCCATGCAGATGTCACTAGAAAATTACTGAAAACAGCAGTGAAAGTAATGCAAATGAGACCCCTGTGAGAGCTGATTGGCCTGAAGAGTCTTAACCAGCCCCGTGGAACTTCTGCAGATAGCACTGTAGTATTGACATCTTTCACTTCCTTCTTTTCCCCTTCACAAAGGCTAGGCCTGCCTTGTGATCTGACAGTTTTCCTGACTTCCCCTGACTTCCTCTCCATGTTCTTTCCCAGGCATTTTCTGTGAGACAGTCTTTGCACATATAACCTTGTCCTGACATTTCTTCTTGAAGGATATGGACCAACTCACTTGTGAAATGGGCATAATAGTAGTATCTACGTTTATAGGATATCAAAAAGTATCAGATATATGTAGCAATAAAACACATATAATGATTTTTTAGTGTCTTCTGATACTATAAAATTATTTGCTAATAATAAGCATTAATTAATTTGCTACTATTTCAACATACCATATTTTTATAAATTATTTTGTTTTAAATATGTTTCATCCCTTCTGCCAAAAAAACTTTTTTTGTTGGGTGTGGGGGTGCAAGCCTATAATCCCAGTACTTAGAAGTCTGAGACAGAAGGAATCCAGGTTTATGGCCAGCTTGAAAAATTCAGCAAGACCCTCAACAACATAATAAGACTTTGTTCCAAAATAAAATAAAATGAAACAAAATAAGGCAATAATGCTGGGAAGTAGCTCAGAGATAGAATGCTACCCCCTTAAAAAGATTTTCTTTTAAATGCAGTCATAAAGATTATTTTTTTAATCTATCAGAGTTCACATCTGAAATCATTATCTTTGCAAAGACTTCCATAACTCATCTGCTTTTCTTCTTATAGTCCAGGTACACCATCTCCCTTTTGCTTTCATTAGCAGTATTCTCATGGTTGATTACTTATCTGCTTCTACACCTGGAGTCTGAGTTCTTCAAGGACTTGAATTTTGTCCTATTTTTGAGCGCATTTGTAGTATTTGACACAATAGTTGGCATATTTTTGTGGTTGATAAAGCAGTTGTTTTATTTATGGAGTAAGCTTGAGTGTATGCATCATATTGGCTGGGTAGCAGCACAGGAATCAAGCAAACCACATTATCACTCATGCTGGGGTATTGGAACAGCTTGCGCTGGGCTAGAATCTGTAACACTTGAAACTTGTTAAATTTTTCAGCATCAGCCACCAACACAAAGACTAAGGTTTGTGAAATCCAAGTTAAATAGCTGTCCTTGGTTATAGTGGGAAGGCACCACTAATGAAAAATAGATGCTGTTCTCCCATAAATCTCTTTGTCCTTCTATGCATTTCTTCAGGCACTAACAAGCTATAATTCTAAGCCAAAACCAAGTAGAAGCTACTGAAAAATCAACATTACTCTTAGTTTTATATTTTTTATCCTGTTTCAATGAGAAATTTAATGAAAACTAAAGATAAGGCAGAAACTTTAATTTCCTTCACATCTATTTAAATAATGTGGCCCAAACTCATGTCCAGCTGATCCTTATGTTAGTCTGTACACTCACACACCTAGTCAAATCTCTGTGTAGTATTACTAGTAAATTAATAGTGACAACAATGATAAAACTTTACATTTTTGTTAATTTATTAAAAATATTTATTGAGCACCTACTACATACTGGTATTGTAACACACTGCTATGTCATTGTACTAGTACTGAGGATATAATAATAAATTTAAAAAGAAAAACAAAAAATATGAACATAAACCACGTCTTCACAGCATTTACATACTGGTGGAGAGACAGACAACAAATGAACGAACATGTACACAGGGTGTCAGATGGTGATTAGTACAGTGGCGATGATGAAGAAAGTAGAGTAGAAAGAAAATATGAATTTTCAGGGGATGGAGAAGTATAATAATTTTAAAGCAAAGTAATTAGAAAAGTCTTATTAGGAAGAAGACATTTTAACATATAACTGAAACAGTTAAAGTAAACCAAAATGGAATACTGGAAAGAAGAGAGAGAAAGAAGGTAGAAAATAAGGAAGGAAGGAAGGAAGGAAGGAAGGAAGGAAGGAAGGAAGGAAGGAAGGAAAGAAGGAAGGAAAATGCTAAATCTATAAAACATCTGGAAGCAGATGAGGTCACAGAGATACCAAGAAATCAGACTTAGGTCTTGGTAGGAATTCTGAAACAACCTTTTGGTTGTTTTTAAAAGTTTCAGTTTCAGTTTTGTATATGGATGGGATCAAAGACTTTTATATGATACTATACCCTCATTAAAAAAATACAAAAATAAACGAAACATGGCTGAAGGACTAAGAGGTAGAAGCTAGCATGGTCCCTTTGCTTTCACTCTCAATGATCTAGTCATAGAATATGGGCTTCCTGCTTCTGTGACTCTGTCCTCGGCAGTGTTCCAGATACTAATCCCCAAAGGTACATTTCCACCAGGGGTCAAGACAGTGGGCTGTACCTGAACATTTTGGATTCCTTGCATCCAGACACCAGCAATCAAGAAGAAGAGTGGCTGTCCAGACAGAAAATTGACCATGATCTCCATGAGGATGTAGGGCTTTTTGAACAGAATGGATCTGAGATGGAATATATTCATCATCCCCTCACCCAATGGTGATGATCAATAAACAAGTACAAAAGGCCTGGCTATAGAGAGCACAGTAAGATGGATATCATTTCTCCAGAGGGGACTCTGGGCTTTGCCACAAGTAAGTCTCCAAGACAGCAGAGGTGGTTTCCAAGGGCAGAGGTGACACATACTGGATGATGGAGGATAGAGATGATGGGCATCAGTTGTGGTATGCCAAGGGTTTCACTTATATTCTTTTTTATTTTACTTCCCAGAAACCCATAGTTACTACAAATGAACATGGATGTGAGTGACACAAAGAATGCACTTTGAGAGACAGTGATGCAGCATCCTCATCTTTTATCAAGGCAAGATCAATTGCCTTGATTTCTGGAAGCACTGGAAGCAGATAGTCTTTAGATGTCAGAACCTGCAGGCATTGCCTCAAGAGATTCACACAGGGAAGACTACATATAATGGTTAATGGAGGAGGACATAAAAGTACAGATATTTCAGTCCAGCATGGGAAAACTCTAAAAAGTAAGTTTACCTTCACAGCTCCTGTTTTTTTGAGTTGAGGTTTCTAAACCCGTATCCTAGGAAGATCTCTCCCTTCGATCTCAATTCCTTCCCTTTCTTTCTACAGACTTGTTCAAAAGTGATCCATACGAGATATTTGGATCAATGAACTCTGTCTCAGACTCTACCTTAGAAACATCTGTGGGAGGTAGAGAGGCAGTTACCATTCCAAAAATAACTACTTTATTCTATTGATCAATACTCAGATCCTGTAAATGGACAGCTGAGTTGGGGCTGGAAAGACCCACCCCACTGGCCCAGCCTAAAAGATCCAAAACAATCTGAAACTTTTTGGAACTAATTATAGGTGGATTAGCAAGAAAGAAAATAGCAGACTAAGAAAGGAGTGATGAATCAGAAAATGGTACAAAGCTGATGCCCGTAGAAAAACTCCAGTGGAGGTATGACCAGAAGGAGATTCTTTAACTATAGGATTCCTGGCTAGTAATTGTACACTGTTAGCTTTGTTTTATACAGAATGTTCCTTCATCTTCCTTAACATCTAGTGATGACTACTATATACAGAGGATTCACAGGTAGATTCTTTTAGGAAGGGTCATGGCTGTGACAACAGATTATAAAACAGGCAGCAGGATGTTTTATTAATATATAAAGCTCACCAGAATCAGGATCTCAGAATCAGTGGTGACCACAAACTCCAACAAAGTTGTTCAAATTTAATATTATCTAAATCTTTAGCAGAATTTGACTTTTATCTTATATATTATCAGTGTGTGTGTGTGTGTGTGTGTGTGTGTGTGTGTGCGCGTGCACGCACATGTATATGTGTGTGGTGACTGTCTATCATGTAGTAAATTGTCATTCACATAGTTAATAATCTTTAAATATGTGTGTGAAAAAATATGCATGGCCCTGAATGAACACAAAGAATACAAAGACATCTGCCTTCCTACTAAACTATCCACCTATATGGATAAGGGTCTGTTTTTAATTTTTTGTGTGTGTGCTGCTCACCCAAGATGCCTTGAAAAATGATTAGCACATAATCATTTCATTGGTTGTTGGATCTAATTTCTGAAAGCTGGTATGTGCTAAAGCAATATGCAGATGCCAGTTATCAATTGATTGCTTCTCAAGTTTTAATCTACATTCTATTCCCTGATCTATAAGGATGGAAATGGGTCATGTGACTGTTTCTTCTTTACCATCTGCCACAGAGCTATGGTTTCTTAGTAAAGAGTACTGAAGAAATAATGCAACAGGAAGAGACTTTTCTTCCAGTCTTGCTCACCTGGCACAATCCTGTAGTGCACTTGGCTTATTCAACACCTGGCTCCTGCTGCCACACAGTTCCCCTATGCCCTGCTCCTGTGGCATGAGGACCTTACTCAGCAGAAGGCTGTTACAGTGTGCAGTGGTTGTCATTACTCAGTGGATGAGGGCTTTCCTTGTAATCTACTCTTCTTCTTTGAACATATGTGTAGTTAAGTGCCTCCACTGAGACATCTACCAATGAACAACTTTGTCCAGAACAATACAGGATAGCTAGCTAGCACATGTTAGAAAGGCGATTTCCAAAGAGTTCCAAGAGCCACACAGAGTTTTCTTTGTTATCTATCTAGTGAGGTCTTGATGCAATGTCTCTGTATCACAGACTTAGAGGTGGTGGTTACTCCTTACATCTCCTGTTTTTATAGCCTTTGGCCTTTACTTTTTGGCAATTCTTTATTGCTCTAATTCCCTTTAAGAATTAATAATTTTTTATGTTGAACTTACCCTTTTCAAATTATCATGTAGTTTTTTTTTTTCTCACAATTGGACCATGGCTGTACAGTAACAAACTCAGGACTGGAGGTTCGAGAACATCTCTGAGTGAGGGTTTATCTTACCAAATATTTATAAATTCCACTTACCTCATAATATTCTAAAAATGCACTACCTAGAAGAAACTCATATTAACTCTCCATACTTTAGAGTAAAACTGGTATTTATAAATTGGATATCAGCAGCTGGCCAAGGTAGCACAAGCCTGTAATCTTAATACAGGCTGAGACTAGAGAATACCAGGTGTGAGACCAGCCTCACAAACTTAGGGAGACCTTCAGCAACTTAGCAGAGGCTATGTTTCAAAACTTTAAAAAGGGGGAGCCTGGGAGTTGTAGCTTGGAGGTAGACTGCCTCTGGGTTCAAACTCTAGTACTAGAAAAAAAAAACATTAAGTATATGGTCAGAAATGTTGATTAAAATTAATTTACGAAAGCAAACCAAACTACCAAACTAATGCATGTGCATCTATGTTCATAGCTGCACAATTCATCATTGCCAAACTATGGAACCAGCCAAGATGTCCATCAACAGATGAATGGATTACAAAACTGTGGGATATATACACTATGGAATTTTACTCAGCCATTAAAAAAAACCCACAATTACATCATTTTCAGGGAAATGGATGGAACTGGATGACATTATGCTAAGAGAGATTAGTCAGTCACAAAAAGTAAGAAATCAGATGCTTTCCCTAATATGTGAAATCTAGTGTGAATGGGGTCATAGGAGGAACTCCAGGTGAAAAAGGAGATCCTATAGAGGAGCAAACAAGGCAACCGAACAGGGGATGGAAGGTGGGAAGAAGGAAACTCTCTAAAGCACATGATGTACTTAAACAAACATCGATGTCAACCACTAAATCAAGCATGGGAAAGAGGGATGGGGAGGGCTGGGGTGGGGATTGAGTAGGGTCTAACTGGGCAGTGTGTGCATGTATATCTACACATTTTTTGGTTTTGTTTGTTTGTTTGGTTGTGTTTTTTTTTGGTGGTTCTGGGGTTCCTGGAAGCCCTTCCACCTCCAGGCTACATTCCCAGACCTATTTTATACTCTTTTATGTGGAAACAGGGTCTCTTAAACCAGCGTGGCTGGCTTCAAACCTGCGTGATCCTCCTGTCTTGCCTTCCAAGCGCGGGGATTACAAGCGTGCGCCACCATGTCTGGATACACAAGTTTTTTTTTATTTTTTATTTTTATTATCCCATTATGATGTATGGATACAATTCACCAATAAATTTAAAAAATGAACTTAAATTATTACAGATGCCAAACTATGGAAACAGCCAAGATGTCCAACAACAGATGAATGAATTAAAAAACTGTGGGATTTTCTTACGAATGAAGTAATTTTATTTTTATTTATTACTGAGTAGAATTCCATTGTGTATATTTTTCATAATTTTGTAATCCATTCATCTGTTGAAGGACCTGGAGGACATTATGTTAAGTGAGATTAGCCAATCAGAGAGTGAAGGGTCATATGTTTTGGGGTTTTTTTTAATACTTGCAGGGTAGAAAGTAATTGGGATACAATAGATTCCAGACGATGAGGAGGAACTTTACGGAAGAGCAAGGGAGGAAATATAAAGGTAGGGGTGGGGGAAAACCTAGGTTCATTAATAGAAATACTACTATAGACTATGTGTAACATGTGAATATATGCTAACATCAATCTGGGTACTCTGTAATGGGAGGGAGCACCAATAGCGTGTGCATGTATGTCATTGTCAACACGATTTACATTATGATGTGAGACTATAATGCACTAATAAAAGCACAAAAACTAAACAAAAAGCAAAAATAACTATGGAATGTGTACACAATGAAATTTTACTTAGCTATAACAAAATTATGTCATTTGCAGGGAAATGGATGGAACTTGAGAACATTATGCTAATTGAGATTAGTCACAAAAAGTTAAAATTTGCTTTTTTTAAATTGTAGTCCTGGGGATGGAATCCAGAGACATTGTACCTCTGAACTATACCTCCAACCCTACTTTTTAGTCTTTTTGTTTTTGAAGCAGGGTCTAATTGAGTTGCGAAGGGCCTTGCTAAGTAGCTGAGGCTGTCTGAAAACTGTGATCCTCTAGTCTCCGCCTCCCAAATGCTGGGATTACAAGCTTGTGGCACCACACCCGGCAAAATTTGCTTTTAACTATGAGACTTTCTCTGAACCTGGACCATGCCAATGCAGAATATTAGTTTCTAAGAGGTATGATGGAATATGAACATTTTCAAAAATCCATTTTACTATTTTTCTTTGGAATGCATCTCATAAACATGTGGTTCTCAGGCACATGCCAAAGAGATGCTTTAGAATTCCTTAGCTACTCCTCAAAGTGCAGTTCACATAACAGCTCCACATTATCAGGGTACTGTTTAGAAATGTAAACTATAATGCCCATCCAATCTACTGAACCAGAAACTCTGATGGTAGGGCCCAATGATTTACAGTTTAACAATCTCTTTATATGATTCTGAATCACACTAGATTTTGATGAGCACTTGCTTAATTTAATGTTATATTTTTGTAATATTTATGGCAAGTAAACTGAATCTCAGAAAACTTCAGGATCAATTTTTAAGTAAAACCGAAGTTGTTCTAAAAAAAGCTTGCCTTCTTGTTCTTTCTTCTGTGCCCACTTTTAGCTATGATTGCCTCTGAAAGCTTTCTTTATTAGTTCCCCCAATTTCTTGAATATATGTCAGCAAGAAAATATGGATTTGGATAGAGAGAAGATAGTCTTTTCATTGATATTCAAAAGAACATTCCGGTCCTGTAAATATGAGATAGCATCTCAGACTTGGTAAGTACTTTGTCCCGAAGGAAAATGAGGATTTGGTTGGATAGGCTATAGAGGATTCAAACACAGAACAAAGTTGGGACTAGAATAGATGGTCTTTAGGGGCCATTTATTTATGAGATTTTGTAATTTTATGAGTTCATAATATAATGTTTGCTATTTTATCCAGTAACACAGAATTCTGCAGGAAGAGAAGTGTCGTGAATTGAGATAAGATCCTTTTGGGCTCTGCCTCCTCCCTCCTCCCCTCACCACAAAAGCCTGTGCTAGACCAGATGCTTCTCCTTCTCATTTTCCATTTAGGTGGCATTTTCAAATATAGAAAACAATTTTGTCAACTCCCTGCCGTTTCTGTTTAGCTTGGGCTCCACAGAGGCCCAAATAATTTATGGAAAAACAGCACCTGTGTTTTCACCAGGAATGGCTTTCACAACATTGATGAATTTCAAATGAAGGGCATTTACCTCATTCAAGTTAAATGAAAAGCAAGTTCTCCTTCCATCTCCAGAAACTGATTGCAGAATATGCTAGAAAACTGTTTTCTTATCCCACAGAACATGAAGCTGGATGTAAACATATTATACCAGATTCTTCCCATGGAGTCAAAGGAAGATGGTCGACTCAAGTTTCACCAAAAGAACAAATTCTGGGGGTTATGCTTTCTGAGGATGTCTCTAATTCCGTTGATTTTTTATTTCCTCTATTCATGCAATAATAGTATATACTTTATTCATTAACAAATTTATTCAGCACCTGCCATATTTAGTAATCACTGGATATATTTTGTTGGTGTTAGTGCACAGTAGACTTTCAGTTCAATGGAGGACAGAGCACATACGTTTATCTCTGCTGTCATCTGAAATGGGTGTCTATGACCTGTGCATTGAGCACTACTTGATGTAAATAAAGCTTTACTGAAACAGAGTCACAACTTCTCATTTACATATTATTTAATGATGCCCTCTCTGTTTTTGTCTGATTCTTTTTCTCTCTGGGTTTCATTCTGGATAGTTTCTATTGCTAAATCTGCATGCACACTATTTTTTCTTTGCATTTTAATGTGTCGTTGGTCTCATTTGTCCATTTTTAAAAGTTTCACAACTAGTTTCTTCATTTCAAGAAGTTAGATCTGGATGTCATGTTTTTTTTTTTCCTTCTTTTATGTCTGGGATTTTTTAATTGGATCTCAGATGTGAATTTTATCCTATTGTCTGATGTCTTCATATAAATACTCATGGACTTTTTAATGATATATTTAGACTCTCTGAGGCCAAGGGAAGAGCTGTCTTTGAGGATGGGAGGATGCTGTACCTGGTGCCCAATACACAGTGCCAGAAATAATGTCTGTTCCCACTAGTTAAAACAGGAAAGTTTTTAGTTCATGAAGCAGGTAGAAGCACAGGCCTAGGGCTGATTTTTCCCCACCACTGAGGCAAGACCCTGCTATATGCTTCTCCCAGTGAATTATGAGGTATTTTTTCTGTCTGGCTGATGAGAGGCACTATCTCTCTGTTTGCATGGGGCAGTGTTACACCAAATACTTTCTTGGCCTTTGGTATTTTCTTACATGCATCTGATTCAAGATACTCAGATGAATACTTACACATATCCTCTGAAGTTCTGGAGAGCAATTTCTGTATCTCTGTTTTCCCCTTGGCAACCTCTTCTGCAAACTCTGATTGCATTATTCCCTGGACTCTCAGCTCTGTATTTCTGCTTGTTGAGTCCACCAGAGCTCTACCAGGGTTCACCAGTCCTGTGATGTGGGTCAAAGGACAGTAAGATGGGCAAGCAAAGACTTAACACAGTTTTTCTGCATCTTTCAGGGATCACTGCCATTTCCTGTCTGTGTCTATTGCTTCACATATTTTGTCTTTTGTTTGTTTTCAAGCAGTAAGGGAAATCCAGATCCTGCTACTTCCTCACAGATGGAAATAGAAGCTCAAGTCTTGGAACGATAACATGATTGTGTGGAAAAGAGCTAGGATGCCATGCTGAGGAATCAGAGAATTTCTCAGGCCAGGACTGCCCACCTGACATACCAAGTGCTGACAGTTGCCTCTGGCTATAGCAAATTTGTCCCTTCTTCCCTGAGTGTGATACGAAAACTGCTGTGTTCCATGCAACATGTAGCAAAAATGTTAAGAAAAACTATTCTTAGCCATTGAGCTGCCAAATGGTTTCTAAGACAAATGATGGAAGCACACCTGGCTGTATGTGGAACACACCTGTATTATGGTGGAACAAGGATTTGAAAGGGAAAAACAATGGATTGAGGAAGAAAGGGCAAAAGACTTATAAAATGTCTAAGAGACAATTTTCAAACTACTGAATACAAGATCAGAGAAATAAAACTTTAGAATGTAGAAGAAAAAGGTCTAAAGAAGAGTTCCAACAACACAAGGTTTTATTTTTAAAAACAACATCCCCCTATGAATATCTGACTTCACTTGCGCATGAAGGAAGGTAGTTCATCAGGCTAGATAAAAGTCTGTGAGTGACTGTCCCTCGGGAGTTTTTTCTCCTGCCAGTCCTCTAAGACTAGATTCCCCCTTTTAAAATTGATCCTCAGCATTTTTGCAAAGATCTGGCAAATTCATTATTGCCTCTAATCGCTTCTAATTAAACTGTTTCAATAAAGCTGTGGGATTGAAAAAAATGACCAAGGCACCGTGGTTTTCATATATTGCACACATATTCAGAAATAGGAACTACTGTTGTATGGCAGTGTGCCTTGCCTCACACACAGGCACCCAGCTGTCCCTCTGGAAGAAACCTATGAAACAGGAGATGGCCTGGGATGCGGTGAACATCATCTTGGCAATGCTCAAACAAGGCATGAGGAAGCTCTAGATTCCTCATCCGAAGGATATAGTGCACAGAACACCTCTGTTACTTACTTTCTCTCTAGGCTTTAATGTTTCTGAGAGAATACAGAGCCTATGAATATGAGACTTTAGACACTGATGAAAAACATAGTGACATTATGTTTGTATGGCACCTTGAAACTTAAAGCGCAAGTCTATATGATTAATTATCAGTTATCAAAAAGTTATTTTATTTCTAGAATGTTCCTGAACCTGCTTCATCCTGGTATGCAGAGATAAGGTCTCTGACCTCACCAAGCTCAGGACACAGTGGTGGATGAAATGCTACCTGTAGAATAATCAGCTCAGCATGATTACTTCACCTGATTATCTTACCCACAGCCTTTTCAGGAAGGCAGGGTGGATGTTCTTTACATTTTTTTTTTATTGTAAAGGTTTACTTTAGCGTCTTACCACAGTGCCAGTCCTTGGCAAATGTCATGTAATTTATAAGTATCCAAATATGGGATCCTGTTCTGGTAATTCGAGATCCTTTTCTGTTTCTATGTCCTCTCCAGTAGGCAAACTTTAACAGCATCCATGTTTGGTAGGAGGCTCTGCCTCTCTCAGCAGAAGATTGGAGACTATAACAGCTTGTCCCAGACTGACGAGGAAGATAGGATCTGGCATTTCTCATTGAGAGGACTTGAAAGAATAATCTCATGCTGTATTTATTTTTTTTAAGTTACTGTAGTCCAGACCAAAGAGCAATCACAATCATCCATCTCGAACAAAACAGTAATTCATTATGAGGAGGAGATAAGATTTTCCTTAATTGCTAGGACCTTGGAAGTCACAAAGGCCTGGTGACAAACACACCTGGTGGGCAGTACCCATACCAGGAGGCCTTGCCAGAGCTTCTGTGGCCCGAGAATAGAGGACAGTTCTCATTGCTTTAGGGAAATTCCCTGCTTCCAATGAGGAAAAGGAAAAACAAATGTTAAGAGATGCTATTCCTGTGAGATGCATTAGCCTTTGGGCATGACTAAGGTTTACTGCTTTTTCTGGCTATGTTTTCTCATTTTTTTTTTTTTTTTCTGGATGAAATTCAGGAGAAAAGGAAGCAGAAATTCTTGGCCCTCAGGAACTGAACGCAGCGTGAATCCTATCATAACCCAGATGGGGCTCAAAATAAAATTTATTGAACCCTTTTCATTATTCCATGTCTTATACAATTATTTTCACATAACTCAGAACACAACTCTATATGATTCATTATCAGACACCAAAAGTTACTGAGTTAGTATGAGACTCCTAACACTATGCTCACTCCTGGGGGGCAAAAATGTTGTGTGTGTTGTGTGTGTGTGTGTGTGTGTGTACGTGTGTGTGTAGACAAACTTTTACCTACATATACCTAACAACAAGGAGGAAGAGTTGGGATAATTACATACATACACACATCCTTGCTTATACACAGAGGGTAAATTCTAAGATCCTGAAACTTTACATCGTACTTAATTGTGACATATATGATTATTTTTCTATAGATACATACTTATGTGAAAGTTTAATTTATAAATTAGGCACAGTAAGAGATTAACAGCAATGACTAATATTAAAATAGAATATAACAATATACCATAATAAAAGTTATTTAAAACTTTTTAGTTGCTAATTTCTAGAGTTTTCTATGTAATGTTTTTGAAATATGGTTGGCTGTGGGAAACTGAAACCATAAAAAAAAAAAAAAACCTGGATGAAGGGCCTGGAGTATTGCATTCACATATACCAGAATACACAATAATTTAATTAAAAATATCAAACTGTCTTTTCAGGTTTGGCTTGTTATCTGTTTAGAGAAGAGAAAAATAAAATAGTATATAATTGTGATAAATATAACTATTATATGAGGAGTCTCTGAATAGCAAGCTTTGTTCTAAGCATTTCTTTTTATATGCCACTAACTCATTTTATCTTACAAAAAAATAAAAGAACAGAGCTGAAAACACGAACATAAAACTCTGAAGTTGGTACTATTAAAATCATCCTCAACTTAACAATGAGGAAATATAAAGGCACTTTTAAAGCTATGCATGCTTTCTCAGTTAATAAGTAGTGGGGCTAAAATTTAGACCTATAAAGTGCAGCTCCAGGACGTATGCTTTTATCTGCTCAATCCCAGTGCCAGAAGCAACCCTTCATCAAGTGTACTGGTGTCTTGTTGCTGCTGTAATAAATGAGCATGAACCTGTTGACCTAAAATAAAATAAATCTACTATGTCACAGCTTTGGAACTCAGAAATCTGAAATTATTATTCATAGGCTAAACCCAAAAGCCAGCAGGACTGAATTTCTTTCTGGAAGCTTGGGGAAGGGGGGAATCAGCTGTCATGCCTTTATCGAATCTTATTGCCTATCACATTTCTTGGGTTGTGGCCCCTTTTAATTTTTAAGAACAACTATGGCTAGAGGACTCTTTTTCAGATTGTGCTTTTACCTTCTTATGGTTGAGATCCACCAAGATAATCCTAGAGAGTCTCTCCATCTTAATGTTTTAACTTAACTATGCTGAATAGCCTCATTTGCCATATAAGGTAGCATCTGCACAAATTTTAGGAATTAGAACAGGGCCATATCGGGGAACTAGTACTCTGCCTACTGGGACAAATTTATGAGCTAACCAGTTTGTAAGAAAATATGTCAGCTTGTAACTGAGCAGTTCTATTTCTGGCGAAAAAGACAAGCTTACATATTCTCATAAATACATTAAGAAGGTAATTAACTATGGAGCAAACATGGACATCTCCCAGGGCTCATCAGGAGTGTGGTGTATGGAGATCAATAATAACCTCTTCCTCTGGCTTCTCTCCATCTTTTTAACATTTTTTTTATTGGTACATAGTAGTCATACATCTTAATGGGATGATGGTGGAGACATACACGCACACATCACCCAGTTAGCCCTTACCCAATCCCCACCCCATTCCCTCCCCTTCCCTCCTTCCCATGCTTGGCTTAGTGATTGACTTTGATATCTTTGTTTAAGAGCATCATGTGCTTTAGAGAGTTTCCTTCTTCCCCCCTCTCAAACTCTCAGTTAGGTGGCCTTATTTGCTCCTCTATAGAGTCTCCTTCTTCATCTGGAGTTTCTCCTGTTACCAATTTCTCCCTAGCTTTTGCATATTAGGAAAAGCATCCGATTTCTTATTTTTTGTGACTGACTAATCTCACTTAACACAATGTCCTCTAGTTCTGCTGCAGTCCCAGTAAAGTCTTTGATTCTGCCCACAGTCAGATCTACCCTTTCTGCCCTTTCTTTTTCTATGCTTCCTTTGTCTCTGTTGAAATGTCACTTTCTCATCCTCATTCCCAAACTATACTCTCTCTTCAACCCTATCTGTGTTTATCTTTCTCTTTAGTACTTATTTTCCTCTGATGTTTGGTATACTTACTTTTTTACATGTTTATTACCTCTCCACCTACACTAGAATGTGAGCTTCCTAAGAAGAAAATTTTTCTAACTTTTAACAAATTTTTAAAATTGTTAATACACAGAAAATTACATCTAAGGTAGCACCGGCCTTTATTTGGAACCCAAATTTTGTGAAATAAGTAAACAAATGGGGAAGGCAGAAAAGGAAATGAAAAGATGTCCAAGATGGACATCTTGGGTAAGATGAAAAAAGAAAAAACTTAAATGAATATTAATTCATTATTCAGTATGTATCAGCATGTTTATAAATACTATTATAACCATGTAAGATATATGCAATATTAGCTACAGATTGTTTGTGACTTTTGCTGTCCTCATGCATGTCTTCTATGCAGCCATGAAGTCCATAACATATAAGAAAAAAATGTAGAGGAAAAAATCTGATTCCAGATTTCTAATCTATGTCAAATGTGAGTCACTGTATCATGTGACCAAGCAAGTCTATTGCTAAGATAGCCAAAAGAACTACAAATATATCCTCAAAAATTTGTAAAAAATTATACATGGCATGTTATTTGTAATAGCTAAACACTAAAAACAACCAAAATTCCCATTAACAAGCAAATTAATAACCATGCTACAGAACAGTCACACAATAGAATATTGAAAAAGAACAAATTTCAATGCTTGTAACAACATGGATGAATCTTTGAAACATGGATTGAGTGAAAGAGAAGAGACGCCAAAGAATAGCGACACAGCATGATACCATTTATATAAATTTTAAAAGTAAGAAAAGTTAATAAATCATAATGGAAATCAGAATAGTGATTATCTTTTAGGAGAGTTAAATGGAAAAGAGCAGGTTGAAATTTCCTAAAGTGTGATGTTTGGTATATTAACTAGGTGATAGTTATAATGGCTTAAGGGCTTGTCAAAAAATATTTAGCTGCACAAGTATTATTATACATGTGATTGCTAGTGAATCATTCCTCAGTAAATCACAGTGAGAATTAATAAAAATTACTATTATAAAAAACTGTCTTCTTGATTTCATTTCAGTACCTTACGAATAAAATAGGTGGAGATTTTTAGTTGTTCTTTTGCCTGACATTTCTCTTTTTGCATTCTAATAGTAGTCCCTGTATACAAGTTTTCATAAAGAAAAAGAACAACTTGCTTGTAATGACCTTTGAGCCAATTCCTTCACATACATAAAACTTGTAGGAAGCCTCTGGAATTATAAAAGTTTGAGCCTTAGAGTATTTTGGTCTAATGTATGCAATCCAATATAACACAATACCTTATGTCTAGGGAATATATTAGCAAAATTTACTTTTATTACAAAGCACTAGGCCTCCAAGAAATTCTTTATGACTCACTAAAATGGTTGCAAAATGTGGAATATTTTGTTGTCGCTGCTGCCTTTTCCAGAAACCACACACCTTATATTGAATGAATCTATAATTGTTGGGCAATTTCTTTTTCCAAGTGAACAGCACTTTTGAGACTCTGCTTTCCTGAGAGGTCATGAAAAGAAAATTGGAAATATCACATATCTGCTGACATGACATAGAAGGGTTCTTTCAGTTTGCATTTTCTTTTCCCTTCCGAATGAAGGTGAAAAGACTCTTTGCAGACAAAAATGCTTCCTGTGGGTCTTGCCTTTGAATGAAAACCATTTATCCCATAATTTGAGGCAACATGTCTTACAAATGAGGCCCCCGATCACAGGTACTTGTTTTGTTATTCTGCAATCATGTAAAGTCCTTGCTCTTTGTATAAATCAAATGTACGTCATGCAATTGCCAAGTGCAAGTGTTTTTTTTTTTTATATTCCCTTAATATACATCATATTTTCTGGATGAAAATTTCTTACTCCCCTTTTCTTCTTTCATCTCAAATGGCAGCATTTACTCTGAAAACTTTCATTGAGCTTTGGCCTACATTTTCTGCATGTGGTCTTTCTCAACCCCAGGCAAAACTGCGTCACATTGCCACTGTATTTGTGGGTTGAATACTGGAACTATTGTCAAAATAGTGAGCCCCGTTTTTGACCTTGCACCAAAAGCTACTTCTTTTATTCCTATTGTTTGGGAACCTGGATTTGCTTGGATCCAGAGGATTAAGCGAAGACTTTTATGAAAGTCAAAATCTGGACACAGAAATGATGCTTCCATTTTAATTATGGTGCAAGATGTCTTTCATTGCTTCACCTCTCACTAACACAGAGGGTGATCCCACTACCAGTTAAATGGGAAGTGTCTTCCAGAGGAAGCCATCAGCTCACACCATTACAAGCCCTTACTCCTTCACCTTCTCCATTGGACTCTTAAGCAAAATCACTTATAAATATAAAATTCATCATTAGCTTTATGTTAGTTCCATATTATTCTATAAATAGTTTATGAATTGATGTCTTGATCAGTATATTTTAGTGAAATGTTGAGATGAGGACACAAAAACTTTTGTTTAAGAGAAATTAGGAAAAGAACCACAGACTCTCCCAGAAGAGGGTAAGAAAAGAGGTAAAATATACCTGATAAACAAATAGATCTCCAGAACTCAGGGATAAGTGCAACTGAGAATTTTTATTATTATATTATTATTATTATTATTATTATTTTTTAATATTTGGTGGTACTGGGGGTGGAGGCCAGAGGGTTTCTACCTCCAGGCTATACTCCCAGACCTATTTTACACTTTATTTGGAAACAGAATCTCACTAAATTGCTGGGAGCCTCTCTAAGTAGTTGAGGCTGGCTTCAAACCCGTGCAATCCTCCTGTCTCAGCCTCCCAAGTGCAGGGATTACAAGCGTGTGCTACCACGCCCGGCAGAATTTTTAATCTACTAGAAATGAGATGGTATAGAGAGTATATACAAATGTGGAAATTGATAGTAATAAATACATTTGGATTTGTAAACTGATTTTATTTTTTTGGTGGTGGTGGTACTGGGGTTCCTGGAAGCCCTTCTACCTCGGGCTACACTCCCAGACCTATTTTTATACTTTTTTTTTTTGGAAACAGGGTCTCTTAAACCAGTGCCGCTGGCTTCGAACCTGTGCAATTCTCCTGTCTCCGCCTCTCAAGCGCGGGGATTACAAGCGTGCGCCACCACGCCCGGCTAAATTGATGTTTTTAAGAATAATATGTTAAAAATATTAATTAAAAAATAGGTAGAAAATATATAATCATCTTGGTAAAAGTATTTCTATAAAAATAAAGTATGCTCTAGTTCCTTACTATTTTCTATTTAACCACCATATAGAAGATACTTTCAAAGTTTACTCAAATGTTCTGAATGGTATACAGTTCTAATTTATATTAGAAATAAAACATAGAACACTTTATTAAAACATTATAAGCACAATACTAAGAAATAAAAACATATTAAGTTTACCAGTAAATACAGATGTTAACATTAAAAATTAAATGACAGTTTTTAAATGAATCCAAAGAGTAATATACCATTATCAAAACTCCAGAACAGCTTAACGCCAAGATACCCATGTTGATAATTCATCACAGCAAAAATAAACACATAAATAAATAAGTAAAGTGCAGATGATAGAACTCTATAAATAAGGAAGTCACCATTGGTATTACAACTGCACATACAATAGTAATAGAAGAACATCATGTAACACAAGACAAAATACTTCCCAGGAGAGAACATAAAATAAAGGATGGACATGTTCAAAGTTACTTTTATTAGAGTTATTCAGGTGGTAGATGTGTCAGTTGTTATATTATTTTGTACATTATAGGTATTATAATAATAGCAGATTAAAGTTATCAGTGTAAAGATTGGAAAATGAAAGGATCTTTATTTGAAGATTGTATAATTGAAGACTTTAGGAAGGAAATAAAGATAAAAGAAAGGAAAGAAGGAAGGAAGGAAGAAAGAAGGAAGGAAGGAAGGAGAGCTCTAGTAAAACAAAATTAAGTGCTATATTTAATAAAGTAAGTGAATAATGTACATATATACATATACAAATATATCTACATATCTATATAAATGTATGTAGAATAAATGCTTTTTACTAATAATATCTAATTGGAATAACTTTTAATTCTGATAGACACAAATGTAAATTCCTAAGAATGAATTTTAAAATTAAAACCATAAATTCCATGTAAAAAGAAAACCCCAATATTTTGGATAGACATAAAATAAGTTCTAAATTAATAGAGAAAATATGGTTAGGTTCCTGGTTAGAAATAACTGATGTCATAGAAATGTCAATCATCCCCTAAATTAACCAGCATATGCAATTCCAATTAGAATGCTATTTTAACTTGAAAACATATTTTATTTTATTTAATTAATTAATTAATTTATTTATTTATTTATTATTGGTGCACTGTATTCATACATCATAGTGGGATACAAACTTTTGTAGACATACATGCACACATCGCCCAGTCCACCCCCACCCAATCCCCACCCCATTCTCTCCCCATCCATCCTTCCCATGCTTGGCTTAGTGGTTGACATCTAGTATTATAGCAATTTATCCAAAATTAAAAATGATAATCTCACATAACAGTTTCATTTGTCTGATACCAAGCTTTTGATGACTTAAAGATAACATTTCAATATTTCTTTTTGCTTTCTTTCTTACCAGAGAATATTTTTTTTCTATTTTTTAGGTGAAACTATCATATATTTATATATTTATTTTTAAGAAAAAAAATCTATTCTAATATGGAATATGGACTCTAGATACCCAAAATGATCTTGAAAAAGTACAAAGCTAGAAGATATATATTTTCTGATTTCAAACCATATAAAGCTACAATAATTGAAATAGTGTAGTAATGTTCTAAAGGCAGATATATAAACCATTGGAGTTAAATAAAAGCCTAGAGCTAAATTCTTCCCTATATTGTCAAGTTATTTTTGACAAGGTTTCCATGAACATTTGGTGGTGGAAATAATAATCTTTTAACTAAATATTGTTGAAAAATAATAATTACATGGAAAAGAATAAAATTGGACCCTTACCTAATCCCATATACAAATATTAACTCAAAATAGATAAAAGACCTAAATATAAAACTTAAGACTATAAACTTTTAGAAGAAAATCTGGGTCATAAAACCTCACAACATTGAAATTGGCAGTGATTTCTTGGATATGATTTCAATGGCACAGGCAACAGAAGAGTATACAAACTCCCTAAAAAATAAAAACAATATTGTATATCCAAAGACAATGTAAACAGAGTTAAAAGTTAATAATAGCATGGGATAAAATATTTCCAAATGCTATATCTGAAGGTATATTAATATTCCAACTAGAAATCCTAAAAATTAACAACAATAAAGGCAAACAATACCATTTAGAGATAGGTAAAAGACTAACATAAATAATGAATCTCCACAGATAACCAATCTTAGTTGTCTGTTGGATGGAAAATCTTGTTTCTCTGGTTCTGGAGTGTGTTATCTAAATCTTCTTTGTAGTTAATCTCTTTGAGTATTTTCTCTAGCGCTGGTTTTGAAGACATAAATTCCTTCAGTTTCTGTTTGTCTTGGAAGCTTCTTATTTTTCCATCTAATTTGATAGAAAGTTTTTCTGGGTAGGAAATTTTTGGCTGGAAGTTGTTTTCTTTCAGAGTTTGGAATATGTTACTCCAAGCCCTTCTGGCTCTCATGACTTGGTTTGGGAAATCTGGAGTGATTCTAATTGGTTTGCCTCTGAATGTCACTTGGCCCTTTGTTTTTGTTGCCTTTAAGATTCTCTGCTTGGCTTCCACATTGGTCATTTTGACAATTATGTGGCGTGGGGATCCTCTTCTCCGATCCTGTCTAAAGGGAGTTCTATAAGTTTCCTGGACCTGTGTATCAACCTCTTGCTCTATGTTTGGAAAATTTTCTGCTATTACTTCCTTGAAGAGATTGTTGATCCCTTTGGTTTCACTTTCTTTTCCCTCCTCTATTCCAATTATTCTTAGGTTAGCTCTCTTAAAATGGGCCCATATTTCTTCAATGTCAGATTCCTACTGTCGGATATTTTTTTTCCTAAATTAGAAACTATGCATTCATTTTTGGAATGATCATCTTCTAAGAGCGAGATTCTGTTCTCCATGTGGTCTCATCGGTTTTTTGTGCTTTGAATTGAGGCCTTTACTTCATTAATTGCATCCTTTATCTCTTTTTGGCTCTCTCTGAGTTCTTTTCGAAGCACCTCTATTATTTCTACAGTTATTTTCCTGATTTGATCTTCTAGAAATCTCTGATTTTCTGTTTTATTGGGTTCTGATGTTGTGGGGTTGTGGGCATTCATTGCTCCAGTATTATTTCTCTTTCCCATGATTTTGGAAGTTTGTGCCTTCTCTGGGTTCTTCCCTTGGGTCACTATGACTTCACTTAAGGTGCTCTGGATCTCGAGTCTGTAGTATCTCAGACCCCACTACTCCTTTACTGGGTTGAATCACAGAGTCTCTGACCCAGAGAGTCGATAGAGGCTGCTTTAGACTGTGCGGGGTGCCAGGTTGCACGTTCTCCTATGGTGTGATATCTCTGCCACCGCCACTCCCCCACTGGGTCAAGTCCCAGGGAGTACAGTACTGGGATTTCTCCTCTGTGTCCCGCAATTTGACTCACTGTTCTTGAGTACGCAGATGTAGCTGTACTTGACTCGGTGGATTCGCTGCTGGTGCCGCCGGTGGCAATATGGCGCCGCTGCTATGCCCTCGGCCGTGAGGCTGGCATATTTCTTCTTGGTTTTGAGTTCCATTTTGAGTCCCTGCAGCGTGTGCTGAGCTCAGCCACTGGGAGCTTTAGATGCTTCCTGCGGTGAAAAATCCCGCCTGGCTGTTCCGCAGCGGCTCACCTCGGCTTGCTGTAGCTGTCCGGTGAAGTCGCCGCTGCCGCCGGCAGTAAGACGCTGCTGCCTCATCCTCGGGCGTGAGGCCAGTGTATCTCCTCTGTGGCTCTGAGCTCTGTTCTCAGTCCGCTTTCTCTCTGGAGGCTGGTGATTTTTTTGTTTCTCTGGTGATGGTGTTTTCTGGCTATGAAAGGCGCTGATTTTGTGGTAATGGAGATTGGTTGTTAGCGGGGCTCTTAAGCCCCGCTTTTCTCGGTCGCCATCTTCCCGGAAGTCTCTTGAAAACATATTTTAAAATGAATATATCAGTAAGTATTCTTGATAACAATAAAAGTTTTAAAATAAATAAGAAAGATAAGGTATATTATTGAGGATAGTTATTCTTTCCCACTCCCCAAATATTAGAGCTTTGCATGAAGCCATGAAATTAAAATAACATTGATATTATCCATAAATAGTTAAATCAATTAAAGAAAAGGAATGCAGACTTTAGAAATAAATACATCTTCATATTTAATGATACAAATAATATGTCAGTCCTATAGCAAGAGACTATTTTATTAACAAATAGCACAGCATAATTGATTATTCATTCAGAAGGAAGCAAAATAAAAAAGGTATAAAATGTATCAAGTGGATTAATGCTTAAAAAGCTGAAGGGATGTTTAGAAAATATTTATAAATCTTCTACTGGGAGAAAACATCCTAATCAAAGAAATTCAGAATCCATCCAAATTTTATTATAATAAACATATGTCTTTAGACAGGCTAAAACTATTCATTATAGGTAGGGAAATGTTTGGAAGAAACAGGGTTGGTTTTCTTAATTTGCAAATAGTTTTGAGACTACTATTAATAACACAAACTATCTCATAAAAACATGGATTTTTTTTTTTTTTTGCGGTACTGGGGATGGAACTCAGGGTCAGTCTACCTTTGAGCTACACCCCCAGCCCTATATTTTTATTCTTCATTCTGAAACAGGGTCTCACTGAGTTGCAAAGGCCCTAAGTAGCTGAGGCTGTCCATGAACCATAATTCCCCAGTTTCCGCCTCCCGAATGCTGGGATTACAAGCGTGCACCACCCACCATGCTTGGCAAATGGATAAAAATTTTAAAGGCAGTTCTCAGAAAAGGAGAAAAATACAGGCAATAAATATAAAAGGAGCTGGTCAAGCCCTTTTGTATTCACATGGGAGACAGCTTACTGTAGGGCTTTGTCATCTTTAATGTTAGAAACCTGAATTGGGGAGGACAGGAAGGAAAGAGCCATCCTCCACTTGGGCTACAGGGAACTGATGGCATCAGAAGCAGAGAAGACTCCAGTGAACTTCAAAAGAGGTTTCCTTTTAATTTAATCCTTTTATACCAAGTGAGTTTTCTGTTCTGGGGGATGATATATAAGATACCACCAGTTGTCCAAACATCTTCATGTTGTGGTTTAGAAAAAGCAATGAAATAAACCTGGTGTGATGGCCTATGTCTGTAATTCCAATACTTGGGAGGTTGAGACAGGATGTCACAGGTTGGAGGACAGCCTCAGCAACTTAGTGAGGCCCTCAGCAACCTATGTAGGCCTTTATTCAAAACAAAAATTTAAAACACCCAGGTAACTATATTAAAAAGGGGTGGCTGAAGTTGTAGCTCAGAGCTAGAACGTGCGTGGGTTCAATTTCCAGTACCACTAATAAAAAAGCAATCTAAATATGAGTGTCAAACGAGCCTGTGCTCAAACCCAACCAAGGCCAGAATCATTCTGATCTTCAAGTCATTGATTTAAGACTTAGACTGAAAGACCCAGACACGACATGAGTAGAGGGCTGGGGACCCAGCTTTTCTGGAGATCTCAGATGCACAGGTTCCCTTTAAATGTAAAATAATGTTATTTCACAACAATGTTTAAAGTTCAAGCAACACCAATGTGCAGAAACAAGGTACACATGCTTGCCAGATGTGGTGGCTCACGCTTGTTATCCCAGCATTTGGGAAGCTGAGATAGGAGGATCGTGGTTTGAGGACAGCCTCAGCTACGTAGTGAGGTCCTTTGGAACTCAGTGAGATCCTGTTTCAAAATGAAGAATAAAAAATAGGACTGGGGGTGTAGCTTGGAGGCAGAATGCCCCTAGGTTCCATTCCCAGTACCACAAAAAATGATGCACATGCCTTATACATTTAAACATCAACAGACTCATGAATATTTCTAGTATGTAGTACATGAAAACATAGGGCTTCATGTAGAGTAACTTGCTTAATTTCTCACAGAAGGGTCCTATAAAGTAGATACTTTTGTTATCTCTATACTCAAAATGAGAAAACTGAGGCAGAGGGATAGTAAATAACTTCTGCAAGGCCACGTAGCTCCCAAGGGTCATAGCTGAGATCTGGTGCCTGATTTGATCCCTTAAACTTTTTGCTATCCTTTCACTTATAAGGCTCATAACAGTAACTTCATTCTTAGCAAACAATTTCTAAATAATAGCAACTAACAAATTGGGGTTTTCACTGATATAACTATATCCATTGCATTGGGAAGAAACAAAAATCTGTAAATATTTTGCATTCCTTTTTGACTCAGGGAGATACTTTATCATTTTCTGTTTACTAACTGGTATTTTATTCTTTCCATAATCTGCCTACAGCCTACTAGGAGTAGGTTTTCCTCTTTTAGGAAAACAATATATTGCGATCTATCGTTCTCAACATAGGTGAAGAGAAATTTGCACAGTCAAGGTTAAAGATGTCAAAGTTCTGCCCTCCTGGAGTGCTTCTGCCTGCATATGGTGACTTGCTCTCCATTCTTCTCTGAGAAGAGACACCTTAGTATTGCTTCCCTTTGACAGAATAGAAAGATGAGACTCCTGAGATTCCACAAAACAACATGGAAGTTTTGAAGCAGGCCAGGCATCAAGTCAGCGGGAGGTCTTCTGTCTTGTAAGTTAGCCTCATATTGCACAAAAACTTGTACAGTTGACTGAAATTCGGTCTGTGAAGGGTTCTTCAGCCTATTTCGGAGCTTGTGGCAAAGCCATGAAGATAGCTTCAATAACTCAGGAAGCAAACAGCGAGCTACTCATACTCATCACAGAGGCTTTTGCATTTGCGTCTCCGCTCCCTGTTTGGCAATTATTCTGCTCATTTGTCCTTTCCTCCTGAGATGAGTCAGATCAGAAGGAAGATCAAGCTCACATCAGTCAATTACATCCACTATGAGTCTATGAAATGGGAGGATGAAGGGCTGGGGGGAGAGGATTCTAAGACAAGTTGAGGGATTAGCTCTGAATTTTAATTACCCTCCCACTGAGGTTCTACTCTCATTAGCATGAATAATTAGGAATCCAGAGCCTAAGAAAGCAGAGGACTTACAGCATGCTGGAGCTGGATGGCACCTAAGGGTAGTCCTGCCCAAACTTCTCTATTTATAGATGAGGAAACTTTGGTGCCAACTTAAGCAGCTTGCTAATGGCAGACCTGGCAATTCTGAGAGATTCAGTTTCTCTGCCTTGTGATTACATGAGAAACAAAACAAAACCTAATTCCATGTTAATAACACTACACGTTCACTTAATTTGTAATATTTTAGCATAGAGAACATTTCAAAAGTAGCAGAAGATGAGGAGAAAACTCACAGATATCAGAAGTGTGAGGTCTAATTATGGCTTAATGTTGTAGTGCTGTCAGATCTTACGCAATAACTATAATTTCTCTGGGCTTTACTTTCCTCAGATAGAAGAAAGGGAGAATTATTCCTACCTTGACTATCTCACTCACAGGGTTCTAGAAAGAGTCAGAGGATATGAAAGTAGTAACAATATTATAGTTAGATATAAAATGTCCCCTAAATAACTCACTTATTAATGTTGGGAGCTGATATAATTGAGTCATGAGGGTTGTAATTCCAGAAATGAATAAACACATTACAATAGAATTACCTGAGTGGTACCCAGTAGGCTAGTAATGTATGGATGAAGGTGATGGTCCCTGGAGGTGCAGCTGTAGAGATTATATATGGTTCCTTCTCCCACTGCTCACTGTCTTGCTTCTGGTCTCCATGATGCTCTCTCCCTTTCTTCGCTTTCTGCCATCATGCCTTGAGATCTGTGGTCCCAGGCCTTACAAGGACTAAACTTGAAGCCTTTAGAAAAATAAATTTTCTTTACTCTAAAATACATGGTCAGTCTTTAGAAACACATATTAACGGCAGTAGCTGGGAAGTCTTCTTTATTGCAGGTAGAGTGCTAAGTCTTTAACATGCTTATTTCTCAATACTAATTATGTTTTTTTGATTCAGGTAATCTTAAATTTTGAAGATTTAGGAATTAAAGCCCAGCAAAGATTAAGTAAAATATTCAGAATCATCTGTCTAATCACATGAGAAATATTTTATTTATAAAGTATATTACAAGGAGAGAGAGGATAGAGGAGAAAGGAAAGAGAGAGAGAGAGAGAGAGAGAGAGAGAGAGAGAGAGAGAGAGAGAGAGAGAGAGAGAGCAATCCATTATGCCATTATGGCTAAGAATAGCTGCATTCATTACCGTGAACCCAGACCTCCTCTTGGATTATGGCTGGCTTGATAGGAGGTAGCATTTTGAGAAGCTGTTGAGAATACGCCTTCTGAAAATAAATGAGTCAGAAAAGAGCATGAAAGATCTGAAGCTCAGCCGATGTTTTAGACTTTAGCCTGAGGAAACTGGTAACTGGAGAAGAAGTTTTGGGAAGTGAGATCAAATCTAAGGAACAGTTTAAAGCAAAATCAAGCAGCTTTTTGAGCATTAAGTGCATAGAAATACAGAAAGATGTTAATAAACAAGAATGTACTTAAATAGAAAGCCTCGAACAGTCACAAGGTCCTTTGCATGAGTCTGCATTGGCCTTCAAAGATAGTTCTGGGTTAGTCTCTGGAGAATGGAGGAAAGGAAGCTGAAATCGATTTTTTCTCTTTGTGCAAACAAATATTCAGCTCTACGAGAATATTCATGTATCATAAAATATAAGAACTAGGGAAGACTTCAGAAGATGAAACAGTAGCACTAGAGTCCTGGCTCAGTGGTACAGTGCTTCTCTTGCATGGGTGAAGACCTAGGTTGTTTGATCCCCAGTACTAAAAAAAGACCCCCCCCCAAAACAGGAACAAAACACTCACTAAAAGTAGAAAAAAAAAGCTTTATTTTCAGCTGTGGTTCTGAGCCAGGGTTTATAAATGTTTGCTCCTCAATTTACCTGTTCTTAAATCCAGTGCCAGGAGTAACAGGATTTCAGTTTTGCTTACCCCCCACTCTTCATTCATTATTCACCCAGCAAGCCTTCATTGAGTGCCCCTTGATGGCAAGCTCTGTGCTGGGCATGCAGACTCTAAGGTAAGACCAAATCTCTCTTCTTAAAGGGGTTATTGTCTGATGTGGAGATGGACATGCAGATAGACCATTGCAATCTACTGCAGTGTGGACATCACAGTATTCTATAGAGCAGAGGTTGGAAACTTCTGCCTGAAAGCTAAACTGGCAGGCAGCCTGTTTCTGTGAATGCAGAGTCACTGGAACACAGCCATGCCTCTTTGTTTACACATTGTTTATGGCTGTTTTCAGGCTACATTGACAGAGTAGAATTCTTGTGGCGGGGTATTAACCTCATACCTCTTACATAAAGAGTTTGCAGCCCATCTGCACAGGACAGAGTAGTTTTTAAGATATTGTTTTACTCGTGCATTGCAATTATATACCATAATAAAGTTCAGAGTGATAAAAAACATACATACACAAAGCGCCCGATATGTTCCTCTTCAGTCCCTTTCTGCTACCTCCCTCAGTCCAAACATGTTGTTGAGATTGGTGCTGATAACTTTTTGTATTTACTTAGCATCATTTGAATTGTTGCCTTTATCAAGTATTTCCCTACCCCCTCTGAGTTCTTTCCTTAAGTTTCCTTCCACTATTCTACTGCTATCCCTCCTCATTTATGTGAAGTCATCAAAAATACAAACAATAATAAATGTTTCCTAGGATGTGGAGAAACAGGAACCTTTATACACTGTTGATGGGATTGAAAATTAGTACAGTCACTCTGAAGATCAGTGCGGAGGTTTCTCGAAAGACTACAAATGGAGCCACCCTATGATACAGCAATACCACTCCTATGTATCTTCCAAAGGCATTTAAATTAGAATACTATGGTGATACAGGAATATCCATGATTAGAGCAGCACAATTCACAATAATCAAATTATGAAACCAGCCTAGACGTCTGTCAAGAGATGAATGGATTATAAAGATGGAGGTATGCACACAAAATACATTTTTACTCAACCATAAAGACAAAGTTATTTGCAGAAAAATGAATGGGACTAGAGATGAGTATGCTAAGTGATATTAGCCAGTCTCTGAACGCGAAGGGCGTATGTTCTCTCACCTATGGGGAAGCTATGGAGGAATTGAGGAGAGAGTACCTTTTTTCAGAATTGTTGGGGTAGTCAGGTAATCTAAATCAGTACTGTCATGGCGAGCTGTAACGTAGAAACGCCTAAGGAGGGTGTATGTGTGTATTGTCTTTTCTGCCAGGAACTGATCCTAGGACCTTGCCAAAGCTAAATAAGCAGTCTACCACTGGGCTATATCCACAGCTCCTTGTTTTGTTTGTTTTTTTTTTTAACTTTATTTTGAAACAGGGTCATGGTAAATTGCCAGCCTGGACTTGAACTTGCTATCTTCCTGTTTCAATCTCCCAAGTATCTGGGCTGAGAGGTGTGTGCCATTTCACCTGGCTACCTGAGATTTTATTTTTTACATTTATATATGTATGTATGTATGTATGTATGTATGTATGTATATATGTATATGTAAGTATGTGTAGATGCATATATTTTGGTACTGAGAATTGAACCCAAGGCCATTCTCTCTCTGAGCTATACTCTCAGCCTTATTTTTTTAAACAGGCTCTCACTACTTTGATGAGCCTCAGTACTTGCGGAGGCTATCATGGAACCTACTATTTGAGCTTTTAAAAGACCAGAAGCTTAGACTTCATTCCCTCTATGACTATACCTAGGGATGATAATTCAATGCACTTGTGGGAAGAGCATGTATAGCCTTTTATTAATGGTTCTAAGGTGATACAGCCCAAGGTTGACCATATGTAACCAGAGCATGAGAAGACTCCTGTGGAAAGTGCCATCTTGAGTGAGACCTGCTAGAAGATGAGCAGATACCAGGAATTAGTAAACAGGAGTTGCTGATGAATAGTTGTTAAACCATAAAACTCTTATTTTAGGTGAAGAAAGTGACTGGGACAAGATCTATGAGCTCACCAGCAGCAGAGCTCAGAGGAGCAGCTCCATACGACCTGACTCAGGGATCAGAGACACTTGCCAAATGTCCTAAGAAGCTGTTTACCTTAGTGAACATGAAGGTCAGGATGCAGGGTATCCAAATTGACTCCCACTGTCTACCTGCTGCTCAGCCATGACTATTACCAGCAGGTGAGAGCACTTGCTCGGAGGTGGCTCAGTTCAGATTGGATAATGCTCGGAACCAGCTCCATGTCAAGCAAACGGGTGCTCTATGAGGCTTGCCCTTCACTGGGGATGATTTAGCAACAATTCTCAGTACGTTCACTTCTTAACTTTCTCTTCTTCTTCTGCTAGCTCTTACTGTCCTGCGCTACCATCTAATTTTATGTCTCAACAAGAGCTGAGTCGGATGCCTTCTTGCAGTCTTGAGAATGTTTCACCCCTCTGTCTATTGGCAATGAATCCGAGGAGTAGCATTTGAACGATTTTATTTATCTCTCTAGGTCTCTACTCTCCTGGTACTAAAGCTTATGTGAAGAAAGCAAAATTATTCATGCTATTTTTAATGAAGAGTGGTAGATTTCCACTTTTCTTTTTTGTTAGGGAGCGCTCCAAACATCCCAGGGCTGGTTCTGTTGGCCCAGGCAGTCTGTTTTCTCCTGCCAGTGTATACAGCCATGGCGTAATTGAGAGTGATTCAAAAGGCAGGGGGGACGATAATGCAGGGTTCATGCTGTTAGGAGCGATCACTCTGCTCGGAGACATATGTAGCCACAGAAGGCTGAACAGATCACAGTAGCTTAAGGCGCTGGGAGATGAAAGGGATGGCATGGTTGATCAGGACCCCAGAGACAGACCTGCCTCCTGCACACACCCACGGCAGCCTTCATCCCTGCAGCCTCTCCTTCTCTACCTTTCATTTATTTATTTGTATTTCCTTAGTAAAACTTGGTAATTTTAGGGCAGAAGAAGCAGATGAGAGACAAGAGTATGCTTGATCCAAGCCTCCCAGAAGTCATCATCTTGTATCCAGGCAGCCGGATGCTAACTGAGCCTCTTCTCCTTTATTTTAACATGACAAAAACCATGAAAACAAAATGCTCTTATGAACATCAGGCAGCATGTAGTTTAATGTATAGAATGGACTCCCTGCTGCCAAAATCAGACTGACACCCAAAGACTGAGTCTGCAGCTGTGTGTGTGCGGGGGATAGCTCTCTGCATCTCAATGAGTAATAATTCCTAACTTTGGGGATCACTGAAAGAGTAAATAACACAAAGATTAAATGCCAAGTGCAGTTACTGTACAGATAGATACTCAGAAATCCTACATCTCCTTTATATCTTATTGTTGTATAGCCTTAGAGAAGCACATCCTACAAGAATAGGTATAATAATTAGATGTATATTTTTAAAGTTTCTAATATAATACCTCTCATATAATGCATATCTGTAAGGACACTCTGTTGCTTGTTGACATATTACATAAACTAACAAAATGTCTCAAATTTATACAGCACTTAACAGGTTACAAAAAGTTAACACTAGTTACCTAATTTAATTCCCTTAGTATCCTGTGTATGTGTGTGTGTGTGTGTGTGTGTGTGTGTGTATTATTGGCCCTATTTTAAAGTTAACACATTTCATTAGTCTATGCTTTTTGACAAAAGCAACGTGTACTTACAGATTATATGATAAGTATTGTACTAGGATCTTTAAAAACTTATGTTATCTAATTATTAAATCTATTTTGTATAGGATGTGAAATAATTTTTATTAGGTTGGGAGCAGAGCTTTGCATTGGCACATGGCAGGTAGCATTTATTCTGTACTTAACAACATGCTGGCCTCTATTCTAAATGCTTTGGAAATTTTACTGTGTTTAATGTTGCCATTAGGCCTCAGAAAGCTTAATATACTTATTCTCATTTTATAGATGAGAAAAATTGAGGTTCAGCGAGCAAGTCACTTGTCCAAGGTCATATAACTAGTAGATGATACAATTTGAAGGCAGATAGTCTGCATCTAAAACCTTCAGTCTTAACCATAATATCACATGATAAAGTAATGACTTGATTATAAGCATTTATTCATTGAGTTATAATTTAAAATTCATTGAGTTGTTCATTTAAAATTATTGACTCCTAAGACTATTTCATGAGATACAATATCACTTCTGTTTACTGCATTGTTTCCAAAGGCAATGAATAGGTTATTTATTCAAATAAACTCTGTTAAGAAAAACACTACCATTAGCACAGAGATGACTAATTTTCTGTCATTCTTAGATATCACTCTCAAACTAGGTGCCTATAACAACCTGGGATTCTATACTTATACATCTATTTAAAATATATATGCACTTTCATAAATATGAGCTGCTGCCTAATATTTCCTCTCTGTAGCATTGTAGCTATCAGAAGACTTAGCAGTCCAATATCTAGAAAAGACTTAAATGTGATGCTAAATCGTTACTGCCAGGAACTTGCATTCACTATCTTCAAAAGTCTCCCAAACTCTAAGAACTTAGGTAGTCAGAGATTTTATCTTTTGAACCTCTCTTTCTATCTTCCAAGAAAAATTCTGACTCATCAGCCCGTGACAGCAAACATTGACTTTCTCTTTGTGTTCTGTCTCATGTAGCATCCTGATCAAATGAGCATGGCAGTTGTAAAGCTAGAATAGTAGATGGTAAAAATTTGTGCAAATAAAAGAAAATATTTAGCCTAGATTTATATTGTGTATGTGCACGTGTGTGTGCACATGTGCATATACATAGATAACACAGCATGTGTGTGATTTGCATGCAAAAGCATATGCCTATACAATTTAGGGCTAAGGGTTCTTGTAAGAGTGTAGATAAATATTTTTGTCACTGATATTAAATAGTTTTTATGACATTTAGTATTAAATAACCACAGGGAACTCCCTATTTGTGAAAACTGCATTCAGTTTTCCCCTTTTCCCCCATCACATCTGAGTTGTGTATGAAATAAAAAGCATGAGGATCACTTTCTGTGTGTTTGCTGACAGACAGAGCCAACAAAAGGAAATACATCTTTCCTCCATCTGAGGAAAGCCTCTGTCCTCACCAGCAGTGAATTGGGTGGTCAGAGCTGTCTAATTGAGAAATCCTGCATCAGCAAAGGATTACATAAAGCCAGTGGGATGTATTTGATTCTGCTTTTCACTCTTTGCTACCTCGCTCCCTTTCCTAGAATAGATTTTCCTCTGGCTTTGAAAGATGCTAATGGAGTGTTATTAGTCCAGGAAGAAAATTGCCCTGGAGAATTGTAATGACTTCACACTGCTGGGGTGACATCAAACCAGACCGTTTAAGAATAATAAGGCTTTAGTTCCTGTAGAGAGAGTCGGATTTGGGGGATAAATAGCAGGTGAAAGTCCCATGACATGTAAGACGGAGAAAAGAAGACGAGCATTGGAACTTCTTTGGTTGTTGAACTTACGTGTGGGCCACCCTCGACCTCTCCTGACATCTCAGTTCAAAGATAAGCATGAAATATTTAAGGCCGGCTCCAGCTCTTTCCTCAGGCTACTTTTTCCATGGGCTTTAGAAGTAAAGATTCACACTCCTCTGTAAATCCATTGCTGTTATCTTTGTATTTATAGCCAATTTTTCTGTAAGTCTTAAAGTACTGACACATACATAGCCGGCTGGGCTTGATGCTATAATAAAAGACAAACAAAAGAAGGAAAGTTGGAGAAGGGTTGTTTGATGTCTAAAATGTCATTATATGTGTACCATTGGTGAATCATATTTGAAATTCTTAGTACTTTCTTACTCTCACCTATCAAACAGCTGGAGGGCAGTGTCTGTAGTTTTCAGGGGATAATAAGAGAAAATGTTCATTGGTGTGCCTCCAAGGAAGTTCTTAATCATATGAATTCTAAGATGAAAAGAGTGATTTAGCCAAGGTCTTTGCTGATACAGGTAGAAGCAAGAAAAAAGCCTTCAGATCCACTCTCTAGTTCTCAGAAAAGATGAGAGAGTCAGAGATAAGAGAGGGAGAGAATGAATAAATGACTTTGCAGTGAAAAAAAAATCTGGTGTCTCAGTTCATCTGTGCTGCCATAATAAAATGGCTGAGACTGGTTAATTTATTAAAAATTAAGTTCATTTCTCATTGTTTTGAGCACTGAAAAGTCCAAGATCAAGGCACCAGAACGTTCTATGTCTGGTAGCGTCAGGTTCTTCATAGAGGGTGACATCTAGGTGTCCCATTTGTGGCAGCAAAGGAGTCCACACTACTCCTCTGGCCCTTTATGAAATGACAATCCATTCATGAGGGCAGATCCCTCTGGACTTTATCAGTTTCTGAAAGCACCAGTTCCTAATACCTTCACGATGGAGACTATATTTCAATGAAGGAAGTTGAGACATTTAGTCCACAGACCTTGAGTATATATTCAAGATGCTGCCTTTCTCTGAAATATGGCTTTGGATGGTAGATCAGTGGTTAGGACCAGGCCTTGTGCTCAACACAAACCAAACTTGGAATCCCTGCTGGTGATGTATTAGCTGTGTGATCATAGTCAAATTATGGAACGTCTCTGCAGTGCCATGCTTTCCTCTATGAATTCCATAGAATTTAGGAGAAGATTAAAAAAGGGCAATATTTAATGTAGCATAATGAATATTATTAAACATTTTTACTTTACTTAATACCTTTAATTCTATACATGTGGATGTAAGTGGGGCCAAATTTTAATCCTATGTGAGTTTGTCTTCAAAGTTCAAGTTCACAACAAAGGCAGATGATCAGTTTGTGCTCAAGGCACATAATCTTCACTATGGGACCTTTGCAAATATCTGACTATGGTTCAATCTACGTTTGTCCATAAATGGGGCTTAGCGAGAAGATACTTTCCATTTTTTTTGAAAAGCACTTGATAAACCTGCACTGTTTTCTCCATTTTCCTAAACCTCCATGTAGGCCATCTCCTTTCTAAAATAGATTTCATCCTAAAACAACAATAAACTAAAAATTAAATATTGAAAATATGTAGAAAGGAAAGAAATATATATGAAAAGATACACATACACATATTTACACACACTGGAATTCCTATGTTTTCATAATCCTGATTTAACTTATTAATTTACCCAACAAATGTCAACTGGGGACAAGGTGTTTGCTGTTTTGAGAACTACTGTGTATACACTGAGTAACCAAGTATCCTGTTTTTGTAGAGTTTGTATTTGAGTGGCAAATGTTAATTCTGCCATAACTGTTATAGGTCATTTCAAACAAGTGATCTGTTACAGCCATAGCTAGAACCATCTCACAATCCTACAATTTTTTCTGTAGAGCCTCCAGAGGTGATTGTGCATCATTAACAGATTGATATTAGTGTCTACATGAAGTCCATTCCAACAACCCAGGATTCCCTTGTTGAACTTGACAGCCAATATGATACATTCATATTGACTTTTGAAGATATTTAAACATAACCAAGGACATTTTATATAAAGTTCTTAGAATTTCAGGAAATGTCTTGCGTGCATCCTTGGATGAGTCTTTATATTACTCCTGTAGAAATTATAATAATCAAAAGAAAACACAGACATTTCACTGTGAAATATTCTACAGTGAAATATATATTCCCATTTGTTCTATCTTCAGCATCATGTGAAATTATACCTGTTTCCAGAGCCTCAGCAACTCGTGTACCCCAGGGACCATCTTGAAACTAACTCTGAGAGGACTCATAGACAGTTCCTTGACTGGAGGCCATGATAAAGTCATTGGTTCTCCACTGCACCTGGCCTCCTGTGGGGCACATATCTCAGAGCAGGGGAGGGGACTTAGCTTTGGGAAAGCTGCCAAATCTTTGAGATGATGCTACCCAGAAATGCTAATGAGTCTCAGGAATGACTTCTGAAAGAATCAGAGTTTACCAGGCTGGAACAGAAACAGAAGGGAACAAGCAGAAAATTTTCCTCAGATTCCTGCCTCCCGTGGCAGTCTGAAGCCCAGGCCTCCTGAGTACCCGCCCAAGTGTACTCTCCTTTCTCCTGGGTAGCGTGAACTCGTGCTTGTCTATCATCTTTCTCTGACTCATTCCTTTTCTTCACTCTGGATTTCCTATGATTATACACACTAAGTAAAATATAGCATGCTAGCCAAGACTCTGGCTGTTTTTTTCTAGGAAACCTGGGCTAATAATTCCTCCTTCTCTTTCTTTTCTTCTTCATCTCTATCATGCAAAATGCCCCCAAACTGAAGAGGATCAAAGATGATCTCAATACTGCCCAGATAAGAGAACCAAATATCCTCAAACACCCTTGGGCTAGTAATAGTTCTATAGACCAATGCATTAGCAAGCACAGGTGGTATATCCTTATTTGAAAGAAGAGCAAGCTGAGCCCTTGAAAGAGGATACAAGAAGGGTGTGACATAGAGGGACAGAAACAGCCGACCTCCTTCTAGTTTGAGTTTTAGGCAGAGAAACAATGTGTGACAAATGGGATTTAATAAAGGAAAGTATGGAAAACCCTTTATTTTCACTTCATTATAATATTCAATCTCTCTCACTAACGGACTCCTTCTGCTTCTAATTGCCTTTAGTGAACGCCATTAAACATTTTCTCTCTCGCTTCATCAGACCTCACCAACTGTGCACTCAAATAGTCACTGTTGCTAAAATTTTCACAGGTTCAGCTCTGATTCTACTCTCCAATTGATGTGGAATCTATTTTATTTTCTCTCTGCTCACTGCAAATACATCTCACCATTCAAAATCTTACTCATTCTCCTTCATTGAGGTTGAACAATCTCACCTCTAGGAAGAGTTCCCTGCTGCTTTTTATTTTATTTATTTTAGTAATAATTGATTGTTCCTTTCACTGATACTGCTATAGAAATTTGCCATCACTTTTAATTAGCACTCATTTCTTTCTGTTCTATCATATTCAAAGTGGTACCTGTTACTGCACCCAGCACAGTGTCTAGCATTCAGAAGTGTCTGTGCATTTATTAAATAAATGTTACCCAATATGATGTACCAGGCTTTGTTCCAAAAAGAAAAAATATATGCTCTCATGAGACTTAGGAAGCTAGTGGAAGCTGGGATGCAGACAGTAAATAAGTGCTTATATGAATATGTTAATTTGGGCATTGATGAGAACCATGGAAATGTAGAAGATTTGGGGGCTAGAAAATGACTGATTTGAGGAGTAACAGCACTGAGTCAGGAGGAATTCCTCACCCAGGGGACAATTTCGGGGTTGATGGGAATGACAACAAGAAACCAGCATGTGCAGAGCATCAGCAAGAGCCTTGCAGGCAGAAGGGAGAGGAGAGAGGAGGTGCAGGCAGGAGTCAGCTCCCTGTGTTTGAGCCAAGTGGCCAGGGTGGTTCTGGTACAGAGCATGAGGGGGATAAAGACAGGGAAATGACCACTGCTTCCATTTAATGGATAGTGCTTTCTCACTAAGGATACTGGAGTTTTCATGAGAAATGGAAAGAGCATTGAAATGTTTAAATCAAACCTGGGAAATATATAGAATTTGGAGCTAATTAGGGAAGCCTGATCACTGTTTTCCCTAGGTTGCCTTGAACATTACTGCAAAGTGTTTGTGGTATAACTGATTTTCTCTTCACTCGTCTCCCCCATGCACAGTCAATAACCATTTATTACATTTCTACTATAGCCTTCAGACATCACCCTACTTCATCCTCAATGATGGCTGAGGAGTGTCGTCTCTACATGTGTTGGTCAGCAAGGCATGCCACCACACAATAACTGTACTATCCCATGACTTCATTCAACAAAGACTTATTTCCTATTCATACCCTTGCCCACACAGAGTGGAGAGGGAACTGTTTCATTTAGACAGGGCTTCTTATCTTGGTACAGTACTTTCTGTACCAATGGTCCCCACAGCCAAGGCTGAAGTGCTGGGCACTGGGCTTGCTTGTTGCAACCTCAACATGAAAACAGTCACACAGGAGCCTTACCTACTTATAAGAGAACTAGGAGTTATTAAAGCATATCTGTATGTATTTGTACTGTTTTAACAGAATACATGACATTGAAAAATTTAGTCATTCACTTAGCCAAACATGAAATGGAGGAAGGAGGAGAGAGTGGGGTGGGAATTAGATAAGGGCTGATTGGGCTATGTGTGCATGTATGTCTCTACCATCTACCCCATTAAAATGTATAACTACAATGCACCAATAAAAGAATTTTAAAAAAATTTAAAAAGTAATATAAATTTATTTCTGACAATTCTGGAGGCAAAAATTCTAGGATGGAGGCTCCCATAGGTTCAGCATCTGGTGAGACTCTATCTCTGATTCTAAGATGATGCTTTGTACATCATGTTTCTATAAGGCAGGAGAGTTGAAAGGGCAAAAAAGATGCCTAGAGACAGGTGTAGTGGCACATGCCTGTAATCCCAACATGTGGGAGGCTGAGATGAGAATCACACAGGTTCAAAGCCAGCCTCAGCTACTTAGTGAGGCTCTCAGCAGTTTAGTGAGACCCTGTTTCCAAATAAAGTATAAAATAGGTCTGGGAGTATAGCCTGGAGGTAGAAAAGCCCCTGGGTTCCTCCCCCAGTACCACCAAAAAAAAATAATAATAATAATAAGATGCATGGGTAGTTCCCTCTAGCTTTTTGTTCTTAACTAATAATCCTGTTCATGAGAACTCAGCCTTCATGACTAATCATCTCCTAAAAGCCCCACTTCTTAATACTATCTTATTGCCTATTAAATTTTAACTTCTGAATGTTGGGGCACATAAGAGTTTCTCATCAACTTATTTCCTGATTAGCCCACTGAAAGTTGGAAAGGTAGTATCAAAAACACATTTGATACATCTGACTTCCCAAGCATAGCCTCATCTACTGAAAATATGCTCAGAACACTAGCATTAGCCTTGAGTTGGGAAAAATCATCTAACCCAAGGCCTATTTTCTAATACAGTGTTAAAAAAATCATGAACCTTTTAAAATGTTTTATAATTTTCTTTGTAGTGGTCTTTTACCTCCTTGGTTAAGTTTATTCCTAAGTATTTCTTTTTTGTGTGTGAAATTCTGAGTGGAAATGTTTTCTGAATTTCTTTTTCAATGGATTTAAAGGTGGTGTACAGAAAAGCTTCTGATTTTTTAAGATTGATTTTGTATCCAGACACTTTGCTGAATTTGTTGATCAGTTCTATAAGTCTTTTGGTTGAGTTTGTTGGGTCTTCTAGGTATAGTATCATGCCATCTGCAAATAGTGAACATTTGAGTTCTTTTCCTATTTGTACTCTTTTGATTTCCTTTTCTTGCCTTATTGATCTGGCTAGGGTCTCAAGTATTATATTGAAGAGAAGTGGTGATAATAACATCCTTGTCTTATTCCTGTTTTTAGGGGGAATTCTCAGAAAAACAGTATGGAGGATCCTCAGAAGAAGGGGAACAAATATACCATTTGATCCAGCTATACCACTTCAGGGTATCTACCCAAAAGAAACCAAACCAAATCAAACTACCAAACTAATGTATGTGTATCTATGTTTATAGCTGCACAACTCACCATTGCCAAACTATGGAACCAGTCTAGATGTCCATCAACAAATGAATGGATTACAAAACTGTGGGATATTTACACAATGAAATTTTACTCAGCAATAAAAAAACACTATTACATCATTTCAGGGAAATGGATGGAACTGGAGGACATTATACTAAGCAAGATTAGTCAGTCACAAAAAAATAAGAAATTGGATGCTTTCCCTAATATGCGAAAGCTAAGGAGAAATGGGTCATAGGAGGAACTCTAGGTGAAAAAGAAACTCCTATAGAGGAGTAAATATGGCAACCTAACTGAGGGGCTAGGAGGGGGCAAGAAGGAAACTCTCTAAAGCACATGATGTACTTAAACATATAGATGTAAACCATTAAGCCAAGCATGAAAAGGAAGGATGGGGAGGGAATGGGGCAGGGATTGGATAGGGGCTAACTGAGCAATTTGTGCATATGTATCTACACAAGTTATTTTATCCCATTATGATGTATTAATACAATGCACCAATACAAATTTTTTAAAAAAGGGAAAAAATCATGAACCTTACCAAATAATTACTAAAGGTAAAAGTGGATTGTTGTATGGGTACAGGAAACACAGATGTGCATTTTGTAGATATGATGATATATGAAAACACAAAACATAATATCCCCAAACCACTGGCAATAAGGCACACTGTAATGTGTGTGTGGTTTATCTTCAGAATCTCATGGTTGACTGGACTCCCTGCTGCTGCCAAGAATGACAAAAGCATCAGACTACAAATTCAAAAATTCAAAGCAGTTTCTAGTGAAGGCATATCACTTCTATGAAATTATAAACTAGGAAAAGCATGAAGATGAGCCATCATAAATCAGTAACCTGTATGCTTATGTGTGTACATGCATACATTTTATATCATATATGTAAATTATATATTAAATATGTATATATTTAAGAGTTCTGGTCAGTATTTATATTTGTCCAATTAAAAATAAATGTCATGCTACCTATTAATTTATTTAGTGTCTGTCTCCACACTGCAAAGTCAACTCCATGAAAGTAGGATTCTGTCTTTTTTATTTGGAATTCTCCATAGCTACTAGTCCCAGTCTGAACAGGTACTCAGTAAATATTTTTGAACAGATAAATAAATGGTAAAAAGGGAGAAATAAACTCAATCTTTAACTCTTAAATATGCCGTATGGTAGATAGTCTGAATATGAAATTATGTACTACATATCAAAAACATTTTGGACAATGAAGTATCAAGAATAAGGTGGTGATCTCATGAGGTAACGATAGAACCAAAATATACAATAATGTTGTGAAGTAATTGCTAAGAAAATGTCACAATGCAATGTGTCACTCATGTGTTGTTGGTAAGGATAATGAAAAAAAACCTACTGTGCTTCTTGTCACATAAAAGTATGCCACAAACAAGTAAGTACAACACCTAATATTTAGACACTCTTATTTAATGACACTAATTGACTGCATTACTGGCTTATAAGTTTACCTTATATACCTTTTATCATTACTTTAACATGTGCTACTTTCATAGTTCTACATTCAGAGGAAAAACATGTTAACTGTAGGACAGTAAGCAGTGTTACACCAGTGATGGCTTCCTACATCTAGTGTTTATAATATCTCTTGATTGTTTGAGAGTGTTTATAATATCTCTTGATTGTTTGAGAAGCCCATGTCTACATAGGTTTGACTATGTAGGTTTGTGTTCTTACACGACAAAATTGTCTAAGGATATATTTACCAGAACACATCTCCATCATTAAGAGGTGGTGGTTGTATTATCAATTTAATCCTTCCCATTAACCTAAGAGAGAGGGATGATTATCTACAATTTATAGATGAAGAAATTGAGGGTCAGAAAGAGTATTTGTTAGGCTGAAGGCCCAGTATGGAACTCTACTATATGATGAAGTTTTCAATATTTCTGTTTGTATGGGTCCTTCTTTTGTCCTGCATCTCCAAATCTTATTGTTATTAACCATAATCACACTGCAGACTCAGGTTTACCCAGTGGCTTTCTCTAGCCATTCTTTTTGTTCACATGGGCTGGAGTCTTGACGCCAAATCTAATTCAGAGACTTTGACTTTGCAGCCGTGGAAAAGCCTTTTCTATAACAATTTATGTACATGGTGCTCACTTTACCCCACTCTGTGTCACATGTTTTCTTCTTTGGGTTCCTCTGCCATTATCCACTATCCATCCAAAATGTGATTTTGTACTCTCCTGGCAAAGTCTATGACATCCACTTACTATCTATCAATCCAGACCTGAGACTGATGAGCAATTCAAAACAATGGCTAAGAAGGGAAGTCAAAATGAAGCATACATGTATATGTTTGTGATTAGCAATGTAATTATATGTTAAATTGCCAATATTTTGGTTTAGACTAGGATTTTTCTTTGGGCATGTGTAGATATTGTGATCTGGTCTATCTGTTCTAGCTTGAGAAACTATCACATAATCATTTAAAATTTTTAATTCCCGGGGACTTCCAGGAAGACGGCGATGGAGGAAAGCGGCACTTACAAGTCCTGCTAACAATCGAACTCTATTACCACAAAACCAGTACCTTTCGGAGCCAGAAAACACCACCAGCAAAGAAATAAAAACTGTAAATACAAAAGGGCTGGAAAAACAAGACAACAGAAAGAAACCAGCCCGAAGTGCCGTGGCCACCGCCGCGCGGAGCAGCCAGAGCTGCAGCACAAAGCGGCCGGAGCGGCCAGAGCCAGGGCGTGGAGCGGCATGGCCTACATCTTCCCTAGCAGCATCAGGCTCCAGAGAGAAGGGAAACAGAACGGAGCTCAAATCCAGAGAGAAGATACTCTGGCCTCGCGGCCTAGGACGCAGCAGCAGCGCCTTACTGCTGGCAGCAGCGGCGAGTTCACCGGATGGCTCTAGACCAACGCACTCATCCAGCCACCAGGCGCCAGAGAGGAGGGGTGGACAGTGAGCCGAGGTGAGCTGCTGCTGAACAGCTGGGTGGCAGTCAGCAGTTTTTTCGGCTCAAGGAGCATCTAAAGGTCCCAAGGGCCAGGATCAGCACACCCTGCAGGGACTAAGCGGAGATCAAAACCAGAGAAGAACTACGCCAACCTCATGGCCGAGGACGCGACAGCAGTGCCTTACTGCCGACAGCAGCGGCAAGTTCACCGGACAGCTGAAGACTAACACACTCAACCAGCCACCAGGCTCCAGAGAGGAGGGGTGGACAGCAAGCCGAAATGAGCAGGTGCTGAACAGCCGGGCGGCAGTCAGCAGTTTTGTCTGTGTAGGGAACATCTAAAGCTCCCAAGAACTGAGCACAGCACACCTGGCAGGGACTCAGAGCGAAGCTCAAAACCAGAGAAGAAATATGCCGCATCACGGCCGAGGGCATGCCAGTGGCAGCAGCAGCGAATCCACCGAGTTCACTACAGCTCCATCATCGCACTCAACAACCATGAGTCAAATTGCGGCCACTAGGGGAGAAATCCCAGTACTGGACTCCCAGAGACTTGCACAGATAGTCTCCCTGGGTTGGAGATTTTAGCAGTGCAAGCCAGTGGGGGAGTGGCGGTGGCAGAGATATCACACCACAGTCACAACTCCCCACTGGAGAATGCCAAACTTGGCACCCCCCACGGTCTGGGCAGCTTGATTGACTCCCTGGGTCTGAGACTTTGTGATACAACCCAGAAAAGGAGTAGTGGTGAATGAGATACCACAGACTCGAGATCCAGAGCATCTTAAGTGAACTCGTAGTGACCCAGGGAAGAACCCAGAGAAGGCACAAACTTCCAAATTCATGGGAAAGAGAAATAACAATGGAGCAGTGAATGCCCACAACCCCACAACATCAGAATCTGATAACGCAGAAATCCAAAGATCTCTAGAAGATCAAATCAGGAAAATAACTTTAGAAATATTAAAGGACTTTCAAAAAGAATTCAGAGAGTCAAAAAGAGATAAAGGATGCAATCATTGAAATAAAGGCCTCAATTCAAAATATAAACAACAGATTAGACCACATGGAGAATAGAATCTCGCTTCTTGAAGATGATCATTCCAAAAATGAACACATAGTTTCTAATTTAGGGGAAAAAAATCCGACAGCAGGAATCTGACAATGAAGAAATATGGGCCCATTTCAAGAGAGCTAACCTAAGAATAATTGGAATAGAGGAGGGAAAAGAAGGTGAAACCAAAGGGATCAATAATCTCTTCAAGGAAGTAATAGCAGAAAATTACCCAAACATGGAGCAAGAGGTAGATACACAGGTCGAGGAAACTTATAGAACTCCCTTTAGACAGGATCAGAGAAGAGGATCCCCACAACACATAATTGTCAAAATGACTAATGTGGAAGTCAAGGAGAGAATCTTTTTTTTTTAATTAATTTATTTTTTTTATTGGTGCATTATATTCATACAACTTATTGGGGTAAAAATCTTGTGTGTACAAACATGTACTCATCGCTGATTTAACCCCTAAGGAGAGAATCTTAAAGGCAACAAAAACAAAAGGCCACGTGACATTCAGAGGCAAACCAATTAGAATCACTCCAGACTTCCCAAACCAAGTTATGAAAGCCAGAAGGGCATGGAGTAACATATTCCAAACTCTGAAAGAAAACAACTTGCAGCCAAAAATTTCCTACCTGGCAAAACTATCTATCAAATTAGATGGGGAAATAAGAAGCTTCCATGACAAAGAGGAACTGAAGGAATTTATGTCTTCAAAACCAGCGCTAGAGAAAGTACTCAAGGAGATTACCTGCAAAGAGGAAATGGGCAATACATGCCAGAACCTAAGAAACAAGAATTCCCATCCAGCAGACAACTAAGCAAAGAAGAATAAACAGTATCTCAAACAGAAATAAGATATTAATATGTTGGGAATTAAAAATTATCTCTCTATAATCACACTGAATGTAAACGGCCTCAACTCCCCAATAAAAAGACATAAAGTGGCGAAATGGATTAAAAGCCAGAATCCATCCATCTGCTGCTTACAAGAAACACACCTTACAAGTAAAGATAGGAACAAACTCAAGGTAAAGGGCTGGAGCAAGGTAATCCATGCTAATGGTACTCGAAGACAAGCAGGAGTAGCAACTATGATATCAGACAAGTTAGACTTCAAACCTAAACTTAGTAGAAGAGACAAAGAAGGTCACATTTTACTGGTAAAAGGAATAGTCCAGCAAGAGGAAATAACAAAAATCAACATCTATGCCCCAAACATAGGGGCAGCTACTTTCATAAATCAAACTCTATGTAACATGAAGTCACACATAAATCCCAACACAACAATACTAGGAGACTTCAACACACCTCTCACAATACTAGACCGATCTTCCAGACAAAGGGTCAGTAAAGATGTCTAAGAACTAAAGAACACCATTAACCAAATGGACCTGTTGGACACATATACAATATTTCACCCAACTACAGCAGTTTACATTTTTCTCAGCTGCTCACGGAACCTTCTCCAAAATAGATCATATCCTGGGACACAAAATGAGCACTAGCAAATTTTAAAAATGCTACATACTTCCCTGTGTCATTTCAGACCATAATGGAATGAAACTAGAAATCAACTATAAGAAGACCCAGAGAAACAACATAAACATGTGGAGACTGAACACCACACTTCTTTTTTTTTTTTTTTTTTTTGCGGGTCTGGGGGTGGAACCCTAGGGGTTTCGACCTCCGAGCTACACCCCCTGCCCTATTTTTTATTCTTTATCTTGAAACCGGTTCTCACTAAGTTGCAGAGGGCCTCACTAAGTAGCTGAGGCTGTCTGCAAACCGCGATCTTCCGGTCTCAGCCTCCCAAATGCTGGGATTACAAGCAAGCGCCACCACAGCCAGCTTGAACACCACACTTCTGAATGAAGAATGGGTCATAGACGATGTAAGAGGTGAAATCAAGAAATTTCTAGAAACAAATAAAAATAAAGATACAGCATTTCAAAACCTCTGCGACACTTTGAAGGCAGTATTAAGAGGAAAATTTATAGCACTGAGTGCTCACATAAGAAAAACAGAAAATCTTCAATAAATAGCCTAACGACACACCTCAAAGCTCTTGAAAAGCAGGAACAATTGAATCCCAAAGCCAGCAGAAAATGGGAAATTATTAAAATTAGAGCAGAAATTAACAAAATAGAGAATAAAAAAAAGACAGAAAATCAAGAAAACCAAAATGTGGTTCTTGAAAAAATTAACAAGATTGATAAACCACTAGACAACCTAACTAAAAAAAAAGAGAGAATTAACCCAAATTATGAAGATAAGGGATGAAAAAGGAGACATTACTACTGACAGTGTAGAAATCCAGAGGATTATCAGAAACGACTTTGAAAAACTATACTCCAACGAAATGGAAAATCTGGAGGAAATTGACAACTTCCTAGATAAATACAACCTTCCTAAACTGAGTCAGGAAGATATAGAACCCTTAAACCAACCAATAACAATCAAAGAGATTGAAACAGCAATAAAGAGCTTACCTTCAAAGAAAAGCCCAGGACCAGAGGGTTTCTCAAGTGAATTCTATAAAACCTTTATAGAAGAGATAACCCCAATACTACTCAAACTATTTTGGGAAATAGAAAAAACTGGGACTCTCCCAAATACATTCTATGAAGCCAAAATCACACTAATACCAAAACTGAATAAAGACAGTTCACGGAAGGAAAACTACAGGCCTATATCTCTGATGAACTTGGATGCAAAACTATTAAACAAAATACTAGCAACAACGCATTCAAAACCAAATCAAAAAAATCATTCACCATGACCAGGTAAGATTCATCTCAGGGATGCAAGGCTGGTTCAATATATGAAAATCAATCCATGTAATTCATCATATAAACAGAATCAAACACAAAAACCGCATGATCATCTCAATAGATGCTGAAAAAGCATTTGATAAAATTCAACATCCATTTATGATAAAAACACTGCAGAGACTTGGAATAGAAGGAACATAGCTCAACATTATTAAGGCAATCTACAATAAGCCTACTGCCAACATCATATTAAATGGGGAAAAACTTCAAGAATTCCCCCTAAAAACTGGAACGAGACAAGGATGTCCACTATCACCACTTCTCATCAATATAGTACTAGAGACTCTAGCCAGAGCAATAAGGCAAGAAAAGGAAATCAAAGGAGTACAAATAGAAAAAAAAGAACTTAAGATTTCACTATTTGCAGATGACATGATACTATATTTAGAAAACCCAAAAAACTCAACCAAAAGGCTTATAGACCTGATCAACTAATTCAGCAAAGTATCTAGATACAAAATCAGTCTTAAAAAATCAGAATCTTTCCTATACACCAACCATAAATCCATTGAAAAATAAATTCAGAAAACACTTCCACTCAGGATCTCCCACAAGAAAATAAAATACCTAGGAATAAACTTGACCAAGGAGGTAAAAGATCTCTACAAAGAAAATTATAAAACACTGAAAAAAGAAATCGAAGAAGATCTTAGAAGATGGAAAGACCTTCCATGTTCATGGATTGGCAGAATAAATATCATTAAAATGGCCATCCTCCCAAAAGTGATCTACAGATTTAATGCAATGCCCATTAAACTACCAAGATCATTCCTCACAGACATAGAAAAATCAGTCCTTAAATTTATCTGGAATAACAAAAAGCCCAAATAACTACCTTGGCTAAGGTAGTTCTCAGCAACAAAAACCACGCAGGAGGAATTACAATACCTGACTTTAAACTATACTACAAAGCCATTGTAATAAAAAAAACAGCATGGTACTGGCAAAAGAACAGATATATAGACCAATGGAGCAGAATAGAAGACCCAGAAACAAGTACACACACTTTCAGCCAATTGATTTTTGACAAAGGGGCCAAAAACATACACTGGAAAAAAGATAGCCTCTTCAACAAATGGTTTTGGCAAAACTGGTTAACCATATGCAGAAAATAGGATATTAATTCCACTTTTTCACCCTGTACAAAAGTCAACTCACGATGGATCAAAGACTTGGAAATTAAACCAGAGACCTTGAAGCTCCTTGAAGAGGGCATAGGTCCAACACTACAACACATAGGTACAGACAAACATTTCCTCAACAAGACCCCAAAGGCACAACAAATTAAAAGGAGAATCAATACATGGGATTGCATAAAACTGAAGAGCTTCTGTTCAGCAAAGGAAACTATCAAGAACCTCAATCGAGAGCCAATAGAATGGGAGATTTTTGCCACCTACACCACCGATAGAGGACTAATATCTAGAATATACAGAGAACTCAAGAAACTCAACACTAAGAAAACAAAGCATCCAATTAACAAAATGGGCAAATGAACTAAATAGACACTTCACAAAAGAAGAAATTCAAATGGCCAATAAATGCATGAAAAAATGCTCAACATCACTGGCAATCAGAGAGATGCAAATCAAAACTACCCTGAGATTTCACCTAATTCCAACTAGAATGGCAATCATTCAAAACACAAACAACAACAGATGCTGGTGAGGATGTGGAGAAGTAGGAACTCTAAGACATAGTTGGTGGGATTGCAAATTAGTGCAACCACTTTGGAAAACAGTATGGAGAATCCTCAAAAGAATGGGAATAAATCTACCATTTGATCCAGCAATACCACTGTTGGGTATCTACCCCCCAAAAAAAAGAAACCAAACTACCAAACTAATGCATGTTCATAGCTGCACAATTCACCATAGCCAAACTATGGAACCAGCCAAGATGTCCATCAACAGATGAATGGATTACAAAACTGTGGGATATGTACACAATGGAATTTTTCTCAGCCATCAAAAAAAAAAAAAACCTCAATTACATCATTTTCAGGGAAATGGATGGAACTGGAGGACATTATGCTATGTGAGATTAGTCAATCACAAAAAATAAGAAATCAGATGCTTTCCCTAATATGCGAGAGTTAGGGAGAAATGAGTCATAGGAGGAACTCTTGAAAGAGGAAATCCTATAGAGGAGCAAACAAGACAACCTAAAGGAGGAGAAAGGAGGGGGGAAAGAGGAAAATCTCTAAAACACACAATGTACTTAAACATATCAAAGTCAATCACTAAACCAAGCAAGGGAGGGAGAGACGGGGAGGGAATAGGGTGGGAATTGGGTAGGGGTTAAATCAGCGATGAGTACATGTTTATACACACAAGTTTTTTACCCCAATATGTTGTATGAATATAATGCACCAATAAAAAAATTTTAAAGAAAAAAAATAAAATTTTAATTCCCATTTCTTTTGGAAGAAGTAATATCATGTACATAAGGGCAAGTCAATAGGAGGGTAGATCATCTTAATATTCTTGATTTTCCTTCAACCTTTAAATTAACATGCTCTCACCACATTCAGTAGGAATGTTTTCAGCTAATTGTCTCCAAGTTTTTTTTGTCTAAATTTTCAAAGAAACAGCAATTTTGATTTTATGTTCTTATGCTACCAATTATGATAATATTTTATTATACTGGACAATTAACCTAAGAAGCATAATTGTAACATTTTAGGGAACACACATACATTTTTTTAGAGGCATGTAACTCAAGTGGTTGAAACAGAAGAATTAGATACTCTAGACGATTGCCTAATTGTTTTGAATAATTATCATGGGTGTTTTACAAAATGAATCAGAACCTGGGCTTAGAAGTTTCTATGACATGGGATTTTGTTGTTTAAATGTATTTTTTCTAAGTCTTGCCTATGACCATTCTCTCCATTTTTCCTATTTCTTTATTAATATGTCTTTTGTCAGAATATACTTATCTGGGTATCAACTCTTTGCACATAGACCAAGATACTGTATTACCAGTCTTGTGAGATCCAGGCTGACTAACTTTCCAGAAAATGCATAGTAGTTCTTTGATTGTTTTTCTCCCAAATCCTATCTGAAATGCAGAAAGGACATTGCGCACTGACTCAAACATAGCTGAGGATGCTGAACCTGGAAGAGAGAAAGTCAATTTTATTCAAATGAAAGCATAGCTCATTCTCCTACCCACATCCAATCAGACAATTATAGCACTAGGCCAGAATTTTCTCCCACATTTTGTACATAAAACATAATTCTGCCACCAGCTGCTCACCAACATTTTGTTGTCTCTTCAACAGACAACAAAATGACAAAACAGATCAGCACAGGGTGATCTGCCAGCATAACCAATGAGATCAACCCCCTCCAGCCAGCCAGTCATTAGGAAACTGCTTTTAGTTTCTAAAATAAGCCCTCTAAAATCATTGCCTTCCTGCATCTGTGATTCTCCATGGGTAGAGATGCTTTCCTAATGCACAGGTGCTGATATGCATCAGGAACAGAGGAAGGACTGTGCCTCTGTAGTCAGAGACAGAGGGGCAGCTATTGAGGCTTAAAGAGTGGAGATTTTATACTTTGCTTAATGCTGCAAGAATTTTGGGGTAAGGAATTAGGAGTGTGGTGACACAATTCTCTGGCCTGAGGACTTATATTTTGTCGCATATCCCCTGTGCATTCTTTTGACATTATTTATTTTCTTTCTCTCCATCCACATCACCCTGTCATCCTTCACTTCTAAAACTCATTATGAATCTATTTTTAAGTTTCTAAGTGCTTTACTAGTGAGAAAGAAAGCTAAGGAGGAGGAAGAGGAACATGTTGAACCCAAGATGACAGTCACTGCTTCTGCTCTGTCCTTCAGGGAGGTGAAATCATGGTAGAAACACTCACCTTAACCTACCTTCTGTTGGAAGTGGCTGGGGACAGAAATAAGTGATTCTTGGAGACATATACTGTCAATGAAGAGAAAACACAGGGCAAGATGCTCCATCTCATCTCAGTGCACAGTCAGGAGTCTGTGAAGCAAAGGGGAAATGGCAAACTGGGCTTTCCACATAAAAAAGTCAGTGTGGGTGGTGTCAACAAAAAGAACACACACACAAAAAAAATGCCTCAAAAGTCAAGCCAAGAGGAATTAAGTTTTTAGAAAACACTGGGTGCTGGAAGAGACAGCTGGAAGGGGAGGTGAGGTGCCTTCAGTAGACAGTAGAACAAAGACCCCAGGTCTGTGCAGTTGTTCTACAGATGTTACAAACCCTTACCACCATGGTTCACATGTGTCCTGAAAAGGTTAAAAACTTAATCTTCAAATTCATATATTAATTGTATTCAGAGGTGGCACCTCTGGGAGATACTTAGGAGAAGATGAGACATGAGGGTAGGGACACCATAATCGTATTACTGGCTTTATAAGAAATGAAGCTAGACCAAAGCCAGCATGCTTGCTTTATCTACCCCTTTGAAGCCTTCTGCCATGTTATGACACAGCAAGAAGAGCCTCATCAGATGCCAGCATCCTGCTCTGGGACTTCCACGCCTCTGGGATCATGAGCCAAGTAACCTTGTGGTATTCACAAATCACCCAGTCTCAGGTGTTATAGTAGCAGAACGCAGATTAAGACATTAAAATTTTTGTTGAGTAATAATTAATACTGGGAATATTAAAGAAAAAATATTAGAGATTAAACAGTGTGGAACCTATCAACATAAAGGGACAATAAGAGCATAGGATGACACAACTCCTTCAGTGAGGATTTGGGGACGTAGCTGATCTGGAAAGCATCTGCAGCACCACTCTAATGGCTACATCCCATGGAAATTCCAGAATGGTGATTCGTACAAAGGTACGTCTCATTGGACGTGGCATGGAATTCAAAATTTCATTTGACTGTTTAGAGTTTTAGACACTTTAGCAGATACAAATGAATCTTTATAAATCTTCATAGCAAGTATAGCATCTCCATTTGATAGAAAAGGAAGATGAGATGTAAAAGCAGTTATGCTAATTGTTCAAGGCTACATAATTTAAAGCAAACCTATAAGGAAGCCAGTTATTTATTTTCATACTCTATGAAGATTTATTAAAAATATCTAAACATCAACCACTTTTGTAGGTTCTTTATATGATTATTATTAATATCAAACTTGCTTCAAGTTATAAATGATAAAAAGATGAGTTAAGTATGGTTTAAACATTTTGCTAACTGATACATTTTTATCTATAATTTCATCTACTTTCTTACTATTGCCATAGTCTGCATACTGGTTCACAATGAAGAATACCTATTGTTCTATTCTAGTTGTTTAGGTCCCATGTTCTAGATATTAATTTCTATTATGAGAAATTACAAGGCTTTTTGTTATGTTTTTATATTTTTAAGGAGGGGTACAGTTAGAATCAACTCTACTCTCAGAGATAGAAAAAGGAAACCTGAGTCACCAGGGTAACTGATCACCTCTGAAGAAAATCGAGGACATCAGAAAGACAGATGAGAGAAGACATTGTACTTTTCTGGGCTTTCATCAACCTCCTCTGACTATAGAGTCTATGTGTTTGCACAATTGGATATACTTATGAGACCTTAAAAATTGTCCATGTTCTTGTTTTTTTTTTTTTTTTTCAGGTCTGGGGATGGAACCCAGGGGCATTCGACCTCCGAGCTACACCTCCTGCCTTATTTTTTATTCTTTATTTTGAAACCGGGTCTCACTGAGTTGCAGAGGTCCTCACTAAGTAGCTGAGGCTGTCCGTGAACCTGGATCCTAACTGGGTCCAAGATGGCAGCCATGGGGCTTAAGAAAAGAACACATATGGTTTACTGATATGAATATCTACCTTCTTCCCCAGTATTTTTTTGTATGTGTAAGTTAATAAGGTCATCAAAATTTATAATGATACCATCCTAAGAAGTGATGCGAGAATTCCTCTCAGAAAGTAGCTATGCTTATTGCTATACCCAATAACACTTCAAGTGTGAGCTCATATTGAAAGGAAATTTCTCCATTTAAAAAAGAGTTGGTGGACAGAATGGGAGAAAATTTTTGCCAACTATTTCTCAAATAGAGTACTAATATCTAGAATATACAGAGAACTAAAAAAAACTCAGCACTAAGAAAACAAATAATCCAATCAAAAATGGGCAAAAGAACTAAATAGACACTTCACCAAAGAAGAAATTCAAATGGATAATAAATGCATGAAAAATGCTCAATACCATTAGTAATCAGAGAGATGTAAATCAAAACTACCCTGAAATTTCACCTAACTTTAACTAGAATGACAGTCTTTCAAAATACTAGCAAAAACAAATGCTGGTGAGGATGTGAAGAAGTAGGAACCCTAATCCATTGTTGGTGGAATTGCAAATTAGTGCAACCACTTTAGAAAACAGTATGAATGATCCTCAGAAGAATAAAAAAAAAGCCTACCATATGACCGAGCAATACCACTTCTGGGTATCTACCCAAAAGAATGAAAATCAAACTACCAAACTAATCCATGCATATCTATGTTCATAGCTGCACAATTCACCATTGCTACATTATGGAACAAGCTAAGATGTCCATCAACAAATAAATGGATTAAAAACAATGAGATATATACATAGTGGAATTTTACTCAGCCATAATGAAGAACAAAATTACATTCTTTACAGGGAAATGGATGTAGCTGGAGAACATTATGCTAAGTGAAATTAGTCAGTTACAAAAAGCAAGGAATTGGATGTTCTTAATATGTGGAAGCTAGGGAGAAAATGGGTCAAAAGAGGAACTCTAGATGAAGAAGGAGATACTGTAGATGAGCAAATAAGTTTACCTAACTGAGGGTGACACGAGGGGGGAAGAGGAAAATTCTCTAGTGTACATGATGTACATTCACAAGCATATCAAAGTCAATTACTAAGCCAAACATGAGAAGGAAGAAAAGTAGAGAACTGGGAAAGGGCTAAATGAGTGATGTGTTCATGTATGCCTCTACCATCTTGTACTGCATTAAGATGTATGACTACAGTGCTCCAATAAAAAAAAAATTAAGAAGAAAAAAAGAAAAAAGTAGGTGGTTGGCCATGTTGATATGAATATTCATACTCAAATATAAAACCTGAAGGGAGCCTTCTGAACAAAGGGAAGCCAAGTCATCATGCATAAGAAAGTGGAAAGTATTTAAATGTTTCTTGATTTCCAGAGAACATGGGTACAGAGGAAACCAGGAAGAGCGGGGTGGAGGGTGCTGTGGTTCAACTTTGGGAGTCACAGTGCAGGTATGGCATTCCCTGGTTGTGGAGAGAATGTCTACAGAGAGGCAGGTCTAATAGCCCATGTCCACTTTGATACCAACTTGTAGATCTTCTCCCTAAAAAATTCTCCCATAGAGATGGGTACATCACAAAAGTCCATGTGAACATCACTGTAGTTTTTTGTTGCCACTCATACCCAGAAGAGGATCTTTATCTCCTACCTATAAAATGTATTATAGAGCAGGAAACGTCATTGCAAGGTTATTGAGAAGACACACAAAGCAAAGTCTTCAGGAAGAGTATAAATTCAGAAGTGCATATGTGCTTGAGAAGTTCACACATTAAAAATTCACAGGCACTATGTTGGTAAGGAAGACGCTGAATTTTACACTGGTCGTGAAATAAATTTTTTTTTTTTTTAGATCGACAGAGGCAGGTTCACTAGCTGATACTAAAATTTTATGTATATTTCACGTGTTATCATCAAATCTAAATTATTTTAGATGTTAAAAAAATCCTATATTAAGTGAACAAAATAAAGCATTATCCAAATAAACTGTAGCATATTTTTTGGATGGACTGACATTATTAAAAAAAAAAAAAAAAAGAAGGATCGTGTCTTGCGTATCTTTGTTTTCCCATTCTCTGTTTCTTTCTTTTTATTTTGTGGTACTGAATGGAATCCAAGGGCATTCTACCTCCAAACTACACCCTCGGCCCTGTTTTTTATTCTTTAATTTGAAATAGGGTCTCACTAAGTTTTAGAGGACCTCACTAGGCAACTAGGCTTGCCGAGAACCTTCAATCCTCCTGTTTCTGCCTCCCAAATACTGGGATTACAAGTGTCACCACCACACCCAGCCCCATGTTGCTTTCTTTGGTTTAGGCTTCTCTAACAGGATATCTTAGACTATGTGATTTACATGATAATGATTTCTCAAAGTTCTGGAAGCTGAAAGTCTAAGATCAGGGGTCAATATGATTTGGGTGACAATAATCTTCTTGATTATATCTTTACACAGCTTATTTTTAGTTTATGCATATCGAGAGAAAGAGGAATAACTTTTCTCTTCTTTTTTTTTTTGTGGGTATGGAGATGAAACCCAGGTACATTCGATCCCAAGCTTCACTCCGTGCCCTATTTTTTATTATTTATTTTGAAACAAGGTCTCACTAAATTGCAGTGGGCCTCAGTAAGTAGCTGAGGCTGTCTGTGAACCGTGATCCTCTGGTCTCAGCCTCCCAAATGCTGGGATTACAAACTTGTGCCACCACGTCCAGCTTTCTTCTTCTTTTTTATAAAGGCATTAATCTCAAAATTGAGGCCCTAGCCTCATGGCCCCATCTAATCCTAATTGCACCTTAAGGTTATACCTACAAATACCACCACATTGGAGTTTAGGCTTCCAGCACATGGATTTGGAGTGGACATTCTAGTTCAGCCCAGAGCATTGCCTGAGTTTATCTGGGGCCATGACAAATCATGCTTCATTTCTTCTGTGATTGTCCTATGTTGACCCCCTTACCTTACTGTATCTGGACATCTGTAACCTCAGTAAAAGCAAGCTGATACAAGATAGAGAGGATCCTGGACTAAAAATCAAATAGATGCTGAGGAAGAAGAGAGATGATAGAGCCCTTAGTATATAGAGTATATGTACATTTAACTAAGAGAAATAATTTCTTTATCTAGAGTGCTTGGAAAGAGACTTCCCTGTTGGTTGCTTTATATTATTTAGCTGTTCTTTAGTAATTATATACTTATGCATTTAAAATGATAAACATGTTATTTGTTGGCAGTTTGGGGTTTGGTGATGCATGGACTCTGGTGGGGAGCTGGGAACATAGATGGAGCTACAGAAGTCAGTGAGGATGCTGGTGTCTGTCACCATGGCATTTGTCAAATCGATCCAAGTATTCAAACATTCTAAAAAGTCCTATCATTTCAAGACAAAGAAGTGGGTTGCCAGAAAAATCACAGTTGCATTTCCATTTCTACAAAAAGAAAAGAAATTTTATGCTGAAATATTCTGGCTGGGCATACCAAAGGAAGCCCCATAAATGAGTTATGAGCCATTCCCTGTGTTACAGTACAACATGAATCCTCTGGAATTTACAGACGTCGGCAATACTTATGAGTTATACAGTCACTTCAATCCACAGAAATAAATATTTTCATTTCAGTGTCTATATTGTCACACTCTTTCCTTCATATTACTCACCAGTTTAGCTATAAAATTGACAGTCAATACATCCTAAAGATTATATGTACTTTCAAGATTTGTTTTGAACACAATTTTACTTTTTCTTTGCTTGTTTCTTTCTTCTAATTTCCTTTTCAGGTGCAGTCAAAGAATGTTTCATCTGAACTGTAAGAAATGGGGATCAAAATTAAAATAAAAAGTGAGAACTCACTAACCCATCCATATATTCATCTATCTATTCACCCATCTACCCATTTAATCTATCTACTCACTCATCTACCTATCCATTCATCTATAATTCATTAAGAAATATTAATATGAATATCAGAACTAAAGCATGTTAAATAGATTACATAAAATAGATATGGCTGAGATATCCATGTGATTTTGTAGGAGGAAAATTTTCTGTGCCATAGAATATTGAAAATATTAAGTTAAATCAGATACAAAATTTATTAGCTCACTAACTACTTTTGTCATACTACTGGTAACCTCTTTTAACATCCAGAAAGACTGGATGTAGATTAGGACTCATTTGTTTCAATGTATACTATATACAGGCCAAAGTAAAACACAGTGCACAGATAAGAAATGATGGTTACTCTTGCTTCGTTACAAGCACACTAGCACAGCAGTCTGCATTCTCTTCTCCCAAGAACAGTGCACACACGTATGGACCTTGTGTATTAAAATTTCTAGGAAAGATTATTTTCTTTCTTTTTTTTATGGTGGTACCGGGGGTGGAACCCAGAGGCTTTCTACCTCTGGGCTACACTCCCAGACCTATTTTATACTTTATTTGGAAACAGGGTCTCACTAAGTTGCTGAGAGCCTCACTAAGTACCTGAGGCTGTCTTTGAACCTGTGCGATCCTCCTGTCTCAGCCTCCCAAGCGCGGGGATTACAGGTGTGCGCCACCATGCCCGGCTGGAAAGATTATTTTCTGCAAATTTGAGCATTATAGCCACTGGGTTGGTAAGGGGGCAGAGTGCTCATATTTCAAAAACACTTTCAAATTGTAACTATTGTTACATGTGTGCAGTTCATTCAAGACTGTTGTGTACATAGCAGACAAATTTGAGTCCTTACTTGAAACATCTAGTCTATCTAGATATTTAGAATTTAGAAATGCCCAATGTATGTTAAATATAGAGGTAGTAAAATATCACTTTGTAAATATTTTATCCATAAAATTAATATGAAAAACTGTCTTTGGGGAATGAGATTTGTAAACCACCCCTTTGAGCAGGGTAGTATTGTGTGTATTTGTTTAGTGATTTGGAAGAGGTGGGAGAGAACCAATTTTAAAAGGCAATGTGCTAGTGTATTTATATTTGAACATTTTCAGACACCATTTCTCTGTACATTTGATACATTTTGTTTTGCAGTGTATATAGTGTATGTAATGAACAAAGGAGTCCCAATTTTGTAGCATCTAGTCTCTGGGTGTTAAAGAGGTTCCCAGTGTATGACAAAGTAGTTAAATTAGCACCATTTTAAACTTTGTGTTAAAATTTATGGGAAAGCTTGCCCTCTAAATTACTTTTGGATAAGAATCTGTTCAACTATCTCTAAGTATTGTATATGCATATTGTCCATTGGACTGAAAGCAGAGAAGGAAATGAGGAGGGCATGGTCATGTTAGAAGATACCTCAGATTATAACCATTGCTATGTGTGCAATTTTATTTACTAAGGCTGTGTGCATGGTGAGAAGTTCTTATGAAATACTGAGTCCTAGATATTAAGAAGTTTTATATAGTTTAAAGTAGAAGTAGTAGAATACAACTTTTTGTAAATAGCTTTTTAAAAATAAGTTATGCTCTTTATTTGGAAATGGAATTGTTACACCACTCCTGTGAACAGTATATTGTCCGTACCTGTTCATTCGTTTAGGGGAGGTGGGTGGGAAGAAATTGCAAAAGGTGTTAGTGCATGCTAGAAAATTTCAGCTTGCTCATTGCCCTGAATGTTATATGCATTTCATTTAACTTTGCTATACTGTATATATTAGACAATATGAGTCCTAATTCTATATATTAATGAGGTTGCCAATATATGACACAAGTAGAGTTACTAAACTAACACCTTGTACACTCTGTGTTAAAAATTATGGAAAGATTGTCTTCTGAAAAGGATATTGGAAGGGAAATTAAATATCACATGTAAGTGACACATAGGTGCGCGCCTATCTCAAATGTGACACAGCAGAGAAGGAATCAGAAGAAGTGAATTATTCTAGGCCAGAATGCTCCTACTTCGAAGACATTTTCAGATATAACCACTGTTGACATGTTTATAGTTTATCCAACACTACTATGTATACAGTGGACAAACAAGTCCTCATTTGAAACATCTAGTCTTTCTAAATGTTTAAAAGTACACAAAGTATATTAAAAGTAGAGATAGGAGATTCATTCTGTAGGTATTATTTTGTTAAAATTCATAATGAAATAATCATCTTTGAAAATGAAATGATCAAACCACTACTCTGAGCAGTGCACATTATTGTATTTGTGCCAACTCCGGGAGGGAGGGAAGGAATGCAAAGGGCTTCATACCAGTGTGTTTTTGGTGGAGCAAGAGTGCCTATTGTTGTCCCTTATGTCTGTGTTTTGTTTTACATTGCTGTGTATATAGTCTAAATACAAAGGACAAATGAGTCCTCGTTTATAACATCTAGTCTTTCTAGAGGGTAAAGAGGTTGCCAGTGTATGACAACAGTAGTAAACTAATACATTGATACGCTTTGTGTGAAAATCCATAGGAAAGGCTAAATTTAAAACCCCTTAGGAACCTAGTGAAATTATTAAAATCCTAAGCATTGCAGGTGCATATATCTGACCCTTGGGCTGATAAGATGGGAAGGTACAGTTTTTTAGGCCCGAATGTTTCTATTTAGAAGACATTTTCCAATTACACTTTGTTAAGTATGTGTGTGACTTTATTCATTGCTACAGTATGGACAGTGGGAAATAAGTACTTGTTGGAAACATCTAGGCTTTCTGGATGTTTTAAAAGTGCATGGCACATGGTAAAAGAGGGCTAAAGTTATGTTCTTTAAGTATTTTTTTTGTTGTTACTTTATAGAAATGGTTGCATTTGGGGAATGGAATTATTAAACTTGATGTCTTGGAGAGTAAAATAAATGTTAAATCAGATAAACAGTCGTTTTCATTTCATTTTATTATCCATTTGGAAAAGAAAGCTAAAGGAACTCTAGATTGGATGCCCAAATACTGATATTTCTAGAATGTTTCCATTGAGTATTTCAGCCAGGTATAGAAATACTTGTGGGGAATTGTGACTGTCCAGGCAAGTTTAGAGGGGAGTATTTTCAGAAATTCTACAATATAATGTCTTGTACTTTGTTTGTTTTTATTGAGAATATAATCTTCATATGCACTCTTATACATTTCAAAATTTATACTAAATCATTTCCCATCTACAAAAAGATGAATCAACTCCCCCACCCCACCATGCCCAATAGATTCAGCACTTCACTTGCTGATGAGTATTTGGTATGCCATAGGAATCCTACAAAGCATAGGTAAACCTAGGGTTTCTTATATTATACCCAACATTTACCAGATTATATGAGATTGGGAAAAAGTGCCTTTTTCTAAAGAGGCTATTCAGAGAAAGTACTTTTAAGATAATGTTCTATTTTCTGTTACCCAAAGTAATTAAGCTTCTTCATCTGTTTTAACACATTGTGGACCCCAATTCTTACCATCTGGGTTCTGCTGTCTAGGACCCTGTGCACTGAATGATTACCAAGTAATCTTGCAAGATAAATAAATTCCAGCTCTCTTTATAAATATTTGAGCCCAAAGAGAATATTTTGCTAGTTTTGTGGCCAGTACTTGATTTCATGGAAACCATCATAAAATTCTGTGACTGTGACTGTGCTGGGCCTTGAGCTTTCCAATGGCTTGGTAATAAATACATCTCCAAGTGCAAACCCTGGAGACTGCATTCTGCTTATCACTCCTGTGGTGCCCTCTGCACTGGAGGCTTGGCCCCCTTCCTGTTGGACGCCTGCTGGATACTGACACTGCTCCATTGTCTGGGCAGCCTCTCTCTTTCCACAACAATAAGAGAGAAGAGGCCCCAGCTGTTGCTCATCCCAATTTCACCACCTTTGTTAGCAAATGCTCCATGTCTGTAAGGTTACAATAGTTTTATATTTGAGTCAAAGAATTATTCTATCTGCCATTATTCCTTTCTGTTGAATGTTTCTTTATATGTTTTCTGGTATTCAGTGGAGTAGGAGAAAAGGATTAGAACATGGACTTCATACCCATTTCATTCTTTCTTCTTTTTATCTAAAATATATTTATTTTTCTACTTGTATTTTACTTTAGATATTTGTTATTAGCTTCTGTCTCAATAGTCCTTTAATGGGTAATTTTGCACTTTTCCTACTTATCATAGGGTCTAAAAGACCTCTCTGGAGAGGTTGTATAGAACAGTAGAAAAATGCCCTAGGCCAAAATAATCAAAGGCTTGGTTTGATCTCACAGAGCTGACACTAAATTTGCATGTTGCTTCGAGCATTCCAAAGGGATTTTCAAATAAATGCCTCAGTTTGAAGTTTCACCATGATCTTTTTCTCAAGGTTCTGGTTTCTAAATTTTTGTAATTCCAAATCTACCACCATCCAGGTACTGTACTATGCCCTTGGATATATGGCCTCTCTTCTCACCAAAAGCTTTTGAGGTGGCCATGCGTTATAATTACATATAAAATGTCCCCTATTTAGCTTACTCATTAATGTTTGGAGATGATGTAATTGAGTCATGAGGGTTATAATCCCAGAAGTGAATAAATCCATTGTGAAAGATTTACTTGAGTGATATCAAGTTAATAGGGTGTGACTGGAGGAGGTGGTCCTTGGGGTGAGACCTTGGAGATTACATTTGGTCCCTGCTCTTTCTCTTGATTCTGGCCTCTATGATGTGAGAATAGCTCATGTGTTCTTCCTCTCCCTGCTTCCTGCCACCATACCCTGGGATCCATGGTCCCTGACCTCACATGGACTGACCTCAAAACTGTAAGAAAATAAATTTTCTCAGTGGGCCAAATTTAGCTCACTGCACCTGGTTGTGCATTTTGCATGGAAGGATAAATGACCAGATGTATGGTTATATACTGATTGATATGCTGTAGCCAAAGCTTTTGCTGAACAATCAGGAATTTTGAAAGAATGTGATTGGAAGATTGGTGACAAAGATAATTGGGGGAGAGGTATGTGGATGGATCACTCTGAATGTGCAAAGAATATGAAGATAATTGTGTCTCATGTTAAAGACTATCAAAAGGTGATCTCGATAGAGGAGGATTTTAACAATCACTTAAATAGGATCACTCAGTCTGTGTATAACACTCAGCCTCTTTCTCCAGCCTCCTTTGTCATTACTCAATGGATTTATTACCCAGAGTGGCCATGGAGGTAGTGATGGGGGCTATGCATAGGCCCAGCAACATGGACTTTCACTCATCAAAGCTGATCTGGTTATTGCCACTGCTGAGTACCCAGTCTACCAGAGACTCATTCTTCCAGGTGATCAGCCAGCAATCTGGAGACAGATTGATTACATTGGGTTCCCTCCATTGTGTAAGGGGCAGTGTTTTGTCCTTCCTAGAATAGATATTTACTCTTGGTATGAATTTGCTTTTCCTGCATGTAAGGTGTCTGCCTGAATTATAACCATGGACTTATAGAATTTCTTATCCACTATTATGGTATGTCATATAGCATTGCTTCTAACAAAGGAACTCACTTCACAACCAAAGACGTGAGGCTGTGGGCTCACGCCCATGGTATTCACTGGTCCTCAGAGTCCTGACACATCTGGTTTGAAGAATAATGGAATAGCTTTTTGAAGACTCAGTTACAGTGCCAGCTAGGTGGCAATACCTTGCAGGACTGGGGCAATGTTCTTAAGAAGACTGTATATTGTCTAAATCAGCATAAACTCTATGGTACTGTTTGCCCTATAGCCAGAATTTAGAAGTCTAGGAATCAAAGGTTAGAAACAGAAATGGTAACACTCAACTTTACCCCGAGTGACCCCCTAGCAAAATTTTGCTTTTAGGTCCCCGCAACCTTATGCTCTGGTAGCCTCCAGATCTTAGTTACAGAATCAGGAATGCTTCTACCAGAAGGCACAACAATGATTCCACTAAACTGGTAAGACTACCCCTGGACAATTTAGATTCCTTGTGCCTTTGAGTCTACAGGCTAAAATTGAGTCATGGTGGTGTTGGCAGGAGTGATTGATTCAGGTTACCAGGAAGATACTGAATTATTCCTCCAAAGTAGAAGTAAGGAAAAGTATGCCTGGGAAGCAAGAGAGCTTTTAGGCATCTGCTCCTATTGTGATGTCCAGTTATTAAAGTCAATGGAAAACTACAAACGTCTAATCCAGGCAGGATGACAAATATCTTATGAAAGGTTAGAGCTGCCCCAGCCCCACAAAGGGGCAGGGCGGGAAGCTAGGAGGCAGAGCCCAGTGATTCCTAGAGGGGACCACGCCTCACAGTCAGGAAGAAGAGAGTTCAGAGTTCAGAGGGGAGCTGGACAGAGAGATGGAGGGACGCACTCTTCCCCCACCACCACCAGCCCCCGCGCGCGGGGGCTGGTGGCCGACTTCCCCCGAATAAAGACATCCGTAATACCGATTAAGGATCTCTGCGTGTCTCTGTGCAACAGGGGGACGCGGGACGCGCTATCTACCTTTCATCTTAGATTCTCTATCAATGGAGATGTGGAGCACTACTCCTGGTAAAGAACCAAGACCTGCTCAAGTGCTGGCTAAAGGCAGAGGTAACATAACCTGTGTAATAAAAGAAGAGAATCACAAGTACTAACTTCATCAATGAGGCCAGTTAAACAGAAAAAAGGATTGTAATCACCAGAAATATTATTTTCTATTTTGTTAAGAATATATATATATATATATATATATATATATATATATATATATATTGCAGATATCTCTGTTTTTCCCTTCCTTTATTCCTCAAACATGTAACATAATATTTATTGTCTTAGTGTCAGTACTTAAGTGTTGTTAAATCTGCATTATTTTATGTAAGTATTAGGAGGAGTAAGCATCACTTAGAAGAGCTTGTCTCTTACTGAGGGAAAGTAACAGGTATACTTTCAGTTGTATTTGGTATAATTATATCATGTTAGGCAATATTTTATTTTATTATTGTGTTTATTTGAAGATTAATATGATTTAAAGAGACAGGGTTAAAAGCCAAGTTGACAAGGTGGGCTTGTGATGGTTAGTCTGTACTCTCAACTTGATTGTATCATAAAACACACAAGGTTATGAAACTTTGAATGTTGATGAGATAATTGGTTTATATAATGGCAGACAGGAAGGGAAGTCTTGTCATGAATGTTGGCAGCACAGTTCTGGCAGGTTTAAGACCTGAATAAAAGAAAGAGAAAGCCACATGGTTACATGCATGGCTCTTCTGAAGAAAGCATGTCTGCTTTCATCTAAGACACTGGACATCAGCTCCTTCAACTGGACCTGCACCACCATTTCTACATAGACTTTCCTGGCCTTTCTACCTTGGAGACTGAATTAGTGGTCACTCTAATTCAGAGACCCCGGCTATTTGACTGCTCTCTGTTTTCTTCAGCTCTCCACATACAGTCAAGAACTTGAGATTACAGAGCTTTGGAATGTGGGTTGATTTGATGAATCCCCTTTTATCATGTACTTGTTCTGAGTTCAATTACTGTAGTGAACCCTGACCTCTACAGTGTGACTATTCTGATTAACAGAGAGAGTAAATGGACAACCATGGGTTAATAGCTAATATTTATTGGAAGTTTACTATGTGTAAAATACTCTAAGTATTTTATGTTAATATCTCATTTTATGTTCATAAAAACTCTACGGAATAACTGTCATTATTATCTACATTTTACAGTTCAGAAAATCAAAATATAGTGATGTTAGGTCTCTTTGCCAGGTTTCTGCTTTTAAGAGGTTGATTGCCTGAGCAGTGTCTTTCTTAGTCTGGTCTGGCTGTCATAACAAAATTTTATGGACTCTGTGGTTTAAACAATAGACATTTAGTTTGCACTGTTAGAGACTAGAAATATTGCCGGGCATGGTGGCGCATGCTTGTAATCCCCGCACTTGGGAGGCGGAGACAGGAGGATTGCACAGGTTCAAAGCCAGCCACGCTAGCTTAAGAGACCCTGTTTCCAAATAAAAATATAAAATAGGTCTGGGAGTGTGTGGGAAGCCAGGGTGTGGCACGTCGGCCCAAGATGGCGCCCGGGCTGACTGCCAAGAATGGTGGTCTTGGCTGGTGCATGCACTGTTGGTCTTGGCTGGTGCATGTGCTGTTGTCAGTATCACGCGCCTCATGCATGGACTGTGACGTAATGCCTCGTGGTTAGGCCAGTACGCCTATGAGGTACCTTCGAGGGAGCATGGGATAGACATGAGCGGAATGGGATTGGTGGATATTTTGGGAACAGGCTTGGTATGGTATATAAGGAAACTGCTGTGGGGAATAAAGAGGAAGTAGCTTCATCAGCAAGTCGGCGTTCGTGTGTTTCTTCTCTAGGCTCTGCTGGTCAGAGCCTTAGGGTCGTGACAGGAATGTAGCCCTAAGATAGAACGGGTTCCAAGAACCCCAGTACCACAAAAAGAGAGAGAGAGAGAGAGAGAGAGAGAGAGAGAGAGAGAGAGAGAGAGAGAGAGAGGGAGGGAGAGAGAGAGACTAGAAATATAGGATCAGAGTGGTAGAAAGGCTAAATTCTTGGGGGTTCTTGGGAAGGGCTCCCTTCTTCGGAGTTGCAGATAGCAATTTTCTCACTGTGTTTCACAGGGTGGAAAAAAGGGAAAGGGGGATGTAAAAGGTAGGGAGGAAGAGAGAAAATGTTCTGTATTATTCTTTTCTTAAAAAAATAAGGACATTAACCCCATCATGAAGAACCCAGCTTTGTGAATTAATTTAAGTTTAGTTACTTTCTAAAGGCACTTCCTTCAAATACCATCACATTGGATCTTAGAATTTCAACATAGAAATTTTGGGAGACACAAAGAGTCCATAACAGCCTGTCTTCAGAATACATACTCTTAACAACTATAAATTATCACTTAAAATGCATTATGACACACATGGAAAATGCTTTTAAAATGCAAAAAACATAGAATATTATGTTGATTGATTCTTACTTAGAATTGGTAAATTCTTAGTAAAAATCAAAAAAGAAATAAAAATAGCAAAAGTGAAATTATTAATGCATTGAAGTTCTTTTTCTCTCTTCCTATACCTTTTTGGTTTGTATTCAAGGCTTTTATGAAATGTTATATTATCTGCAATGTATAAAATAATTTTATTCTAGTAATTTTATAGTTCCCTGCACAAAGAATGTCACATAGAATACAAATAAATATTTATCAAGTGAAGAACATGCTGGACTGCCATGGGCATCTAATGTGTCGATCATAAGCTCTTATCTACATTATCTCCTTGAAAAGGAGGGGACACATATCACCCACATCTGGTAAACCAAATGGCTGCTGTAGCCAGTAGTTTCTTACTCAGATAAAGTCACATTGTGGGGGATGATGGGAATAAAACACAACCCCTGGGATCTGGATGGGTCTATTGCTAAAGGCTTTTATTTTTTTTTTCTATATCTTAAGAAGCCAGTAAAAAGAGAAGAGAGAAATAAAGAGAAAACCTCATAAACATGGAAGGGTTTGTTTAGAATACCCAGGCACATAAAACATTGTAAAGCGAGAGGAGAAAAGTCACAGGCAAGGGAGATAGGAACATGTTAAGAAAAAAGTGAATGAGGGAGAAAGACTGGAAGGAGAACAACCCCTTACTGAATCTGGTTACAGATCTATCGTCCCCTGTCTCTGGGTGTTAATGACTTCCCTGGAAATTAATATTATAGGATAGCAATTCCTCTTCCTCAGTTCTTGCTTCCTGAGAGAATGATTTCAAGAAGAAAGGACCAATAGAGAATATAAGAGGTTTACTTAGAAAGTGTGTGTGTGGAGAGAGATAGAGTAATAACATAAGATCATGATAAAAAGTTATGTTTCAGAGAAGTGTCAGGTTATAGGAAAGAATCTAAAAAGGGCCTCTTATCTCAGGTAACAAATGACATGGGACAAAGGAGTTACACTCTGGAAAGAGGGTCTGAAGTTGTCTGTTTCCTGGAGTGGAAAGTGCTGTGAAGTCTCCCATGTGGAGAATTTCATTCAGCCTGGACACCTTTAACCCTGGTGCAGATGCAATTGGGGAAAGTCAGTCTCTTTTATAAAAGCCACGGCTTAATCTGTGCTGTTTTTCCCTGTTGTAGACTTTCTCAATAAAGTCTAAGTGAAACCCTGGGATGGTGTGAGCAATCCCTAAAACAGCAATTGTGCCTCCTTATCTCTTCTCATAAGGTCTGGACAATTCATCTGTCCTATTTATTTTCTCACTCTGCTCATCTCTAATATAACTACCTAATACCACCAGCGTGGAACAGACAAGATGACTGTTCCCATTATGAGATGCAGGAGTTGATGATGGATGATGGATTTGGCTGTTCCATGTCTAACAGGGAAAAAATAAAGAAAGGAACCTGTTATCTGCTAACTGTTATGTTCCCCAAGTATTATATGAGAAAATCTTGACTCCCAGTGATGATATTATATGATGGGGCCTCTGGGAGGCAGTCATGTTTAGATAAGAGCATGAAGTTGGAGTTCTCATCCTTGGATTGGTGTTCCTAGAAGAAGAGTGCTCTCTCTCTCAAATGAGAGGTCATGTGAACAGAGAGTGAGAAGATGATCATTTAGAACCCTAAAGAGTGCTTCCATGTAGTAGCAAAGCAACTTGCACCTTGCTAGAAATTAATGTCTTTAATCAAGCCATCCAGACTATGTTAATGACAGCCCAAGCAGGCTAAAACAAGTATTTGAACCCAGTTCTTTATGACTCTACCTTTTTTGCTCAGTCCATTGCTGCCCAGAAATGTTCTCTAGAAAAGGAATTATGGAGCCTGAAGTCTAGATCTAACCCAACAGGAGTTAGATATAGGAAGTATTTTGCCATTTGATACCAAATGGCATCAGGTAGTCCTTACAGTGAAAATTACTTTACTAGCAGAAAATGTCTTAGGGAATTTAATAAGATAATGTATTGGGGAAGAGGAAATAGATTTGAGAAAATAGTACTTAACTCATTAAATAGAACCTCTGATCTGATCTATACTCATTTGATGGTAAAATTCAACCTAAAAGTAACAAGTTTATAGCCTTTAGGATTTGGATGCAATGTGAATTTTAATGAGCTTCATGGCAGAAATGTTAATATGTCTGGTTTCGTGGTGCTGCCCCAAGTGCTTTTGGGCAAGCTGCATTATGCCAAGTATCATAAAATTCAGAAAATCCCAATGCACAGTGCTCAAGTTTCAGATAACTTTAATGATTCTGCTTCTTTAATGCATTTGTTGATATACCATTTCTTTGTCATTCTTGGCCATGGAGATAAGAATGGTCCCATGTATTCAGGCTTCTCCCTTTGATTCCTAAAGCTTTGACTTAACATTTAATGGAGGTTTGAGAAAGAATGTATAACAGCCGGGCGTGGTGGCGCACACTTGTAATCCCCACGCCGGGCGTGGTGGCGCACACTTGTAATCCCCACGCTTGGGAGGCAGAGACAGGAGGATCACGCAGGTTTGAAGCCAGCTGCGCTGGCTTAAGAGACCCTGTTTCCAAATAAAAAGTATAAAAATAGGTCTGGGAGTGTAGCTTGGAGGTAGAAGGGCTTCTAGGAATCCCAGTGCCACCAAAAAATAAAAAAAGAAGAAGAATGTATAACAGAGTGAGACAAGCCCAGATAAAATGAGGTTCTAAACCTTGCTCTGCTCTGTGTTCCCTTTCTCTGGACAAAAGCATTTAACATCTCTAAAGTTTTTCTCTACCTGTTAAGTGAGGATAGCAATATATCTCTCACAAAGATCTAATATAAAAATAATACAAAAAACAATGAGTTTCAGCATGGTGTCTGCTATTTTAACTACCTGCAGTAGCAGACGTGGCTCTAATGAAATGCACATGCTGATGCTTGGTTTGCTATGAAACCAAAAGCTTCCCTTTCTTGTTTTTCTTTCTTTTCTTTCTACCACAAGCTGTTTGTGGCCTTCGTGACTCTTGCCCACAAAGTCAGTTTCCATGTCTTCTTGCTCATTCAGTTACTCAGAGTGGCTGGAAACTTGAAAGCCTTGATTTTTTGAACTTCCTGGACATACTACAGGTTCATAGCTGCTAGTTTATTTTGTAATATATCATCAACACCAAGCATCACTGAAATATCTTCTACAGATTTCTATGATTAGAGGTGAGTGGTCTGCTCCAGATGCAAGGATTCATTACTGTGATGCCGGGGCCAGATGCTCAGGGATGTAGTAACTGAGCTGCTCTGCAAGGAAACATCATTGGTAATGTGACTCCTGAGCCAGGAAACCATTTAATCCCCCAGCTCACAACAGCTTAGCTTGAAAGTCAGGCCATGTATGGGGGTCATCCCTCCTCCTTTTTATAATAGGTCCTTATTACAGAGGCAGAAGGCCTATTAACCCAGGTCCCTGAGCCTGCTACCGTAAATTCACCATAAAATCCTGTTGACATTGGTTGACTGTCAGGGACATAAAACTGTCAGTGGCTGTGTTTTCAATTATAAAGGACAATTACTCTGTGCATGTCGGTTCATACACACCATAGCCATCGTGTGGGAATCGGTCCAGCCTCACACACATGTGAGAATAGCGATGAACTATCCTCACATGGTGGGCTGAGGGTTTGAAACAATTCAAGCAATTGTCCAAAACTTCTTGGAATGTCAATACTGGGAAGGAGATATTATCTTACCTTCTCTAACAATGTTCTTGACTTTCCTTTCCTGTGCCATGACATATTGCAATGGAATAATCATTTAACACATTCATTTTCTCCACTGGCCACTTGAAACCCAGAGCTATGTCTATCATGCGTTTCAGTCTTCAGAACCTAGGATAGCACTTTCTATGTAGAGGATGCTCCATAAATATGTCGACTTCTGTCTGGTGGGGGATGGTACATGCCTGTAATCACAGTACTTGAGAGGCTAAGACAGGATGATGAAAGTTTGAGGCCAGCCTGGGCAATTTAGCGAGACATGTTTCAAAATAAAAGCTAACTGAATAGAGCAGACTGGGGGTTATACCTCAGTGGTAGAGTGTCCCTGGGTTCAATCCCTAGTACTCCCTCACCTCCCCCCCAAAAATTGGTATATAATCTTTAGTCCCTGACACACACTACTGACCATTGAGCAAGTCTGTCACTACCTTAAACCCTTGGGAAATTGACCTATAGGTACTTTAAGCATTTAGACTTTAATTCTGTGCTCAAAGTCAAGTCATCTAATTGCATCTGAATCAGATGTCAGCACTCAAGGTGAGTTATTACTCACATGCTTGGTTACTTGCCAAATCTCCCAAGTTCCTTCTGTCAGTCAGAATCTTCCTTCTCTTGTTTTTGAAATAAGCTTCCAATGGAGTATCCTTCTGGCACAGACAGATGCCCTGCTAAGAGCCCTATACAAAGCAAATCCCCAGTCATCAGGTGAAGTTCTTTGTTTTACAAGTTGAGGTCTATTGTTTCATACTTTCCACTCAGTTAAGATATGTAGATGTTAGATGGTGCAGAAGCTGAACAGGCTTGTACCCTCACCCAGTCTGGGCCATTTACAGGATTTGAGGAGTTAGACAGTCTTGCTTTGGCTATATGATCTGCCAGATCCTTAAGTAATCTACGAAAGATTAGGAAATTTCAGTGACCCTCAGTTTTTTCATTTGTAAGATAGAAATAATCAATGTTACCTGCAGAGTTGTGATGGAGATTAAATGAAATACTAAATGCAAATTATCTTCTGGTTCCTGATGTAAAAAAAACTGCTAGTTCTTTTCTTACAAACATAACTGTTCTTACATTTTTCAGTTTCATATGGAATAAGTTTTTCTATCATTTCTTAATATCCAAGTCTTCTCCAGGCGTGGTTGCACACGCTTGTAATCCCCACGCTTGGGAAGCAGAGACAGGAGGATAGCGCGGGTTCGAAGTGAGCCACGCTGGCTTAAGAGACCCTGTTTCCAAATAAAAAGTATAAAATAGGTCTGGGAGTATAGTCTGGAGGTAGAAGGGCTTCCAGGAACCCCAATACCACCCAAAATATGTATATATATCCAGTCTTCACCATCCTTTCTTTATTAAGGCCAGGATATACAAGTATCTGTAGTTAGCAATGTGGCCTTTGTATGCATCCTATCTGCCACTTGATCTATGCTACCATATGAGGTAGGGAAGGAAGCCCTGTTTCCTATTTAAAGAATAGAAACATGGGGATGTTGAGCATAAAACAGACAAGGAATTTTACAGAGTGGAAAAGTCCTAAGCTTTAGAGATAGAAACATTATGAATTTATTAATCAAATTCTCTTTTTTGTCAAGGCTTAGTTTCTTACACCAAGAGTCACACTGAGGACTTGGTTTTCCTCCATACTGTATTTCCACCTCCTCTTGCAAGGACATTGTCTTTCTTACAGGATACAACTCTTGACAGAAGCTCTCAAACATGCTCAATATGTCCATATGGCAAAGTTCAGAAATATTAACTTCTAAGTCTTAGCAATTTTAATTTTAATGGGAGATGTCAAAAGGTTCATCACATCAAACTCCAAATGTCAGAGAATGTCATTTTTCATGAGGAGTTGATGGAAAATGGAGGAAGCTTAGAGATGGAGAAAAAATGTAAGATACTAGAATCATTCTATAGCTTTCTTAGGTCATCCAAAAAAACCACTAACTTTTTCCTCTTCTAAAGGTATCCTTGCTTTTACAGTCATATTAACCATATTGATCAGTGCTTGTAGCATTTACAAAATTGTGCATTCTAGCTAGATGTGGTGGCACACACTTGTAATCCCAGTACTTGGGAGGCTGAGAAAGGAGAATTGTAGGTTTGAGGCCTGCCTCCAAAATTTAGCAAGACCCTGCTTCAAAACTAAAAGGGCTGGGTGTAGCTCAAAGTTAGAATAACACTGAATTCAATCCCCAGTACCAGAAAAAAATGCACACCTTGAATCATTAAATATTTTGAGTTTGTATATTTTTTAAAATTTTTACTGGGGCATTGTAATCATACATCTTAATGAGGTACAAAATGGTGGAGGCATACACGAACATACACTCATGTTTTAAAATTGTGTATTTTTGCTAAAGTATTAATATATTCTGTGTTATAAAAGTGAACACTCAAAGGCACTGATAAGATATAAGAAATATATGAAAATGCCTGCTTGTAATGACATTATAGAAACCTCATAAAATTAGGACTTCTTAGATTTTTTTTCTTTATTACTAAAATGTGATTACAATGTGTAGTAGTTTTTTTGTTTTATTTTTTTGTTTTTTGTTTTTTTGTGGGGTTTTGTTTTTGGTGGTGCTGGGGTTCCTGCAAGCCCTTCTACCTCCAGGCCACACTCCTAGACCTATTTTATATTTTTATTTGGAAACAGGGTCTCTTAAGCCAGCACAGCTGGCTTCAAACCTGCGCGATCCTCCTGTCTCCGCCTCCCAAGTGTGGGGATTACAAGCATGAGCCACCATGCCCGGTGTGTAGTAGTTTCAAACTTTATTTTAAGTAAATATTTATGGGGCATTGATATCCAATGAACATATGTTTTGTGAGTGTAATAATGCAGCACATAAAATGAGATAGGGTGATAATATGCTTACCATACTATTACTAACCTTGCATTTTACATGTAAGATATTGCTTGATGCTATAAGAATGCATATTAATCTCCCTTTTAAATGTTCTTCCAGATAATTTCAGGGTTTTTGTTTGTTTTTGTCTTACTCTACATCAGGACTGTTTGGGTGACATTATTTTCACCTATGAATATGAATCATGAGGACCTTTGATTGGAACAATAGCTTCTGCCATTTTTTTTTTTTTGGTCACTTGTGCCTATGTTATTGAAATTATATTCAATCAGTAATTTATTTATAAAAACCTTCTAACTCATTTGTTTACTTTTGGAGTGTTGGCATAGTTGACATGAGATCAAACAACCCATAAATATATTTAACCAGGTATATATAAATCACAATGATATGCAATGCAATAAATATACAATGCATGGAGCAGACTTCTGATTGTCCGATAAAAAAATAGAAATTTTACCTGAGTGAAAATGTTATATGTTTTAACCTCCCTTGTAGTTAATTCAATCATTTGATTAGGTTCCAAGACAAAATTGATATGTTCAACACAAATAGAAGAGAAATAGTCTTTTTCCATTTCTTTTTCTCTACTTTGTGCAAAGGCTAAAGCTGCTGTCCTTGTTCTTATAGAGAGAAGCCATGTGCTCTGAATGGCTAAACAGTTCTTTTGTAAGTTTATGAGGGTTCTACTCCACGGAACTACTATTTCAACTTGGAACTCATGCTCATGATTTTAGGGTAGTAAGAAACATACTTTAAAAAGAGATATCTTTGCCTTTGTAATTATAATAAAATCAATATGCTAATTAAATTGCTAAATGTGAATACAGTGGGTGTCTATAAATCCCCTACGTAGTGTAAGTTCATGTTCCCCCAACTCCTATTTTTATAGGACACCTTTATTTATATGGTTACCTTAACCATATAAATAACATTAACTTTTTTCTCTTAAAATTAAAAAGTAAGGAAGAAAACAAATTATTTTTCTTTCTTTGTTCCTGTGTACAACTTCTTTGGGATGTTGATAATTTTTAATGATAGTCTTGATTACTCTTCATTTTCTCTCCTCATTCTCTTCCTATTAACGTATCATCTTAGAGCAACTGCAGCTTTCTTGAAGGCACGGATATTACTGTATAGATGCACCGGTATAGCAGTGGTTCTCAAAATATGATCCCAAGAATTAGCATTACCTATGATTCTGTTAGAAATACAAAGTCCTGGACCCTACTCTACACTTGCTAAATCAGAAGCTCTGGGGCACGCACAGACCTTGGCAGGTAGCAAGCCTTGCAAAGCACACTGAGTCTAGAGTAAATATGAAAACGATTACAATGATGATTCGCTCCGGAACATCTAATGTTTAAGGAAGAGCAGTTTCTGAGTTGTCCTTGAAAATAGGGGATAGAGAGATGATGGGATAATCAAGAGTATGAAGAGAGACCCTACAGAATGTAAAAAAATATTTGCCAGCTATTCCTCTAACAAAAGACTAGTATTTAGAATATATGCAGGACTTCAAATTTTGACACTAAAAACAAATAACCAAATAAAAATGGACAATTAAACTGAATATATACTTCTCAAAAGAATAAATACAAATATAAAATAATATATAAAAATATTTAAGAATATTAATCACATAATCAAATCAAGCAAATAATCGAAATGACACTGAAATTTCATTTTACTCCAGTTAGAAATGGCAATCATCAAGAAGGCAATCAGTAATACACCATGATGAGGATATGTGGAAAGAGAAATCCTTATACACTATTGGTGGAACTGAAAATTTGTGCAACTAATATGGAGATCAGTATGGAGACTAGAAATGGAATCACCATAAAACCCAGCTATACCACTCCTCAATATTATTCCCAAGAGCAGCAAAATTCTCAACCCAAATTACAAGTTATTAAACCAATCTAGGTCTTCATATACACACGAATGGATGACAAAAATGTGACATATACACACACATGCTCACACACAGAATACAATTTTACTCAGTCACAAAAACAAAATTATATCATTTGTAGAAAAATGGATGAAACTTGACAATATTATCCTAAGTGAGATCAGCCGGTCTCAAAAGTCAAGGCTTAAAAATTTTCACTCATATTTGGAAGCTAGAGAGAAAGTAGGAAACAAAAGGAACTTTAGGTAAATCAGGAAAGATACAAGTAGAATAGTGGAAAGGAATAGGGGAAGAAGGTAGGGAAAGGAAAAGGAAGAACTGATTAAAGAAGCTGTTCATGTTATGCTATGCATCTGTGTGAAAGTATCACTACTATCTCACCTGTGTATGTATCACTAAATATGCATATGTGTACATATGTGTGAATGTATGACTGATGTATGTATCATTACCTCCTTCACCTACATATGGGGATGCATGGGTAGTGGTGTGAGGACTGAAGGGAAACAAACCAAACCTCTGTGTGTGTTTGTTTGTATGAATTTGAACCTCAATATTATGTATAATTACAACGCACCAAGAAAAGTATTAAAATAACAAAAAATGGTCCAGCTCCTCAAAAGAAGGGGTTTCAGAATATCCCCAGTAAATTAAAAAAAAAGTTTTCAACAAAAGAGTTAGATGTCAAGAGAGATGATTGATCATGCATATAGCAGGGAAAATTCCTGCTGGGAAGGAAGGAAGAGGTGGGAGGCATGGATAGTGAAAATGGCCAGGGCTATTGTTGAGCTGCAAATAGAAGAAGGCTGAGCAGGGTTTCCTCCCAAGAGTACATGTGGAGGTACAACCATGGTCAAAGTCAACTAGCTAGCAGCTATTTCCAAAAGCCAAAATACATTTGGAAATTGCCAAGCTCAACTTTTTCTGCTGCAGTACTTCTCAGGGCCTCTAATATGTTAATAAACATTTTCAAACTCCAGGAAAGAGCTATAGTAGGAAGTATTTTCCAGAATTTTTTGATCACTTCATCCTAGGATTATTCAGGGATCACAGTATGTAAAGCATACCTTGGGAAACATTTCTTAGTTCACTTAGGAATAAAATATGCACAAACATAAATTAATGAGTTTGGAGTATAGGAAAGAAATTAGAGTGAAGACTGAGATCAAGGAAGAGGATTCCTTGATAATTTTTGTGAATGTCAGTGCTCATGGCTCATCGTTGTTTTAATAAATTTCTAGTGCAATTTGTTCTCAAACTCTACAGGGATAGTTGATAATCGTTACATTTTCAGGCTGGGTGTTTTCCTGATATCTAATGATTTTATTTATGAGCCCATTGATGACAAAGCTGATTTATATTGATGTTTTCCTCTTTTGATTAAATATCCTACCACCTAAAGTATTACAATGTGGGCCTAAAAAGTAGTGGGTGGAGTGGCATCAAGAATTTCATTGAAATCAACAAAGTTTGAAATAAATAACAGCTTGTTATAGAATTCCCCCAACCCCCACACCAAGCTCATGTGCTGAAACCACAGTCCTCAGTGCAACAAGATTCGGAAGTGAGACACAGCTGGAGAAAATAGCCCACTGGGGGGCAGAACCTTGAGGGCTCTATCTGTCCCTAGCCCCTTCCTGTCCCTCTCTGGCTGCCTTGAATTGAATAAATTCTTCGTCACACCCTGCTGCTGTGATGTTTCTGCCTTGGTGCTGGCTAGCCATGGACAAAATCCTCCGAAACAATAAGCCATATAACCACTCCCTCCTCTTAATTGTCCTTGTCAGGTATTTTGGTCACAGTGTCTCAAAGTTGACTAACACACTGCTGAAATGAGGAGTCTACATAATTTGTTGGGCCTAATTTAGGATATAAACTATTACTCAGAGTCCTGAGAGAGTCTCAGCCAAAACTAGGCTTTGGATAAGAGAAATGGTACAAGTACACTGGGTGAAAGATAGAACCCAGCCCAGTAAGTGCAAGTGGGAGGAAGACAAAGCAGAAACTCAGAGGGCAGATGGCAGAGATCTGGGACTTCTAGTCAGATGGGCCATACACTTATATGCCCGACCAAGGAACCTTGAACATTGTATTTGGACAAGTGAGACTGGTTGCAAAGAAGCAGCTGTAGTACATGTTCAGAGACCCTGATTAGCTCATTGTGTCTATAAAGAGCTAGAATGGCTGCATAGTGACAGAAAAGGAGTTAAAAGATGAGGCCAGAAGACATGCAGAGACAAGTTGAACAGCTTACACATAAGCAAAGCAAAGCAAAATCATTATGTTTGAATTTTGGTAGCTGGGGAGGAAGTATGTGGGGGAAACAGTCTCTAAGCAAAGAGAAAAGAGCAGAGCTACATAGTCTTATGAGCCATCATGAAAGCTTGGGCTCTGTCATCAGACTGGCCCAGCTTGGACCCCCACTTTGGCCCTTTGTTAGTGGAATGACCCTGGATGGCTCACTTAACCTCACTAGATATCAATTTTGCATCTGCAAAGAAGAAGCATAGCAGCACATACCTGGCAGTATTGCTGTGAAATTAAGTAATGAAATGCATATGTGGCAGGTCCACAGAACTGTTCCTGTTTCCATTTGTTTTCTCAGTTGTGCAGAGAAAACAAAATTAAGACCAAAAACAGTTCAAATTCACTTAGCCTTTCTCATAAGCCCTCAAACATTTAGTAATAGGAAAAATGACACTAACAACAAAAGTTTATTTTTATTCATTATGATTTAATAGGTTTGTATTGCTTGTTTCTTTCTACAATAACAAATGAATACAACTTGTGGTTTAGAACAACACAAATCTGGCATCTTATGGCCTGGAGGTTCAGGCATAGAGTGCAGGTTCCAATGGGCTATGTAAAGTATTTAGCAGAGTTATGATCCTCTCTGGAGGCTCTGGAGGAGAATCTGTTTCCTGTTTACTCCAGTTTTTGCAGAATCCAGAACTTCACAGTTTTAAGACTGGCATTCCCATGATCCTGCTCGCTGTCCACTGAGGGGCACTCCCACTCTAGACTTTTCTGCTCATGGCTCACTCTATTGCTTATTGCACTTTTATTCCATATTTAAAATGAGAGACAGTGGATCAAATCCATCTCCTGACATACTATTTAATCCTTTTTCCTTTGTCAAGTCTCTTCCTCTGACCATGCCCTGGAGAGGCTCTTTTCATTTATGCTGCTGCCATTAGATGGAGCCTATCCAGATAATCTAAAAAAATTTCTCAGTCTGAAGATCTGTACCCTTATCCTTGATCACATCTGTAAAGACCTTCTACCATGTAGGTTAATATAGACATGGGTTCCAGGAGCAAGTTTGTAATGATATTTGTGAAGTGCATGACTCATCCCACCACAATGCTACTTCAAAACCTGATCTTATTTATAAAAAATAATTCCCAAATGATTTTTAACTTATTTAATGCTTTTGTTTTGGAAAAAGCAGTATAGTATGTGTAGAAGACAGAAATTGCATGTCACATGCTGGAATCTACAGGTAGAAAAAACATTTCTTTCTTCTCTCTCCTCTCTCCTCTCTTCTCTCTTCTCTCTTCTCTCTTCTCTCTTCTCTCTTCTCTCTTCTCTCTTCTCTCTTCTCTCTCTCTCTCTCTCTCTCTCTCTCTCTCTCTCTCTCTCTCTCTCTTTCCTCTCTCCTTCTTATCTTCCCTCTCTTGTTACATTCCATTCATGCCTTATGACTGATTTGTATTTAACTTGATTATTATGAAATGAAGAAACCTGGGTCATTGTAATGTCCCCTATCTAGCCCCTGGTTCAAGGCCAGCTCATCTTTCAGGCCTTGTGTAGGAGGCTACTTTGCTCCTGTGTGAGTTTCTCCAGCACTTTCACCAACCAAAACCCACAGCCACTATCATCTTCCCAAGTCCATGTACTTAGGAACTGCTAGATGTTTCCATACCACATTATAGCCAAAGAGCTTCTGTGGATCTGAATTAATGCCTTCTAAACCCAGCTACTTCTACCCACACATACCCTGCCTATGACTGAGCAATACTGTACCCTGAGCAATATCTTAGTAATACAGTAATATTGTATTACTTGGAAAAGAGTAATACTCATCTTGCCTGTATATATTTAAGAATATTCAGTTCATCATGAATGTTTGGACTCAAGTTTAATCTTTTCAAATAATGCATTAAAATACTATTTATCTTGACTAAGACTTTTGGTGTTTTTTTTTTTTTTTACATTTGTAACCAAGACAAGTATCCCACCCTGGCTCTTTCACTAAATTCTTTCCATCATGGATATGTGGATTATCTTCTCAAAGTAATCATGTTGAGATTAAACCAAGTCTCATAAAACACCTATCCTAGTTCTCGAGTCCTACAGTTGGAGAGAAAAGTAGACAGGAAAGAAAAGAATGAACTCTCTGGTTATTTTTTGGTATACTCCACATAAGTTTGCAGGGCAATGGATCACTTCCTTTCCTGAGCTCTCAGACATTTCAGACAGCAGGGTGCCTATTCTCCATCATAGAGAAAGAAGAAAATACAGCTCTTATTGCATCTGAAGAAGTGCAGTAAAAACATAATGGTCGTGATTTATTTCTCTCAAAATCCACTGTTGTGAACTGAATTATGCAGCTCATAAGCTGTGACCAAGTTACAAATTAACTGTTGGAACCATGAGGAGACTCACTGAAAGTCTGAAATCTTTGAGCTTTGCTGAAGGAGTAAGTTTAGGATGTAAGTACTGGTTCTACAGTGTGGGGGACCTGGAAAATGGGGAGAATAAGGAGATGAATCCAGGCTCCCTTGTAATTGAAATTGCAAGGATTAAGTCAGCTTGGCACTCAAAATACTGCCTGAGGTAAAGTTCTCTCAGCTGGGATAGACTGATTATCTCCACCAAGGTGTCAGTGAAAGCAGGCCCAGTAGACCTTGAAGGTGAGTTTGCTTATGAACAGAGAGTCAATCAGCCTCCTGGTCATAACAAAAACAAAAAGAATAAAGGGAACTTAAAAGAGATTCCAGAGGAACAACTTTCAAATTATTAACTGGACTGCTATATTTCACGTGTGTAGAAATGTTTATTCAATGCACACTTGCTGAGAGCTTTCTCTCACCTGGGTGTTAAAGATGGGACTTAAGGTGCTCAGCAAAGACCCACAGCCACCCAGCCTTCAAAAAGCTACATTCACAAATATATCAGAGTCAATCACTAAGCCAAACATGAGAAGAAGGAAGGGAGAGGGAATGAGGTGAAAATTGGGTAAGGGCCAATTGGATGATGTGTGCATGTATGCCTCTACCATCTGCATTAAGATGTTTGACTAGAGTGCGCCAATAATTTTTTTTTTAAATCTTATAGTCAATTAGGGAAGGCAGATGATAGCTTAATAATGACCAAAAGCATGAGAAAATTTATAAAACACAAACAGTACTATAGGGAATTGTGTGTAATGTCATGAGAATAGAGAATGGGTCCTGACCTAGCCCAACAGTTTAGGGAAGATATCCTCAAAGTGGGATTTGATTGTGATACATAAAATAAATAGAAGAGAGAAGAGGCAATTACAGGGATTATTATTATCACCTCAGAAATAAGAAATAAATTAGGTTATATATTTTTTGTGGTTAATAAGTGATGCAGAGGTATTTTAATCTTTGGTTTGCTTCATTCAGAAGTAAATGCTTTCTTACATAAGTGGGATTACATAGTATTTGTCTTGACATATCTGTCTTATTTCATTTAGCATAGTTTCCTCCAAGGGCATGCTATACCTAGGTGTGTTTCCAAATAATTTTAGGAATTTCAAACTACAGAGAAAGTAGGAAATCCATATGCTTGTTCTTATCTTGATGCATTTTCCTCCTGGTGCAGAACCAGAGAAAAGTCCCTCAAATCCATGGTAGTTCATTTCCAATTTTTAACATCCATCCAATGACTCATGTAGAGCTAGGAAGGAAAGTGGTTATTAATTTACCTACACTTCAAAAAGACAGCATGCATTCCTATTTTAATAATCAAATAAGAATACAATGAAAGATTTAAATGACTTCTTATAAAGTGGTATTTTGGGCTCTAAATTTTCTAAGTTGTTTGCCTGTGCTCATTTTGTGGCATCTTATTATTTTTTCCATTTTCAATAAACATCTCTCTATACATGCACCCATGTTTATATGCATGTGTAAAACACACACACACACACACACACACACACACACACACACACACACACACACATATATATATATATATATATATATATATATATATATATGAAATAGGTTTGAGCTTTGAGCTTAGTATCTTAATATATATTAGAAGCTTTAAGACCATCTAGTTCAATGTTATTTGAGCAAAATTTTTGGCTTCTATTTGAAATGTCTCTGGACTGGGAGACATACAAATGTCCTTTCAATAAATTCTTGTCCTCTGACCATTTATTCCTCCTAAAAACTGTTGAAACCATTTGTCTTGTCATATATATATATATATATATATATATATATATATATATATATATATTGGTTCTCTTTTTGCTTCTTTGATCCCTGAAAAACAAAAGCCTTTCCTTATGACAATCCATCAGGTTTGAACAATATCTATTATGTCTTCTACAATCCTATATTATCCAGGCTAAATACTTCAAATTTCTTCAACATACTTTAAGTTTATTCAGCATAAATTTTCCCAAGAACGAGCAATTTATACCAACTTTTCTGACACCTGTAAGGTGAAAGGGAGAATATAATAGGAGGATCTTTAAATCATATAATTGTATAATAACCATGCCATCTCTTTCCCAGAGGAAAGAGTTAAATTGCCATAGAAAGCTACTTATTTTATACTTTCACAATCTAACTTTCTTACTAATGAGAAACCATTAATGGTTTAAAAATATCTCCTTTGGACAATTTTCTTCATTAAGTGTAGTAATTAAGTTAAATGTGCTCACTAATGTCATTGAGAGCTGAGGACTTTTCTCATAATAAATTTGCATGAGTTTTGGATAAATGGAGGAAAGGGCAATGTCAACCCTCAACTCCGAAATTTGAATGATAGCTTATCTTACAAATATTGTGGCATCAAATTCATCAGCACGTTAATTTAGACCAAGTCTGGGAACAAAATTTAGGCTGAGAAATGTTGGTTTATATGGATAATTATCTTGGTTTATATGTTGGATTTTATATTAAATCGAAGCCTACTCAGAAAAATTCCAGAAGAGATGTCAGAGATCTCAATGGGAAAAAAGCTTTTTCTTTGTGGTTCAGTCTTATGATCTGATTGTATGGTATATTATCCAACATATAGTGGGTTGAGTATCCAATTGTAAAGTCCATTGAATGAAAGGTACCCAGGGTCTTTCAATGTGAGAAAAATAAAATCTGTTGAGAAAACTCTATTTGGGAAGAGATGATTAAGAGAGAAAATGGTAATGGTCTTCAAATGTCCAAAGTGCCATCCTTTTGGGATAGAGTTATTTCAGTCAAACTTTAAAATCACATGAAAAGCCAGGCGTGGTGGCACACGCTTGTAATCCCCGCACTTGGGAGGCAGAGACAGGAGGATCACGCAGGTTCGAAGCCAGCTGCGCGAGCTGGCTTAAGAGACCCTGTTTCCAAATAAAAATGTAAACATAGGTCTGGGAGTGTAGCCCGGAGGTAGAAGGGCTTCCAGGAACCCCAGTACCACCCAAAAAAAAATCACATGAAAACTGCATATGTACAACATAAATGTGAATATAAATCATTCTTGACATTCACATATATTTTAGGTCTATGTCCCCCACAAGTAATGAGGAGTAAATAGACTCCAAATATACCTTTAAAGGTAATGAAAACTTTGTCTGCTTGATCTCAACTAGTACTTTCAAGACTAGGAAGTAAAAGTAAGAAAATAAATTATCAATTTTAGAAAATAAAGTATTGACTTTTTGCAAAGAAAAATATTGTTAGTTCTTCGCAATTTCTTTTGCATTTGCCTAGAAAATCCTTTGTGTCACCTGCTTCCCTTAACCTAACCACCTCTCATTAGCCTGTTTGGAAAACTGGGTCTACTTCTTTATGACTCATACCTCCTCCTCTAAGCATCCATCACTGTCTCACTTGAACAATCATTCATTCAGTTATTCATTCAGATAATAGGCACTTTAAAAAGCTGAAGGAGTAGGGCCAGGTTCTCCACATTTTGTGGGGGTGGTGTTACAGGCATAAACTATAAAACTTCACCGTCTAGGAACCCTGGAAGTCACACTTGACTATATTTACTTCTACCTGACATTCTATTGTTCAGAAACTAGTCAAGGCCATCTAGATACTATGGGGAAAAGATTCACAATGTTGTGAATCTTGGGAGGTGTATCCATTAGCATTCTTGTAGCCATAATTTTAAGATTTGACAATTTACCTTAGAAAAAATAAGAGTTCTTTTTTTTTTTTTTTTTTTTTTTTTTTTTACAGTTTCTGGTTCATTTCATGTGAAGCAAAGGACCATGGATTTCAGGCCATGGCAAAAGAAAACCACATGGGGTGTGGTCACAACATGGTGTCTTGAAAGCAAAAATGGAGCCATGGGAGGAGGAATCCTTTATATAATCCCAAAGGCTGTACCCCCCAGAAGCCACCTCCTGTAATAACATCATACCAGCCTATTGGGTACCACTCAATAAATCCACTACAGTGGATTCATCCTCTTCTGGAATTGCAACCCTTATGGCTCTATTACAACAGCTCTAAACACCAACTTCTGAGTTCTTCAAGGGGCCATTCTATATCTAACCATAAAGTTCTGTCCCTGTTCCCTGAATACCTCATGCTTGGGTCAGAATAGAAAATGCACTGAGTTCTCTCCAAGAATTCCCAAAGTCCTAACATTTTCAGCATTTCTGAAAAGTCTCAAAGTCCAATGTCTCCTCTGAGAATAAAGGCAAACTCTTGTGTGCTCTTGTAAAAGACAAGGAAGATTAAAATAAGAATCAAGTTATAAACTGAACAAGATGGCCCACACTTGTAATCCCAGAATTCAAGAGGCTGACATATGAGGATTGCAGTTAACAAACAGCTTCAGCTACTCAGGCCCTTTGCAACTCAGTGAGACCCTGTTTTAAAATAAAGAATAAATAGGGCTGTAGGTAGAATGTCCCTGAGTCCTATCCCCAATATTGCAAAAAAAAGCAAATTGCATGTATTCAGTACACAAAGGAAAGGAGTAAACATTTGCATTCACAAAGGGAGGAATAGGACTATAGTAAGAATGTTTGTGACCAAATCAGTAACAAAATCAGGCAGCGCAAGCATTTGACTTTGCAGCTCCATTTTTGGCATCCAGAGCTCATGGTGGTGAGATGTGATCTCCAAGGGGCCTTAGCATCTCTGCCCCTGTAGTCTGGATGATTGCAAGGGGCAGTTTTACTGCTCAATAAACATGATTCAGCTCATAGCTATGAGCCTTTTCTGTCGTCATTTTAGGTTTCTAGTGCTTCTAAGGCTCAATTTATTTTTTCTTAAAACCTTGGCTTTATGCCGGGTGTGGTGGCTCATGATTGCAATCCCCCCGCCTGGGAGGCGGAGACAGGAGGATTGCGCAGGTTTGAAGCCAAGAGACTCTGTTTTCAAATAAAAAAGTATAAAATAAGTCTTGGAGTATAGCCCCAAGGTAGAAGGGTTTCCAGGAACCCCAGTACCACCAGAAAAACAAAAACAAAACAAAAAAAACCTTGGCTTTACCTTCAGAGCTTCACAAAGTGCCTCATTTGGACATGTTTTCAGGGATTCCAAACCTGCCATATGTTGCCTGGCTTCTCATGCCTTCCTTTGAAACTTGGGGGGAGCCTCCATGGTCTATTTTTTCTTGCAAAGTTAGAATTATGTTGGCTCTGAGACAGGCCACCAAGATAAAAGGCATCCAGGCCTTCCTTAATCATTATCCTTGGAGCTTTTTGATCATAGCCACTGGGCCTGCTTTATCCAGGATGCCACTGACCCCAAGTTCATCTGGGCCACCCCTGGCCCAAACTTAATCTGCCGTCTCCATCATGGCCATCCCTGACCCACCTCCATCATGGCCAGTGCTTCTTCCTTTCTGTCATCTTACTCTATGGCATCATCTCTCTGGGCCACAGCTTTACACGTGCCTTTCTGGTAAACTGTGAATCTCTAAAGTTTCTCTGCTTTACTTTCTGCTTCCAAAATTTGGTGTATATTTTGCTGAACAAGAACATCAATATCCATAATGTGGTTTGTGTATATTGTTGTTTAGATATTTTCTTCACCAGTTTATTTAGCCTACCATCTTACATTTAGCCTCACACAAAGTTTCAGGATGTATATGAAATGTGGACAAGTTCTTTGCTAAAGTGTATCACATATGCCTTTAATCCAACTCTTTATGGAGTCCTTTTTTTCCTCCATAATCTCCTGTGTACAGTCTACATTGTCCACCTTTCTAGCCACATTCTGGTCCTTCCCATTTCCTCTCACAAACCACTTCCACAGAATCAAAATCCACATGGTCAGACTTAGATATAGTAGCAACCCTAGTCCTGGAACCATTTATTTTATCCATCAGCATTCTTGCAACCATAATCTAAAGATAAGACCACATAACTTAGAGTAAAGAAGGGTTATTTTCTTATTTTTTTTTTTTGGCTCAGTTCATGTAAAGTTAGGCACCATGGATTTCAGGGCATGGTGGAATGAAAGTACATGACCTGTATTCTCATCATGAAGGTCCAAAGCAAGAGAGTAAGCAGGAGAAGGAGGCACCCTTTGTATAATCCCCAAAGCCATACTCCCAGGAACCACTTCCTGCATCTACACTCTACAGGTCTCTGGGGTACCACTCATATAAATCCAATACAATGGATTCATCAACTTTTGGGATTACAACCCTCACGACTCAGTTACATCAGAAACAAGAACCAATTTATGAGCTCTTCAAAGGTCCATTCTATATCTAATCATAACAGGAGGTATGAATCCATCATTGGAAGTCTTCTTTGAGGAAAAATTACTATTTTTTTCTTCATTTGTGACTAAGAGCATCATATCATATAATCTTAAACTATTTCTTTCTTCAAAAATTGTCATGTTTTAATCATTTATGAAATTAATTATCTACATCTAAACTTTGATCTTATGTATAGGATCTGTCCTTTCTTCCTCTTAGTCAAAAGAAGCATTTAGTGCAGGAGTCAATAAGTTCACTTTCATCAGAGCCCAGACAGATAGTAAATGTGCTAGCCTTTGAGGACCACAGAGACTTTTGCAACCTCCAAATTCTGCCCTTGTGGCACAAACACAGCCATAGACAAAATGTAAAGTAATAGGTGTGGCTGCTTTGTAACAAAACTATAGATACAAAAATAGGTGTTGAATTGGATTTGGCCTACAGCCTGTACTTTGATGACCCCTGAAATAACACAGCATGTAGTAGCTTTCACTTAATTTCCAAGAGATGTGTTTTTCTGTAGCAACATCAACAATAAAACCTTAAGAGGAAAAAACAAGCAGCAGCAGCAATCCTTTTCCAATGCCAATTGGAGCCAATCTTTCTTTTCAAAGATGACATAAGAAAATCTAAATAAACACGAAACATAGAAGCTTTGCTAATATTGGATCTACTAAGCAGCACTATAAATAATAGAATGATGATGACATCATTTCATATCCATTATTCCTCTAGGATCTTTGTTTCTAATTTATCTTCCATGAGATTTGGAGATTAGTTAGAGTGTAATATGAAAATGGCATGACTTCAAGAGCACTGAAAGCTATCCTGGAAGCCAATCTTTCTTTCTTCTGAGCAGCCTGTGGCCCTGGATTTTGAGGATTCATACAAAGGTTATATTTTCTGAAATGGGAGCACTGCATTCTAGAAATCAATTTTAATAAAATATACATTTGTTTTCTTCAGGTTCTAATTTCACAATTGGTTCCAGTTCTGAGCCAGGAGGAAGGTACATTGGATGCGCCAAGAGCACAAGGTCAGTGTGAAGTATTTCCCAGTTAGGTTTCCTCCTGAAGCTGAATGATCTGAAGGGGATTGATATTTCTCTCATCCTTTCATGTTTCCTGGGTACTGGAGGCTCAGGTTTGAACAACCTGCAATGCAGGCCTGTGATCTCGTGGACATTTGAAATGTCAAGTATTATGTGACCTAGGGTATTGTTATGGTTTTGTTTTAAATCTCACAAAGACAATATGCCCATGTTAGAGGTGGGGCTTGTTTGCTGCTGGAGCTGCTGGGAGTGTGGCCTTGAGCATGATACAGGTCCCTCTTTCCCTTGCTCTCTCTCTGCTGCCAGCCTCCATAATATGAAAGCAGAGCCCTCCCACTCATGTTTCTTTTGCTTCCCGCTGTATGCCGTGAGCTCTGCAGACTTCATCTGGCCTAACATGGATTAAAACTTTGGAAATCTGCAGGACTGTGAACAAATTAATCTCTTTCCTGTAACTTGTTTTCATTAGCTAGTTTGAGTCAAAGCAGTGAGAATTCTAACTAAAGTAGGTATTTATGGACACATAAAGGAATTTATGCTATTTCCTAAAGATGATTTTACAACCAAATATAACTAATTCTTAGGATATTATGTCAAGTGTTCTGAACTTCTATGTTGCAGTTAATGAAACAAATTGCTGAACTTTGAAAAGGCTGAACTAATGCTTTTCATTTATTCCTTGTTACACTCTATGTCTAAAATGATATTTTAAAAATCTTTTTGTCTTTCTGGGTAACCATATGTTATTCCATTAGATCCCACGTGGAATCTGTATTTAGAAAGTATTAAATGTTTATAGATAGAAGAAGCAGAAAGAAAGAAAAAAAGGAAAGAAAGGAAAAAAGTAAATATATAATTGAATTGGCACTAGTCCTTAGATTCATGAAGAATACAAGAGTGATTGGAATCCTGGCCCTATGAGCCTGTGCCCAGGGTGATGAGGAATGGGCAGCCACTATTTACCTCAGCCAACTTCAACTTTTTGAGATACAGAACAGAGATTCTTCTAAGTGTGAAAAAAAAAAAACGGAATATTCCAAGTTTAATGGAAATGGTTCAAATATTTTTATTGGTGCACCACAGTCTCAAATCATAATGTGTATTATGTTGACAATGGCATATATTTACAAAGTACTTAGTGCCCTAACCCCCTGCTTCCCCTTTCCCTCCCTCCCAATACTGAGTGTCCAGGTTAAGAATGTTGTATTCACATGTGTACACATATTTGTAGCTTTTCCATTAATTAACCTCAGCCTTTTTCTTCCTTTATCCTTTCTTTCTGGTTTTGCTGAGGTTTCCCTTCCATTATCTGGAATCCCCCTGGTATCCCTTAATAATCCCTAGTTTGGGCATATTAGAGAAAACACATGTCTCTTCTCTTTCTGTGCTTGGCTGATCTCACTTAACATAATGTTCTCCAAATCTTTCTATCTTCTTGCAAATGACATGATTTTATTCTTCTTTATTGCTCAGTAGAATTCCATAATTTTGAAATCTATTCATCTATTGATGGAAACCTAGGTTGGTTCCCTATATTGACTACTATGAATTGTGTGGTACAACTAAGCAAAGAAGAAATAACATTATATCAAACAGAATATAGAACACAAAATAACAGGAAACAAAAATCATATCTCAATAATAGCACTGAACATCAAAAGACTTAACTCACCAATTAAAAGATATAGACTGGCAATATGGATAAAAACATAATCTAAATAAATGCTGCTTGCAAGAAACTCACCTTACAGCCAAAGATAGTCATAGGTTAAAAGTGAATGGATGGAAAAAATATATCATGCTAATAAATACTGAAAATGAGCAGGGGTAGCAATGCTGATATCCAATACAACAAACTTTAAACTAAAATATATCCAAAGAGACAAAGCAGGGCATTTCATTTTATTAAACAATTCAGCAAGAAGATGTATGATAGTAAATGTTTATGGCCCGAATGTGGGTTTACCCACATTTATAACACAAACCTTCAAGACATCAGATCTCAAATAGGCCCAAATATAATAATATTAGAAAAATCAACACACAACTCATGCCACTATATCAATCTTCAAGGCAAAAGATGAATAAAGACTCTTCAGAACTAAAGAAAACTATAAATCAAATGGATCTAATGGACATATACAGAATATTTCAACCAGGAACAACAGAGGATGCTTTCTTCTCAGCTGCCCATGGAAATTCTTCAAATTTTTTAATTAATATTTAAAAGTAACCTCTCAAGTCCAAAGGACATGTTTATAGACCACACTTTTGTTATGATGTATAATTTTTTTTACTTCTGTAGACAAGCGTATTACTTGTTTTGTTCACTGCTATCACCATAGTTTTCACAGCAAGAAGAACATGCAAAATTGCTTAGTAAATAATCATGTAAAGCCTACTCTTAATTCAAATTAGAATATAATTTTTCTATCAGTTAGCATTTGCTGTACAACATTCTATTCCAAAACTTGATGGTTTAAGCCAATGACAAATTAGCCATGTGTTATGATCTGAATGTGTCATCTGTCATTCAAATATTCAAATGGAATGGCCAATATTATGGCCCTAAGAGGTGGGAACTTTTAAAGATGATAACCTCGTGAGGGTAGAGTCTTTACGAGTGGAGTTAGGAATCTTATAAGAGAGCCTGAGGGAGTAGGTTTGCCCCCTTCTTATCTGCCTTGTAAGGAAGTATTAATCTACTTCAAGAAATATTTTGGAAACAGAGACCAAGGCTCTCACTATATCACAAATAAGCTGGTGCCTTAATCTTGACCTTCTCTGTGTTCAGAACTACAAACAAAAGAAAAAAAAACAATTATTTTTTATAAAAATATCCCAGTCTTGGGGATTTTTGTTTAGCAACATGAATTTATTGAGACAGTATAGCTTGAAAGGAACAGTCTACCTCATCTCCATGATGTATTGCATGGGATCCTTTACAAAGGCAGTTTTCTAGAGACCTGGATCCTCCTGGATGCTCTCACTAACATGGCAGAAACTATCAGCCCAAGAATTTTCATGAGATCTCACCATCACAATAGTATTGAGTTTTAGAAATGTAAACTGTGATGTGTAAGAAAACAACAAGCCTCTATTTGGTCAAATTCACTGCTTTTTGCATGGTCCAAGGCAAGTCACGTGGTCAAGCAATGGCTCAATGTTGAACCATGTTGCACAAGGGTGTGAAAGTGAGTAAATGTGATTCATTGGTTTAATTGCTGTGTTTTCCCACTCTAGTGAGTAATGAGAATCTCAAAAAGAAAAAAGGAAACTCACTTGTATGTGTACAATAAATGCAATTTTTAAGGAATTAGGGCAGAATTTCTCCCTAGGCTAAAAAGATGCGTAACTTCAGTGTCAGCTTCTTCCTTCCTGAGTAGTTGCAACTGTGATGGACAGGAAACAATATTTGGTTTATATGTTTCTGTTCTCTAAACAGACCATCAACACTTGGCTTTCTACCACAAGTTGTCATTTAACATCAAGATTTGTTGTGATGCTGGAGTCAGTGTCATTTTTCATTTAATCTGGACTTTGTTTTCGATGGGAGAAAATAAGACCTCCAACTCAGTTTACGTGGTCACTGAGAAGCTACCAGATATTAATGACTTGGCCTTGACCTCCTCAAGGAGGATTCAAACCCATGTACTGTGGGTGAAGGTTTCTCTGTCCTATTAGTCTGGAGACATTTTTTTTTCTCTCTGCAGAAGACTTTTAGGCCTAAAGAGTATTACCTCACATGAACTACATTTTTCTTTTTTTTTCTTACTAGTTTTCTCTTTTTCTGTAGTAGTAAAAGACTATAGATCTTTCTCTTTTCCAATATTTTGAAAAATCTAGAGTTGAGAAGTAAAAGTAAAATAGTCCTGAATCAGGGTCATGAGAGATAATGACACCAAGTGTCACAGAGTTATATCTAGTCATGTCTTCATCGTATGTTGCTTGACTGTGTTGGGTGCTGATGATGTATGGAAAATGGTCCACATCTTCAACTGCATGGAACTTATACTTCTATAGGGTGGATGAGAACCAGGAGTTGGGCTTATATTACTGCACTCCTAAATAAAGTATTGCTTGATTTTGAGTAATTTACTTTTAAGAATATCTATTTTCCTACCTGAAAAAACATTTAGTGAGTGACCACCATTCTTCCTATGTTCTAATTTAATGTTCACTATATCCCTACAAAAATGAAAATCATATTTCTGCCTTATACATAATAAATTGAAACTCCAAAGTCTTAAAAATTTTACAGTATCGCTCAGCTAACAAATAGCAATGGTGGCTTTTGAAACTAGATTTTAGCCTTTGTGACTGTATGTTATTCATTATAATAGGTCTTTTCACTATTGACTGCAGAGCTTATGAACATACAATTATGTCTGATTCAGTCTAATCTGGCTGAGAACTTGTTCCAGGATTAGTGCAAGTGGACTTTCCCAATATACCTCTGAAATCACCAGCTCCTACACAAAATTTAGTGGCATAAGAGATTTTTTATTGGATCTTAGTATCTTAGTATTAGTTGCAATAGGCTAGACAATGTGGCAATAACATCAGTAAGTACCTCTACATTTCAATGTCTTAGCATTAAGAGAGTTTTACATTACATGATCCACATGGATTGGAGATGGCTTCATGTTGAATGAACTACAAAATATCTAACATCTTGTACTGTGCCAGGTAGAATCTATGGTTTTCCTACTCAACTAAAGAGAATATTATGCATTTGCTTTGCCAGATATCTACTCAAAAGTAAGTATCTTGCTGGGCATGGTGGTGCATGCTTGTAATCCCCATGCTTGGGAGGTGAAGACAGGAGGATGGCTCAGGTTCGAAGCCAGCCTCACTGGCTTAAGAGACCCTGTTTCCAAATAAAAAATATATAAAATAGATCTAAGAGTGTAGCCTAGAGGTAGAAGGGTTTTGAGGAACCCCAGTACCACCAAAAAAAAGTAAATATCATTTATGACCATATTTTAATGACTAAAATAGATCCTGTTTAACCACACAGAGAGTATCTAAGAATTTTCTGCTTTATTCCTAGGAGGGGTAATAAACAAAAACAAATGCTGATAAGTATCACTTACACCAGCCCACATTGGTATAAAAAATCTAAAATATAACCTATCATATAATCCAGCAATGCCACATCTGGGTATTTATTTAAAACAATGGACACCAAACTACCAAACTAGTACATACATATCTATGTTCATAGCTGCACAATTCACCATTACCAAACTATGGAACCAGCCAAGATGTCCATCAACAGATGAATGGATTGCAAAACTATGGGATATATACACAATGGAATTCTACTCAGCCAAAAGAAAACACAATTATGCCATTTACAGAGAAATGGATGGATCTGGAGAACATTATGCTTAGTGAGATTAGTCAGACACAAGAAAATGAGCAATTGGATACTCTCCCTAATATGCAGAAGTTAGAGAGAAAATGGGTTATAGGAAGAACTCTATACAAAGGAGATACTATAGATGAGCAAATAAGGAGACCTAACTGAGGGGATGGGGGGGGAGAGAAATTCTCTAATGCACGTGATGTACTTTAACAAACATGTCAATGTCAATCACTAAGCCAAACATGAGAAGGAGGGAGGGGAAGGGAATGGAATAGGAATTGGGTGAGGGCTAATTGAGTGATGTGAGCACGTATGCCTCCAGAGTTTTATACCCCATTAAGATGTATGACTACATAGCACCAACAACAATTTTTTAAAAATGAAATAAAATATATAAAATATAATATAAAATATATTATAAAAATAAATTTTATTGCTACTGTCTCTTTAAGCTAAAAATAATTTTGGTTAGATTGCTGTTCTCAGTCAGGTTAAAATGACATTTTTCTATCCTGTTAGAATATTAATCTATTAATTTATTTAAGACTCGTTTTTTAATAAGACTGAACATGCTATATCGAGATATTAAGCTGCCTACTGGCTTTCTAATCATAATTTTTCTCTCTTCCCAGGACAGAGCCCTGGAAACAGAGTTTTGCACTGTATATCAATCTAGTTATTTTCTTTACAAATCTGATCTGCTTCTTCTCACTGCATTGTTGAGATTGGGCATGGTTTGAGTGTATATCTATGAACGCCCACGCTCGAGGCTTTGTCCCCAGTGTGGCGATGTTGAGGTGGTAGAACCTTTAAGAGGAGAAGTCTAGTGGAATGTGGTTGGGTCATGGGGTGCTGCACTCAGAATGGTTAATGGTGGTCTCAAGGTGTTCTCCTGACAATGAGTTGTTATGTAAAGTAAGTTCTGCTGGATCAGCTCTGCCCCCTCTCTCTCCAGCTCTTCCCCTCATCTCTTATTTTTTATCTGTTCATGTAAAATCTCCCTCTTGCAAAAACTCCTGTCATTATGTGGTATAGCAAAAGGCCCTCACCAGAGTAGATTGCAGTATCACGTCCATAGAACTCTAAACTTTGAATTAAATAAAGCTATTTTCTTAGAAAGTACTGAGACTCAAGTATTTTGTTATAGCAACAAGATTGCTGGCAGAAACATTTAGAGCCAGGTGCTTCCAATTTTAACTCAAGTGGGTAAAAGTAAAGGTTTTCTTAGGTTACTTCTGTGAAGATTATTAAATTACTTTTCTTTGGATGACACATATGTTCCAAGAAAGGAACTGTGCATTCTTCCTTTAGAGTAGGGGCTGGAAAGTCAAATTCTTTATTTTCTAGATGTATTGTCTGTGCAAAACTAGTGGTCAGCATTTGTTTGTACTTCTTTCTGATTTGCCTTGTTATAATTTCATAGGCTGAAAGTCAAAGCTATAGCTCCAAGGCTTTTATAGCTTGGATTTCAAATGCAAATTAGAGTTTTACCAATCACATGCACATACCATTTGGAAGACAGAAGTAACTTGAAAGCTATTTTCCTGTTACTCTAAACTATTTTATGAATCTATACACCCTCCTAACACCCGACATTGCAGAATTTTTATTTTCAGCACTGTAATTTGGAGATATTCAAAAGATTTTGCAATAATAGACAGTGGCCAGAGTCTATTGTCGGATGCCCTATGATCAGCTTTATGGATACCAAAAAGCAATCCTAATGACAAGTTATGGTGGTGATTGGTTTTCTGACCCCTGGTTTGTGATTGAGATGATATTTGCTTTGCTTTTAATCCCTATTGGATAAATTCTACATAGGTCAGTATGTAATCTGCTTAAATACAAATAATAAATAGATGAAAAGGTAACCATTCAGGAGAAGGTCATATAACATATCCTAATCAAATAGGCTTACTAACACAAGTCTAAGTTAAAACTTCAGATCAATCATTAAATTGTATGAAGGTATACAAGCTACCAAAATATTTTTATCAATTTCTTTTTCTCAAAAATGAGTACAGTGCTATGAAGTTGGAAAGCCTTAAAAAGATCAAATAAAACAACATACCAAATATACTGCCCTTTCTTCCAATTGAAAATAAAATTCCATTTACTTCCTTTTGTCCAACAACCTCATGCTTTCTACTCGCTGATCTGTAGCCAGTTATTACCAGGTGCTAATCTTTAACAGCAAAGGGGGCTCTTGCTTGAAGTTTTTTGTTTTCTTAGACCACTTTGTGATTGTTCCTTTTCATTTTTAACCATTTTATTGTTTTCCAAGCTTTAGAGCTTTATTTTGATAGTGTCTTGGTTTTTATTTGTTTTGTTTTGTTTTTCTATATTTTTCAAATCAGAGGTTTTTTTTTTTCTTAAGTAACATTTTCAGAAACATAGTCACCAAGAAGTATTCAACCCATAATTTGGATACTCCTATACTTTGGAGCTATTGCTGTTTTTCAGGGAATGGTGCGCTATTTCCAGAGCAGGTTATTTTCAAAAGGAGAAGCCTGCATAACCACGTGATGTAAGAGTGCTCCAACCTACTGTCTCTGAGAGTTATTTTTCTTTACTGATCAGCTCATCTCCTATCTTTTTGGGTGATGTAATCTCATTTTGCTGCCTTTCTACATTAACAAGTGTCTTGCTATGTCAATTTATTTGAACTCATTTAAGGAACAGTTAAGAAAAAGGAAACTCTTTTGTATAAATTTAATTCCAATTATTCTGACTCCTTCACATCTTCTGGCTATAACTTAAAGCATTTTTTAAACCAGGCACGTTTAAAAGATGATAATTCACTTGGCAGCTGGGGAAGCTGAGGTCGTGAAAGGGAAACATAATTAACGTTATTTTTAATGCAACTGAGCTACTCTCTGTGTTTGCAGAACATAAGCAGTATTTTCCTACATTCTGCTGCATCTCTCCTTTACTGCATAGCGGAGGACCCAATCTATCCACTCATTTAGACAACCTTCTGTCTCTGCTTTTTCTTTCTTCTTTTTATTTCCTTCCCTACTCTGTGTGCTTTTGTGTCTGAGTCTTCCTATGAAGAGTGAGAGACATAGCTGGTTATTGTGTGCCTTCTTGGTAAAGATTAGAGGCAGGCATTTTGAGAACTTCAGCAATATAGTCTGAACTTTATCCTGGAGCTTGAGGGTCTTTTGTAAAGGGAACTTAGGGGAAAATTGATGAAATTTGAGTTTTTCAAAACCTTTTTGAAAGCTGACAGGGTCATGAACAGGACTGCAGATGTTATTGGAATTCAAGGTTATAATAAGAAGGACAGGTACCTGTGTCAAGTAGGAACAGTGACTACAAAAAGAGGGAGGCCAATATGGGGGCTGAGTTAGAGGATATAATAGAGATAATCACCTCTGCTTGTACCATAGTGACAAAATAAGACAAAGCAGGTGCATATGTTCAGTGTATAGCTGGATGAATGAGAAGCTTCTTATAAGTGCCTGAGACTAGAGCAGTTGGTTTCCAGAGATAATGGCCAACAAGGCTTAAGGCTAGATCTGTGTATTACATATATGTGTAAGTGGGAAAGGGAATGTTTGGATTGTAAACTCAGACTCAACTCTGGCTGTGAAGATTTTTAGTTTTCTTTTCCTTATGTCTGACCTGAACTATTTATTGCTCAGAAGATGAAAAGCCTTTCATCATTGTGTTGAACAGCACTAGTTTCAGGGGAGTTCTAGAAAATTATCATACAAGTTTTTAAAGAGGAATATGAAATTTCATAACATTTCATTTGCACAAAATTTCAAATGGTGTAAGAGTATGGGCACAGGAGATGTGGCAGTTATATTATTGGTAGGTCAAAGAAATAATGGTTGATATAACAATTCCTACCAAGCTAATAGGTGGATACACTTTAAGTTCAGATGCTGGGACCATGATGGCATTTATAGGGAAGATAAAACACTGGTGTTTACCTTCTGAATAATAACATAAAAACTTCCCAGCAGCACTATACTTGGGTGATCATTCTGATTTGCATAGGACAAGAAAGAACTTCAGTGTCACAGGCAGCATCTGGGATAGGAAGCATTAGGAGCTTGTTGTGTTCCAAACTTCCCTATTTTGCACAATTTATGTAATAAAACTGATTTATAAAAAAATAATAATAGACACTGAGTTATGTTTGTGCTCTGAAATTAATAAAACTTTGTATGCTTCCCAGAGAGAGATTGTGAATCAGTTGGTGGATGAAGACACAAAAAACTTTGGTTGTAGCATGCTTTACAGCCTGCCTGAGGGAAGAGCAGGTCTCAGACAAGACAGTGACTCCCCAAGATATCTGTCTAATGTTTTCAATGCACAGGTGAGGAAGGGTTAGAAGCTATCTAGCTCACACCTGTTGTGGCATACAAGTGCTGTGCAATTGTTATACTCATGCACAGTACATTATTTGAGACATGTGGGATAAAAGAACTATAATCTTCATTGCTGCACATTATCAACATTGATTTAAACATATGGGTCTTTAGGTGGAATGCTATTAATATGCACCTTAATAGTAGTAGGCTACAGTCTGCTCACTCTGATTGGCAAAAGTATATTATGCATACCTCTACCCAACTTTCTCTTAGGTGACTGAAATTAGCCAAGGACAGAGTATTACATCACTGATCAGGACATGTGTGTGTGTGTGTGTGTGTGTGTGTGTGTGTGTGTGTGTGTTTCAGTTTTCAAACACTGATCATTATAGCAATTCATACTGACATTTCTCCTAATCAGTGTCCTCTAACAAGTCAGAGAAATAATTCAGAAAAACATTTACCAGAAATTTTCTCCTGAATCCTTGTCATGTACCATACAGCCTGACCTGATTTGTGCCTGCTGCACATAGGATATTTGAAAGAACAAAAGAGACTCTTCAAGTGAGTCTTAAGGAAAGAAATCTGTTGAGGTATGTGTAGGAGAAGGTTAGGAAGAGAAAGTGATAAAGTAAGGGAGAAAGAAAGCTTAGACATGTCAAGAATACTTGGGATTAGAAGAAGACCATAATTTAAAAACAGACATGGATATTGTTAAGACATGAAGACAGAGAGTTCAAGTACAGACTGATCGGAAAATAAAAACAAATAAGAAAGCTATTGCTGATGGATTCCATAATTATTCAGTATCTTAGATCAACAGGTAAACAGAGGCAGTCATGAGCCCCTGCTACACTTGATGCTATCCGACCCAAGCCTGCTGCTCAACAATATCCCCTCAAAGTAACTCTGAGTAGCTATTATATATTTGAGAACACACACAAAAAAATTTAGAAGTCTTATATTCCAGTTTTAATAGTAACAAAGCAAACATGTGTTGCTAAAAATCTTGTGCTCTATAAAGACTAAGAACAGTTTTCCTTATTTTCTCTGGTTTTTTTTTTTTTTTTTTTTTGGTGGTATACTGGATACCAGACCCAGAGCCTGTGATGGCCTTGTAGCTATTCCTCTAGAGAAGCAAGAACTCACTGTTATGTGTCCTTCAAGAAGAACTATGGGGTGCCAAGCTGGCTTTTATCAAATTGCTAAAGAAAAGTGTGAGGCATACATATACATTCTCCTCAAAGTGTTATGTATAATAGAACCTTGGAGGAAAAAGGGAAAAATTTCATCACATCCCTAGTTGTATTCTCTTCCAACTCCTGTTCTACACAAGGAATGAAAATGAGTATAAGATAGGTAACTTTATTTGCAGATATTAAAAAGATGTGGTCTGAGGTAGGTGTGGTGGTGAACACTTATAATCCCAGTACTTGGGAGGCTGAGACAGGAAGATCAAATTGCAGGTTCATGGCCAGCCTCAGCTACTTAGTGATGCCCTTCACATCAGAAAAAGAATAAAATGATAGGACTGGGGGTGTAAGTCAGAGGTAGAATGCTCCTGGGTTCAATCCCCAGTTCTGCAAGAAAAAAAAATGGCCTGTATTTCCCCCTCTCTCACACAATTATGATATTGTCATTTATATCTTGAATGGGGTTCAAAGAAATTAGTTGCACAGTGGTTGGTACATGGCTTATAGAGGAACAATTACCTGAATACCAGCTCTAACATTCTGCAAATGGGCAGAAATTCCTAACTTCACTGAGCTTTAATCTCTTCAATAATAAAATAGAGGTAGTAGACAAATGGAGAATAGATAGGATTAAAAATGTCATTATAATAATTAAATAAAATAAAACAATAGAATGCCTAAATCAGGAATGAAAGCTCAATGTATGTTAATTATTAGTTTTTTTTTGCAGTGATACTAAAATACTGACAATGATAAATAATAATGCTTTTATTTTATTGCAAACTTTGGATAATGATGTAGCAGTTAAACATTTGGTATTTTGCAAGGAGTACATATGTATCTATGTATTATAATATGTATAAAATGTATATATGAAATAAATATAATTTATAAAGTCACAGGAGACAATATGCTTTCAATGTATTTTGAAATATTTTCGGCAGTCCTGAAGCAATGCTATTAGCTTTTTCTCTAAGAAAATATTACAATTTGATGAATAGCTTATGAATTTAAGCCATGTCCTCTCTGTCATTAGATCCAGGTAAAGTTTTATGGGAAGGGATGGCATAGAGTGCTGAGATAAAATCTAACAAATATTGCTTGAGAATCAAAGATTAATCATCTTGACCATCAAACCAGCTGACCACTATAAATACAGACCATCAGGACAGCAATTCATGATGAAAAGTCCAGAGCACCATAAAGATCACTGAGAATGTTCCAAGGACTTACTTAGCTCAGTGATCTGGAATCCCCAATAGTCCTGGAGTGCTCAGTTATCACCTGCTTCTCATACACTCCAGGGTGCAGCCATCGGAGTGAAGACACAAAGCTCCCAAAATTGGTCCCCAAATTGTCCAAATGCCATGTCTTATTTCCACAACCTGCAAGGCTGGGGTAACTACTCACTACCAACCAATGGGTTTTCAAATGCCCACATTTGGCCATCTCTTCTCCATTCTTCTTACAGGATCCAGAGTGGATCTTGTTATTCACTTGTTTGAAACCATCTGATAAATTTCCATGGTGCTTTGAAGTCAATCCAAAGCAGTTGTGTTGGCCTTCGAAGCCCAGAGTAATTTGTGCCTGCTCACCTCAACAGCCTGGCCTCAGACCTCCCACCCTATCTCTGCTCTGCAGACATCGACCACTTTCTCAGAGCCTCTGACACAACTCCTTCCTCCTTACCTTCCCAACTCAGCCTTTGTTCACACTGCTTCCTGCCAGGGTTGCTTTGCTCTTCTCCTTGTGTGCCTGGATTCTGCTCATTCTTCAGATCTCAGCTTAAATGTCATCCCTGAATTGATCCTTAGTTGACTGCCCCCCTGGGCATTTGGCATGCCTGTTTCACAGCAACTCACTTTTTGAAAAAGACTTTTAAATGCTCTATTTACTTGTTTATTGCCTTCTCACAACTTTCTATGAGAATGCTACTTGGTCGGATTTGCTAGTCACCATATGCCTGAGGATTCCAGCATCTGGCACTTATTAAGTAATGTGCAAATTAATGACCATTAATCCCAACAGTGTGGTGAATATGCATTCAGCACTTCCAATGCTCCAGGTCCTGAAATGAGCATTGTACATAGGTTTTCTCTTTTATTCCTTATACCAAACCTATGGGGGCTGCCAATATTTTGCCTAGATACAGATGAGGAGGTAGAGGCAAAAGACATTCGTATATTTAATCTGGGGTCACTCCAATAGTGAAGGAAGAACAGGGTTCCCACTGAGGAAAAGTTTAGTTACCTTGTGATAACATGAAGAAATTCAGGATTCTTTGACACATCTCATCGACAACTCTTGTTGGATCCCTGACACTTTGTGCCAGTATCATCAGTCAAGCATCAGTCAAAAAACCTCCACTCAGTCCAGAAAATACCTGTGTTATTCTCTTTATCACCCTGAATTTACTTCAGGTAGAGTATTTGTCACAGTATTATGGCATTGAATAGTTTCTTGGTGTCTATCCTACATTTAAAGTTTCTGTTGGTGGGAACTGAATCACATTCACTCACTTTCTTCTCTCTTATTCTTACTTAGAAAAAATATTGACCATGTATTCAATTCCAATTTTGTTGAATAAATCGGAAATATGACAGTGAATTACACAGAAAGATTCTCAGCGTAATGAAGCTCACAAATCACTGGGAAGAGAGGCAGACACTAATCAAGGTAATATTTTTGCAAATATAAAATGATTTTAGATAGTGATTCATTTTATGAAAAAAACAAACATGGTAATACAATAGAGAGATGCCAAGAAAGATAGATATAAGAATGGACAGGTGGTCAGGGAGGCCCATTCTGTGAAAGTAAAATTTGAGCAAAGACCCAAAGTAAGAAAATCTGGTGTCCCAGGTGTAGGATATGGTGTGATATCCCTAAGCTGTGGATAAGCTTAACCTGTGTTAAGGACAGGCGGCAGATACACTTGCCCTAGGCTTTATGCCAGCCAGACCTGTCAGCTCCATTTGTTCCTAATCCATCAGTCACTGCAATAGACAAAAATGTCCCCCAAACCTCATGTGTTAGGTGTGAGGCTAGGTTCAGAAACAGGGCCTGTCATGAGGAGCTGGGTCGCTGGAGGCTTGTTTTTGGGAACTATAAGTGGTCCTGGTCTCTTCCTCTAACTCCCTCTCTTTGCTTAGCTTTTCCTCCTCCATGCCCTGAGGGAGGCCCTAATGTTCAGATGTTTCTGTCTTGGCCAACCATGGACTGAACCTCTAAAACTGAGCTAAATTAGCCTTTTTCCCTCTAAGTTGTGCTTGTCAGGTGCTTTGTATAGTCACACAGACAAAAACAAAGAAACAAACAAAAAGATAAACTAACTAAAACAGTTGCTAGCTTGCACTCTAGTCTCCATGATGGCTCCTGTCATCCTTGGTCACAAGTTCTGTGGCAGTGAATCTTAACCAACATGGCTGCTTGCTTTGGGCAACCAGATGTTGAGTCTTATAGGAACAATTTTTTTTTTACAAGCAAGCTAAGGCAGGTCCTGCCCACAGATTTCCCCACTGGCTGTTCAGGGGGTCTGGATTGTATGATCCAAAAGTCAATGGAAGTCAATATTCTGCAGGAATGATACTGACCCATTAGAGACAAAGGATAGAAGCCAGAAGAGAAATTGTTCATCCTTCCTTTCCTGATCAACTGCAAGATACTCATGCTTTCCATATTTGGCATCCAGGAGTCTGAGCAAGAGGAGGGCTTGGGGATAGCATTGTGGTCAGCTGGCTTATGAACTGCTCTCCCCCTTCCTCATATCATATTCTATTTTTCTTGCTATTGCTCACCTGGGATGCATACTGACTGACTCTGTTTTCTGAGGAGCTGGAACCAAGACAGAATGTCAGAGCATAGTGAATAAAGGGTGGCAGGAGGTAAACTTAAAAAGATCAAATGAATGGATTACAAAACTGTGGGATATGTACACAATGGAATTTACTCAGCCATTAAAAAAACTTAATTACATCATTTTCAGGGAAATGGATGGAACTGGAGGACATTATGCTAACTGAGATTAGTCAGTCACAAAAAATAAGAAATCAGATGCTTTCCCTAATATGTGAAAGCTAAGGAGAAATGGGTTATAGGAGGAACTCTAGATAAAAAAGGAAATCCTATAGAGGATCAAACAAGACAATCTAAAGGAGGGGATAGGAGGGAGGGGGGAGAAATAAATTCTCTAAAACATGCAATGTGCATAAACATATCGAAGTCAACCACTAAGCCAAGCAAGGGAAGGAGGGATGGGGAGGGAATTGGGTAGGGTTAAATCGGTTAAATTGGGTAGGGTTAAATGTATGTGCACAAAAGCTTTTTACCCCAATATGATATATGAATATAATGCACCAATAAAAAATTTTAAAGAAAGATTGGATTCTGGAGGATCCTGTAGACTAGGGCAAGGTGTTTTACTTCAACAGAAACTCATGGGAGACATGGTTCTTATCTACATATTTTTAAAATACCTTTTTGGTAACTTTTAGGATAATTATTGCTAACAGAGTCTTGGTTGTGCATAGGCAACTGAAACATACTTATCAATAGATTGAATATGTATACTCCCTCTAATAGGCCTCTTTGTCCCAATTAGTCTGGATTAAACCATTTATCCCCTGAATGGGCCCACCCACTAATAAATGTTTGTGATATGCTGGAAGAGCAGATACACATTTTTATCTCATATACTCACTTTTTCTTTCATTCCATAAACATTCTTAACTCTTATAACTTCTTTATCCTCCCCTTGGGCACCATTTTTTATTGAGTTTGGATTTAGAGCCTGCACTATGAATTATGATTTAAGAGTCGATTTAGTAAGACTTAGCATTTCTAAAATTATTCTGTGGCTGAATTGAAAAGAGGAATGTTCTTTTTGTCAAAGTAATTAAACTTTGGATATTTTGTGAGGTAGTCTCTTGCATTATCTCTGCTCACAAGCACTGTGAAGAAGAAATGTGGTCACTTAAATGGAAGAACTAAGAATTTAAGCCTTTCCACACAAGCCTTCAGGCCTATTTTTTTTCCACTGGGGATAATTATACACACTGAAAATTGTCTATCTCAAGAAAGGGGTTATTAATCTTCAATGAGAGCCAGAGTTCATCCTTGGGTTGGTGGGGAGTGGTGAAGGGTGATTATCAAGAAGAAGACAGGATACTCCTGCTCCCTACCCACAAAGGATGAAGAATTCTCATATTCTTTGTGTAGTCTTTATAAGTTTGCAGAGCTAAAGCAGAAAAAAATTAACACTTTTGTAAATTTTATACTATTGTGGTCCTGAGTCTCTTATTCATAATGTCTTGTAAAATTTTGATAATTTTACCCTATCTTTCCCTACACCTGTCTAAAACCACTTTAAATTTTTCTCAGTATTTAGAAATAAAGCAAGATACATGGAAATGGACCACCATCAGAAACTCTAGTGCTCCCTAAGATGATACTTAAAGCAAAACCAAAATAAGGCAAGTGTGAATGAACACAGAAGTCATTAGCTGAAAAGACAGGAAGCAAGTCCCAATGAGACTAAAGGACTAAACAGAGGAGTGGACACCTGAGACAAGCTTCACAGACCACAACTGGGACCACTATATACTGAATCAGCATGAGCATCTCAAACATCTTTGAGGCAGTACATCTATTAGACTTAATTCAATCAAAGATTCAGTATGGGCAAAGAAACACTCCCATCATTTTTGCATCTGAATTCCAGATTTAAAATACTATTCTTACTTTTTAAAAATGACTATTATTACCTGCATGGGGCCAGTGATCCTCCTGCTTCCCATTTCCACCTGAAAGCACTAAGCATAATTAGAGCTCCTCCTGTCAGTCTAGTCCTGGTATTTCATCACTAGTGTGGATTTTCCAGTAAGTGTGCACTGAATTTTATGGTAAAATGAGACAAAATTTAATATATTTCTTATATATCTATACATATGCATGTATTTACAAACCATTCCATTGCCACAACATTTTGAATCATTTAACTAATTTGGACACATTTTCTTTTCCAAAATCTTCATCCCTGTACTCTACTCTTGATTTCTTGGAGCAAGGTTACACTGCTGACCTCTCTAAATGCACTTATGTTATAAATTACTGTTTTCCACATTTAAGTGTTTAGAGAAATGAAAGAACTTGCACAATATCAGTCAAACAATTATTGTGTGCATGGATAGGATGGCAGTTCAACACAATATGCAAATGAAAGTTTTAGGCTCGTCAACCCCATTCTGAGATGGGTGCTTCATTTGTAGAGCTTTTTCGACTTCCTGTCATTCATCTTGATACCCAAAGGAGACTTTCCATGAATCAGGTAGATCTCCTTAATGCATCTCATTTGAAATAAGTATGGGACATTTGAAAGAATATAGGATGTATATAAGACCTGAGTTCCAGTCTTGTCTAGAACATGTATTAGCTGTGGAACATGTCCTTCCTTTAGTAATAGTAGTAGTAGTAGTGTGTGTATCATATGTATATTGAACCTAGGGGGATTCTACCTCTGTGCTATACTCCTAGTCCTATTTTAATTGTTAGTTTAAAAGAGGGTCTCGCTAAATTGTTGAGGGCCTTGATAAGTTGTTGAGGCAATATACACCTGTCTCAGCTCCCCAAATTCTTGGATTACAGGTGTATGCTACCACATGCAAATTTCTATGGTGATTTTAAAGTACTCATCAAGCATCAGTCTATGTCCCAAATCCTGGGGATCCAGTATTGAATGATGGTTGTATGTGAGTTAGGTTTGGCCAGGAAAATGAGAATGACTATAGTATTTCAAGAGAAATTTAATACAAAGAATTAAACTCTTAACTTGTTGGAAAGACTGAAAATTTCTTATATTTTAAAGAAATAGGCAATTGTTTTTTATGTAGCATTCAGTAACAGAAGGAAGCTGCTACCACTGAATCAGGATGTGACTCTAATTTGCTGCTGTTGATAGAACAGCTCACATTACTGCTCAGATGCTGATAGTCTATGGTATTACTGACACACAACTGCTTATTTTGTTGCAAAAACCTGTGTATACAAGATTGCACTAGTCTGTTGTTACTTTTTTCAATCAGATCTATTTCTGCTTCTCTTCCACCTTCTGATATTACATCCTCACCTTCACATTAGCACTACCCAAATCAGAATTATGTTGGCAAGAAAGCCTCTTTTTGTCTTTCAGCGATGATTGTACAAAAGACAGGGTAGAAGGAGGATTAAAAGTGATTCTGAATTGTTAGCAGAAAATATGACATCACTATGGCACCATAATAGAAACAAAGTCTTAGACTTAATAGGTAATGACTTAGATCCTAATGGCTGGAGAGATGACCAAAGACATTGAACTCTTCCTCCCTAAATTATCTTGCTTTCATTAGCCATATGTTTGCTATGACAACTTGCAGGATTTCTAAGTGAATTCCCCACTTAATATGAAACACTAGCAAAACCTGCATGTGTGTGTACCAAAACAAAACAAAACAAACAAACAAAAAAAAACTACAGATTTCTGCAGATCCTGGCAATAGGATCCTGGTGGTACTGTAGTGATATCTCAAATGTTATTTTAAAAGGAACTTATTTAGTGCTCATGTTATTTTAAATGTAATGTGAAATTTTCCTTTCCAATATGATTAACTGAAAATATCTTTTAAAAGTCTTTGTGAGAAAGAAACCAACAAAATACATGATGACAATGCTTTAAAAGATATTACAAATCACAGACAAAATGACTGTTGCTGTAAATGCACATCATTCTGAGATAGGCAGAGGTACCCTGTTAAAAATGCAATTATGAGTTCAATATCATGTTATCATTAGCTGTGTAACTGTAAACAACAGCACAAAAATACAAACATTCATTTAGATTTCCTTATTATTCTCATTGTATATTGATTTAAAAGTATCTGCTGTCTGAATCACAAAACCTAAGAGAAAAAGACTCAGTTCCTTGGATTTGGATATAGAAAAAGCCTGAGGCACCTTTTACTTTTCTCATTCTTTCCCCAGATAATTCTCCCTCTGCTTAACCATTATATAGCAGCCACCAGGACTGTAGCCTTCATCTACCTTCATTTCTCACCACCAGATCTCAAATAGGCAGCCTTTTTTGTTTGTTTATTATTATTATTTTGCTCTGGGGTTTGAACCCAGAGGAACACCACCTTTAAGATTCACACTCAGCCCTATTTTTTTTAATTTTTTATTGGTGCATTATATTTATACAACTTATTGGGGTAAAAAACTTGTGTGTACAAACATGTACTCATCGCTGATTTAACCCCTACCCAAATCCCACCCCATTCCCTCCCCGTCCCTCCCTCCCTTGCTTGGCCTAGTGATTGACTTCGATATGTTTAAGTACATTGTGAGCTTTAGAGATTTTTCTCTTCCCACCTCCTTTCTCCTCCTTTAGGTTGTCTTGTTTGCTCCTCTTTTCTCCCTAACTCTCACATATTAGGGAAAGCATCTGATTTCTTATTTTTTGTGCCTGACTAATCTCACTTAGCATAATGTCCTCCAGTTCCATCCATTTCCCTGAAAATGATGTAATTGGTTCTTGCAAGGTTTCCAAGGCTGGCCTTGAACCTGCAATGTTCCTGTCTCAGTTTTCCATGTTGTGGGATTTCAGGTGTGTGTCATTGCATTTTACTCAGAAGGCTCTTTAATCAATAAATGTTTCAATTGGCAAAATTTTGGAGAGTCGTGTTGTTTATTGATTTTATTTCTATAACCATTATTTTCTCTTATCATGTATCTTTAACATATTTTATTGCTTATCTCCATGAGAATATGGATTGGTTGCAATAGAGAAGAGTCATGTTGTATACATCAATGTTTCCTGTGCTTGTGCTAGTAAGAAATGGCTGGACACCAACAACAGCTTTCATGAGCTGGGAAGGCATAATTATTTTCCCAATTTAAAGAAAATAAAATGTAAGCTCAAGCTATCCCCCAATTCCCATCCAGAACAACGTTAGAAGCAGATTAAATTTGAAGAACGGAGAATTATTTTAGTAACAAAAATGGCTTTGGACCATTTATATAGGGGAAAACAAGTTTCAAGGAGTGAGAACAAATTATTTTAAATTAAACCTGAAGGTTAAATGGAGTTAAACATGCAAAGAGGAAGGATGCTAATAATTCAGGGCAATCGGAAAACACGTGTTCTTTTTATAGGCAGAAGAAGCAACAGACATTAGGGCCATTAGTAACAGAAAGTATTCTCTGTTCCAAGTCCTGAAAAAGGATAAATATAACTACAATATAGAAATGAAGCAAAATAGTGACAAGAGGAAACCAATCAAGACAGGTGGACTGGAGACAGAAGTTATGCTGGAGAATTTGTACTTCATTCCTGGGGCAAATAAATAACTGATAGATTTAAGTAGAAGAGTAATATGGTCATATCTGATGCCTAGGGAGCCTAGTTTATGTTCTGCTTTGTGGAATCTGGAGTGGAAGATGGAGAGAACAATAAGGAGCCATTATCCACACTCTACTTATTTCTAATTAAAAATTTATACTACTTTCCTAAAGTTCACTTTTAATCAACGTATTTCTACCTTCAATTTGTATTAAGTTTAACGTTATTTATTTACATTTCCATTTGATCAGTGAACTAAATCATTACTATTCATCCTCAGATGTATATCTTTCTTTGCATAAACATAGAGGTGCAGTTTCCTAGAGTTTTTAGTTTACTTGACCTAAAATCATTCATGCTAATAGTGGCCAACACATATTGAGCACTTACTACACACAAAGCCCTGTGCTAAGTGCTTTCAATGAAGTTTCTCATTCAATCCCCATAAAACCTTTTGACTACTGTGATGCCATTTTATGGATGATCAGACAGATATAGTGAGGTTGTAGTACTTAAGTCAGGGATATGGATTTAGTTTTTCATGAAACAAAATCTCAACACAGGTCTGCCATACTTTATCCCCACCAGTTAGCACAAAATAGCTCTGTGTTTTTTCATTGAGTTACAATACATGGGGGCTTCAGAAGAGCATGGGAGAAAATATATCCAGAATGAGTACAGACTATAGAAGGAACTAAAGTTTCTGAGGCTATGCCTCGGTTTCTCCAAAAATGGCTAAACATTGTTCTCTTTGTGGTAGATTTTCTTTCTATTCTACTCATAGCAGATCTTTATCCTCTCTGCTAATTCGCCATCTGCCGGGGTATAAACTAAGATCTTGAGAGCTGAAAATTTGTCATCCAGACAATTTATAGTGGAAATGACATTCAAATTGATAAATATTAAACTCAAAACCAGCAATTACTACTTTATTTGTAAATTTAAAAAATCACCACCTTCAGAAACTTGGTAATTATTAAAACCACCAGGGCCGTTCCAACTTTACAACCTTGCAATCTTGACAGGGTTAATGCACATTTTTTCTATTCTTCCCTTGTTTGTTCACTTCCTTTCTCTTTTCTTTGGGCAGCAATCACAACTCGTGTGATGTGGGTAGCAGAAGGAATTAAATGCCTTGGAAAATTATTCACATTATTCTATTTATGGGCTGAATCTTCCTTCACTGTGAAGAAGGTAAAATGAAAATGAATGGAAAGCACATTATTCTAATTATACCACCAAGTAAATTCAAGTAAAGAAGAGAATTGGTGATGTCTACTAGAGAATAAAGGACTGAACAAGCATTTACTTTATACAATAGCAGAAGAGGAAAAGGCAAACCTCTAAATGTCCCGCTAATCCTTTGGGAGAGAAAGACTCAGAGGATCTTTCAGCAAATTTCCATGTTGCTTACCCTCACATATTTGCTTTAATTTTATAGTAGAAATTAATATCCTAAATCATGTAAGAAAAAAGGGACTATGCCTAATACTCTAATTCTTCATTCTTTCATCTTCTAATTTATGGCTCTGCCTTTCAACTTCCAATCCTTGCATCACTAGCTGGACTACAGGTAATAACAGTTCTTTCAGTAATCTTAAATCTTATGTGACTCCTAAATGCCCTCTAGGCAGATGGAATACTTCTTTTATTAGAAAATTAAGGTTCTATTGTATTTAAAATAACTAGGACTGTTTATGCACTCATTGAATGTGTATACATTGCATATATATATGTTTCTAATTCTAGATAAAAAAAAGATTAAAGGGCCATTATCAATTATCCAGCCTGATATTATTTTGAGTTTGTGCAGAAGAAATGTATTGGTGCCAGTTGAGCAGTGCAGCCTGGAAATATGGGCAGTCATCATTCCTTCACGTGGTAGGCAGAGGGGAAGAATAAATGTATCAGCTTCCTATGCTTAAGAGGGAAAATTAAATTATGAGGCATATTCTACAAAACTTCTGAAAGGATTTCTGTGGGGCACCACATGAGAGCCTTCATTGTTACTTCTTCTGTTATTATTTCCTTGGGCTTCATGGCATCCCATCTTGTGGTAGTTCAGTGTTAGCTTGACCAGGCCATGGTGGAAGGTGTACTCAGATATTTGACATTTGACTAAATGTTACTCTGGTCTGTAAGAGTGTTTCTAGATGAGATTAGTATTTGAATCGAAAGACTGAATAATGTAGATTGTCCTCTCCAGTCTGAGGAAGCCTACTGAGGATCTAAATAAAATAAAAGACTGAGCAAGAAAGGATTTTCTCTCTCTCTCCTCTCTCTCTCTCTCCTCTCTCTCTCTTCTCTTCTCTCTTCTCTCTTCTCTTTCTCTCTCTCTCTCTCTCTCTCTCTCTCTCTCTCTCTCTCTCTTTCCCCCTATTCTTGACTGTTATTGAGCTCTGACATATACTCTCTGCTGTCATATTCTACTTTAGACTAGAACTGTACCTTTCACTTTCTGGTTCTCAGCTTTTCAGTGTTGAACTGGAACTATACCTTCTGCTCTTCTGCACTTCTAATTTGCTGACTACATCTCTAATATGAGACTTGTCTCCATAATCACCTAAAACAATTCACTAAGACATATAAGTTGATCTTTAAGCTCTTTTATGCAAACATCTTTGATATCTTTCAGTCCAGCAAAAGTGTATCAAATTTCTAACATTTCCCAGGTATTCCAGTAAAAAAAAAAATAGCAGAACAGGACAGGCTCCTGCCTTTGAGAGCTTTAAATACTAGTGAAAGAGACAGAGAGACAGATGTAGAAACAAACAGTCACAATGCAGTGCCGTAAGGATCATGAGGACAGCAAACCTCCCTGCACCCTGGCCTCACCCCTTAGTATCCTTTGCAGCACCCATGCCTGGTTTCAGCTCTACTTATTGAATTGCTGGCTATGTTTCTTCAGCACATCCCCCCTTCCCTGGGCTTGGCATGGTTTCCCAGGAAAAATGTCTCTCAATGATATTTCTAGGCTCATGTGCTGACACAATGACAGCTATGAAGAATGCTCCATCCCAGAAAGGTCAAGTAACAGTGTAATCCACAGACTAGTAGCCCTTTTGCACAAAGCCCATTGCTGAAACACAGATTTTAACCTTTCCAGTTTCACTAAGGGAGGCCTCAGTTTCTGCACCCTGCCTAGGGCTGGAGATGATGAGGGAGATTATGACAGAGAAGCCCTGCACCAGACTTCCTATTCTGTGTTACAATATCTGCAAATGTTGCAGCAGGAGTTTGGACCTGTGTTTATTGGACAACAAATGCCTGGTTAAAAGTGGCAAGGCTACAGCTCACATGATAGCAAATGCAATAAATGCATCATGGGTGTGCCAGCTAAGGTCCTCCATCAAGACTGAGCAAGAAAGGATTCATTCTCATTCTCTCTCTCTCTCTCTCTCTCTCTCTCTCTCTCTCTCTCTCTCTCTCTCTCTCTCTCTCTCTCTCTCTCTCCCTCTCTCCCTCTCCCCCCTCCCTCCCTCTCTCCCTCTTTCTCTCTTCTTGACTGTTCGTGAGCTTTGACATATACTCTCTGCAGTCACATTCTACTTTAGACATTCCTAAGAAAGCAGATCCCTTTTCCTTTGTCTTTTTTCTATAAATGACTACTAAGCACCTGTCCTGAGCCAAACAATTTAATAGGCACTGAGGGTTTGGAGGTAGTGAGACCACATTCATTATTCTGGGTCTTCTGTCATCTAATGGATAAATTATTAGATGAAACCAGGACTGCATTATGTCCACCCTCAGTGAACTGTGTTTTAGGAAGGCAGTAGGTGGAATGATTTAGTGGTTTTAGGGCCAAGCATACCTACATGTGAATCCAGCTCCAACCCTTACTGACTTATCAATGTGGCCAACTGACTTGACTTCTCTTAAGCTTTTAATTCTTCACCTAATAAAGGGAGCAAGAATCTATTTATCTAATATAGCTACAGAAGCAAACTGGGAGAAGGAAGGAGTGACCAGAGGCAGGCGTGTTGCTACTACTGTTTCCTAGCCCTGCTCTCCCTGCCTGCAGCATCTGAGCCTTTCTCTCTGCCACACCTGTCTCCCTTCACCACATTTTGTTTGCCTTTGCACTCCAGCAGAAATTAATAAAGTCATATCAACCACTAAAAATCACAACTTCCCATTTGCAAAATGAGAATACAGTAAAACTACCAGGTCTACCCATCCCTTAGTTCCTCCTGTCTGAGTTATGTGTTTGGAATATATAAGATTTGTTTTAAAAATATTTATTTTTAATACTATAAATGTGATGCATTGGCTAAGCCAAATCAAGTTAATTAAAAAGCTACCATTTATTCCCCTCTTCATATTTCGTCTTTTAGACAGTGTTTTGTATTTCTTTCCATATACTCTGAATGTTTGGTTTTGAACTGACTTGGTTTTCAAGTAGAATCGCCCTCTATCTGACATAGACAGCCCTAAAATTAGTTGAGATAAAGTAGGGGAGAGGACTGTGAAGTCGGAGAAGGGAGGTATGTGGAAAAAGAGGTAGGCATTGTAGGGACATGTAGCTGATACTTTTCTTTGACTTTGTAAAGAGGTGGGGTATGTTTCTCCCTTCTCGAAGTATTCTAATATTTTTAATGAGTAAGAGCAGACCTACAACACTTCTAGTCAAGTGCCTAAATAATAATTGCACCCACTGTAATTTAATCTCAAGAAAATTAGGACAAAAAGTGATGGAAAATGCTGGAGGCTATGGTGTGTGTGTGTGTGTGTGTGTGTGTGTGTGTGTGTGTGTAATTTTTTTTTTTGGACTTCAAAAAACATAGTATGAAAATAAACATTAGCCTCAGGGATAAGGGAGAGAATATTCATTTGTAAGAAAAAAAAAAACTCAGGGAAAAAAATCCAACCAGGTAAGAAAGACCCTGGAGCTTTCTTAGTGAAAGACTAGAGGCAAAAGACTTCTAGAGCAAAGGTTTTCACCAGGGGCTCTAAGAGTCCCTGCACTTAAGCATGCTCTCTTGTGTCCATAGTTAATAGACCTTCATCTTGGCTTCAAGAAGCCCCATGGGCCATAAGCAATAGTATAGGAGAATCTGTGGCTTGGCCAGCAGTGGAAATCACAGATCTTTTTTTAACATGACAGCCTTTTCAGGAATTGCCCCAAACCACAATTTTTGTGTCACAGAAACTATTAAATTCACCATTAACTCTTGTTGCTTAATATATTAATAAAGACACACGTCTACTACTGTGATTAGTGGTTTCAATTTATAATGTCCTCCTAGCCCTCAAGAAAACAAGGTAGCAATGTTGGAAGCAGGGTTTGATTGCTAAAGAGAGTTCCCTGGGGGGTGTGGCCTTGGGGATTATATAAGGTCCTCTCCTCCCCCGCTCTCTGGTTTCCCAACTGATCCTTTGATCTGTTTCCTGCCACCATGTTCCAAGCCTCAGACCTGGCTTCACATTGACTGAACCCCAAGATCTCCAAAAAGCTGTGAGCAAATAAATCTTCCTACAAGTCATGTTGTTAGACCTTCTGGATTATAGTACTAAAAATGCTAAGACAAGTACTAAGTCACAATTTTGTTGATATTTTTAGTGTTTCTTTAATTCCATTCACTATAATTGGTTTCACTTTTAATTCTTTGTATTATGTTCCATGTAATAAAAATATCATTGTAGAATGAAAAAATTAAATGATAGTTTTAGACAGGTCTGTGTTGCTATGGTTTGGGTGCTGCACAAGGGCCCATGAAGATAAAAAGTTGGTCCCCGGGGTGGTGGAACTGGAGAGTGATGTCACCTTTAAGAGGCAGAGCTTAGAGAAATATTGTTGGGTCACTGAAAGTGTTGTGTTCTTTTGTAACCCCTGATAATTCTGGTTAGGGGGGTTGTTATGAGAAGAACAAACCCAGCCCTTCATTAATCCCTGGTTTAGAATGTGACCTCTTTTTTTCAATATACCTGTTCTTCCATTATATGATGCTGTCCACCATCCTTATTAGAGGCTGAGGTACCTGATGAAGGTGCCTGATCTTGAACTTTGTACCTCCAAACCTTCTTCCTTCCTCCATAAACAGACAGCTATTCAAATAGCTGTCTTGAATATTTTTTATAGTAATGAAAAGCTGACTAATACATGTGGCATAAAAAGATGATTAATACATGTGGCATAAAAAGATCAAGAATTCCTACTTTAAGAATGCCTACTTCAATAACTAGGAAAGGTGCCCAGAGGACCTTCCAGAGATAAAGCCAAATTTTTCATATGGTTTTGGTTGCAAAACAAAAATCAAAAAAACCCCCAAAAACATGACTCTGATTTAGTAACAAGGCTACGCATTATTTCAAATGAATTTAAATCCAGGGGATCCAGGAGTAGTGCTGGCTTTGGGTGGAATAATTCAGTAAGTCACCAATGACAAAAATGACCTGGGTTCTTTTAGACTCTCCATGGAGCCATTTGCAGTGCTTTGAAATTTAATAACATGATGCACAATGACAAAGCTGCAGGAGCATCAGACTACACGTTGACTTTGTGTATCTCTAGTGGGAGACAGAGAAACCCCTTTCCTGTTGCTCTTCCTGCAAGTGATGGAAAATGTTAAAGCTTCCCACAACTTCTGGAGACTAGAATTTGGTGACATAACTATTCATCACCCATAATCAACAAGAATGACATAATCTGCAGAGAATGCTAGGGCTGTCCAGAACCCCCGCCCCATCTTCCCCAAGGTCTAGTGTCATTTTTCACAACTGCATACTGTGGCTACACAATGGGGAAATATTGGGATTAATCGTGTGTGGTATCCATGAGTTTTGCAATTATTGTGTTTATCACCTGTAGATTAATATGCTTGAGATTCTGTGTTCTATTGTATCAACTCCTGCCAATGCATACTGCTAAAAATATTTGCAAGTGAATGTACCAAGAAAGGTAATGAATACATGGACAAAGTGATAGATGTGGCCTTGTAGTAGTTTGGAGGTAAAATGAGATAATTAATCTTTCAACTATCAAGGCCACTGGAAAGGTTCTGGGGTAGCTGAAATCCTCAGGAAATTTTTATCCCAAATACAAGCAAACCTTCATATTCACATGTGTTTTATAAATACCCATCATGCTTCACACACAGGTGAAGAAAAAGGCAAAGAAGCACTTAGCCATTAAGAACAACAACCTTAAAGCAAGCCTGCATTGGTTCAAATTCCAGATCCTCTAGCTTAGCTGTGTGGCTTCTCTAAACCTCAACTTCTTCATTTACAAAATGGGAATTACAATAGAAATTATCTTCTCATATAGTGACAGTGGCTTATGAAAGAGTAACTCTACTCCAAATATGGTTATATGAATGCTTGGCATATATAAACATCAAGTAAATCTTGCTGTTAAAAAAAAATCTCCCTAACCTCCTTCATCTAACTAGTACACAAAGCAATACAGGACCTGGGATTTCACAACTGCCTCTAATCCAGACGGTACATGTTACATACGTTTTATAGGTAATTTCAGAACATATAAGCAAAAGCTATAAAATTTCAACTTAAACTTCACTGGTGGGGACAGGCATTTGTGGTGGTTAGACATATAAAGTATGATAAGACTTAAAGCTGAACATGAGATCATAATTGCTCTGTTCTGTGTACACACTAGAAATAAAGTAAACATACCAAAACGTAACCCACCATCAATAGGGACAGCACAACAAATCATGTTCGAATCTGAATTAAACAAATGGCATTGCATCAACAATAACACCTGGATAACATAGGCTGGCTGTAGGAAGTCAGTCTTCTTTTCTCCCATCTCTCCTCTGCACCAAAAACTAAACTAGATAAGTTCTTCATATCCAAGGAATTTGTGACATTTACTCAAACATTCTCATATTCCTTTATTCCATTCCAACCCCTCTGCTGGTCACTTCCTAATATTCATTGAAAGCCAGTGAGTGACATTCTAGGTTATTTGACTTCAAAGATGTATAGCTTTTGAGTATCCAAACAGCATTACTGCCGGGCATGGTGGCGCACGCTTGTAATCCCCGTGCTTGGGAGGTGGAGACAGGAGGATTGTGTAGGTTCAGAGCTAGCCTCGCTGGCTTATGAGACCATGTTTCCAAATAAAACATAAAATAGGTCTGGGAGTGTAGCCCAGAGGTAGAAGGGTTCCATCCCCAGTACCATAAAAAATAAAATAAAATAAAATAGCATTACTGAATTTCATGCAAACATGACCTTCCTTGATATTTTGTGTTATTCTTTATTTTCTGGGTTCTGGATTAAAACAACTGGTTTCTGAACATCATCAATTCTAAATTAATCTTTCAGATTCCTTCTTTCTGTATATCTTGAACGCCTAAGGAAATAAACATCATTTCTATGTCTTACTCTGTGATAGCCTCTACACACACAAACACACACACACACACACACACACACACACACACACACACACTTTGTTCATTATTGAAAAAAATAACACATGGACTAAGGTAGCAGTCCAGACCCTTGCACATATGTCCACACACCATCCTACCCCACCCTGTTCTACCTGCTTTGAGGCACATCCTGATGCTAGAATGTACATACCCACCCAAGCAGTGAGAGAAAGATGATGAGGTGGTAATTCCAGAGAAAATTCAAGATGGCAGTTGCATCAAAGAGCAAGAAAATTAATCACAAAAGAAACAATATTGCTCCTTTGCTATGAGTTCTGAGGGTATGAAGAATAAATTGATATGCATCGACAGATTAATGATGGCGGCATCTGCTCAAAACAGGTGGTAGCTCATGGCAGACATGAAGATGCTCCAGGAATTAGTAAAGACACACACATCCACACACAATCTTGCAACCTCACAGCTTCTACTTCCTATTTTACCTCATTTATATTTACTTCCTATCTTTTCCTAAAGAGTATAAGTTTCAGATGTTCCATCTGATCCATAAAGAAATGACCTGCCTATGGTGCTTACTTTTATATGTAAATCACATATTGTCTCTGTTAATTCAGTTTTTCCCCTCTATCCTTGTATTTTCTTGTATAATCATTATTTCAGTAGAAGGAGGGAAAGATGGGTAGGCTTGTTTTATGCAATATATATTTCTGAAATAGAAAAGATAAAATAATATGATAGTACCTAAAGCTAATAGCCTAGAAATCTCAGGTAAGCTCAAGGAGGTAGTTAGATCCATTATAATAAATAAGAAAATAGCCGGGCGTGGTGGTACACACTTGTAATCCCAGCATTTGGGAGGCTGAGACCGGAGGATTGTGGTTCGCGGACAGCCTCAGTTACTTAGTGAGGCCCTCTGCAACTCAGTGAGACCCGGTTTCAAAGTAAAGAATAAAAAATTGGGCAGGGGGTGTAGCTCGGAGGTCAAATGCCCCTGGGTTTCATCCCCAGACCTGCAAAAATAAATAAATAAATAAATAAATAAATAAATAAATAAAAATAAGACAATAGCCCCATAATTTCAGAAGATGGTCATGTTCCTGGACGATTATATATATATATATATATATATATATATATATATATATATATATACACACACACACACACACACACACACATATATATATACATGTAAAATAAATATAAATGTAATGGTTGTTTGGGATTCTTCTCTCCTCCCCGTGCAAGGTTATCTTCTTAAAGAGATAATTTTTATCCAGGTGTGGTGGTGCACACTTGTAATCCCTGCGCTTGGGAGGCAGAGACAGGAGGATCGCGCAGGTTCGAAGCCAGCCACGCTGGCTTAAGAGACCCTGTTTCCAAATATAAAAGTATAAAATAGGTCTGGGAGTATAGCCCAGAGGTAGAAGGGCTTCCAGGAACCCCAGTACCACCAAAAAAGAAAAAAAGATAATTTTTAAAGAACATTACTAGACCATGAATTCTGAACTAATGCTTTTGTTCAGTTAAGTGTGGGAGAAGTGACCCATCAGCCTACTAAAACATTCAGAAAGATGCTTTCCGCTAAACTTGGGCTCAACTGAGAATGACTGCATCTTAATATGGATGGATTTGATGTGCATCTCTTCAGTACCGTCTCCTGACAAACCATCTTCCCTGTGTCTAGGGACAACCCTTCACAGTGCTGTGCCAGGCTCAGAATCATATTACCACTTTGCAGTGTTACTGCTGATGTCCATCACACCAGCTCTGTCCTGCTGACGATGGCTGCTCTGTCTCAGTGAGCACTGCTTTAACCTCCCTGGCTGTGGAGAAGTGGATGAGAGTTCTAACACGTCCACTCAGGAGTATGTACAAAAATGAGCTGGGAACAGTGGTGCAAGCCTGTAAATCCCAGTACTTCAGAGGCTGAGACAGTAGGATTGCAGGTTCTAAGCCAGCCTCAGCAACTTTATAAGACCCTGTTTAAAAATGAAAAACAAACCTACAAAAATCTGGGGGTATAGTACAAGAGGAGAACACACCTGAGTTCAGTTCTCAGTGAAATAAATGAAAAAACAATGACTCAGTCTTCTGGGGCCTTGGTCTCCTTCCATCTAAAATATAGAGTATATCAATAAGTAACACTTACTGAGCACTTATTTATCACTGAGACAAGATCCTGCTTTTTTTGTCCAGTCTGATCTCAGACTTATGGGCTCTAGAGATCTGATTACATGACCCAGTCTCAGGTATTCTACTGCAGAAGCACAGGTGGGCTAAGACAGATTATTAAGTTATCCTCTTTCGATTACTGCTTTGGTTGGTCAGGGCTGCCATAAAAAAAGTTCCATAGACTGTATGCTTGAATGACAGACATTTATTTTCTCACACTTCTACAAGCTGGAGGTCCACGATCAATATTGGCAGGGTGAGTTTCTTCCGAAGCCTCTTCTCCGTGTATGGCCACCGTCTTCATCCTGCCCTCACAAGGTCTTTCCTCTGTGTCCACCTTTCCTGTTCTTGTAAGGAAACCAAAGACCTCATTCTAATAGAATTACCCCTTTAAGGGTCCTGTCTCCAAATAGTTACATTTGGAGGTATCAGGGTAAAGAGTTGGACATATGAGTGTGTGGGGAACATGATTTAATTTATAATAATGACAGTACATGCATCTGACTTTGAGCTCCTGCCAGGAAACCTTAGAGATGACTTTGAAAAAGCCCTGGATGAACATTGAGAACTTTGACAGAGAAACAATATGTTTAGGTGACTGCTGGTCTCATTTGCTTCTGTTTTCTAGAGTCATTTGGCTAAAATTCAACTGTTTGATCCTAAGTATGTTTAGATTTAAGTATGAGAAACAACTTGAAACTACTGCTCCATGTGACTGGGCTTAGCATTCTCGGGCCAGCTTGAGGTGGTCCCCACACACTGACAGCAGGCCACTGTCTCCTGCTTCATCCTCCAGTAGATTGGTTCTAATAAAAGGCTCTGAGGCCACAGAGGAGAAAAGAAGCAAAGTGGTGCCTTTTTATACTACACTGAGGCCGTCTTCACCAGCTCTCATTTCTCTACTCAACACACACAACTTCCCAGCATGATGGAGAGGACGAATGCCCGTTTCCTTCAAGAAAATCCTCATTTATCCTCAGGAGTCTTGTCCTGTAGACTCAGTAATACCACCATAGCAAAACTGAGTAAGTCATTCTATTTTTTCCTTGTTTTCGTTTTGTTTTATTGAAAATTGTTTTTGTCTTTTTTTTCTATTTTTTCTTGTTTTGTGGTACTGAGGTTGAAACCAAGGGCACTGTATATCTAAACAATATCTCTAACCCTTTAATTTTTTATTTTAAAATAGGGTCTTGCTGCCGGGTGTGGTGGCACACACTTGTAACGGCGCTTGGGAGGTGGAGACAGGAGGATCGCCCTGGTTCGAAGCCAGCCTCGCTGGCATAAGAGACCCTGTTTCCAAATAAAACTATAAAATAGGTCTGGGAGTGTAACCCGGAGGTAGAAGGGTTTCCAGGAACCCCAGTACCACAGGAAAAAAAATAGGGTCTTGCTAAGTAACCTTTCATTGGCCTTGAACTTATGCTTCTCCTGTCTCAGACTCTAAAGTACTGGGTTGCAGGCATGTGTCACCATGCCTAGCCTTAAGAAGTTATATAGAATTTCTTTGTAATAAAAAAAATCAATGCCAAACATGCTCCTAATTCTAAATGTTTATATCAAACATTCTTATTGTTCATATTTTTTACAGAAAATTATTTTATATTATATTTTTCTGTATTCTGTGTATGGTTTCGTCAGGCCTAACTTTTGGTTTCTGGCTCTGTTTTCATGTTATTTAATGCTTTTTTCCCCATTGCTATGTTACTTCAAATGGAGCTGTCATCTCTTCAGTAGTTATACTTTTTCATCTATTTTTGCCAATCTATTTGAGTCACTTTTTAAAACTTCCTTCCATTATATTGTCAGTTTATTTTTTTAATCCTTTGAGAATTTTTTTTTTTAAACTGGATGTTTAGGTAATTCTGGTGTCTGAATCTTTGCTACTTTCTGGAGTAATCATGATCAAGTTTAGCTGCTTTGTTTTGCTTCCAATCATGAACATTGTTATGATTATTATGATGATGATGATGATGATGATGATCATTATTATTTATTTTATTTTATTTTTTGGTGGTACTGGGGTTCCTGGAAGCCCTTCTACCTCTGGGCTACACTCTGAGACCTATTTTATTTTTTTTGGAAACAGGGTTTCTTAAGCCAGTGCGGCTGCCTTCGAACCTGGGCGATCCTCCTGTCTATGCCTCTCAAGCCCTGGGATTACAAGCGAGCGCTACCACGCCTGGCACATTATTATTATTTTAAAGTCAGAATCTACACATATTTCTGAGATACTTCTTTTCTATTTCCATTTGTTTGAAGCTTGGGGAAGATGGAGCTCTTTGCTCCCAGCCAGGGAGAAAGATGGCAGAAGGCATAGGGCTGAGACAACCAGCAGCTTACATGCTGATGAGTGGGTTCGACCACTCTGCAGCTAATGCCACCTGGACTGAGGATGCACATTTTTCAGCTTAGGCACCTGAGGGGTTTTAGAGCTCACAGTGACATTCTGGAAACCCATGTGTTATGCTTGTCTTTCCTCTTCCATGTGGCTCCTAAGTGATTGCTTCAAGCATTGCAATGCTCATAGAGTTGACATGTCTTCCTACTTTCTCTTGTCTCATCCTCAAGCTTCTCTGTGGTTTCAGTGAAATCCTCTTCTCTCCTGTTCATTCAGTTCTATCACTTACCTTCATCTTGTGGCAATTCAAGGAACAACACTAAAACTATTTCAACACTAAACAAGTATTTCAACACTAAAATTTATTATAGAGAAAAATAGTTACTCATAAATATGAGGGATCCTTCATTGTCTTCCATCTTAATATATTCTATTTCAGCCAATCTATATATTTTGTGATTCTTTTTTTTTAGTTGTGACTACCCTTATGGTTTTAAAGAGAGGATTGTATTCTCATTTCTATTTTGTTCTAAAATTATTTTGGTGGGTTTCTGTAGAGGGAAGCAAAAAGTAATGATTTTAACTTTCCATACGTAACCTAACTACAATGCATTCTTACACATAATTTTGATATTTAAGATAATATGTCCCCTCAAACACATTCATTTCAATTGATGCTTTTATGTCATATGACAGTTCTATTTATTTAGCATATTCATAATTAAAAACTTCATAAATGATAATATCAGCTATGGATTAAACAAGGTCAGGTATATTTAGAGGAGAACCAAGAAGAAGCTGCATTTTTTCCCAGTCAGTCTTTCAGCCTAACATAAGAACTGGCACCCACATGAGAGCAGCTTTATTTTATTACTTGTCATAGCACCAGTCTTTAAACAGTACATAGCATGTAGTAAATTCTCAGAAAATTTATGTTGAGGGAATGAATGAAATTCATGCATACATGTTCCTACCAACATCTCCATGATCAGCTCTACAGTGACTGTAAATAACTCCCCAAAGCAAAAGAATAAATATAATCCACAAGAGAAACTTATCAATTAAGATTAGAATCACAGAAAAATACCTTTGTTACAAAGAGGTAACTTCATTTCCAAAATCCAAGTTCTGCTAAAAATATATCCAGTTCATATGACCAGTAGAGACACACCCTCTGGTTCTAGGACAATACAGTTAATTTGGTCTCAGTATTTCTTTCTGAAAATTTTAAAAGAGTAAAAACTTTTCAACCAAAATTTCCATTATTTTTTTCTTTCTCCTTCCCAAAGAAATAGTTTCTTCCAAGGCACAATTTACTTTATCTCCAACTAGAGAAAGAAAAATTAAATGTCACTGTCAGATGACATCTTTTTCAGCTTCTGTTGTCACAAAAGCTAAAGAAAAGAGTTACCACATAAGTACTTATCACAAATATTTTTTAAACAATTATCCTTTGGGGTGAAGCCAATGCAGGTGTTGAACAGAGGAAAAGTAAATGAACCATGTAAGCTGAGCACCATGGGACACGATCGCAGTTGGAAGCTGCAGGCCAGATGTGTCCACAGCAACATGTCTGCACCTGCACAGCTGAATGCCAAGTGGCAGGAAAGAAGGAATAATGCAATGACAGTAACACAATCACATCATCTAAGCTAATATACATGAGGAAATCCATGTTCTCTTAGACACATACATAAAAAGACAGAAGCCCAAAACAGTAGAACTAGTTTATTTTTATTTTTTTAAAAAGAAATAAAAGTGAGGAATGGGATGTTTAATGTATGGAGAACATTCAAGTGGAAGGTCGGGTTGCAGGAATCATTGTTAAACCTTGCAGGAATCAATGCTAGATATGAATCGATCATAAACTCAGCCTAATGCTACATGAGTTTAAAAAATAAATAAATTGGTAGGATACAAGAACGAAAATGATGAAAACTCACTGGTTCAGAAACTTCAGAAATAAAAGATCTACTATACTGCATAGAAATTGTGATATGGGGCATGAAGGGAAATGAAGGGTAAACATAATTTCAAAGGTTATACCTCTAGAGATGCATAAAAGAAACACAGCTTCTAAAATATCCTCTAATTTTTCAAGGGTTGTTATACAAAGGAATGAAATACATGGATATCTACAGTATTTTAGAAAGATCTGCAATCGTAGGGAGCTAGACAAAGTTGTGAACTGGGTAAGCAGAGATATTCATGCACAGGTCACTGTTAGTAACTCATGGAAGTAGGTTTTGGAAACTCAGCTTTAGTTCTCAGGACTATGCAGGACTGCAGCCTTGAAAAAAAGGAATAAGAAAAAGAAAAGGGATATTGAAGATACCAGGCACTGAAAATAAAGTCCAAGGCAACTTATCATAGAAGCCAGTTAATAAATTTGTCATTTCAAAATACTCTATATCCCTCAAGGCAGGCAAAAAGTGGGACTCTTTTGAAATTTCCTTTTGAGTAATAAAAATGCTATTTAACTTGATAAATATTTTAAATTTTATTTTGAAACCAACATGCTTATTTTAAAATATTTTTAAAATAAAAGAAAGCAGAGAGAAGAAAACTTTACTCATCTTTTGCTAAGCCGTCATTATCATTTCAATGTATTTCCTTCTGCTCTTTTCTCAGGTATAAATCTACTTTGTAATTTTAGGGTATAGAATTGTGATTATATGTACATGCTATTTTTGTCTCATTTAATATCATTTTTAAACATATTTGACAAATTGCACACTTCACAAGCATTTGTCATGTGTGAATGACATTACATGGAGGTAGATAACCAAAATTTACATAATTCTTCTCACCTTAATGCCTACCGGATATCTAGTTTCTCTTCTCATAATATAAAATAAGTATTGTGTTCTGTATTTGAGGCTCTATTCTTTTATACAACACAATATTTTTGGAAAGATCCTAGAAGCAAATTTAAGAAGAATGAGAAATATGAACATTTTAAGGATCATATATATGTATAGAAAAGTTGCTTTCAAGACAGGTTACATCCAAGTATGTCAGCACCAGCAAAGGTGACAGACAAGTGTCCAAGGATGAGTAGGAACAGTTACCACATTAGGCCAGAGGTTGCTAAACTTTCTGGTTTATAAAAATCAGATGAGCAACTGTTAACCACCTGTTCCAGAAGCACCTCAAACATTTTGATGCAGTAGATCTGAAATCTGAATCTTTAATAACTAAGGAACATTTAATTTTTCTTGGATGAGCCCAAACCGGGAATCCCTTGATTAAATGCTAATTTTTAAAATGAATGTCAAATAGACATTTTCTTTCACTTTTATAACAACTAAACAAAAATGTTAGTGAAGCATGATTTTCAAAATCCTACCTTTTGCTAGAGAAAAATTGATTGTAGAGGCAACTGAGACCTCAACATGCTCTTTTCCAAATGTGTCTCTGAGTCTCCCCGCCTGGCCTTACTGAATCTCAATGTACTGAAGTCATAATTGGTGGAGGTTCATGTGTTTAGAGATCTATGTGGTGTGGAGAAAGACATAGGGAGCGAGACAGCAAATTAAAGTCCTTTTTCATCTTTTGTTAGTGGGGACCTAACTCAGTGACATTCTACCTCTATGCTCTACTTCTACACCTCTGTATTTTGAAATGGGGTCTTGTGAAGTTGCTGATCACATTGCTAAGTTGCTGAGGCTGACCTCAAACTTGTGATCTTCCTACCTCAACCTTTCAGGTACCGGGGTGCCAGGTGTGCACCACCATGCCAAGCTTCAATTATTCTGATCTAAGATTCTGTCATGATGGTCTTTCACCTGACACCACATCTCTGGTCTTCGTGGAAGGTGGGATTGGCATGGCATGGGGGTGTCTCCTGTTGTTAGTGAGTCATATATACAACAGAGTCAACAGAGTTGAAAAGTGCCTAGGCTTTTGATTCATTCAAATAATAGGTTAAATTCTGAACAGTGAATCTTTTAGATGTGTGGAGTTGGGTGAGCTATTAAATTCTCTAAGCCTCCACTTTCTTTATGTAAATTGGGATAGTTCTATCTCACATGACTCTTAGGTTATTTGAGTGAGATTTTACATTGAAGTGCATACTATAATATGAAGCTCTGTGAAGAGCAAGTGCCCAGCATTCCCAGCTCTAACATCATTTATCTCTGCAGTGCAGCTCTAACATCATTTATCCAAATGATGACTTTTCTTCTGAATCTATAAAGTTTGCCTCAGCCAGCACTTCTCCACCCCAAAGTTTTCTATTTCTCCATTTCCTAAATAGGGCCAAGACTTACTGAAATGAAGGATAATCAAGTTTTACGAAATATCTTTAGAAATGTTTACACTGACTAATTTATTTGGATGTGATTTTCTCAGATAAATTCAGTTACAAATGAGAATGATTACAGATAATCTAAAAGAAATAGTATCTCGTGTTGTACCATATCCTAATTCTGCACACTTTTGCAGACATTATCCCACTCAACCTTTATAACACTTCTCCAAATAGTTCAGGCAAATATTTTCATCCCCTTAAATAGAAGTCAAAACAGAGGCTCTTTGACTTAGTTAAAAACTACAACTAGTTCAATGGCCAGGTACTTTATTGTTTGCTGGGAGACAGATGGTGAGAAATCAGGGTGGAGAATAAACAAACTAGTAGTATAACCATAACTGATAGAGGATTAAGAGAAACTCTGAGGGCTCCCATTGTAAATGAACAGGAAAATTAGATCTGAAAAAAATGACTTCGGGATTATAACTAAAGCTAAGGATGAAAATTAACACCCTTGTCTGGCATGTTGACACATACTGCCTATAATACTAGTAGTTAGGAGGCTGAGAGAGGAGGATCACAGGTTCAAGACCAACCTCAGCAAGTTAGTGAGGCCCTATTTCAAAATAAAACACAAAAGAGGCTGGGGTATAGTTTGGCTTTACTCCCCAGTCATCTCTCCTCCAAAAAAAACCAAGCAAACAAATGAAACAAACAAACAAAAGTGATAGGTCTTTCTGATATTCAGTACTTGTTTTGCTATGGAAGGCAGATTAGATATTGTGTGTTTCAGTTATTCTAATATTCTGTGCAACTGTGAATTTTGCATATAATAAAAATAGACCTAAGTTTTTAAAATAGAAAATGGGACAAAATAGAACAAGCCACTCTCAGTTCTGGCCTCCAAAGATGCTATTTCAAATATCAATTTACATCATAATATAAATTAGGGAGTCAGTAGGGTATGGTGCCTAAGAAGGAGAACTGTGAAATACCACTGCCTAGTTTAAAATTCTGGCTCATTCACACAGGGAAAAAGGTGCTAAACTACTTATTGTTTCAGTTTTCCCAATTGTAATGGATATTCTGCTGATACCTACTTCAAATGATTCTTGTGAGCACAGAGGATGATCAACTTACAACCTTGGGCATAATGCCTGCCACATGAAGAAGACTCAGTGACTTAGTGCCTGCAAAAGTAGTGATTCCTGATGGAAAAGAGGTCTGCCTATGTTTCAGCCCAAAGTGGTCCTGGACTGGTGACTGTGCTTCCTTGGTTTTGCCATTTCAAGGGGGAAGGAATAATCCTATTTCTGTAGTATTACAGTAAGACAAGAAATAATTCCTTTTGTTTCTACCATCTGCCTTCCCCAGAAAAGACTTTCCTGCTTTCTCACTGTGATTTTGGCCTTCTACTGTTACAGTGCAAGTTCCACAGCCAAGCCCTGTGGCCCAGATGTTGCTCTGTATGATGTAATTAAAACCTATCACCATATGGGTATATACCTAGCATAATGTTTGCCAGTTCCATCCATCTCCTTGTAAAGGACATAATGTTGTTCTTCTTTATGACTGAGTAAAATTCCACTGTGTACCTATCTCATACTTTTGTAATCCATTCATCTATTGATGGACATCTTGGCTGGTTTCATAGTATGGCAATAGTGAATTGTGCGACTATGAACAGATACACATGTATTAGTTATATAGTTTGGTTTCCATTCTTTGGGGGAGATAACTAGGAGTGGTATTGCTGGGTCATATGGTAGGTTTTTTTTTTTCCCATTCTTCTGAGGCTCCTCCATACTGTTTTCGAAGTGGTTGCACTGATTTGCAATCTCACCACCAATGTATTAGAGTTCCCACTTCTCCCCATCCTCACCAGCATTTGTTGTTTTTTGTGTTTTAAATGATAGCCATTCTAGTTGGAGTTAGGTGAAATCTCATGGTAGTTTTCATTTGCATCTCTCTGATTGCTAATGATGTTGAATACTTTTTTATTCATTTTACACATTTATTGGCCACTTGAATTTCTTCTTTTATGAGGTGTCTAGTTAATTCACTTGCCCATGTTTTGATTGGGTTATTTGTTTTCCTAGCTGTGAGTTTCATGAATAGTCCATCAAAATGTTTTTGGAAAACATTAGTCTATCTCATATTTATTTTCATGAGTAACCAAAGAGTTAAGTCACTCATGTTAATAGTTATATTATTAATAGGACTGATTAGGAGGCAAATATAATAACTAAAGAAAAGTCAAATTCAGTCTTCTGATTTTTGTATAGCCTCATGAGTGGAGCCCATCACAAGAAAATAATGTAACTCCTGTAAGCATCCCATTACTCTTTAATGACCACCCATCACTCTAAGTACCTATTTTAATGCTGTCTATATTATTAAAAAGTCCATAGGATCTGGAAATGCATATTCTGCTTGTGGAATTATTTCCCATGTACCTGATGCATTTTTCCTTGATTGATGAAGATACCATAAAGCTGCTTGAGTCTTACCTAACTATCAAAACAGTGAACATTACCAGTCCTTGAGAAAGCTTTTGTTTTCAAGTTGAATTTACCTTTAGAGGAAAATAAATAAGTGAACTTTATCTTCTAATTTAACTTTTCACAGTAAATCCAAGTTCATTGTTCATTTTTCAAAAATGATTTTGTTTGAAGATGTATCATTTTTTACTAGAAAATGTATCATGGAAGACAAACTTTTTAATCAAAATGATTTCTCTCAAAAAATTATGTGAAAAGATCACTTTGCCTTGATAGTCATGGTTTAATCAGGAGTACAAGCTTGCGTGTTTTCACTTCCTGATAAAATATTTATGAATGCAAGAGACACCCTTATCTATCAAATTATATACTCTAATGCAGCAAATGCTTTATCTTCTGGAACATGAGTTTAATTGACAAATTTTGGCTCGGGCAATTCTTGCAAGATTAGTTCAGATTAAGATCTCTAAGGTTTCACTTTTATGCCAATCTCTGCAAAGCAAGGGGAAAAAAATCTGTTCTTACTTTCCCCAAAGTGTTTTGACTTTTTGCAAGCTGTATAACAATAGTTTTATTCAAATTGATGCAAATTTGAAAAGCCCTTGACATTTTCTCTTAACCAGGCATTAAAAAAAATAAAAGCCAAGTAGCAGGTGTTGGCTTTTATGCAACCAGCCACAAATGAGCGTCTTATATTTTTTTTTCTAAAGTTTCCAGCAAACTTTAAACCCACTTTCAGTCTAGAGAAATAGGCCATTGATCCAGCAGCACATAAAACCAACTGAGTGTTTGCCCTGAAGTAGAGTGTTTGGTACATGTTTCTGTGGCGATTTGAGGAGCATCCTGAAACAGATTGTCAAGGACACTTTGGAACAAGGGCGACAGTAAATCAAATCCTTTCCTCTCTTTCCTTCTCCTGCCAGACATCATCTATTAGCTGTGAGATAATGACAGCTGGAGCTCTAGCGACTACCATGAGTGCTCCAAGGACCCCTGTTTACTGCAAAGCCTGTAAAAGCCCCATCTCCTGTTTAATAAGATAGGAGGAGGAAAGGGGGAGAAGTTCCGCTGAGTTTATAGAATTCATTACTGGCAAGCTTCACTGTGTGAAGTTTATAGATGTGATTTGATGACTGATGCCTTTAAGCTCCTTATGTCTTTGGTTACTGGATTTGTTCTTTTGTTGTGTTTTAGACTGTGGTTTGAAACCTTCTCTTTTCTAAAACTCATGTTGAAATTTCCTTGACATTGTAACACTATGAAGAGGTATGACCCGGAAGAAGTGATTGGGCTGTAAGGATCCTGCCTTCACGAGTGCGGTTGGTGGCCCTATAAAAGTTTGAGTCTGGCTGGGCGTGGTGATACATGCTTGTAATCCCAGTACTTGGAGGCTGAAACAGGAGGATCACAGGTCCACAGCACCCTCAGCTACTTAGTGTGACCATTTGGAACTTAGACCTTGCTTCAAAATAAAAAATAAAAGCTAGGGCTGGAAGTGTAACTCAGAGGTAGAATGCCTCTAGGTTTAACCTCTAGTACTATTAAAAAATATGTGAGCCAGCCTACCCTTGCCCCTTCTGGCCCTTTCTCCTTTTAAAATGTAATGATACAGCAAGACAGTCTCCTCCAGATGCATTGTTTTTATCTTGGATTGCAGAACTTTTGAGAAATAAGTTTTCATTGATTGTAAATTATTCAATTTTGCCTGTCATGGTGGTATAGGCCTATAATCCCAGTATTTGGGAGGTTGAGGCAAGAGGATCTTGGGTTTAAGGTCAAACTCAGCAATTTAGTGAGTCCTTCAGCAACTCAAGAAAACCCTGTTCCAAAATAAAAAAATAAAATAAGGCTGGGGTGTAGCTCAGAGGTGGAGTGCCTCTGCGTTCAACCTCAATACAGGAAGGAAGGAAGAAAGGAAAAAAGAAGGAAAAGAAGGAAGGAAGGAAGGAAGGAAGGAAGGAAGGAAGGAAGGAAGGAAGGAAAGAGTTATCCAGCTTTATTAAGTTTTTTACAACATTATAAGACATTTTGTTTTGAAATCAATTTGTTCTAGAGAAGTATTGATGATTTTGATTATTTTCCCTTGATCTTGATCTTTTATTTTTTATTTGTGCTGTCATTAGTACATTATAGTCTCACACCGTAATGTAAATCATGTTGACAATGACAGACATGCATAAGCTCTTGATGCTGCCCCTCCTCATTCCCCTTCCTCCAAACTCAGAGTACCCAGATGGACGTTAGCATATGTTCACATGTATACACATAGTCTAGGGTAGTATTTCTATTAATGAACCTAAGTCTTCCTCCACCTGTACCCTTCTGTCTCCTCCCTGGATCCTCTGAGGTTTCTCCTCATCATCTAGAGTCTCTCTTGTATCCTAATGTGACAGATCTTGATCTTTTATTTGTTTATTTTATTTATGTGGATCATACTGAAGATGACTTACATTCAGACTGTGCTTGATGCCCTCTCCCCTGGGCCCCGTTTCTCCTTTTCCCCCCTCCCAACAATGAGTGTCCAGGTTGACCATGCTCTAGTCATACTTTTACACATATTGGAATGTAGCTCCTCCATTAATCACCCTCAGCCTTCTTCCTCTCCTACCCTTACATTTTAGCTTTGCTGAGGTCTCCCCTCCATTATCTGGTATCCCTGATACTCCCTAGTTTGGGCATATTAGAGAAAACATATGTCCCTTCTATTTCTGTGCTTGGCTTATCTCAGTTAACATAAGGTTCTCCTGGTCTTTCCATCTTCTTGCAAATGACATAATTTTGTTCTTCTTTATAGTGGAGTAGAATTCCATTGTATGCATTTTCCATAGTTTTGCAATCCATTCATCTGTTGATGGAGACCTAGGTTATTTCTATATTTTAGCTATTATGAATTGTGCTACTATGAAAATGGGTATGTACATGTTACTGTAGTTATCTGATTTCAACCTTTGGAAAGGATATCTCTTTGGAAAGATACCCAGGAGTGGTGTAGCTAGGTCATATTGTCAATCCATTCCCAGTTTTCTAAGAAATCTCCACAAATGTATGTGGTGATGTGTGAAAATTTAATGCACGTATAGAAAGAGTAATGACCAAATTAGGGTGGTTGACATCCATATCCTTAAATTAAAAAAAATTAACACATATTGTTTGTGCATATAATATGGTGTACGGTGTGATACTTTAATACATACATAAAATTAAGACCAATAAAATGAAGATCATGTTTTTATCTCTGTTGAGCTCCTTTTTTTCTATTTATTCATGGAAGATATAATTACTCTCTGATCTTTTTAGTTACCCACTGTTCTGTAGAAAACAGGAACTTATTCTTTCATTTAATGATGTTTGGATATCTATTATCCAACCTCCCAGTCACTCCCCTACACCAAACTTTTCAGACTGTAACAATCCCAATTATAAATCCCAACTGACTACTCTAACATACGAACATGCTAGAGAACTTAAGGAATTTTTCCTCCTCTGTTTGTCTTGCTCTAGTTAGTAGAGCACCCTCCAATTCCCATGACCTGATGAATGGATAAAAAAAAGTGTGGCACAGAGTTTTAGTTGTTGGCTTACACCCCACTTTCTTTTGCTGTGCATGACAGTAAGGCTGATTGTCCTCCCTGATGACAGAACAGTTTCTGCTACATAGTTATACATTTGAAAGAGAATGTGGCTGAATAAAGAATTCTTATGTCTTTGAAGAATACTGCTTTTCATACATAGAATGACATTATACCTTGTGTACCATAAAATAAACGTTCACATTTAAAACTAATTCTCCATTTTCATGATTGTGCCTGTCTTTTATTTGCACACTTTGCTCTGGATTGTTTAAGTTTACATGTGAGTCTTGCTCCTACTGAGGTGTGAGTTTCTGATGGGTAGTGACAGTATCAGCTATGCTTTGTGGCCCTGACACCTACAACATCAGAGATGCTCGGCCAGTGTATTGATTCATTGCTTTGACTTCCAAGTGGTGGCAGGTTTTCCATTTATCCAACAAACCAATCTCCAGCAATTCCAGAGTGCTTTAAAGGGTAATTCCATCATCTTTTAGACTTCAACTATTATTGAGCATTTCATGAAAATGTGCTGATTAACAAGCCACCAAACTGGAAGAGATTTCTATTGCTAAAACCCTTATTAGTGAGCAGATTTTACAGCCTGGTGGCTAAGGAGATATGTACCTAAAATATCTCAGAGAGATTTGGAGCCTTAGAAAGTTCAGATGGTGAAATTATGAGCATGAGAAATGTGCTTAGGGCTGATTTAAAATATATCAGCACAGTTAGGAATTGGAACTGAGCAGAACACACACCACCTTAAGATGCCAGGGTCATAATCTTGGGCTGCAAAATTTTTTCATGGAAGAACTATTCATGGAAAACATTCTAAAACTGAAAAGGAGAGAGCTTTCTAAGGTAATGGCTACTGGGGAAGATGCTGGCCTGGGCATGATGCTAACAATCTGTGAGATCTTGGTTGAGGTAAGTCAACATCATATGTGCATCTGACATTCTAGAATTTTGTGATCCTAATATCTGATCCCACATTTCTATAATAATAGTTATAATATTAGCAATAGCTATACACATGCACATCTATGGACACACATATACAGACATGTACACAAAATTTCTCATGGTTTACAAAATTATTCAGATTTTATTACTGTGTGAGTTCTACTTATGTCTGAGAAGAAGGTATGACAAAAATGTATAATCTCACATCAAAAAAGAAGATGAAACAATAGGTTGAGTTAAATAAGAAAGTGGCTACTGAGGCTATGAATGCGGCTTTTGTTAGGCACCAAGTAAATGGCCATCTCTGAGAGTCTCATATTGAGCACATGCAGTGTGTTGCCACTATGTTAGAGACTGAACATAAAATAGAAGGAAATAATAAGTTCTTGAAATTATTTATGGGCTAATGAAGGATGCATGCTAACCATCAAATTTACACTAACATGCTTAAAGGTACAGTTCAGCCCAGGGTTCAAAAAAAAGGAACAGGGGCACTTTATTTAATGTGGGCTCAAAAATTATTTTCTAGGAGATATGATTCATGTCTCATGTCTAAGAGAATAAAGAGACTGCATCAAATAGAGAGTATTCAGGAGCAAGGATCCTGAATCTTAAATCGTGCGGTAGCATGAGGAAACACAGATGGAGAGGCTGGAGTAGGAGGAAGAGACCAGACACCAGGAACTAGGATGCCTTGCTATGATTCGGCACATTAAAGCTAATGAGAAATGTTTTAAATGGAAAATGAGAAGATCAGTTATTAAGAAAGATGACCTTGGCTTTAATGTGACAAAGAGACTGAAATTTTAAAATACTGGAAAAGAAGGGAGAAAAATAGGAAGAGGTGGCAGAAATAACTTCTGAGTAAGATGGTAAGAAACTAGTTTAGAACAATGAGTTTTCCTTAACATCTTTTACTTGTGGCTCAGAGAAGTAAACCTGCTACCTGCCTCTTTAGCCTCTTTCATCTGAGCTCCCCACTCTGCAGCATATGCCAAAAATATGTCATAAAATTATTTGAATATAGAGGAGAGGAATTAAGTGATCCAAACATGAGTGTGTCTTATGTATCCTAGAGGAAGTTGAAAAGGAGGCTTGTGAAGAGTCTCAATGTATGCATATTTTAAATGCCAACAATGTAATTGCAAAATTAAAATGAAACAATCTCATAAAGTATTTGCCACTAAAGCACAATAAGAAAAATCATTAGTGCTCAAAGAGCTCATACAAATCAATTAGAAAAGCACTTAAACTCAAGAATATCAATAGCCAAAGGACTTGAACAAAACATTACAGAAGAAAAGTAGCTAGTAAATATAAGGACAATATTCAAACTTACTAGTGCACCAAAAATAAAAGCTAAAAGACAAATGAAGCAATTTTCCCCTGTCAAATTCTCATAGATGTTTTAAAATCACTACCATATATTGGAGGTGGTAGAGAAGGGACCTAGATAAGCAATTGTTTTAGAATGTAATTTTACTCTCTAGGTTTATCTATATCTCTATTTCTGTATAGTAATATACCTCTATATCTGCATAGTAACCTATATAACTGTGTGTTTTTAAAATAGGTATACCATTATAAATGTTCATTTCTATAGATGGCATCTATCTTAAAGATGCAATGAATATATATTCACAACACTATAAACTACAGTACTCTTGGCTAGGTGTGGCGATACATACTTGAGATCCCAATATTTGGGAGACTGAGACAGGAAGATTGTGGTTCACAGACAGCCTCAGCTACTTAGTGAGGCCCTTCGCAACTTAGTGAGACCCTGTTCCAAAATAAAGAATAAAAACAGGGCTGGGTTTGTGGCTCAGAGATAGAATGCCCCTAGGTTCCACCCCCACTACCACAGAAACAAACAAACAAACAAACAAACAAACAACAACACTTTACAATGACAAAAATCTGTAGTTGAAATTTCTAGCAGTGGAGGGTTGCATGAGTAATGATTTAATGATGCAGTGGTCACTTTGCTATTATTGAAATTTTAGTCTTTGACTTATTTTCTTAAGAAATTCTTACACGGCAATAACAAAGAGGAAAAATGATTCAAAATTGTATATATGCTATCAATTCTGATTAAACACACTTTTGTATTTACACATATGTTCAGATGATGGTAGAAACCTGTAGCCATGTCAATTCCAATATCGCATGATGTATTATTACATGATATGGCTGAAAAAATTACTTAGAACCATGTGTTTGGCAAAGCTGATTAAGTCTAGCTGACATTTCTGATTTATCATTACAAAGTTTTGCTGTTGTCAGTTTTTTGTGTGTGCAAGAAAGCAACTTTTGGAAAGCAATAATAACTTTTATGTATGTTGGAAAAAATTCACTATCTAGTATGATATAAAAATGCAAATAAAATTTGAACAGGTGACTATATGGGTTAGGGAGAGAGCTCTGAGGAATATTTGAGTTTGGGCAGAAATATGGTTACAAAGAACTCCGAAAATCTTTATTCTCAAATTTGGGGTCTGCTGATTATGCATGTTAAATAAATTGAAACAAAACACCCAGATGTTCACAGTGCTGATATATGTATGGGTTGAGTGGTGAGAAAGAAAATATTTTTTTTTTTTTTTGCTTTTAGGATTATGAATTTTATTTGAGTATGCACTGCCTTGAAAATAAAACAGGAATAGGGTATTGGAGTTATAAAAATTAAAGTTACAATCTACTGACCTATTCAGAGCCCCAGAACTTCTTAAAAACATCAAGGGAAGAGCAGGAACATATAAATTTGTTCAAGACATTGTTCGGTTTCACTATTTGTCCGCAGCATTAGGAATCTTGGAATGATTTCATTCACAATTTTTCTCTCCCATTAAAAACTCTTCACTTCCGATTATCAATGTTAATATTGTATAAATTGCTATAATACTAGATGTCAACTAGTAAGCCAAGCGCGGGAAGGAGGGATGGGGAGGGAATGGGGTGGGGATCGTGGTAGGGGCTAACTGGGCGAGATGTGCATGTATGTCTACAAAAGTATTTTTTTTATACCACTATGATGTATGAATACATTGCACCAATAAAAAATAAATTAAAAAAATTAAAAAAGATTTGAAAAAAAAAAAACTCTTCACTTCCCACTAGCACTTCCTCCAGTGCCTCCCAACCCTAAGCAGCCTCCTTTTCCAGACCCCAGAAGAGGTGACTAGTGTCCCCAAAGATCCCCTACTTAGGGGAGCAGATTATCTCCAGCTATTCTGAGCAGGGTCTGTCTCACTGCACAGCTCTTTACCTGTACCAGTTTCCAACACTTGGCATCTCTGTCTGCAGACCCTGATTATATGGCACCTCATGAATAATCTGTACAAGGATACTCTCCCCACAGTCTCCTAGCCCAGCCTCTGATATTACTTAATCTTTCCTCAATGCGAGTCTGCAAAAGTTCAGAATTAGCAAGCAGCAATCCTCAAGCCAGGGTGAACTGAGGACATTGCTAACTCCAAGGTAGCTGAAAAGAACAGAGAATTACCCTTGGCATTCATATCAGAGAATCCTTTCCCCTTTTAGAAAAGAATAATAATGAAGAGAAAAATGGCCCATGGATGATATTTATTCAAAACCTACTATCCATCAGTTGTAATTAATATGGAATCCCTGGAAAGAAATGATTATTTTTAATTCTTACAAGGGAGTAGATGACACACAATTAGGCACTTGTTTTCTCAGTGAGCATATTGAGGTGCTGAGAATTTAAACGGCATAGCCAAGGTGTCAGAATCTTTTGCTCTCAAGAGGTCAAGTATAGGACAAGGAAGGAGAAACTGTAAATGAACAAATAAGGTGACCTGAGGGGAATGGGAGGAGAAGAGAGAAATTACCTAATGTGCATGATGTACATTCATAAATATATCAAAGTCAATCACTAAACCAGACATGAGAAGGAGAAAAGGGGGAGGGATGGGGTGGGAATTGGGGAAGGGATAAATGAGTGACATGTGCCCATATATCACTAACATCTTGTACACCATTAAGATGTATGACTACAATGCACCAATAAAAATAGTTTATAAAAGTCTCTGATAGCAAAACTTCACCAGAAGCAATTGAAATGGTTAATGGGGTGCTAGAGGACTCTTCTTGGTAAAGTGCTTGATGATGGCATCTTTGGCTCCACCATTGTCTCTTCCTTTAGTTGGCAAAAGAGTTGAGGAGAAAGAGGAGGAAGCAGTACTGGGAAAACACAGATGTGAGATGTTGCTGGGCAAGTATATAATGAGACAGAGATGGAATGGAGTTGAGATTATATTTTAATACACTTGTATTGGTGTGTTATAATCACACATCATAATGAAGTTCAAAGTGACAGGGACATATATGCACACAGAACTTGATGAGCTTCCCCCTGGATTCTACCCTATTATTCCCCTTCCCTGTACCAGATTTGCATTGATAATTTCATATATGTACATAGCTTCAATTAAAGTGTTTCTTTCATCAAATCTCCCCACCCCCACTTCCTTCTATTAGGCTCCTTCTATCACTTCATTGGGTTTTCTCCTCATTACCTGGAGTCACTCTTGTTTTCCAACGTGTATCCTAGTTTCACATAAGATATAAGATATGACCCTTTACTTTTTGAGATTAGCTACACTTAATTAGAACAGTATTCTTTATTCATTACACAATGTAAATGAAACTAGAAATCAACTATAAGACCCAGAGTAATCACATAAACATGTGGAACTGAATGCTATACTATTGAATGAGGGGTGGGTCATAGAAGAAGTAAGAGGTAAAATTAAATTCCTAGAAACAAATAAAAATAGAGACACAACATATTAAAACCTCTGGGACACTTTGAAGGCAGAATTAAGAGGAAAACTCATAGCACTGAATGCCCACATAAAAACAGATAATCACCAAATAAATAACCTAACGACAAACCTCAAATTCCTTGAGAAACAGGAATAGCCTAATCACAAAGCCAGTAGAAAATGGGAAATAATTAAAATCAGAGCAGAAATTAATGAGGTAAGTACAGAATAAAAAATAAAGAAAATATCCAGGTGTAGTGGTGCACACTTGTAATGTCCGAGCTTGGGAGGCAGAGACAGGAGGATCGCGCAGGTTCAAAGTCAGCCTCGCTGGCTTAAGAGACCCTATTTCCAAATAAAATATAAAAAATAGGTGTCTGAGAGTGTAGCCAGGAGGTAGAAGGGTTTCCAGGAACCCTAGTACCACCAAAATAAAAATCAACAAAACCAAACACTGGTTTCTAAAAAAAATAATTAAACAAGATAGATAACGCTGGGTGTGGTGGTGCACACTTGTAATCCCTGCATTTGGGAGGCGGAGACAGGAGGATCGCACAGGTTCAAAGCCAGCCGTGCTGGCTTAAGAGACCCTGTTTCCAAATTAAAAAGCATATAAAAAAATAGGTCTGGGAGTGTAGCCCAGCGGTAGGAGGGCTTCCAGGAATCCCAGTACCACACACACACACAAAAAGATAAATGTTACCAAAAAAAGATAAATTCAATCCATATTACTAAAATAAGAGATAAAAAGGAGATATTACAACCAACAGCATGGAAATCTAGAGGATTATCAGAAGCTATTTTGAAAAACAATGCTCCAATAAAATGAAAAGTTTAGAAGAAATTGATAATTTTCTCAACACATACAACTTTTCTAAATTGAACCAAGAAGATATAAAAAAATTTAAGCTGACCAATAGCAACCAAAGAGACTGAAGCAACAATAAAGAGCCTACCATCAAAGAAAAGCCCAGAACCAGATGGTTTTCAAAGTGAATTTTATAAAACCATTATAGAAGAGCTAAGCCAAATACTCCTTAATCTATTCCATGACATAAAAAGATATGAGACTCCCCAAAATATATTCTATGAAGCCAACATCACATTAATACCAAAACCAAATAATGAGAGCTCAAGAAAAGGTTTATATCTTTGATGAACTCAGATGAAAACTGCTAAACAAAATACTAGCAACAGGCCTTCAAAGCCACATCAAAAAAAATTATACACCTTGACCAAGTAGGGTTGACCATCCCAGAGATGCAAGGCTGGTTCAACATATAAAAAACAACCCATGTAATTCAGCACATAAACATAATCAAAGACAAAAGTAACATGATCATTTAAATAGATGCTGATAAATAATTAGACAAAATCCAACACCCATTTATGCTAAAAGAACTACAGAGAATCAGAATAGAAGGAACATACCTAAATATTATAAACACAATATACAATAGGCCAACAGACAACACCATATTAAATGGGGGAAAACTGCAAGAATTTTTTTCTAAAAACAGAAACAAACTGGGTCTGGTGGCACATTTTTGTAATCCCAGTACATGGCATGCTGAGACAGGATTATCAGAGGTTCAAATTCAGCCTCAGCAGCTTAGTGAAACTTAAAATTAGTAAGACCCTGTTTCTAAATAATATATAAAAATAGTTCTGGTGGTTTAACCTGGAGGTAGAAATCCCCTAGATTTCAATATTCACACACACACACAAGCACACACACACACACACAAAAAAAAAAAAAACAGGGACAAGACATGTCATCCATATCACCACTTCTTTCAATATGGTACTTGAGACACTAGCTAGAGCAATAAAGCAAGAAAAAGTCATCAAAAGTGTACAAATAAAAAAGAAGAACTGAAACAATCCCTATTTTCAGATGCCATGGTACTATATTTAAAATACCCAGAAAACACAACCAAAAAGCTTATAGAACTGATCAACAAATTCAACAAAGTGACTGGATACAAAATCAATCATAAAAAATCTGAAGCTTTCTTGTATTCCAGGAAAAGTATTTATGCCATAAATCCACTAAAAAAATCCAGAAAATACTTCCATTTAGGATATTTTACCAAAAAATATACTTAGGAATAAACTTAGCCCAGGAGGGAAAATATTTCTACAAATAAAATATAAAACACTGAAAAAATTGAAGAAGACTGTAGGAGATGAAAAGAGCTTCCATGTTCTTGGATAAACAGAATAAATATAATCAAAATGGCCATTATTTCAAAAGTTATCTACAGTTATAAAACAATACCCTTTCAATTAGAAGGTTATTTCTTACAGACATAAAAAAATCAATCCTTAAATTAATTTGGAACAACAAAAAATACCCCAGAATAGCTAACATAATACTCAGCAACAAGACCCATGCAAAAGACATCACAATACTTGACTTCAAAATATATTACAAAGCCATATCAATAAAACACAGCATGATATTGGCACTAAAGCAGACACATAGACCTATGGAGCAGAATTTAAGACTCAGAAATACATCTGCACTTTTGATTTTTGAACCAATTAATTTTTAACAAAGGGGCCAAAAACATACACTGAAAAAAAGATAGCCTGTTCAATAAAAGATGTTGGCAAAACTGGTTAACCATATACAGAAAAATGGAACCAAATCCCACTTTTTTACCCTGCCCAAGAGTCAACTCAAGATGGATCAAAGACTTGGAAATCAGTCCAGAGACCTGGAAGGTCATTGAAGAGGGCCTAGGTTCAATACTTCAACACATAGGCTCAAGCTGAAAACTTTCTCAACAAAACCCTAAAGGCACAAGAAATTAAAAGGAGGATCAATATGTAAAATTGCTTTAAACTAATGATCTTTTACATAGCAAAAGAAACTGTCAAGAACCTCAAAAGAGAGCCAGAAACTTGAAAAACATTTTTGCCAAGTTTTAATAGAAAACTAATATGTAGAATAACACTGAAAACTCAAAAAATTCACTAAGAAAACAAATAACTCAAAACAAAAATGGGCAAGAGAACTAAATAGACACTTCACAAATAAAGAAATTCAAATGGCCAATAAATGTATGAAAAAAATGTTTAGCTATCAGAGAGATGCCAATCAAAACCACCCTGTAATTTTTGCCTAATTCCAATTGGAATGGCAATCAATCAATACACAAACAACAAATGCTGGCAAGGATGTAAAGAAGTGGGAACTCTAAAGCATTGTTAGTGTGACTGAAAATTAGTGCAAGCACTTTCGAAAACAGTATGGAGGATCTTCAGATGAATAGGAATGAATCTATCATATTATCTAGCAATGCCACTTCTGGGTATATATGAAAAAGCATGGAAACCAAATTACCAAACTAATAGATGTATATCTAGGTTTTAACTGAGCAATTTAAAATTGCCAAACTATGGAATCAAGATGTTTGTCAACAGATGAATTGATCACAAAACTATGGGATATGTATACAAGACAATTTTACTCAGCCATAAAGAAGAACAAAATTATGTCATCTATGGGGAAATGGATGGAACTGGAGAACATTATGCTAAATGAGTTTAGTCAGTCAGAGAAAGTGAAAAGTTAGATGTTCTCCATACTATGCAGAAGCTAGAGAAATAGAAGAAACTCTAGAAAAGGAAAGAGAAACCATAGGTGAGCAAATAAGGTGACCTGAGGGGGAATGGGAGGGGGAAGAGAGAAATTCTCTAATGTACCTGATGTACATTTATAAAAATATCAAAGTCAATCAGTAAGCCAAACATGAGAAAAAGGGATGGGGGAGATAATGGAGTAGGAATTGGGGAAGGGCTAAATGAATGATATGTGCACTAAATATCTCTTGTACTAAATATCTCTATCACCTTGTACCCCATTAAGATGTTTGACTACAATGCAATGCATCAATTAAAAAAATTAAAAAAGCAACAAATACATGTGTCTACACCAGCCCTGGTCTGATGAATGGAAGCCCACATGTCCCAATACAGATATTGCATTGATAGTAAAACTCCATTGTGGCTGTGTCCCTTTGACAAAAAAAGAAAAAAAAAACTGTCAACTTTTCTGGACTTTTGTTTTTGGAGCTGATTATAGTTTTTTAAGAACTTGATTAATAGATGATGCTGAATGAGATTTTTGTCTTATTCCATGGATTATGTAGTATTGAAAAAATATTAAATCAGAGCATAATCAATGACCATGGGTTTCTTCATTTTTATCTCATTTTATATGGAAGACCAAAGAAGCAGAGGGAAAGAGAAGGTACCCTCTCTCAGAACTGTGTCAGCCCATCTCAAGTCATGTTGTCACTTTATATTTGGGGAAAGGCATTATTTTGTGGCTATGAGTGCTAATCTCAGTAGATAAAATAGATTGTAAGTTAACAAGTGGTAGTTTCCAGAATAAACATAAGATATGCTGTAGCCTCTGCACCTAATAATTTGACATTAAACTTCAGTTAATGGATTATAATTTTATGGCTCCAGAAAAGAGTTGAATGACCTTCATCAAAGTCTCCTAATGTTGCTAAGTCTTAATCTTTTTATCTACAAAGTAGGCTTATAATGATTGTGAAAAATCATAAAAGAATTAAATGACAGAACATGTAAAAAGTCATCCAGCAACATGCTTAAAACCTGATAGTGTTTAAATGTTGATTTCTTAATGAAAAGTGCAGAGAAATTCACTTATCATGTTTCCTGTTTTTATAGAGATAAAAGACGCAGGAAAACCAGATTTTACTAATTCCCATGAGAATATATTGATAAGTCGTGGTCCCTCCCCCATGTGACCTCTGTGAGGGGAGGAAGCAGAACCCTGGAGGTGAAGAGAGTCTGCCCCTCAAGCAGTATCTTGCAAGAGGAGTGGCATTCACACACTTAGTCCCACCACCCAAAGTCTGGCTTAACAGGACTACTTCCTCCCTGGAACCCAGATGATTCCAATGGCTGAGCTGGGACTGATCCCTTTCCATGGCCGGTGGACCCATCCCGAAGGGCACTGACTAAAACGATCGCTGACTGTTTTGTCTACTTCGCAGTTTGTTTTTCATCTGGTGCCGAACCCCTGTTGGACTCTTATCCTTTAATCTGTGCAGCTGAATTCACCACTGAGATCTGCCTGTCACCTGGGTGGCCTTTGGACAGTGGGCCCAAGAGGAACCGCCACTTTTTTCACTAGACCGCCACACCCGCCATTAAACCTCCATTTTTGGCACTTCCTGCTGCCTCTACACTCACAGCTTTCAGCACTCCCCATGCTGGCATCCTACTCTTCCTGGCTTCTTTTTCAGCCCAGACTCTATGTGTGACCTGGACCCTGGCCCAGACTCTGGCCCTCCTGCCCGCCTGGTCAGACCCATGGGGGCACACGCCACGTAGCCTGGCCTCAGAGTCTGCTGGGTGCCTAGTTCATGGACCCGGTAACCACGCCATTCAACCAGCGGCCTAGGAGCAGAATCAAATGGCAGCCATTTTACCCAGGAATGTGCTCTCTCTGATAGCTGGTAGCCATCTTGAAATCCTGCTTCTATATTCCCAGCCAATCCTGGGAACCAGCAGCCATCTCGAAATCCTCCTTCTAGACTCTCAGCCCTCCTGGGAGCCAGCAGCCATATTGAAATTTCATCCATCCCTGATTCCACCGGATAGCTCCACAGCGTACCCCCTGCTCTGCAGCCTCTCAGTGCTTACACTGCGGTAAGCTTCCTCTTCCTTGGGCAAGTGAGTTCTGGCTTTAAGCCTTTTCCGGACTTGGGCTCATGGCTGTTAAATAAATCCAAAATTTTGCTTCCCAGGTTCACTGGGGTGGCTGGTCAACTCTGCAGTTGTGGTCAACAACTAACCTTGACCGTCCTCCCCCAGGGCATTCAAGATAGCCCACACTTCTTTGGATGGGCTCTAGCATAATACCTCCTCCAGTGCCCCTTGGAGCCTAGTTCTCTGTGAAAATATGTGGATGACCTTTTACTTTGTAGCCCCTCCCTGGAAGTGTTCAAATGGCACACTGCCCTCATCCTTTAATTTCCTTGGAAGTAGGGGTTACAGGGTGGCCCCACAGAAAGCCCTGTTATAAGTGCCTGAGGTGCAGTATCTAGGCCTACATCTCACCCCAAACACCTGAGGACTAACTGTTGACTGGGTCGAGGCCTTACGAGACTTGCAGCCGCCCACCTCAGCTGACCAGATCCAATCTTTCTCCCCTCACTTCACCCTCGGTCATTTGCCAGCCTTCCTGGCTCTCCAGGAAGCCCTCCTTAAATTCCCTCCACCCTTGGCACTCCTCAATCCCCCTAAGGCCTTCTTGTTATATACTGATAAGAGGCAAGGGATAGCCACAGGAGTGCTCACTCAACCCCTGGGGCCAACCCAAGCACCAATGGCCTATTTATCTAAACAGCTTGACCCTACCATTTTGGATGGCCACCTTGCCTCAGGACTCTGGTGGCAGCAGCTACGTTCACAAAAGAGGCTCTTAAAATTTGTCTCCAAATGCTCCTGTAGGTTTTTTCACCACAAAGGCTCCAGGATTTGCTCTCTCCTTGAGCACTCCCTCTTCTGTTACCTTCTCACATTCAGGAAGTTTATTTGTTGTTCATAGAAAATCCAGATGTTAAACTATCTCATTCCCCAGTCCTTAACCTGGCCACTCTTTTACCAGTGAGCCAGGGTTCAAGCCCAGATTTGTGTTCACCTAACAATGTTCATTCTTGTGTTGATATGATTGAAGCTTTAGCTAAACTTCAGGTGGACCTCCAGGACACCCTCCTTCTTAATCCATATGTTATTTATTTTGTTGAAGGCAGCTCTGTTCCTGATGCCAGAGGTAAGAAAAGAGCAGTCTACGCAGTGGTTACCCTAACTCAAATCATTGAGGCTGCCAGGTTACCGGATGGTACTACTCAAAAAGCTGAACTGATTGCCCTAACTTGAGCTCTACACCTGGCAAAAAAAAAAAATCAGGTGAACATATATAACAATTCTAAATATTCATTTTAATAGCACATTGCCATGCCTCAATCTGGTGAGAGAGGGAGTTTCTCTCCACCAAGGGTTCACCCATTGTCAATGCAACCTTAATTAAGAAGCTTGTAGACTCCATCTGTTTACCATCTGAGCTGGCCATCATCCACTGTTGGGGCCAGCAGACAGAATCTTCCTTAGTGGACAAAGGAAACAATAAAACTGATTATACAGCAAGACAGCTGACACAACAAGCTCAACCAAGCCCACCAGTCCCTGTACTATTTTTAACCCTCCCTTCAATGGTGCCTAATTACAGCCTGGCTGAATGGAAACACCTGACTAAACTTGGAGTGTCCAGCACAGTGGATGGTTGGCTCATGATACAGGATAAGATTACTCTGCCTGAGGCTCAGGCCGAAAAGATCATTAGCCTAATATACAATTTCCTTCATGTGGGACCTATGGCGCTAAAGCATTTCCTAAGCCCCTTGTTTTATTCTCCTCTCCTGCAGCAGCTGATTAGTAAAGTCAGTGCTTCCTGTTCTACTTGCACTGCTGTGTCTCCCCAAGGAGGCCTTTTCCCTCATTTCCTACCCACCAAATGAGAGGACACTTGCCAGTACAGGACTGGTAAATCAACTTCACCCACATGCCACTTCACAAAAAACTTAAATATCTTCTTACCATGGTCGATACCCTAACAGGTTGGGTAGAGGCTTTTCCCTCAAAGGACGATACAGCCAGCACAATGGCCAATGTTCTATGCTCAGACATCATCCCTCAGTTTGGACTCCCTAATTCCTTACAGGCTGATAATGGACCAGCTTTTATTTCTAAGGTTACTCAACAAGTGCACAAACTCTTGACATTTCATGGAAGCTCCACATCCCATATTGACCACAGTCATCAGGAAAGGTAGAAAAAATGAATGGGATCCTTAAGAACCACCTAACAAAACTCTCTCTAGAGCTGCGAATATCATGGCCTGAACTCCTGCCACTAGCTCTGGCCCATGTGAGGTCTACCCCTTGAGGCCCCACCCTTATGAGCCCCTTTGAATAGCTGTAAGGTCACTCTTTCCTGCTTAATCACACTCTCCCTTTGGACCTCCCCTCCTTTGTCTTCATATCTCCATTACTTGTCTTTTCTCAGGAACCTTCTTAAGGAACATGCTGGGACTGGTATCTTCCCCAACCCGGGACTGAAGAAGCAGCTACACACCCTGCATTCAAGGCCCTTAAGCCAGGGGATCAAGTCCTCCTCAAGTCACTTCAACTAAAACATCTCCAACCATGGTAGACTGGGGCGTTCACAGTGATCCTCACCACACCTACTGCAGCCAAACTGCTGGGGGACCCCAACTAGCAACATCTTACCCAGCTAAAAAGGGCTCTATTACAACAGTCCCATGACAGGTTCTCTTGCACAGTGTTTGGGCCTACTGAGCTTTGTTTTTCTCAGCATAATTCTCTTTGATGTACTTATTTAACAGTTCCACTTGTTTACATATTATGGTGCTCTCCCTCTTCAGATGCCAAACTGCCATAAGTATTAGACCTGTGAAATCCGTGACTGATGCTCCTGACCCAATAGCATGTTTTCATTTGACCAGATGGACCCAAACCCACTCACTGCTGAAAAGAGTGCTGTGTGTTTCTCTCAGGAAAATGCTTCTATTAGTGACTCTGGTCTAATGAAAAACTGCTAAAGGGATGGTGTATGTCTTCCTCGGGGAAAATGCTGCTATCGTCTTAATAAATCTAATGACAATCTACCTCATATTTAAAAGGGCTCCTGCCCAACCTGCGATCCACCCTCATGATTTGCTTTTTCTTTTAATAGTGCCTAGCCTGTTAAAGTCTCCTCGAACACACATGACCAAGTTGTCCAGGGTAACCTCCTAATCTTGCTGCAGTCACACTCCCACCTGTCCACTTCTGAAGGATCCGGCCTCTCCTGGCCAAGGGGACCCCTTATGACACCCCTCGACAGCAGGAAGTAGTTCGAGATTCGCATCTTCGCCCTTCATCACCAAAAGGCCACGATGATAAGTCAGGGTCCCTTCCCCACGTGACCTTCGCGAGGGCAGGAAGCAGAACCCTGAAGGCGGAGAGAGTCTGCCCCTCAAGCAGTATCTCACAAGAGGAGTGGTGTTTACACACTTAGCCCCCCCCCCCCAAAGTACTGGCTTAACAGGACTACTTCCTCCCTGGAACCCAGATGATTCCAATGGCCGAGCTGGGACTGATCCCTTTCCATGGCCAGTGGACCCATCCCCAAGGGCGCTGAATAAAACAGATTGCTGACTGTTTTCTCTTCTTCACAGTTTGTTTTACATACATGACATCACTAAGCTTCCCAAGCCATAAAGTGAGATGAGAAGATCTATAGTTAATATATGAAAATTAATATCAAATATTAATATCAAATATAGATGCACATCGAATATTGTTAGGCAGTTTGTGGCAAATTTAATTCGCTCCTATTATTCATTCATGTATTCCTCCAATAAACATTTCTGAGATGCAGCTATGGTTTCAGATACAGGAATGAATGCAGTACAAATAAAATAATACCATGTTTTTGGCCCTCATGAAGTCAGGGTGTAAATTATTAAATGATCACACTAACAAGGATCTGAAAGACATTCACCTCAACAAGAAGATCTGCGAAAGTTTCCTAAGAAAGTGATGGGTGGTTAAGCTTAATCTGAAAAGAGAATACCGTCTATGTAGGTAGAAGTTACACTAGAGTAGCAGCTTGATTTACTTAATTTTTTTTTTTTTGTACTGGGTATTGAACCCAGGGCATTTTACAATTCCAAGCTACACTCCCAGTACTTTTCAATTTTTTTTGTATCAAAACAGGATTTAGCTAAGTTCCTGAGCTGGCCATGAACCTGCGATCCTCTTGTCTTACCCTCTCAATTACCAGGATTACAGATGTACAACACTGTGCTTAGCTATTTGGGCAATGTTTAGAAGAAACATTGTTCAGTAGTTGGTGATGATGTTTCTATAATAGAGAAAGAAGGCCATATAGGAATTATTCCTAGATTTCTGTATTATTTAACTCAATAGTAGTTCAGTATTTTAGTGAAAGAAAGAATGGGGGGGATTTAAAACAACAAAAAAGTCTATGTTTGTTGAAAATAATGAAATATTTTGGAAACACAGACTGTGGTACATTTAACAAATGCAAGAGGAGATGTCAAGTGCATGATTCTACATAAGAGCCATGATTTGAAAAGAGTTGTGTGCTTTGAAATATATATTAGTGAGTTGCCTGAGTATATCTGAGGCCAAGAATATGGAAGAATTAGGAAGGAAGTTAGGGTGAGCAACAGAGAGTGCTTTAAACTTCACATTGAAAAATAATTGGTAAGCCGGGCGTGGTGGCGCACGCTTGTAATCCCAGCATTCGGGAGGCTGAAACCTGGAGGATCGCGGTTCGCAGACAGCCTCAGCTACTCAGTGAGGCCCTCTGCAACTCAGGGAGACCCGGTTTCAAAATAAAGAATAAAAACTAGGGCAGGGGGTGTAGCTCGGAGGTCGAATGTCTCTGGGTTCCATCCCCAGACCCGCAAAAAAAAAAAAAAAAAAAAAAAGAAAAATAATTGGTAAAGTTGAGAAAGGAAAACTGATCAAGAAGGCAAATAAGGAGCAGAATAATTGTTAACAATCCCCGAGCATAGCAGAGAGGGAAGGAATTGAAATGATTATCTTAGAAGGTACAATCAACATGGTCAAATGGTCCTGGGAATTAAAGTGAGACTAAGATTCTGGAGTGGCACCATTTTGTTTCTGTAAAACAATTAAAGTATATATTTGGGGGAGACAAGTGTTGAAGCTGTGAAGATTTTATTAAACCATCTCTATTATTATGTAGTAATCTATGTATTAATCTATATTTCCTTCACATACACAAAAAAAGACTCCTCCATACATTGAACCTTGTGGAGAGCTCCTTTCAATAGGGTGAAAAATCTCACATTTCAGAGTAAAGAGTGACATACTCTTTTCTAGAACAATCGTATGTTTCTTTTAAATCATTATATGTTGCCAAATTAATCACTGGCCTAAATATTTTATGAGGAACTAAATTAATGAAAGAAAGTATGAGAGTGTATAGACTGTTAGTAACCCTGGTCATTAATGGACATAATTTGATACCAGAGGTGACCAAAACCTGGCAGGCCACCAATAGCCTGCTCAGTCCTCATCTAAGCTCAGCTCTCTCTTTGCTTATAGAAAAGAAAGTACTTAAGGTTTGAAAGGGTTTTGTTTTTTAACTCAACCAAAATTGCATTTCAAAAATAGTTTCTTCCCTTTGGTTGGCTTTATTTGCCTTTTATCTGTTTCCCCTCTTACTAATAATCTCCTTTTTGTTCAGCTCAGTATTAATCATTCATTTGATCCTAATTATTATTGCCAAAAAATCCTCAAAACACATTCCATGGGCTAAGATGCTGATTTGAATTTAAATTTATATCTTCCAAATATCATTAGTTATGATAAAAATCTAATACTTGAAGTGGCTTCCAAGTGGAATCTTCACATAATTAAAGTTTTTATACCTCTGATTTACAATGTTACTACCATGAGTGTAGAGTAGCTGTGGTTAAGGGAAAGGAAGGAGAAAAGCCTGGTGGATTTTTAGGCTTTCTCTGCAGTTCAGAGAAAGCTGGGTACTGAAAAAAAATGGTAAGAAGAGATCATCAAAAACAATGGAAAGAGATCCATATTAGCTACAAAAGCAATAGCAAAACCCAATGCAAAATTAAATTTGAGATGGCTATAGTTATGAAGAGAACAAACAATGAATAATTTTAAATTAATTTTGTGCCATAAAAACTGAAAATCAACTCCCATAATAAAGCAAAAGAACAAAGGAATGAAAATTATAGCAAAGAATATTAGGAATTTGGAGAAAAAGGAATAGAAACCTGGAACAAAAAGGATATTATTGGGATAGAGGAAGATGCCTTGAGATCAATAAGACATTGATGAAAAAGTCCTAAAAAAGAAATATCTGAAAAAAAGAAAGCTGTGCAGGCCAGTTTCTGGTCATATTAAGAATATCTTAATGTCTATGACCCTCCAGACAAATAAATGTAGGTTACTTTCAGAGAAATAAAATCAACATCTTATACTTAGTGGTCTGCAATAGTAGAGAACAGAAACCAACATAGTAACATCTGGTGAACTTTTAGGTAAAGTGGCAGAGACCCCAGAATCTTTCATCTTGACAGCCTTTTAAGAGAGAAGAAAAAAAAAAAAACAATCTTCTATATAAAGGCACTGAAAGATTGTTTGTTGGCCAATACCTAGAAAAAATGTTTTAAACCATAGTCTAAACAACCAAAACAGGAAACAAAATTAGTAAGTAAAAAAGGGAAAATTTGACTAAAGCTACTGTTTACTTTCCATTGTAAATGTCATTTTTAAAAACCCATATATATAGGCATTCATTCCAAAATAATACTGTTTTCTTAAGAGCACAAAAATGTAATTTGTCAGATTAGGGCTATTTATATGAATATAGCTGAATAACTGTTAAATATGAGGTTTGGAAGAAACGGAAATGATATGGGAACTGTATATTATCATATTAAGAGAAAATACAAATACACAGGATTTAAACATGCATAAGCAATTTGAACTCAACTATGGTAAGAAAGAGAAGTCGATGAGACAAGAAGACACAAGTCTCTGTAATGCCACTGAGAAATAGCAAGGCCAGGGCAAATGAAAAATAGAATATGAGGAAGAAAGGAACTATCAAGGTAGGAAAACAATGGTAAAATTTCTTAGGAAAAGTATACCAGATTGAATATTTGGTATTTTCTTTTGCAAAATAAAAGAAAAATTTTAAAGTATTTTATGAAAAGAGAAAATTAAACTTTAATTTTAAAAATATAATGAAGGTAATGTGAAAAAATCAAGGAAGTGAGGGTTCAATGGGATATAAGACTAAAAGAGAGCTATAGTGCTTTGCAAATAATGGGTACAGTAAAAGTAGAGAAAATGATAGACGAGTGTTTTGGAAAATAGAATTGTTAAGACTTGGCTAATGAGAAATAGATGATGATTTTTTTGGTGGACATCAATGACTATTGAAATTGGAAACACCTGAAAATGAGCAAGTTGGAGAGAAAGTTCACTGCCATGGAATAGCTAGCAAATTCAGAATCAGTGCCTGAACCAATACTCTCACAGCTATAATCTCAAACAACTGACCATAAAACTTAGAGAAAGGAAGATTTATTTGCTCACAGTTCTTTGGAGATTCTGTGTTCAGTTCATGTGAGTCCAAGGTCTGAAGCTCAGGGTATGGTGGTGAGAAGCAAAAGAGGAAGAGCATGTGGATTCTACTCCTCACATCACAGAGGCTGGAAGCAAAGAGTACAAGCAAGCAAACAAGAAAGCAAGGGAATTAAAAGACACAAGAATAAGCCACAAGGCCATACTCCCACAAACCTTCATTTTCAGGCTACATCCTACCAGCCCAGGTTATCACCCAGTGAAATCTATTACTCTTTTTACAATCAATTTATCTACTGATGGATCATAACCCCCAAAACCACACCATATCAACTCTGAACATTAATCGATGAGTTCTTCTCGGGACAATCTATATCTAATCATAATAATCAGTTAAAAGGGGAACATCATGGTCTGAGTTTGGGGAAAAAAGAGCCAGGATGTATGTCAAATATAATGGCACAAAAGCAGGAGCAAAATAAAAATTAAACAAAGGCAGAAAAGATCATTGGTTTCCATTGGTAGGATGTACATCTGTAATGTAATGCATTCCCCCCTCCTTCTAAAGACTTGACAAAAATTCTAGCTTAGAATGATAGCAATAAAAATAATGATATTTGGAAAAAGTTTCAAAGGATTTCTAGGATATGGAAAATAAGTGGTGGAGGCTGATAAAACAGGAAAAACAAGGTATACTTTGGATCACAATGTTGACTTAGGAGCTTCAGTGCAAGGGGCACCAATCTGAAGACTTTGTAGAACCTTGTAGTAGTTTTGAACTTGAAAATGAGAAGTACTGAAAGGAGCAAAAGTAAAAAAAAATATAAAAAATACTATTACCTTAAAATCTGTGTATTGGGTGGCTGCTTGACTCTTCAGCATCCTATTCAGAGAGAAAAATCCCAGAAGCCTGGTCAACCTAGAGAACAAACAAGATGAGAGAATCTTCTCTTAGAAATTTAATTAAGTGCCCTTCTGGAGAATCACAGCTCAAAAGAGAAAATAGGAATCCTACAGCTGCACCAACCTCATGCTCATACTTAGGGATGAAAAATAGGTTCCTTAAAATAAAAACTGCTGCTGTACCCACAATCTCTGAGCTCATTCAGATTTTCTATAGCTCACTTTAAGTGTGGATAAACAGGCATAGACATTAGAACCTACCCTATTGTGGAGAAGAATGTCCAAGATGGCCTTCAGTACTTCTCCCCATGTGGGTTCTTACAAAACTTTTATTTAAGAATTGGAGACTGAGCAGGGCATGGTGGTTCACTCTTGCAATCCCAGCATTTGGGAGGCTGAGACAGGAGGATTGAGGTTTGAGGACAACCTCAGCTACTATTTACTGATACCCTGTATCAAAAAAAAAAAAAATAGGGCTGGGGATGTAACTCAGAGGTAGAACGCGCCTAGATTATTCCATCATCAGTACCACAAAAAAAGGGGGGGATTGGAGACTTGGAGACTAACTACCCTCTCCTTTAATATGAGCTGCCCATAGTAACTTGTTTGACTAAATCAAGAAAACAAACAAAAGGAAATTGGGTAATAGAAAAGAACTTAGAAATATTTCTGCTAAAAAACTCAATTACATCATTTTTAGGGAAATGGATGGAACTGGAGAACATTATGCTAAGTGAGATTAGTCTGTAACAAAAAATAAGAAATCAGATGCTTTCCCTAATATGTGAAAGCTAAGGATAAATGGGTCATAGAAGGAACTCTAGATGAAAAAGGAAATCCTATAGAGGAGCAAAGAAGACAACCTAAGTTAGGGGATGGGAGAGGGGAAGAAGGAAATTCTCTAAAACACACACTGTACTTAAACATACTGAAGTCAACCACTAAGCCAAGCAAGGGAAGGAGGACCGGGAGGGAAAGGGGTGGGAATTGGGTAGGGATTAAATCAGTGATGTGTACATGTATGTCTACACAAGGTTTTTACCCCAATATGATGTATGAATATAATGCACCAGTAAAAAATTTTAAAAAACAATATTTTATACCTTAAAAAGCAGGAAAAATGGCAGCTGTGAACAAAGGGACAGTTTGAAGACTAAATAAACTGGGTAGATTCTATTAATTTTTTTGAATAGACTATAACAATAAATGATGTTCAAGTTTGATATAAAATTTCCCATTAAGAGCTTATGTATTAACAATTCAGGGTTAATATGATTAAAGCCTGAAGACGGTAATCTCATCAATGTGTAAATTCATTGTGATGGATGCCTGGTGGGGTCTGTCTGAAAAAAAGGTGTGTTCCTGTGGGTGTGTCATTGGGGACTTGCTTGTTATCTCTTTGCTTTTGTCCTCCATGATGTGAGAGCTGAGCCCTTGCTCTCTACCTCTCTCTTCTCCTCACTTCCACGCTCTGAGCTCTGATGCTGGCCTCACATGGGCGGAACCCTGAATTTCCAAGACTATGAGCAAATAACTCTTCCTTCTGTGTTGGGATCATAGGAGTCAGAATATTAATCAAGACTCTTCAAAAAGCTCTGTCATTTTACATATCACTACAAAATGCAAGATAAAAACATATATAAAATTATAAAATGCCATTGTTTTATAGGATGCACGCTGGTTTCAGATATTTAATTAAAATACGATAAAAAATAGAATGAGTACAATTTTTTAATCAAGAATTACCTCCAAAAACCCTTTACTCTCTTTTTTAATGCTGTAACATAAATTTGCATATTTACCATGCAGGATAATTTTTATAACTATAATGTTTATAATGTTTATAAGCAGATGTTTGGATTTAAAAATATTATCCTTTAATATAATTAGAAAATAGATGAATTCAGAAGAACTAGAAAGAATTAGAAAGAAATAGAAAGAATTCAGAAATTCTTGTTTTCTTGCAGGCTACTTCCTCTTATGGTATTAATATAAACCATGTTTAACCTTATGGGTATTAATATTTGTTGCTGATAGGATTCAGGCAGTTAATTTCTGGAAGGATGGTCTATGCTAGAATCTGATTTGGGGACATAGGTGAAATGGGGAGAAATGTGGCAGCTTGATACCCAACCAAACTGTTGAAGGTGGCAATAACAGAAAATTTCAGACACATAAAATCTAAATTTTACCTTCTTTAATCAATGTATTGATAAAATACTTGAAAATGTATTTCAAGAAAACCAAGAGAGAAGAGTGTAGAATTCAGGATAATTTTTTCCAACTCAGAGCAGTAGTGAGGAAAATCCTAAAAGTACAGCTATGGTACAGGACTTCAGAGCAATTAGCCTATTAGATAAAAGTGGAAGGTTCAGCCAGAGCAGGTAAGTGCACACCTATAATCCTAGTACTTGGGAGGCTGAGAATAGATTGTAGATTTGAGTCCAGCCTCAGCAACTTAATAACACCCTTAGTCATTTAATGAGAATGAGATCTTGTTTCTGAAAGAATGATGGATATATATATATATATATATATATATATATATATATACACACGCATGTGTGTGTGTGTGTGTGTGTGTGTGTGTGTGTGTGTGCATGCATGAATAGCTGGGGTGTAGCTCAGAGGTAGAATGTTCCTGGATTCAAGTTCCAATACCAAAAAATGAAAAGTAAAATTTAAAATGTAAAAAATGTGAAACAGCAGAATAAGAAAAATAAAGATGAGTTCTCAAGAAAACCCACAGATGATATAATGAAAATTTAATCAACAAACAGAGTTATGTTAAAGGCTAACTTAATTTAAAAAACAAAATAAAAATCAAATCAAAGGAAATTAAAACATATAATAAACAACACTAAATAAGAAAAGAAACAAATAGTGGTTTATTTCCACATTTATGATATTTTTATTTATAGTTCTTGTTAACATTTAGAAACAACATATAGAAAAACCAAGGAAGGTGATTATAGATGTGATGTCGAAGTAACAATTTTGATAAAATAAATATGGTAAAATTTGGAAGATGGGTGCAGGAACAAGGCTGATGGAAGTGGAGAGGATATTAATATTCTTTTCATACCAGTAGGGAGTCAAGGGACACATTTATATTTGATGAATCAGAAATGAAGTTACAGATATATTCATGAAGTGACAAGAAAACCAATAGGCTGAGAATGGAAAGGAATGAGAACAAGAAGTGGAGAGGGGTTGAAGGCGCTAGGCCTACATCAGTCACTGCTGAATATACCTAAAGTTGATAAATCAAGCAAAAGTACTATAAAATCACTGAATAGCTTTGTACTTCTGTAGGCTGGGCCAAGAAGGAGGATAGTAGAGAATGCATTTTATTGTAATCCCTCTTGCAATTCTTTTGTCTTCATTTTAAGCCAAGTGCATGAAAAATCAAACAATATTATGAGATAAGTCAATGTCCATGAGCAAAGACTGACCACACTGGGGGATCTGAACAGCTGCCCAGTGCTATTCGATGATGGTCAGAAAAGAGGGAGTGAGGTATTGATGATCCCACCAGGTGTGCTGAAAAAGGAAGAGGTGGCCAGATACCAAAAGAAGAAAGAATGGCAAAGAAAAAGAGATGTGTGAACTGAACCAAGCATCAGCCTTTTGGGGACCCTTTAATTCTGAAGCATCCTCTTTTGAAAACACCCCCATGGGTTTGTCAGTAATGAACCATAGAGGGAGGAATTTCAGCAGCACTAAGGAGCTCTATAGTGAAGAAGATTCTCAAGAAATAAGCTGTGTGGAGTGTACTTTGTAACTCCACCATGTGAGCCTAAGAGCTCTGCATAGTCTTGGCGTCCTAGATGCTGAGGATGATCAGGACCGACATTGTCAGTTCTCTACCTAAGTCTACTGGTTCCAACAGGTCACAGTCATGGATATTCGCATGAACAAAGCCCATTTCTTCCTCCTAGTTCTACTAAATTCCAGTCTGTGACTCTGTTCACAGATATTTCTTTTTCAATGTCTCTTTAGCCCTTTGATTCTTCTTCGGGAAGAAGAAGGTGACCAACTGCCCTGGTTTGCTGTGGATTGTTCTAGTACTAGCATTGAAAAGCCTGTGTCCAGGAAAACTCTTCAGTTCCAGGGAAATGAGGTACATCGGCATCCCACAAAGAACTCCAAGACAATTCATTCTAGGCAAAACAATGCCACATAGTGAACATTTATATCTTAGAAAAGCTTCTTGTTCTTTGTTCTTATTTAATCTCTACAAGTCTGTGCAATGGACCTAGCATACATTAAGTTTATCCTCAATTACACCTCGAGTCAACTGAGAGTAGAGACACGAATCATCCTATACTAACCACAGAGACATATATTAGTTGACAGAACATCTTGCTCTCATCTCTTGACACCAGATATTGTGCTCTATTCTATAACTCAAGTTGCTATGCTGATATTTTTTTCCTAATAAATAATGTCAACAATAATGCTCCATTAACTCATCCTCTCTTCAGTAGATGCTACTATTAGCATTGTGTTATAGATGAGGACATCGAGGTGTAAAACATCTCACCTGGGAACACACATTTGGTTAGTAGTAATCAGGATTCAAACTGAGATTTCTCTGACCTTGTCCTGGCACTTGAGCAAAAACCTAAGATTCTCCTAATCTTTAGGAATGGTTAATAAGGCTCCTCAAGACATCAACCTAATTTTACAATTGTATTTTCTACTAATTCCTTCCCACAGATCTTATGTATCAGGCAAATTGAAATGCTATCTGAGTCTTAAATATGTCTACAGATTTCCGGATGTAAGCTTTTGCCCTGGCCTTTCTCATGCTTAGAATTTATTCATAGAGGTGCTTATTGTAGACTAAAGATAAAACAGCAACAAAAGCAAAGACAGACTTTGCAATTAGACCTGGGTTTAATTCACAAAAATGCTTCCTGGTAGCATGGATGATCTTTAGCAAGTATTCCAAACCTCTCAGAGTTTGTATCTCCTCATTTGTAAATTGAAGACAATCATTTGGAATCATGCTTGTTAGTCTGAGAGTGAAACAGCTCGTGCTCCTAAATCATCTAACACTCTGCATGACTACCCAGTCAATGCACTCCCCTCTTGGCCATGAGACAGAAGATAGAAGACTCTGATGTTCTTACCATTGTATATTTTACGAATGGCTGGCTATTTCAAGAAAAGCTGTGCACTCTATGAATAGCTATGTATTTTATACATAGATGTGTGCCTGGTGAAAATTATGTGTGCTCTTTGGTGATCAGCACTGCATTTCTTAGATAGTTATGTATGAAGCATTGTGAATCTCTGAATACAGTTAGGGATTGCTGGATGTGCACTGAATACAGAATGCCACATGTTGTACACAGTATATTTGCAGAGACCTGAGTGTTTTGTTTGGGAGAGGGGATTATGTGGACCCACATGCTACATGCACAGCTGTAGATTTGTTAGGCAGTCACACATTTTATGTATTGCCCCATTTTAAACCCATTTGTTATGATATGCCTTAAAACCATGATGATTTGTAAATATATCTCAATGCCCTATTGGTTACCAATTTGTCTTCTAAACTTAGTTTTCTCATCCCATTTAAAGATAGAACCATCATCTAAGTTGAAATTTGAGCTAGAAAATCCATTAAAATTTTTTATTAGCCCTTTTTGCTTTGGTCTGAAGATCATATGTATAACATTTTTTTAGGAAACAGAAATTAAGGCAAAAAGGGTCCATTTTCAAAGCCTTTTTCAGTTTGACTCGGTTTCTTCTATTGCTTTCCAATTGCCCATCAGATGAATTCTACTATTTAAAAGAAAAGCAAGGCAACATAAAAATTTGAATCATCAGATATGAATTAAAAGCATAAAAATCCAATCTCTATTAATGGAAATAAAAGTTCTGTTTCAAAAAAAGAAAAGAAGTCATCATTTTCTTCTTGGTCATGCACCTAGGCTACACTCTTAAACCTTGTTTACTACTGGCTGTGGCCACAGGATTGGATTCCAGCCCACTTCATGATGCACAATGAACCAAGCACTCCAGATGCATAAGTCCACATGCTTTTGTTTTGGGGTTTATTTTGTAATGGTGATTGAACTTAGGGGCATTCTATCTTAAAGCCATGTCCTCAATCCTTTTTAAAAAAAAATATTTGGAAATAGAACCTCCCTAAAGTTCTGAGGCTGTCCTCAAACCTGTGATCCTCTTGTCTCAGTCTCTCAAGTACTGGAATTATAGCCATGCACCACAGGGCCTCGCTGGTCCATTTAATCTTAACTTGATTTTAACTATTCTTCTGGGAGGTGTATATTAACATACTTTGAGAATGAACAATCCAACTTCCAAAAAGCTTAATTAACTACAAAGGTCTCTAAATATATGCATAGGTCATCAGTAAATGTATTTTGGTTTCAATAAATTACTTCATCACTAACATATAAAATCAAAAAGTATTTACATAGTAAATATAAATATAATTGGAGAGTTTCACTATATTTCTGGAATCCATGTCTCTATATGCCAAGATAACCAGTTTGAGTAAACAAAACTTTCAATAGCAATAAATAAAGTACCTAGACATGAATCTAACATGTATGTGCTATCTTTGTAGAAAAAAAAGGGGAAGCATTATTGGCATAAAGCAAAGACTTTCATTTGGGGGATAATGTAATCTCTGTGCAAAGTTTATGTTAAGAGAGGAAGAAAAAGACAGAAACAGACCCAGAGATGAAGGGAGGGACAGAGAGAGACTGAAAAGCAGGCCAAATCATGGTCTCTGTAAATTTGCACAATGCTGATCAATGTTGAAAGTTTCAAATTTTCTTCTCTCAGGGCTGGAGGGAGAGGGCAGATAACACATTTACATAATGTTGGTATTGTGGTTTAGGTTTAAAATATCACCCAATACCTTGTGTGTTAGACAAGGCAGCCATGTTCAGAGTCAGGGCATAGTTAGGGTAGATCCCTGAGGACGTGGCCAAGGACAGTGTTTCCTGGGACTGGCTGGACTTTGGCAGCATTTTCTCTCAGCCCCCTTCTCTTTCTGGTTTCTCTGCCATTGATGATCTGAGCACAGTCTTTCTCTCTCTCTTTCCCTCTGCTTCCTGCTGCCATGTCCCTACCTTTGCACTCGGCCTAATGTGGGCTGAAACCTTCCCAAACTCTAGAACTATAGGCAAATAAATTCTTCTTCCTCTCAGTTCCACATGCCAGGTGCCTGGGTCCCAGTAGTGAAAATGTTGACTAATATAGACTAATATAGCTTGTCCGCTGCTGCTAACCATGCTACACAGGCCCTTTGCAGAACCCAATGAGCAAACAGAGAGCAAACAAGTGATTCATATAAGGCAGCTTGGCAGTGTTGTGCTAGAATGAGCACAGAGCCCATTGAGCCTTCATGGCTACACCTCTTACAAGGAGTTCAGTGCCTGGGATAAACCTGAAGCCCCTGAGTTTCTCAGACTGGCAGTCAGTGAGGACACTTCTGACTCCACAGCTGTGCCACAGCCATATTTCAAGTGCTCTTCATGGGCAAGTCAATTTCTTTCTTTTTGGCTAAATCTTGACCACATGACCAACAAGATGGTCCTCTATGCTGGTTGTGGCTTATATTGTATTTTTCCTAACTCAGCTTCACCATGGCTCTGCTCATAATTTGATCCATGAAGAAAAGTTCTTCCATTTTGCAGAGAGAACATGTGGATCTAGGAGTTGGCTTCAGGAGCTCTTTGAGGTCTGTCAGATAAGTGCTGCACCCTCCGTGTCCAAGAGCATTTTTGTCAAAGGCATTTGGAATGGTCAGCCAAGAGAATTCAGCTGCCATTGTGTATGACTCCTTCATGAGGACCCCAGAATATCCTCCTGCTGGTGCCCACAGTGACGTGCTCTCACCCACAAACATAAACTTTACTCAAGGCCTTTTTGGACCTTTTCCTAATTTTCAGGAAGAAAAGAAATGTGACCCCAAGGACTCTGTAAGACTCTAAAGGGAGAAAACTCTAGGTTCATCCCTAATCTGTCTCCCTCATGGGATGGAGGCACAAGGGAAGCTGCCTGATTCCTGCAGCCTCATTGTGATATTTTCAAAAGGAAATCTCCAACTGTCAGAAAGACATGAGATACTCCATGTAAATTTATTTAATATTTAGGTTCTTTTTACTCAGGTTTGGGAATATTTAATTTTGGGTTCCTTATCATGCCATTTAAACTGTTTTTGTCTTAGTTGATTTGTCAAAAAAATGGGACTTATAGCAACTATATCATAGTGGTAACTGTGGAAATAAGTTCACATTACATTATATAATCTAGAGGGATGAAGGGCTTCCAGAAAATTTAATAAACATGCATTAGTGGGCCAGGAGAGTGGTGCACACCAACTCATCTAGGCATAGAACTTTCTAAAACTTTCATGGTCATAGGACTGTTTATTTTTGTTCCTGTGTAATGAGTATGCAATCATGAACACACACACACACACACACACACACACACACACACACACACACTATAAATGATCAAAATCAAACATTGTTAACCACATTGAACAATAAATTTATGTTTTTATAATCCCTTCCAGATGCCTAGTCATCTCTGGACTCATATAAAACACAAAGAAGTTTTGTTTTGTTTTTCATTAGGTTTAGAGAAAAAAAGAAATTGAGGCATGAAGATTTTTTTAAAACTTTAAAAAGAAAAGCATGTAATTTTCCACTTTTCTTAGAAGTGATATAGCATGGTTGGATTTTTAAAAATTAAGACTTTTCCTCTGGCTTCCTTACAATGGTGAAACTATAATGAAACCTAACTAAATTGCTTTTTAATTGGTAAAGCAATAAATCGTTGGAAATGTATTCCTTCTGTATTAGAGGATGATTCTATTGGATCAGGAAATCAATCATTTCATTGATTTGTCTTTTCATTGGCATTCCTCTTTTCCACAAATATATAGAGGTAAAAAGCTTAAAGGTGAAGAATAATTTAAAGTTGCCCATGACTCCTGACATGAAGATTTGCCCTTTGGATCAAGGTGAGAAATCCCTGAACTTTAATTCAGCCCATGATTGAAGCATTTCAGAAATGATTTTAAATATACTAAGAAGATTATTAGAAGACCTCATGGTATTTTGGTGATAACTTAGTGCTTCAAAGGGCCAATGGAAGATAAGAGACAGGTTTGGTCTGTGCCTGGATTAAGTGACACAAAAATGAAGATGGCAAAATGATATCATAATCATCCTCAATATTTTTACAGCTCTATGCTATAAATCACCTCCTTTTTCATTATCTAATCCAATTTTTTCCAACAACCCTGAGATATAGAGAAAATATCTCCATCTCCTTTTCACTCCATTTTCTCTGGCAACTGAGATACAGGTAATTTAAAATTTTAAGTATTTAGCCAATTAATTAGCAATTATATCAATAAAGAGGCACAACTGATATTGAAATTGAGCTCTGTTTGACTCAATAGCCCAAAGGGAAAACTCACTAAATTGAAAAGACAATTCCAAAATGGAATGTGACAAAATCAACCTTAAAGTTTTAGTAAGGAATAAATCATAATAAATGTTCAAAACCTAGGCAAAATGATCAAGAAAAAAAACAAGAGTTAGGTATAGAAATAATGTGTAAACATAAAAATGCATAAACATAAAAGCAGAAATAATGTATATTCATTAAAGCCTAGGATTTATAATATGGCTTCTGCAAAGAATGGTTTAGGCAGATACTATAGGACTCGAGCACATTTCTTCATTTTTGTACAGCAAAGTGAGAATAATAAAATGCCTACTTATCTGTAGAACAAGTAAACCCATTTTTTTTTTCTCCAGGAGTTATAAGGATTTTTAGGAAATAATGTGTGCATGCATTTATGGTAAGCATTGCTTTCAGGAGCTTCAGGGTCATTTAAACAAAATAGATGTTCTCTTCTCCACCACATGCAACCCTTGGCTTGGACTTTGGACTACAAAGTCCAGAACCTAAGACATGTCGTGAGGCATATGGAGAATCTTCTGGAAAGGTGAGTTGGTGCCATGGGATGGAGATTGTTCTCTCAGAACAAGGAACTTGTGTACTCCACAGCAGTTGTAAGCCACAGAAAGTTTAGAAGCAAGAAAGTGGCATTCAAGTTCAGTATCAGAAAAAACCATCAAAGAGACAACCTTATAGGTAGAAGGATCATGATGGTTAATCTGGATTGTTGATTTGACTGGATTAAGAGAAACCTAAGATTAGGTGACTTCATTTGTATTGGTGAGATGCTTGACATTTGAATACTTGGGAGGCTAAGACAAAAAGATTGCAGATCCAAGGTCAGACTCAGAAGTGTAGGAAGGCTCTCAGCAGCCTGGAAAGATACTTTATAAAGAAAGATGAAAAGGATTGGGAATGTAGCTACCCCTGGCTTCACTCCCAATTAATACATGCAAGCAAGCAAGCAAACTTCAGCCTCTCTGCTCTTCTAACTAAATTCCCACTAAGGAGTCTCCTGGGAGGTTCCTGCTCTTTCCATCTTGGACTGGGACTTCATCACTGGTCACTCCTATTCTAAGACTCCAGCTCCTGGTCCACTTGACCAGCTTCTGGTTTCTCCAGCTATCCAGCAACAAGTGGCCACTTGGAACTACACTTCTGCCGAGTGAAGTCTTATTTGATAAATCCCCTTTATAATACACATATCCTGTGCATTGTTACTTAAGAGAATCTTGCCTAATACAGGGATCCCTCAAAAGAAAATTTAGGAAGAGTCTACCCTCAGAAAGAAAAAGAGAAGCCAAACATAGAAAATTAGAATAACACTCAAAAGTAAAGGCTTGACACACCTCGTAGCTGGACTCACCTTTACAATTTTATTTATTTTTAAAAAAAAATTGTGGCTGGGCCTGGTGGCGCACGGTTGTAATCCCCGTGCTTGGGAGGTGGAGACAGGAGGATTGCGCTGGTTTGAAGCCAGCCCCACTGGCTGAAGAGACCCTGTTTCCAAAAATAAAAAAAAAGTATAAAATAGGTCTGGGAGTGTAGCATGCAGCCCGGAGGTAGAAGGGCTTCCAGGAACCCCAGTACTACCAAAAAAAAAAAAAAATTGTGATGACCCATCAGACAAAATGTTGTACATAGACACGAGCTTCACAAGAGTTTGTGGTTGCTTTTCAGCATCAATTTTCAGTGCTTGCTCCTGTTCTTTGTACCAATCTCCCGGTGATTAAAATCCAGTCTGGTTTTCCCGGGACAAGGACATCAATGCCTTATCAGTGCTGTGCTCTGATGGCTGGAGTCACTGGCTCTTTAACTGACCTTGTCTTCCTTTAGAGCCTGAAGTGCTTTAACAATGGACTCAATCTTCTCTAACCCCGTACTGTCAGCCTTTCATCTGCAATTCATGTCCTTAGTCATTTTTTTCCATTTTCTTTTTCAGCTCAGAACCTGTGTTTTTGTACCCATTTTGCTTTCTCACTGTTTCTTGATTTCCTTCCACTCTGTTGTGTATTCACACTGACCTTTTCTCTTTTGTAACTCATGTGTTTATTGCTTGATGACATTCATCACCTCTGGGCATGGAATCATTTATCCACGGTGCCTCCTTTCTTCCTGAATAAAGTTCATTCAATGTTACTTTTATTTTCCATGAATTCTACTCTGCTGCAATCTGACTTTTCATTATTATTCTTATCAACAGCCTTTTATTTATAGAGTGAAGAAATAAGATAAGCGCTTTCTAATATAGATGGGACACAGGCAATGTAGCTTGGGATAAGAAATGTAAAAAGGAAGGCAGAGCTACAAAGAGCAGAGCTAAAGGGGCATTTCTGATTGCTGGGTGAAACGCAAATTGCAAAAATTGGGACAAAAAGTGATATTTCAGCCAAGGTGGAAATACGCATGGGAGGGGAGGCCAGTGCTGCTCATTTGCTCTGTGCTCAGTACTGTGTTGAATCCTATTAATGTGTCCTCTTATTTAATCTTTATTCTAGATAGGAGGTGATATCAGCCCTGTTTTTAGGTAAAGAAACTGAGGCTTACAAAGCCGTTATTTTCCAGGGTGATATTGACAGTATAGAGTAAAGTGTGGCCACACACCCAAAAAGTATGTGTTAAAAGAAGGTAAGAATTTATGTTCTTTAATATAGTATTCCAAGGTCTGGGACTCCAACATAAAGAAATATTCTGATGCAGACAGATTTAGGCCCAAACTTCTCTTGAGATTGCTATTTGAAACAGCAAAACTACTATCACCAGCAACAAACCTAATAATAGAGAAGTGGTAAGCAGTGGCATGTCTGCAAAAAAAAAAAATAATAATGAGCACTTTCTGATATTTATTGGCTATAATAAAATTAGGGGAATTACTTTGTAGAAATATTAATTGTATAAAAACATACAAATGCATTTGCAATTGAAAATATTGATATTATTTTTCATTTCACATTTATTTATTTCAGTTATAATAAGTATCCCACTCTGATTTTAAGGTTATACATAATCATTTCAGGAATTTGAAAAAGATTTTAAATTTCAAAAAGGGAAAATAAATGACACTGTTGAACTGTCTACTACTTAACTATCTTTACTCTTCATACCATGATATAAGACAAGTGTTTATATGTATATATTTTTTATTTTCTAACTCCCAATTTGAATAGTTTGAACAATGTAAAAACAACAACAAATGCTGGCAAGGGTGTGGAGACGTAGGAACTCTGATACATTGTTGGCTGGATTTCAAATTAGTGCAACCACTTTGGGAAACAGCATGGAGGATCCTCAGAAGAGAGGAATGAATTTAACATATGATCCAGCAATACCACTTCTGGGTTTCTACCCAAAAGAATGGAAGCCAAACTACCAAACTAATGCATGAGTATCTATGTTTATAGTCACACAATTTATAATTGCCAAACTATGGATGCAGCCAATATGTCCATCAACATATGAATGGATTGCAAAACTATGGGATATGTACACACTGGAATTTTACTCAGACATAAAGAAGAATAAAATCATATAATTTGCAGAAAATGGATGAAACTGGGTACAGTATGCTAAGTGAGATTATTCAGTCACAAAAAATAAAAAATGTTCTTCCTATTAAAGAAAATATTCATTGATACTGCCAAAGACAAAAACAACAACAAAAATACCAAACATTATATCCACCAGAGCAAAAACCACATGACCTCATCGATATTATAAAATTTATATACATATGAGACAAACGGAAACCGTTAAGTCTTTTAACATCATTAGTTTTCCATTATACTTTTTTCTTATTTTGATTTCCCTCTGTAACAGATGAAGAAAAAGAAGAATTTTTTGGTTTTCAATTTTTTGATATGTATCCTTCATTAAGCCCTTCCCTAATTCCCACCCTATTCTCTCCCCACTCCTTCCTTCTCATGTTCAGCTTAGTGATTGCTTTTGTTTTGTTTGTAAAGGTACACTATTACATTAGGTAAGTTCCCTCTTCCCCTCACATCCTTATTTGCTCATCTAAGGTTTCTCCTTCAAATAGTTGTAGAGAGAAATCAAGAAATTCTTCTTTCCTTTTGAAGCAGATCATAATTTGAAGTCATTTTACCATATATATTTTTGTCTCTGCAAAATAATATTTAATTATTATATTACTAATAAATCTTACTTAAAACCAAATTAATATTATTTAAAACACTTTTATTACTTCTAAATGTCAACGACAACTCACATTGCATAATTTGACTACATCATATTTCTCCCCAGATTTTGAAACCTTTATTTTTTCTCTCTTTTTTTTTGGTACTAGGAATAGAACTCAGGGACATTCTACCTTAGAGCTACACCCCAGCCCTATTTTTTTTAATCTTTATTTGAAACAGGGTCTCACTGAGTTGCGGAGGGCCTCACTAAGTAGCTGAGGCTGTCCTCAAACCGCAATTCTCCTGTCGCAGCCTCCCAAATGCTGGGATTACAAGTGTACACCACCATGCCCAGCTCTTTTCTCTTCTAATATTTAGAGACACAAAGAAGTAGAGATGCCTGAAAAAGCCTGATTCCTTCTAGAGGTAACTATTTTATTAATAGGTTTTTTTTTTTTAACAGTTCTAGGGGTTTTCTTGGGGGAGGTTGTTTGTTCTGATTTGAGTTTTGGCTTTAGATTTGCCTTTACCTCACATAACTTTCAGCACATTCCCAAATATGTATTATTTTATTTGACATGGAACTTTTGGTTTGTTCTTGAATACTTTCATGCTCAGGATCTTAATTTTTAACTTCAGGAACCTTACAAAATTGATTTCTAAGTTTATCCAAAGGGCAACTCATTTTCTAGGTCTTTCCCATTTTCTATTTTCCATATTTCTAATCTTCTCTTTTATTGTTTTTTTATACCCAAAAATAAAGCACTTTCATATCTTACCCATCATCTGTTTAGTTTCATTTTATTGCCTTTACATTTCTCCCTATTTGATGTTCTTTCAGAGAATGTCTTCCTGTACAAACCATCTTTGATTAAAGCTAACTGAATGACTAAAAGCACAAGAATGGTTCCCTTCATAAATAATGTGCAGAGGTAAGTTATCCACAGTCTTGATGAAAACATTTCTTTTAAATTGTTTCTCAGTCTGTTTTATATTCCATAAGTCATTGCAAAATTGTCGCACATATTTTTATCACAGCTCCCCATGTATTTGAAATTTTTACTTAACTCATTCTTTGAAAGCATATCTGCTTAGACTCAGCCTTTGAAAAATGAAAAAAAAAAAAAAAACGACGTAATTTTTTCACTGGCCTCAGATATATTCAGGATTTATCTAGCCCTGGATTCCAACCTCTGCCTGGTTGGAGGCCAATCGCATTCCCCTCCCAAGTGAAGAAGAGTTTCTCTTCTCACCTCCTAGTCCAATGAGCAGCAGCTGCAGGCTCCTCACTCAGGAGGTCTGACTGATAACATGTAATCCTCTTCTCCCCTACTGGTTTTCTCAAGAAGCATACCAGCCACATGCAAATCTCCATCCCAGTTGCTAAATGTCTTTTTTCTGGGTTTGCATTTACTGAAGAGGCTGACACAGCCTTTATTTGGTAAAAGACCAAATAAAGGTCATAACAATACAGTTGTTTCTTATAAAACAAAGTACATCTTTTAAAGTCAGAAAAGTGTGACAACCTGCACCCCCTCTCCAGCTATTTAGAGGGGCCTGTTAAAAAGCATATTTCTGCTTCATTTAAGATCCTACTAAAGGGACATAAAATCCAGGCATATTGAGATTAAGGCTCCCTTTTTTTTTTTTTTTTTTTTTTTGCAGTACTGGGGATGGAACCCAGGGGCATTCTACTTCTGAACTACACACCCAGCCCTATTTTTTATTCTTTACTTTTAAACAGGGTCTCACTGAGTTGCAAAGGGCCTCACTAAGTATCTGACGCTGTCTTCACACTGCGATCCTCCTGTCTTAGCCTCCCAAACGCTGGGATTACAAGCATGTGCCACCATCCCTAGCCCAAGGCTCACTTTTTTATTAATTAAATATATAAATAATTTAGATTTAGTGTACCAGTGTTGGGAATGGCCTAGGAAGATTTCTCCCAATCCGTAACATTTAGTACTATAGCCAAGTTGGATTGCTGTTATATTACCTTGAATTATATACTCCTACCATCCTAGAGGAGCAAGAAAAGCTCAGCCTTCGCCTGTTGGTGCTGCTCTGTAATTCCTAAAACAGATGGAAGAGGAGAGCATGTGTTTCCTACAGGGAAGAATGAATGAGGGACACAGACAGTGTAACTAAAAGAGTTTCCCTTCAGAAACAGGAAGAGAGGAGGACAAATGTTCCCATCCTGATAGGAGAGTATTCCCTCTGAAATTGGCACAGTTGGAGTGGGTGGGTCACTAATTGCATATTTCAGTTATGTTCTATAGAATAAATAGCTGCTAAAATGTTATCTCACATTCAGAGATTGGGTGACAAACTTTCAAAATTGCATGTGCTCTTTTTCCTGTATCTCAGATATGTTAATATGAATACAGGCCCAGTTTTTCTCTTATACTTCTTTTTTGTTTGTTTGTTTGTTTTGTTTTTGTTGGTGGTACTGGGGTTCCTGGAAACCCTTCTACTTCCAGGCTACACTCCCAGATCTATTTTATACTTTTTTATTTGGAAACAGGGTCTCTTAAGCCAGCTCAGCTGGTTTCGAACCTGCATGATCCTCCTGTCTCCACCTCCCAAGCGCTGGGATTACAAGCATGCGCCACCACACCTGCTCTTTCTTATACTTCTATTTCAGATTTTCAACAAGGAACATATTGGTTACTTGTAGAAAATCATAAGAAAATGATAACACTGAATAAAAATTAATAAATAAATATTGACTTTATGAATAATGTTTATTTTTAGAGAAGTTCAATATGCCTTCCTGCTCACAGCATGCTGGTTTGTATGCAGTGGTTTACCCAGGCTGCTATAAAAAACAAAGAAACAAACAAATAAAAAAAAATCACCTCAAGCTGGATGGTTTAAACAATAGCTGTTTATTTTCTCAGTTCTGGGAGGTTGAAATCCATGATCTAGGAGCCAGAAAATGTGATTTGTGTGAGAGCTCTACTATAGCTACATTCTCACTGTGTCTGCATTCGGACTTTCTTCTGTGCTCAGGTGAAGAAAGTAAGATCTCTCTCTCTCTCTTTATAAGGACATCAATGGATAGTTTGATGTTCTGAGCAGACTTATATAGTAGAAAATAAACAAAACCCAGTCTCAGTCATTTCAAGAATCTGTATTACAGACAGGACCAAGACAAATTCTTTATTCATTAACATTCCATTCAAACTTTCTACAATTTATGCTATTTTAGGACAGGGGGCGGATAGATTACTACAACCTGAAAAGCAGATATGGAAATTCACTTATCTTGTAGCTCAGATGGCTGTGTTGAGGTCTCAGGTCCAGGTCATTTGTGAGTCTGGTAGGGGTCCTCAGGCCTGACCTTACTTGTGTTCAAGCAAAACTTAAGGTAAGGAATTGCCTCATGGTTGCCAGCATAGCCAGACAGATCAGTGTTCAACATCACTATCAGGGGTCAGAATGGCAGAGTGGCAAGGCTAGTTGACAGAAGAAACTGAATTTTCAGTCTCAAGTGCTGACGATTATAGTCTTCAGGTTGCTAGGGGCTACAGTTGGATATCAAGGTGCTCATAATCAGCAGGATTGGTGCCTAGCATTGCCTAACATGTCTGAGAATTATTCCTTGTCTTGTGCCTTGTGCCTGTGTGTTTCCCTTGATACTCTGGGTGTGCTGTGCCACGGCTGTGTCAACCTTGAGAGTTAGGTTTGTGAACCAACCTGTAAAACATTCTACAGTGTGCTGAGACACATCAAGGTGTGCTTTAAAAGTTTAATTTCTCTTTGGCTTTAATGAAACCCTTTTTAAAAAATATGTGCTCCAACGGTTAATTAGGATTAAACCTTTATGGCCTCATTTAACCTTAATTACCTCTCTACAGGCCTTATCTACAAATACAATCACATTGAGAGCTAGAGTTACGGGATATGAATTTTGGAGGGATACAATCCATTCCTGAACATTGCAGGGCTAATTTACTAAATTACTTTGAGGTCACTGCAAAGAAAAAAAATGTTTGAACAAGTAAGCATTCTGCCCATTCTTGTGTAAGTAAACCTAAAATTTTCCAAGATCATTTGAATTATTTTCCTTGAATGCATGAATAACATGATGTGAAAACAATTTGTAAAAATAGTCAGATACATAATAGAGAAAATTCTGTGACCTTTGCCAATATCTTCTGCAGTGTAAAAATGTCAGATTGTTTATCCCACAAATTACTGATGACCATTGCTATCAAATATCTTACTAATTTCAAATTTTTCAAACCTAATTATAGGTTTGGAAAGTGTTTCTCTATTAGCTATAGGCAAATAGTTATCACAAGAAGATAAAGAGGGGTAAGGCATATGCCTAGATCTGATACTGTGGGTATATAATGTATTTTGGAGATATAGCTTATCAGTGTAAGTAGTTTAACAAAGGCAACCATTATTGTATATAATACATAATAAAGAATGCATAAAAGAATGCATAACATATTTGGAAAGTCCAAAGAATGATAATTAATTAAGTGTATAGTACAATGACATGTGTGTGTGCTTGTGTGTATTCTCAATATTTTATGGAATGAACAAATAAGGAATGAATAAGTGGAAGAGCCTAAAAATAGAAGATGCTTTGTTTATGAACATGGTCTTCGATTTTTTGTTTGTTTATTTTGTTTTGTTTGTTTTTGTACTGGAAATTAAACTCAGGGGTATTCTACTTCTGAGATACACTCTTACTATTTTATTTTGTGTTTTAAGCAGGATCTCACTAAGTTGCTAAAGACCTCGCTAAGTTGCTAAGAGTAGATTCAAATCTTTGATCCTCCTGTCTCAGCCTTCCAAGTATTGGGATTGTAGAAATGTACCACTACACCCAGCTGGTCTATGAACCAGCTTTACAGTGATGAGCACTGTGCTCTTTATGAGAGCTGGACTTCTAAAATCTATCTGTACCAGGTATTATGTATACAGAAAATAAAGAAAAGTTTCTTCTCTCAGCCCCTGATCCTGATGGGTCTGACACACCAGTTGAGGATTTCTTAGAGCTGTGACATAATGTTACTGTGCAGATAGTTAGATATAAAGTGTCCCCTTAATGTTTTGAGTTGATGTCACTGAGTCATGAGGGTTGTAATCTCAGTAGTTGATTAATCTGTTAATTCAGATAAGAAATCTAACTAGGTGGTTGTCTGGGCTGGTAATGGTGTGGCTGGAGAGATGGATCCCTGGGGTAGCAGCCTTGAAAATTATATATAGTTGCCCCCTCCTGCTTCCTCTTGCTCTCTCTCACTTCTGGTCTCCATGATGTGAGGAGTACAGCTACATTCTCTCTCTCCCTCTCCCTCTCTTGCTTTCCACCACCATGCCATGAGATCCTTAGTCCCCAGGCTCACAATGACTGAACTTAAAAGCATAAGAAAATAAATATTTTTTGCTCTAAGTTAGATGGTCTGTCTTTTAGATTATAACTGTAAGAATTCTAGCCAGAACAGCAGGTCAAACCCCTGGGAAGAAATGAGGAATTTTGTGTCATTTACTGCTGAGTGATCCAAGTGAAGATAGTGAGAATTTGGTCAGATACATGAATCTTAACCTAAAAGTGAAGTTTTAAAGTTGTAGGTCATAGTTTTATTAAAAAATGGTAATAATAAAAGTACTAAAAGTAGATAATACCTCCAACTGAAGGAATAAAAGAGGAAGAGAAAGACAAAAATACAGATAACAAATATAGGGGGATGGAATGAGGAAGGCCAAATAAAGAAGTAAATTTGACAACAATGGGAAAGAATAATTTTAAATATATCATGAGAACTCAAAAAGAACAATATTATGAATGGCCAAAAAATGGATGGTTTCAGAGGAGCATGTTGAACTGGGAAATAACTGGCTTAGGCAATGAATACAATAGGAAAACCCTCTAAGGAGGAGTTTATACACAATTTGGGGGCAAAGATGTACCACACAAAGGTTCAAAATCTTGTGGGGAATCTGAAGCCAAATTGTTTGTTTGTTTATTTTGTTGCTGGGGATTGAACCCAGAGTCATTCTATCTCCAAACAATATTTTCAGTCCATTTTCTTTCTTTTTTTAAATTTCTTTTTCTTTTTTATTGGAGCATTATATTCATACATCATATTGGGGCAAAAAACTTGAAACAGTGTCTTGCTGAATTCCTAAGGCTGACCTTGAACTTGAGATCTTCCTGTCTTAGACCCCAAGTACTGGAATTACAGGCATGTACTGTGATTTTAAATTGGCTTTCTAAGAATTTTTTTTAATGAAGGAAGAAAGAAGAAAGTAGCAAATAGAATATTAACAAACTGAGCCAAAGAAGGTCACCCCAACATGTTGAAGCTTGGATTTTTCATCAAATAATCCACTGTATTTTCTATATTTGAATTATCTGATACAATTTGTTGGTATTTTATATGATGACTTTGGATCAAGAGTGAAATGAAGACAAGCTATATACCCAATGAAGATAATGAAATATTGATGCTCTATTTGTAGGCACTGTGGTTGAGTGGATTTGGTACTCATCAATACAATTACTTGCCAAGAATCAGACAAGTACATAAGAGGTGCATTTCTTACAGAAATAAACCTTTTCCTTTTTTACCAAATAACTTTTTTATTTTGCTTCCAAATTTTTTGTCTATGGTACGATAAGGAGAGTTGGCCTTATGGGTGGCACAGTATAATCTCTCTTGGTTTCTCTTTTGAACCAAATCATTCAGAACAATGGATACTGGTACCGTTAAAACTCCATTGTCTTTTAGGGATGAACAGATAAAATGAATTTTGTTTGACACAGAGCAATAAAATAAGACAAATAGAAAAAGTCACTGTGAGAAGGAGGGATTTAAACCATTTTATTTATCTCTTTTTAAATTAGTGTTAGTGGATGTCACATGGTGAAGGGATTGGACAATGTGAACTAGAATGTGGATATCAAACAAAGCTTCAATAGTGTTGTTAATTGAGGATTCGTTGTTTTTCATGTGTTATTACCTTGTCCAATACCATCAACACATTTCTCCCATTGTACAAATTAAGTTTAGAAAGAATATTCAATATCTCAAAGGTAGTAAATAAAGGGATTCAAATTTGAGATTAGATCAGTTAAGGCCAATTCTTGCTTGTTACCTATTGCATTTTCTTTAAAAAATGTTCTTAAAGGATGCATGGATCAATTGGGAATTTTCCAAAATATTTATGGGAATAATTTTTGTTGTGTTATTTTTTTCTGAGGAGCTCTGGGGAGTTTTATTAAAATAAGAGTTTCGATTATAATCTAAAATAATGTATCTTAAAGCCACTGGGGAAATTCTTTCTTAAACTCTTAGTGACTATAAAGTCACTCATTTTGAAGTGAATATAATAATTTTTATTATTTTATGTGTTTAATTTTGTGATTGCCAAGACTTCAATATCTGGTATTCAGAAATTAAAAATTCTTAGCAGGTTAACAAATATTTCTTATCTTTGTAAGAGAATTAACAGTGGTAAAACAGTGAAAAATGAACAGTGGCCTATTTGATGGTAAATTCCACATGTTGCCAATCTTGGTAAGACTGTGGGTTTGTTTGGTGATTAAAAAATAATTTATCAGAACTACATTCTTATTGTAATTTGTAACTTTTCCCCTAAGTCTACAGCGTTCTGCTAATAGCATTTAAAATGGTATCGTCTTCTTGCTACCCATGTAGAGATTTCTGGATTTACTCATGGGAGCATCTGTTTTAGGCTTCAATTCCATCTGGTCAGCACTCCCTAAACAATAAATCCAGGCAGCACCCATGCAAAGTATTTAATAAACACTTCTTGAATTGAACAGAATTGAAGCAACACTGTGTGACAAAAACAACTAGAAATATAGATTATAGAAAGATGATAGATAGATAAATAGATGACAGATAGATACACAAATATGAGAATCCACCCAATAAATAAGTGGCATTGAAGTTACCCTTTTGTCTGCATGTTCAAATGCTATTTGCTTAATATTTAGGGTTTTGACTATTTTTTTCATTGTTTATTTATTTCATCTCTTTTTTATTCCTCTTTTCTTCCTTTTTATTTCTTTTTCTCTGTCTTATATTAATACTTTTTATTTCATTGTTCAATAATGTATAATCTTGAACCTCTTACTAAGCGCCCTTTTATTAATTTTTATTTAATTTCTATTGCAGCTTTGAAATATTGAAATGTCCTCTCCTTGGTGATGAGGATAATGTGCTTGGAAATGTAATTAGCTTAATCAAGATTACATAGCCCATAAGTAGCAGAATCATTTGAACCTCGAATCAAAGTCATGTTTCCACTGACATAACAGAATATAAAAGACATTGCTTCCTTATGAGGTTAGCTGCATGGTGGTCTCGGCCAGTGTGGGCTTTTGGAATTCCTCTATGCCTTCAGGCCATTTTGTTGTTGTTGTTGTTGTTCTATTTGGTTAAATCTCTCTGCTAGGCCACAAAGACTGAAAGTGTCCCTTTGGCTCATTAGGTATGAAGAAGTTTAAGAAGAGATCATCAATTTTTTAATTCCCCATTCAAAAAAAATATATATCATTGCAAACATTCTCCCATAGAAATATCAATGACTAGCAGTAAAATAATCATAAGAAATATTGATTTGTTTTTACTTCCTTATCATTTTTCTTTTATCAGACTTTCTTTAATTGTAATTAAGTTAATCCTGCAGACCATTTGGCAGATATTCTGACTTCTAGGTTCATCCTCAAGTCTCTGGGATGGAGATATGGCTCTGTGACTAATTAATTCAATAAGGACTTACTATGTAACATAAAAATTGCCTTTTTCATTTAGTGCCATTAACATTTCCCAAGTAATATATAAATGCATATGTAAGATTACCAGTCTCAAACACTTCCAACTATTTCAATAGTTTTTAAAACTTCTATCTCTGCATTAAATACTAATTTGTCCAAAATTCTTAGAGTGGTTCGTATGTTCCTGATCAAACTGACTTAATATAATTTCAGACACAGGTAGTTGCTTACAACAATATATACATATGAGGCTTGGCTCCAACGGGTTGTAAAAAAAATGTACGTTATAGGCTGGGCAGATGGTGAGCATGTTGCATTGAGACTAAGCAACTTGTAGCTCTAGGACAAGAAGTGATAAAACAGAAACCTAGTTATGTGCACTGGTAGTTACTAATTATACCAATATATGGAAAAGAGAAAATAATTCAAAAAGAAGGAAGAGATTTTTATGCAGAAATAAAAAATAAAAAAAGGATAGTCTAGAAAGTTGAGACATTGAATGGGAAAGAAAGCCAGGTCCCTTATAGTTGCAAGGAGTAAGATTGAAAAGACTTTGAGAAAAAAATTAAATCCAGAATTGCAACAGTGATTAGATTGAGAATGAGAGTTTAAAGTCAACATTAAGAGGGAAAGAAACAGACATAGGGATGCAGATAAAGAATAAGAGGGGTAAAAAGATGTTTTAAAACTATGCATAGGATAAGGGCTTAGAAGTGGTTCCAGCACATGGAATCAACCAGGAGCCTGTACATAAGACGCCTACTAAGATATTGAAGGAAAAGTTTCTGAAGATAAATTTCTTAATTAATTGATACCAAAAAGAACTTTCCGACCTGGGCTTAACTCCCAAGCATCCAATTTGTCTGAGGATGATGTGCTCAAGTAAAATCAGGAAGAGCCAGGGACAAAAGAGCATGATATCCTAGGAGTGGCTCATCCCATTTAGAGATCAGAGGCAGTGCCTTGTCCACAGTAGCTTTCCCATCCTAAGGCAAAGGAACTTCACAATGTCCTCCCACCAAGACCCCATACCTGCTAGTTACTGGTGTCTATTGTGGATCTTTTGGTCTTCTGTTTGTAAAAGGAAATATTTTATTATAGTCATCCTAGACTTACTTCAGTCTTGTATTTTTGTGTTGTAAATGTTGGTGTGAAGGAACCAATTACATATTTAGTTCATGGGTTGCGGGACATAAAGTTGCCAGAACCAGATCTGATGGCAAGGACATTTAATTTAGAAGTCCTGAGCTTTCAGCTAAATATTTTTTCATTGAGAAGACTTGAGTGTACTTAATGATTGCAAGAAACATAAGTTGTTGATCTCCATGGTCCTTATATCCTGCAATTCACACTCCTGTACAATCTTCTCAGGAGTATGGGCAGGACCTGTAAATTTCTGTTTCTAAACAATAGGCAAATGATGGTTATCAGTAATTCTCAATAGCAAAAATGATAAACTATCCCACATTATTGCATTAAGGACAATGACAATAAAATGTTTTATCTGTCAATTATTTGCTAGCATGCACACTCTAATTCTCTTTCTCCATTCCTGAATTAGAATAAGTTTTATGAATCTCATAGCCACAGAAAGTGAATTATAGTGCTGCCCCAATAGAACCGGAAAATGAGTCCTCCACATTTGAGCTTTGAGATGACAATATAAACCTGATCCATAATTTGAAGCCTTGCAGGACCCTGAACAAAGAACACAGCTGGCCCATGTTTGGGCTCCTATTCTACAAAAAAATTAAAGAGTAGATTTAAAGCTCTATTTCTTATGTATTAATAGAAACCTAATACAATTGTGCTTGGATAGTTGATAACCAGAAGAGCAAATAGGGAAAGAAATGGCTTGCAGATCACCAAGAATTAATTGACTTTTTTCATGGTTTATAACTTCTGTTGGGAAAATATCCCATCCAGAAACACATTCCGTTTCTTTTTTACCAAGGGCCATATGACTAGTTCTGGTCTATGCAATATTATTTGAAATTATGTATAGAATATCTGGGTTGAGGTGTTTATGTACTCTACATGACTCATCTACAGTCTCTTTTTGTTGCATCATATATACTCAAAACAGAATTTGGAGGGGGAAAAAGCTATCTTCCTCAAAAAAACTGCATGGGGGAAGAAGCCTAGCTGCACCCACTATTTTATCAACCAAGGATCCCTGAATTGGACTATACCACATCTGGGAAAGGGGATGCTGGAATGTCCAACAAGATAGTGGTAACCACCAGTATCAGTGGGTAGCACGGAATGACTATTAGATACTGTAAAAGTGTGAGGGAAAATTTGATTTTTTTTTTTAGCAAAAAACATCTAGGTAGTGGTAAGTCAGTAAGTTTAGGAACTTCTTATTGGATGGTAAATTAGTATTAGCCCACTGACAGTATTTTATATTATGTAAGTTGACTAACAACATAGGAATAGGATATTTTATGGTTATTTTGTACTTTATAAAGACAATATCTGGAATAAATTTTATGATATGTAAATGAAAAGTATTATGTACATACACTAATGCATTTCAGCCTCGACCCTAATAAAAAAGAACAAGAAAAATAGCATTTGCTTACAACCAATTTCATGAATACATTAGTGGACCAAAGGAATTAATTTAAAAATGCCATGATATATCCAATTCCTGGATCCACATTATGTGTACCACAAGGTATATCCACTAACCAATTAGATGTGTAATTAAAAATTAATAAAAGACTTTGGCAACTAACAGACTTAAACTTAAAGGCCTGGGTCCAATATGTAATATGCTTTTTTTTTTACCTTGGCAGAATTAATTTGTGTCTTTTTTCATTTTGCCATATTATAAATGTGCATAGTATTTACACTGAGATAATATTCTGAGATAATATGTGAAATATGTCACTTAGTAGGTTATCAATAACTTGCTACATTTTAAATAAATAATGACTAATGTCTGTTATATATAATTCTCCCAGGACATTACTAATGGAAATCATACATCAAAATATTATCACTAATTTTTCAACTATTTGCTGAAGCTATCTCTACTTTATTATTTTAAGATGGTGACTTCAGAGCTTTCTAAAAAACAAAGATTGTATTTACTTTGAAATTTCTGCAGTGCTTTGATTATAAAAGCAAACTGACAGAACTCTGCACTTGGTATGATTACATCTTTACAAAATCTTCCAAAGCCTTTTGTATTCATGTGTTTCTAACTAGGAAGCAAAAACCCTGTGAATCTTTAGTAACGGCTTTATCTGTGCATTTAGGCACACACATGTATTTACTTGAAAAATAAATAATTCAAGAGCTGAAGAAAGACTGAAAGATAAGTTTCTAATGTGGGGACTTTGGAATTTAATAAGCAGAGTTTTTTTTTCTCGCATCTCCAAATACTTCAGACTCCTTTAGTTTCAAAGTTCCCTATTTTCATTCCTCGTGGCCCTTTTTTATCTCACCATATCTCCTGAGCTGAAGTCCTCTTGTGATGTCTTCTACCTCTAACCACTTCATGTGACTCTACATGAGACACGGAGCCCCAGACAGACAAAGAGAAATGTACTCCTGGGCCTTAGCTCTCAGCCACTGAAACAGAAAATTACCAGGACCCTTAATTGCAAGTGGATATGAGCCTGGCTTTCTTCTACTCCAAATTTATGAGTTTTCTTGTTGGCTATTCTCACTCCTCTTTGTCATAAAGCAGAGAAGTTCATACTAGGACTAGAGCATCTACAGGAAAAAACAAAATTTTCCTCCAGGCTGATCAACTGGCCTTGCCTTCCCCAGAACTTAGTGTCCTCAGAAAGAAAAGGAAAAAAAAAAAAAAAAAAAAAAACTACCTCTTAAAATATCCCTAAATCCAATCAATAAACAAATCTAGCTCTCTCCTCTGTCTGCAGAGCCGGGCTCACACTCTCTCAGTTAGTACTTTGTCTACCTTCTGCTCAAGTAAAAAGTTCTAGATAAAGAGTCTTGCTCCAATGACAATTGTACCTCTGTCTGACTCTTCTTACAGAGAGCACAAGAATCCATCCAGACTGCATCACTACTCATTACTGCAGAGGAGAACACAGCTGTCCAGAACATGGGGCATTTGGACTCACAGGGTCCACTTGCAGAGCTAAATATTTCAGAAGATGTAAGTAGGAAGAGGTATAAGCCAACTACAAACTGTGAAAGAAAGGTGAGCTAAAATGCCAACGAAAGTGTCAACACACATCAATTCCAGAGGGTCCGAATAATGAGTTTGAAGCTAGATCCCAAGAGATGAGACTCCACTAAATGGAAAATGACACAATCTTTTTGTAAGGCTGGAGGATAAATTGTTCCTGAGATGGACAAACCCTACACTGTTCTACAGAGACTGTCTTTCCTTGTATTTATGAGGCTTTCTTTGTATTTATAGATTAATTAGGGTGTCAGCCTAGATGGTCAGAAGAGCTAATTTCTTAGTAGCTAAAGAATAATGTTCTAGATCTTGCTTCACAATTTATTGACTGTGTTATTTTTGTCTTGCTGCTCAACTGCCTCTGAGCATCAGTTTAATAAGAGAACGGGAGGCCACGTCATGCTCATAACATGAAACGAAGAGCAATTCAGTAAGATAATGCAGGAAAGTGTTTGCAAACTCAAAAGTCTTGATGAAATATAAAAAATATTCTTTGCTATAAAACTGAGCATAATTGAATGCTACTTTTGAGCTCTACTGTAGATATAAAATGCTGGTTTTCCAATCTATAGCAAAAGTTCCTTGATGGAAAGAATCTAGGCAATATTTTACTAATTCATGCCTTAGGAATAACTCCAGGGGTACATTAGACATATAACACATGTCGTCTGTTTCATGTACAAGAAGAGATTACTGTTTTTTCTGCACAAAAATTACTGACCTTCTTGTCTTTTATCTTTTATAGGTAAGTGAAACCTTCATAAAATATTATTAGTCAATGATACTAAGTGGACAAGGCAAAATACATATTTTCCCACCATAAGAAATACCTAAATTCAAACAATGAACCTGCACTCAAAAAATTCTCAAGTGAATTGCCTGGCTTCTCTGTTTCTCCATTTCTTCACCTATAGAATGGAGATGGGCATAGTTTTCTCAGAAGGTTTTCAAAAAGTCAAATGACTTAGAGTGCATAAAGTACATAGCACAGTGTTTTCCTACTGCAAAATAATTATTCAATAAATACTGCATTCCTTTCTTTCTTCGTTTGCTGTCATTCCTCTTTCCCTTTAAGGAAGTGCATGTGGATGTTCTCCTTTTTTTCTGTGGTTATTGATTCTCTGCCTCTTTTTGTGGCCATTTCTGATTTTAAGGATTGTAGATAAGGAACAGGTATTTCACAGGGAGTATCAGGAAGGAAGGTTTTCTTTTTATTTAAACGAATATATTTCACAAGAACAATAGCTTTGGATATCCCTGCTTGAAATCCCCACACCATCAGCCTACCTCAAGATGAAAGGGCTCTCTCTATTCCATAACAAGAGCAAGGCTGTTTGATGTCATTTTGAAAAGTTTTAAAGAAGAAGATGGAAGGAAACCTAGCAGTAAAATAACAGAGGCAGCTTCAGAGGAGAACAATACTTCATTTCTGTTCACAGAGAGTTTCCCATTCAAATGCATTCACTTTTTATAAGGCGCCTCTTCAGTTTCAGCCCAAACACTGAAAACTGAGCCCATTAAATCAGAACAAAAACACTTTTGAAAACATCTTTGGAAAAATACAATTTTGGTACAAAGGATTAAGAATCAAGAAAGTTGAAAAATCAAAATGAAATGCACTTGGAGGGAAGCAAGTTCTCAGGTGGTGAGTTATGTGTGGAACTTGCAAAGTTGCGATCAAAGGGGGAGGCTGTACCCATCAGCACGCATTGTTCCATAATATCCCTGATTTACTCTCTCAAACATTTAAAAAGTCCAGCAATTATCGGGGCCAAGGATCCTATTTTATAGACCGAAGGACTCAGACTTGACTGTAGTGAATGTATTTATCAGAAGTCTCTCTCCCATTCCTCTCTTACTCTTTCAAATCCTCCCTCTTCTTTATGGCTGCTTTCTTTCTATGCCCTGCTCCATCTATAGAGCATTCCCTGAACATGGCATGTGACCATGCTTCCTCCTTTATTCAAAAGGTTGGAGGAGGTATTCTCTGCACTGTCCAGGAATGGCTATGTACTGATTATGCACTGGTTAGACAACTGGGTTTGAAAACAATATTGTCTAACTAAAGGCTAGCTCCAGCACTTGTTAATTGCAGTCTTGAAACCAAGTTATTTAAATTCTTTGCACATGTGCGTTGTCATCTATAGAACACAAATAGTGTTAGAATATTATTTAATGGGTATGGGTTCAATAAGTCAACAGTTATGCAGCACTTCAAGCAGTACCAGGTAAATGATTAGCAAAGCACGCTGAGTAGGTTATGATTAATTCATTTAGTCATTCTCCAATTGTCAGTTCCAAATCAAGAGCTGAGAAATCTTTTTCAAAGCAAATTTTGTTTTAAGTACTTTGTGCCAAAACTCAGTGATTCTACTCATTTTCAGGGAAACAGTCAAAGCTTTTGAACAAGCTGTGTGAAGAACACCCCCCCCCTCCCACACACACACACCCAAAGATTCGCATCTTACCTCTGGAACCAGTGAATATCCTACATTATGTACAAGGAAGTTAACATCATCCTGAATTATCTAATCTAAACAAGTGTCTTCTTGATATGATGAGAAAGAGACTAATGCTGAGGATTCAGAGAGAGAATGTTTCTGGCTCTGAAAGTAAAGGAAATGGGACTATAAAACTATAAAATACAGGATTGGAGGTGTCTGGAAGCTCAGAAGAAAAAAAGAAAAGAACTCTCCCACAGAGCCTCTAGAAAGAAATATAGTCCATTTGACCCTTTGTTTGTGAGCCATTAAAACTCATGACAAACTTCTCCTTTAAAGACCCATGAGATAAAATATCCGTAGACAGCCACTAGATTTATGGCAAATGCTATGGCAGTCATTGGAAACTCATACACATGATTGCAAAGGATTTAAATTTTTGTTGTTGTTGTTCTGGGGATTGAGTTCAGAGATATTCTACTTCTGAGCTAAGCCCCCAGCCCTCCTTATGTTTTTTTTTTTTTTTTTTAATTTTAAACACGGCCTTGGACTTGAAATTCTCCTGTCTTAGCTTCCCAAGTACTAACTAAGTATAGGTGTGTTTTATCATGCCCAGCTGCATAGACTTTTGGTGGGGTCTGAAGAACAAGAAAGAAAGTAGGGGCTGAGAGCCAATGTCCAATATTTGAGGGGTTATAGGAAGGATTCAGATGGATCTAGAAATATGTTTTTAGAAGAGATAAAAAGAAATTATTAGGTAAATTAATTGGTATTTGATACAAAATAAAAGGAATGGAAAGATAAAGATATAATGGGCAGAATTTTAAGATGTTCCTGACACTCTTTTGATAAATATATCTGTATAATCACTGATCTGCCAATATGATGAACTGTTAACTATCATTGTTTTGGTTCCTAATATGGACTTTTAAAAAATGTAATTAAACATCAAAATCAGTTGACCTTATGCAAGAAGATTTTCTGAGTGGAGTTAACTTTAACACAACAGCTATTTGAATATAGACCTAAAGGTCAGAGAAGAAGGAAGTAGAGATTCAAATCATGGAAGAGATTCAAAATGTGATTGCTAGCTTTGAGAATCCAATATGTCAAAGACTGTGGCAGCCTCTAGGACAAGAGAAAGTTGCCTCTAGCTATCAAATAATAAGAAAATGGAGACATCAGTCCCGCAGCCACCATGAATAATCCTGCCAATGACAACAATGAGCTTAGGAGCAGATTTTTCTTCAGAGCCTCAAGGAAAAAATGTAATCTGAGCTATCTCTGTTTTGGCTCTATAATAACCTGAGAAAAAAATGATAGGTTTCTAGATACATAAAAACTACCTAAATTAAATCAAGAGGATGTAGAAAACGTCAACCAACCAAAGAAAGGAAAGAGAGAGAAATAGCAATAAAAAGCCTTCCTTCAAAAAAAAATCAGAAGATTCTGAGATAAATTTTATAAAACTTTTATAGAAAAACTACACTCAATCATTCATAAATTATTCCATAAACATTAAAGTGAGGAAATTCTTCCAAACTCCTTCTATAAAGCTACTGTTGCATTAATACCAAAACAGAGTAAAGATGCATCAGGAAAAGAAAATTAAAAACCCAAATCCTGGATGATTATAGACGTAAAAATTCCAAACAATATATTAATGATATAATTTAAAACCATATCAGAAAATTGCACACCATCAAAAAATTGTTTTCATTTCAGGAATGCAAGGTTGGTTCAACATAAAAAAATCAATAAATGTCATTCACTACATAAAAAGAACTAAAGACAAAAATCACATAATCATCTCAATAGATGTGAATTAGCATTTGAATAAATTGAGCACATAAGGATCTCGGTTCGCAGACAGCCTCAGCTACTTAGTGAGGCCCTCTGCAACTCAGTGAGACCCAGTTTCAAAATAAAGAATAAAAAATAGAGCAGGGGGTGTAGCTCAGAGGTCAAATGCCCCTGGGTTTCATTCCCAGACCCGCAAAAAAAAAAAAAAAAAAGAACTGCAGAACTGCAGGAAATGAGAATATAATAAACTTACCTCAACATCATTAAGGCTATATATAATAAACTCAAAGCCAACATCATTCTGAATTGGGAAAAACTAATTTTTTTAAAGTCAGGAGCAAGACAAGAATGTCCACTATCACAATTTCTTTCCAATATAAGTCTAAATAATCTATCCAGAACAATAAATCAAGAGAAGAAAAATTTAAAAAATACATTTTTACATATATACACAAAACAACTAATAGTAATTATTTCATTGATCCTCACTCTTCTTCTTTTTCTCCTAGACCACCTTCCTGACTCCACTGAAGTTTCTCCTTCATTATCTGGAGTCCTTCTGGTATCCCAATGACCTCTTAGCTTCTGCATATTAAAGCAAACATACGACTTTCTGTGTCCTCCTCATCTCACTTAACATAATGTTCTCCAGGTCCTCCCATTTTTCTGAAAATTACATAACCTTGTTCTTCTTTATTGCTGAATAGAATCCTATTCTGTAGATATCCCATAATTTTGTCATCCATTCATCTGTTAATGGACACCTAGGTTTGTTCCACAATATGGCCATTGTGAACTGTGCTGCTACGAACATAGTTATGTATATATTATTGTAGTTCTCTGATTTCAGTCTCTTTGGAAAGATACTCAGGAGTGGTATAGCTTGATCTTATGGTGGATTCATTCTCAGTTTTCTGACAAATCTCCACACTCTTCTCCATAGTGACTGAACTAATTTGCAATCCCACCAATAATGTAGAAGGGTTCTAATTTCTTCACATTCTCACCAAATTTTATTGTTTTTGGATTTCTTGATGATTGTTATTCTGATTGGGGTTAGATAGAATCTCAGCATAGTTTTGAGTTGCATCTCCCTGATTGCTTAGGAGGTTGAACATTTTTTCATATCCTTATTGGCCATTTACATCTTTTAGTTTGTGAAGTGTATATTTAGTTTACCTGCTCATTTCTTGACTGAGTTATTTGTTGTTTTACTGCAAAGTCTTTAAAGTGCTTTGAATATTCTAGATATTAGTCCTTCATCAGAGGGATAGCTGGCAAAGATCTCCTCCCATTCTGTAGGCTTTACCTTTAGACTTCTGATAATGTTTTGATAAGCAGAAAATTTTTAGTTTAATTTCATTCCATTTATTAATTCTTGAATTAATTTTTGAACTATAAGGGGCTTATTGAGAAAGTTTCTAACTGTGCCTATATGATGGAGTGTTGAACTCATGCCCTCTCCTAATAACTTCAAAGTCTTTGGCTTAAGCCAGGTGTGGTGGCGCACGCTTGTAATCCCCGCGATTGGGAGGTGGAGACAGAAGGATTGCGCAGGCTCAAAGCCAGCCGCTTGCTCTGGCTTAAGACACTGTTTCCAAATAAAAATATAAAAATAGGTCTGGGAGTGTAGCCCGGAGGTAGAAGGGCTTCCAGGAACCCCAGTACCACTAAAAAAAAATGTCTTTGGCCTAATTCCTAGGTATTATATCCATCTTGATATGGATATAACACCTGTGCGTGGAGAGAGGTAAGGATTTCATTTCTTATTTCTACCTCTGGGTATCCAATTTTGCCAACACATTTTGTTGAAACGTCTGTCTTTTCTCCAATGTATGTTTTTGACACCTTTGCCAAAGATCATTTGGCTATAAGTGAGTAGATTTGTTTCTTTTTTTTATCTTCTATTCTGTTCCATTTGTCCATGTGTCTGTTTTTGTGCAAATATTATTCTGTTTTTATTAGTATAGCTTTTTAGTATAATTTGAAGCCGGGAATTGTGATGCTTCTAGCATGGTTCTTGTTGCTGAGAATTGCTTTTGCTATTCTCAATTTGTGACTAATTATTTTAGGTTTGTGAAAAATGATATTTTTATTCTGTTAGGTACTGCACACACTCTGTAGATCACTTTTGTTAGAATGACCATCTTGATAATATTTATTCTGCCTGTCCAAGAGCAAGGGAGATCTTTCCATTTTTTAAAGATTTTCAATTTCTCTCCTTAGTGCTTTATGATTTTCATTGTTAATTTCTTTTACCACCTTGGTTAGTTTACTCCTAGGCATTTTAGTGGTTTTAAGGTTATTGTGAATGAAATTGCTTTCTGAATTTATTTTTCTGTGGATTCATGATTGGCATATAAAACAGCTACAGATTTTTTAGATTTATTCTGTATCCTTCTACATTGCTGAATTTTCTAAACAGCTCTAGAATATTTTTAAAAGTTGAAAGAGAATATTAGCCAATTATCTGAAAGATGAGGAGGATTCAGATCGCATAGGATCTTGATTCTAAACCTAAAATATTGCACTATTTCCAACTAAATGATAGAAAAACTGGTTAATGACTGTAGTGGAGAAATTAAGGTTTTATTACAGATATTGTAGCAGTAATGTAATTTGTCCATGCTCATATTTCTTTTATAGTCACACAAGAAATAGACAAGGATATGTCATAATATTTAATGTGTAAACATATATAAAAATTCACAGAAAATACCTTAGATGATAAAGTTTCAATAAGTAGGCCAAGCATGGTGGTGGACACCTGCAATCCCAGCGATTGGGAAGAAGATATAGAAAGATCACAGTTTTGAAAACAGCAATTTACTGAGACAGTAAGCAATTTAGCAAGACTCTGTTTAAAAATAAAAATAAAAAGGGCTGAGGCTGTGGCTCAATTTTAGAATGCTCTTGAGTTCAATCTCTATTTCCAAAAAGAAATAAAAATACTCAACAGGTGGTAATATTTATTCATTAATTTGTGTATTTATTACTCAATATTTATCATGTGCTTACTGGTACCAGAAAAGGTACTAGGAGTTTAGACTATATTGGAGAAATTCAAATTTGTGATACAGATATTATAGTGTTGGTATTAAGATAAAAATTGGGGTAAGTGATATTTTAAATGTGTATGGATGTGACATGATAGATGATCTAAAGTAATCTGAAGAAAAAATGAAATGGGAGTTCGGGAATACTAGGGAAGGGGCAGACAAAAAAGGTTCAATTAGGCACATCCCTCAAGTCAGATTTCTAGAGTGAGGGTACCGCTGCTGGCCAGCTAATAAAGGCTTCAGTTGGCACAATTCCCTGTATTCTTGAGTCTCTCAAAATCTGCATATAACATTCAGAGGCTCCTGCAAGATTTTTGAGAGAAGTTCAGAGTTCTCAGGAGGAACCAAATTTTGCCTCTTCTCGTGGTCCTTTGGGCTGGCCAAAGGGGGTAGATGGGAGCTCCTGAGATGATGTTCCCCAGCCTCCCTGTCTGAAGCCACCCACATCCACAATGGGATACCTTCTGGTGAAGCCGCCTGGATTTCTGGTAGGTCGAGGACCATCTGGGGGGGGGGGGGTTAGACAGGCTGGACGCAGCTGCTAACTCCGACTCCAGGGTCCAGATAAGACATTGTTTAAGACATTGTTCTGGCCTCCTGTCAGGTTCCCTGTTCTGTATTTTCATTTTGTGGTATGCTCTTGTGTTGCTTTGTGCCTGTGGGCTGGTTGAGGGGTAGAGCGGAGCTCCTAAGAAACATTCCCCAGCTCACTCCCCGACACCAGAAGGTCTGGTACTCCCAGGAGGCAAAAGGTCTAGTACTCCTAGGAGGGATTTATCTGGCAAGTCATCTTGTTTGTCCTGTGGTATGTCAGAGTATCTGTCTTGTTCTCTGTTTGGTGTGCATATATTTAAATTTTTATACACCTCCACCTCAGGGTTGGATGGGGGAATCAAAAGAGATGATTCTACTAGACACACACACAGGGACTGGTCACTCTAGTGCTTTGAATCATCCTCTCCCCAGAGTCAGGATGAGGTTTGTCTGGCCTTTGAAGGCTAAATCCTAAATCAGCTTGTATAAGGGCAACTCTTCCTGGCCAACTCCATTCCTCCTTAAAAGGAGTGCTTAAAAGCACTGTGACTAAACAGCACCTCTTTGGACCTGGCATATTTTAGTGACTAATCCGTTGACTCATTACACTTTTGTTATAAATATAAGATCTAAATAATTTTTGGTCTCATTTTCTAAGTATTGTCAGTTGACCTTGTGGTTACTAAAAGATGACACTTAAGAACAGTGCCACTTACTTAAAAAATGCTTAAAATGTACTTCGTTTTAATCTCTTGTTATCATTTAATTCTGTTCCTGCTGGGAAATGTCCCTTAAGTTACAAAAGAGAACTTTGAAGGTTATATAAAAATTGTTCATTCTGCTTCTTAGATTATTTGCTTGCATGTTTTTACATGTATGAGGTTATAGATTCAATTCACTAAAAAATGAAATAGGATTTTTATGGCAGTTTGGGATATCAACATGGGTTCTGTTCTTGTTCTTGGCTGGTTGGGGGAAAATAGCCAGAACTGATTCATTATCTCCACTATCCTATCCTGCTTAGCAAATAGTTTTTTTTTTCCCCCCAAACAGCTGCATACAGGCCTACCAATTATTTTTGCCTCTTGTGTTGGATTAATGATAAAGATAAATTGGTTAGCAAGGTCAGGGTTACATGGTACAGGCCCTCTTTGAAATTTGGGGCATGAACTGTCCACCTGTGTCCATGGTGAGTTTGTAAGTTTTTTCTATCTCTATCGGCTACAAGTTGTTTATTGCACTGAAAGCTTGACTTAGAGTGATGAAAAGAAAAAAACACAGGGATATAGTCTTTTAAAATATGGAAACTTTGGGCTACAACTCTTTATTGTAATTGGTAATTAATATTGGGTTAATGCAGCTTGGTTTTTTATCTTTTAACTGTGGCCTAAACTATTGTAAAAAGATATATGATACCTTTCATAAGTGCAGGTGTTTGTGTTTTAACACTTAGTGTTCAGCTGAGCTAACAGCTAACTTTTAACTGACCGAGGTCAATGTTGGCTATAGCTCTTGGCTGACAGCTTAGCGACAGAAAAAGGATTTTATTGTTTTTTCTACATATGAAGGCTTATTCTTGTTAGCAGTTAATGCAGTTCTTGTTGGAACTTTTTGTTTTGTTTGATAAATAAGTAATAAGGCAAAAATAAGGACATCTTAGTCCATGTGGCTTAAGTTTTTAAAAGGTTGAAGTTTGTTGTAAAATCAAAACATAAAAATGGCACTAATTTTTATTTTGAGGATTTTTGTTAAAATGATGGTTTAAGCTACTGACTATTAAGATGGATAAATTAGATATAAAAAACAAATGTTTCTAAAATATAGACTGTGAACATATATCTGAGAACTAAATGTGTTATGTATCTAGATTCATCTAAATGTGTCAAAAGAGTTTATAAGTTAAAGGTGTATGGGTTTTATATTTGTATGTGAGCTGACTAATAAGATTTTTTTTTGTCATTTTTATTCAAAGATTCAGCATTAAGACCTGGTTTACATCTGTTTGTCCTGACTGAGTAAATGTCTTATTCTTGCATAAGAAAAATATAATCATCTATCAGGAAACAAGTTTATTTTTATTATTAATGCTGTTCTCTAAAATTATAAAATTCTAGAGCTATATGATTCTTGTCAATGCTGTTAGCTTACATAGACTTATAGATACCAGTGCAGCCCAATGTAAAAATGGGTCAATGGACTATCAGAGCTAAGCCAGTGTAAAAGATTGGGTCAATTTTCAGAAAACTCTGATGGATATATTAATGAATTTCAAAACCTGACTATTATGTTTGGTCTAACAAAAATGAGATGCATACCCCGTTGTGTCTCTGAAACTTAGACTCCCATTAATCAGCTTTTAAGTTTTGGCCTTTGGGGTTTCTCAACAATAGAGAGAAGTAGAAATAATCACCAGAGGAGACAAATGCAGACACAGGGACAAGTCCATTTAACAGCCCTAGCACTGGGTAATAAGTCCTTGCCTCCTCAAAGATAGAAAGAGGGAAAGAAGCTAGAGGCCTGGCACCTGCCATTATTTCAAAGCGCCTGAGCATTGTGTCCTGAGCAGAGTCCATCTGCACCTGGGCTGCACCACCTCTGTAAAGAGGAAACATTGGGAAGCATGTTGCCCTTATCCCTGAAGGGAAGTGAGGCCATCTGCTCCCACCATGGCTGCCCTCAAAGACTGAGGATGCCCAAAGCAAGGTGCCCTCTGATCAGCCATGAAACCATCTGGATATTGCAATAAAGAAGCCTGGGTGATTCTTGAGGTGACAGGTGAAATATTGATTTTTTTTTTTTTTTTTTTTTAGATACAGGGCTTAGTTCTCTGCTTGTTTTGTTTCTCCAAGAGTATTTTTCTAAAGAGCTTTATATTGTACCTGGGGTTAAAAGCACCCCAAGGCCAAATAAGTTTGTAATGTCTTAAACCTGTAAAAAAAAAAAAAATGTTGAGTCTACTCTTGTATCCTATCGGGTCTGATCCTGATGACCAGCCTCTAACTAACTCTGATGTGAAATGCGTTGTTGATGAGAGTAGCTTCATAACTCAAGAAACTCAGAAATCAGGCTATGCAGTAGTGAGCCTTCAGGAGGTAATGATAATAAAAAAGAGGCTAGCTCCTCCAAACACTTTGGGAACCTGGTTAAGCATATTCACCATTAACCTATGTGGCAAAAGTACAACCAAATAATTGTCTTACTCAAAACCTAAAATAGGATTCTCCCTTGAATCAGCTTCTCCCAAAATGAAAGAGTCCTTTTGACATTCTTAGTACTTCTGCAGTTTTTTTTTTTTAATCACAGGGACACAGTTCCTGGATTCATATGTCTAAAATTAAAACTGTCCCTCTTGGAGACTTTGCAGGAACAAGGCCCTAAATTCAGGAATAAGCCTCCAGATGCTGACAAGCCCTGTGAACACTATTCCTGTGAGCCTTTAAAGGATTTGAAGGTATTATTCAGGATAAGTTTAAAAGTGCCTGTTAAATTTGTGCACTAGTATCCACCTCCAGTTCATCTGAATTATCTTGGTGGCTGTCCCCCTTTGCAAAAATGATAGGTTAACATCTTGATGGGATAAAAATTTATATTCTTGGCCAGTATACTTTACATCAGTATAATGGTATGTCGTTTAACTGTTGTCTAAGGCTAAGAAATATTCCATGTGATAAAGATGGTTATATTTAAAAACTATTCAAAAAGTTTGCAGTGAGGTCCTATTAAGATAATTTCCTGTGTTTTCTACTATCTCTGTTTTCTATGATTATCTAAATTTCACTTCAAAAGTAAAAGTTAACTCTTGTATAACTGTAATGCTGTATTTGTTCTTTCAGAATATATAAATCAATGTTGAGACAAAACACCAGTCAGTTTAGCTATCCCAGTTCATCACAGCTGCCTGAAGTCAGCAGAGCCAAATGTCCCAGAAACAACCCACTAGACTACTCAGAAAAAAATCCATATGGTTCCTCATGGGTGACATGACTCCTACTTTTTGGGCCATGTCTGCTAAACTGTATTGTGAGTTTTGTTTATCACAGATTTAAAGCTGTCAAGCTCCAGATGATGCTTCAGATAATATCCCAGATAAACATCTGCTGAGGACCCTTGGACAGCCATGGACACCTCAAACATTGGTCGAACTAACCCCCACAAGTGACATTTTTTTTTTTTTTTGGTGGTACTGGGGTTCCTGAAAACCCTTCTACCTCCAGTCTACACTCCCAGACCTATTTTTTATATTATTTTTATTTGGAAACAGGGTCTCTTAAGCCAGCAAGGCTGACTTTGAACCTCCGAGATCCTTCTGTCTCTGCCTCCCAAGCACAGGGATTACAAGCATGCGTCAGCACACCTGGCTCACAAGTGACAGTCTTACACCTTCAAGCCTGGGGCCCCACTTCGAAAGTAGCTCAATTGACTTTCTTCATCCCCATTCTTTGGCCTGACGGGTGTCAAAAAGATTTGCTTAGTTCATTATAAGCTCTGTATAAAGTTAGAACTGAAATCCAGACCATGGTGGCCACTAGCAGAGTAGACGGGGGAGCCTACACAATCGCTTCATGCCTTCCAATCTGTAGACCAGATGCACATATAAAACTGCCTTCCTCATCTTTGGAGTCATGGTGGACTGGTCTGTGTCACACCCAACTCTCTTAAGGTCACTGAAAAATCATCCTGGATACATTGGACACACATAAAGCCAGCACCACAACAAGATTCTGCAAAAGATGAGACATGGAAGGTAGCCTGGTAAGCAGACCTGCTAATGATAAGACTCTTAAGATCCTGACTCTGGTCATTTTCAGCCACCTCATACTTCCAGCTAAATGTTGAATATGTAGCAGCTGTCTGAAAAAAAATTATTATCAAAGACCTCCTGCTCCACCGGAATATTGCATATTACACAGCTACCTTTATCAGAGACAATACAGAAGGCAGCTCAGGGAGAATGTACCAAACAGTTTGTTGGGAGCAACCCTTACCTCCACCTCCTTCTAATTCAGGGCCACCACCATGCAAGTGTAGCAATACTAATAATATATATGGCCTTATAAAAGTAGGCTGTTGTGAGGCCCCCAAAAGTGTGTTAGCAACTGAAACAGGAACCAGGGTATTGGAAATAGGCACCTCTTTGCACTGAAAATAAGACTCTGTCTAATCAGATATGCAACAAAAATCTGAAACTATTCTAGATCTATAAGCCCAGCTATATTCCCTCACCAAGGTGGTTCTGCAAAACATAAGTGTCTTGGATCTTCTTACTGCTAAAGAGGGAGAAGTTTGCATGTTTTTAGAAGAGAAATGTGGCTTCTATGCCAATAAGTCCAGCATAGTACATGATAAAAAACTTCAGCTTCTCAAGGATTGGAAAAACTAACAAAAGCAATAGGAAATATAATGGCAAAGGTAAAAAGGAGGCAAACTGAAAAGAAAGGAGAAAAAGCGTAGTTTTAAAATTTTAAGTGTTATCTGCACCCTTCAAGGTCTGCTCTTTCTTAGGCAAAATCCTTTAATAGGTTACACTTTTTATCACAATAGCCAGTGTGGTCTCTCCTTTCTTAGGCAACAATACTCAATAGGCCCATACTTTTTAAATCATGATGGCCTATCCTCCCACCTGAAATTCTTGTGACTTGTGGTAAACAAATGATCCCTCCCAAAAGTCTTTTAAAATGTTTGTAGTTGCTAAAACATGTGACTTCTAAAAGCCGGGCATGATGGTGCATGCTTGTAATCCCAGCATTTGGGAGACTGAGACAGGAGAATTGTGATTTGAGGACAGCCTCAGCTACTTAGGGAGGTCCTTTGCAACTCAGTGAGACCCTGTTTTAAAGTAAAGGATAAAAAATAGGATTGGGGTTATAGGTCAGAGGTAGAATGCCTCTGAGTTTCATCTACAGTAACACACACAAACACACACACACACACACACACACACACACACACATAGAATAAGAGAATATGGCAATATTTCTACGTAGTGCTGTAAATATTAAAACTTCTACCAGATATATTAAATAAAATATTTATTTTGGAAATCAAAATTTTATTTTCCCATAGAGTAATTTAATACATTTTACATAACTGAATCAAAAGTTGATTTTTTATCCCTGTTTTGAAAGAATACAGGTAGATCTTTCTTCTTCAAAGCTCTTTGTAAATCATTTAAAATGCAGCCAGCATTTAAAGCTGGATTAAAATTCTGGCAGCTTCATCTTCTGTTAACATTTGCTTTGTTCAAAATGTGACTACTGGATAGATGAAGAATTGGGATAGTTCTAGAAAGAAATGGAAAGAAATATATTACATTTGCAAGAGTCTTCAATGATAAATTACTCAGCAGATCTAAAATGTCAGCTTCCCATCTCTGATCTTGCCTTGACTGAGACAGCATCCAGGGTTAATTATTTATCCTTTGGGTGTCAAAGTCTCAATAAAGAAATGTCCAAGACAGTTTCCCACTTGAGAGCACTCCTCGACTTCAAAATTCAGGAAGAACAAGCATTGTTACTCTGGCTCTTTCCATCACTGATGGCAGTATCAAAGAAAGAAAATATTCCTTATTTCCTATGTTTAATCACTAAGCATTGCCAAGAATCTGTTACACATCAGGTGCAATGTTAGATACTTTTGCAGTAGTGTGGATTTCCGTCCTGATGCTGTTTAAAAGGCATGTGTCCACAGGGAAGTTTTAATTCTGCCAGGAGGCCTTAATTTTCTCACCTTTAAAGTCAGCAGAGGCAATCTCTTGCCATATGTCAGAGCAAATTTAAAAAGATCCCCCTGCCTTGGTCCTACAATAAATTTATAGAAATTCTTCTGACATACTATAGGTGGTTTTAAGACATGAAATTATAAGACACAAATACACAAATAAAAGTATGAAGACAACCCAAATTCCATATTTAAAAGTGATTTTATGTAGAACATTTTTATGGAAATATGTTTATAGCCAGGTTCAAAAAAAAAAAGAAAACATATTTATATTTAAAAAGTATAAAGAGAACTCAAAGTCAATATAATAAGGACTATCTAATACCATGGCCAATTATATCTAATACTGATGCCAACCAGAAAGGCATCATTTCTCACTAAAAGTGAGAATAGCTAAGAAAATGAGCTTCTAAAGCCTCAAAGAAGTAAAAGAAAATGTCTCTGGTTCATAAAAGATGACAAACTGAGTAGGCCGGGCGTGGTGGCGCACGCTTGTAATCCCCGCACTTGGGAGGCAGAGACAGGAGGATCGAGCAGGTTCGAAGCCAGCCGCGCTGGCTTAAGAGACCCTGTTTCCAAAAATAAAATAGGTCTGGGAGTGTAGCCCAGAGGTAGAAAGGCTTCCAGGAACCCCAGTACCACCAGAAAGAAAGAAAGAAAGAAAGAAAGAAAGAAAGAAAGAAAGAAAGAAAGAAAGAAAGAAAGAAAGAAAGAAAGAAAGAAAGAAAGAAAGAAAGAAGAAGAAAGAAGAAAGAAGACAAACTGAAATATATATTTTATTTTATTTATTTTTCTTTATATTTTTATTTCTGGTGGTACTGGGGATGGAACTCAGGGGCCTTCTACCTCCAGGCTACATTCCCAGACCTATTTTATATATTTTTTTATTTGGAAACAGGGTCTCTTGAGCCAGCTGAAGCTGGCTTTGAACCTGTGTGATCCTCCTGTCTCACCCTCCCAAGCGCGGGGATTACAAGCGTGCACCACTATGCCTGGCTGAAACCTATATTTTAAATAGTAGAATCTGTATGTATACGCATACACATACATGCATATATGTGTGTGTGTATATACAGAAACACTCATACACACACACTGCTTCAACAATGTTATAGATGGAGTAAAAATTTTTGCCAATATTCTAGACCTTGTACTCTACAGAGTCAACAAAGAAATTCTCTACAGGCTCACTTACAGAATTCCCAAGGAAATTGAAATAAATTCATTAAAGATGAACTCACAATCAAATGGTACATTTGTAAAAGGGCAGCCACAGAAAAGGAAGAGTTGGCAGATACAGTAGAGACAGTACTCTAAGTGCTTGTCAGAACTTTTAACCCATGGAAGAAGGCAGTATGGGCTACAAGAAGTTTTTGTAGCCATAAGTGTTTATAAAAGAAAAGAATGATTAAAATTATGAATGGTTTCTTCAACTCAATACTTTAGGAGAAAAACAAACTAAAACAAAAAACAAAACTCCCCTGCAAAAAATAAAATCAACAACAGTGTGTAAAACCAAAGAAAGGAAAAGAAAAGAAAGGTAATAGAAAAAATGAAAGGGTAAGCAAAGACGGGCCAGTGCTCAATAAATACAACAAATAATAGCTCCTGCCTACACCATCACAATTGCCTGTATTTGATTCTGAGTAGAACTAGCTTTCTGTCTAATCCTACTAAAATACATGAAATTTTCAGTTGAATATTGTCCAAGAAAACACAAAGCTTCATAGTAGATGTCACTGCATACAAATTTGCCAGGCAAGAGATGCAGAGAAAGGAACAGGCTTTGCTCAAATGGTTTGCATTCTCGTCCCATCCAGTCTTTCCAACACCTTGCATCCTTTGACTGCAGCCACAATAACACTCTGTAACAAGCAATGGCAATAACCTCCAAAACATGCAAGGAACATTCACTTAGCCTCTCAAGCTGTAGGTCTCCTGGGACTTGCTGATCTATCTGGTCCAACCAGAGGTAGCTCTATTTCAGTCATCGCTCCTTCTGCTCCTAGGAGCAATAGCCATTCTGAATGTGCTGTTTCCAGGGAGATGTCAATGGTACAAAAAAAAAAAAAGAAAGAAAGAAAACTACTACAATGGTAGTTTCCAGACCTCTGCTTAGAGAGGCCAAAGTAAATACAACTAATGAACCCAAATAAAGAGTTGGAAAAGTTACACTGGATTTCTAATGGGAGAGACTAAAAAGTCACATGGAAGAGTGTGAAGGCATTTAACCCTGGGCCATTAATACAATTTGCATAACCCAGCATAGAAAGTATTATTGATGAATACTTGAGTAAATTCCTGTGAGACAGTGTAGATAGACCTAGCACTGAACATCTTTAAGTAGATTTTCAGAGCCTATTGGGGGAAAGAAGCTTTCCATTATAAAAGTGATTTGAGAAAGATTTAAAAGTTCAGTTAGTTTATATATATATGCAAGGAATAGTGTTAGGTCCTTGGCACATTAATGAGTAAAAGTTGGCCCTGTCCTGTCCTCAAGATGCTGCCAGTCAATAGACATGAACAGAAAAACCATACATATTACTGTACATTGTATTGCTGTGATGAATGGTATGCAGGAAAGCACATGTTGCTGAGAGACTTATAAAGGAGAGGTGATGTGAGCTTGGTGACAGGTGAGGAGTCAGGAATCAAATTGGGATGTGAAAAATCAAAGACTCAGCAGGGAAAACATAGGGGTGATTATGTGTCACGACCCCGAGATGCAGGCAACACAAGCGGGTGGTCGGTGTTAAGAGTGAGGAACAAGGTGAGGCTGGAGAGAAGCCGGACTGGGATCCATTGGAAGGTCTTGTGGGGCAAGTGGAACATGTGGATCTTTTTAATAAAAAAAAATGGAACTCATGGAGGACTTTTCACAGGTCATTGACTCAGTCCAGTATCTATTTTGGGATTAGTATTTTGGCTACAATATGTAGGAAGACAGGCATGACACAAGCGCTGATTTGGAATGTACCCCTAGCCCTCACAGAAAGAAGGTAGCAATGTTAAAAGTGGAGCACGGTTGCTAAGAAGGAGTCCCTGCGAGTGTGGCCTTGAGGATTATATGTCCTTTCTTCTCCCTCTGCTTCTAGACTCTGTGATGTGAGAATATATGTCTGTCTCTGTGTCTATCATGCTCTTTCTCTCTCTGCTTCCCAAAGTCATACTGTACCAACACTTGACATGGACTGAACATCTATATCTCCAAAAACTGTGAGCAAATAAGTCTTCCTTCTTTTCAGTTGTGGGGCCAGTTGTTTTAGATCACAACAATGAGAACCAAGAATGACATTGCATGAGGATGGCTCAGTGCACACGGTGAGAGCACAAGAGCTGGAGGAGAACAAACCTGCCAATGTGAAGAGGGGAATCCAGGGCATTGGGATGAAAGAATGAGTTCATGATGTCATAATTGCCATGCCTTCTTCCCAGTCTAAAACTGGGCAAGGCTCGTTTTAGCAGGAATGCTACAAGGCAGACATTCCCTGGAACAGGCACGCAAAAGGCATCTCCTCCTAGGGAATAGTATTAGGCACGGGGATCTGGGGATTTTTTGGAATTGGCTTTGTTACCAAAAAGTTACCTGAGACTTATGTTATTAATGACTTCAAGATTTACTCTCTGAAACTGTAACATTTATGTATGAGTTGCACCTAAATTTCCAAATGACTGATTTAACAAGGATTCAATGAAGACTCAGACAATAACAAGCAGAGCAAGCCTTAAAAGCAACTGATCCTCACCAGGTTTTTCCCAAGCAAATATTAACAATACGCCTAAAACAGAGCCAAGACAAGTTGTTCCCACCATCATAAATTCTAAAAAAAGCCAGCATATTTAATCGAGGTAGGCTATGGTAGAGTGGCTACCGACCCCCCAATAGCCCTACCCCTTTTGGTTGTACAATGGATACATGGACAGCAGCAGAGTAGATGGGTACCCAGGCACAGCCTTGGGACATGGGAAAGTATGAAACGTTCCTCTCCTCAGTAGTGCCTACTGATTAAAAAAACAATGATGTATATTAATCAGAGAGTATAATGCTTAGCATAGATATTATTTTGATATTATAGTAGAAGTTAATACTAAACTTCTGATCATTTCCATGGTTGCTTGTAAGATGAAATGTTCCCTTGAAAAAGAACCTGGCCATCTGTCATCTTGCCTTGATGTATTAGTTCTTTGTATACTTACTGATGGATTAATTCTAGAAAAAATTGTAAGAGTAGAATGTAGCCAAAAAGAAAGTATAAAATGCTTGCCTAAACCAAAAGTAAAGAGAGCAAAAATGTAAACTAAAGAGAGCAGCTTGACTCTCCATTGCGTCTGTGTGCTGTTTCTCCACCGTACTTCACTGACTCCTCACTGCACCACTCGTGGACCCCCGACTCTTGCTAGGGGTGGACCCTGGCACATAATAGCTGGGAGAATGCTTTTTTAAAAAATAAGAGAAAGAACATCAATCAAAAAGATGCAAATCAAAACTATCCTGAGATTTCACCTAACTCCAACTAGAATGGAAGTCATTCAAATACAAACAACAAATGCTGGTGAGGATGTGGAGAAGTAAGAACTCTAACAGATTGTTGGTGGGATTGCAAATTAGTGCAACCACTTTGGAAAACAGTATGAAGGATCCTCAGAAGAATGGGAGCAAACTTATCATATGATCCAGCAATACCACTTCTGGATATCTACCCAAAAGAAAGGAAACCAAACTATCAAACTAATGCATGTGTATCTATGTCCATAGCTGCACAATTCATCAGTGCCAAACTATGGAACCAGTCAAGATGTCCATCAACAGATGAGTGGATTACAAAATGATGGGATATGTACACAAGGGAATTTTACTCAACAATAAAGAATAACAAAATTATGTCATTTACAGGGAAATAGATGGAACTGGAGAACATTATGCTAAGTGAGATTACAAAAAATAAGAAATCAAATGCTCTCCCTAATATGCATAAGCTACAGAAAAAAATGGGTGATAGTAGGAACTCTAGAAAAGGAGATACTATAGATGATCAAATAAGGCAAACTAACTGAAGCAATGGGAGGGGGAAGATGGAAATTCCCTAATGTACATTATGTGCATTAAAAATCATATCAAAATCAATCACTAAGCCAAACAAGAGAATAGAGGGGTGAGGAAATGGGGCAGAAATTGGGTAAGGGCTAATTGGGTGATGTGTGCATGGATGCCTGTACCATCTTGTACCCCATTGAAATGTAAGGCTACAATGTACCAATAAAAAAATTTCAAAAAGAGAAAGAACAAAGGGTTGATGTGCAATATCATCTGAGAAGTCAAATACTACAGGAGGTCATTGATGATCTGGGTATGAATATTCCAAGAAAGTCAAGGTTAAATCTTTCAATGGGCCAAGGAATGAGAGGAAGATGAGGGAGGGTCATTTACTTTGTTCATCTTTGAAGAGTCTTGAGACAGTTTACATGCTGACAACAAAGCTGCCACTGAGGATAAATATATATATATATATATATATATATATATATATATATATATATATATTATATGTATTTTTTTAAAGCAGGTAATCCCTTGCTTGTGTATAGGCAGAATAAATATCATAAAATTGGCCCTTCTGTTAAAAGTAATCTACAATTTCAATGCAGTTCCTATCAAAATACCAACAACATTCTTCATAGACCTAGAAAAATCAGTCTGAAATCTCATATGATAAAGAAAAGACTCAGAATAGCCAAAGCAATTCTCAACAATAAGAACCATGCAGGAGGCATCACAATCCCTGACTTCAAATTATACTACACAGCAATAGTAGTAAAAACAGCATGGTACTGGCACAACAACAGGCATACAGACCAATGGAACAGAATAGAAGATACAGAAAAACCCACTCACATATTTAATTGATCTTTGACAAAGGGGCCAAACTCACATGCTAGAGAAAAGACAGCCTTTTCAACAAATGGTGGTGGAAGAACTGGCTATCCATCTGTGAAAAGATGGAACTAAAGCCACACCTCTCACCAAATACAGGAATCAACTCAAGATGGATCAAAGACTTAGAAATTAGACAAAAGACTGTGAAGTTATTAGAGGAGGGCATAGGATCAGCACGCCAACATATAGGCAGAGGCAGTGACTTTCTCACAATGGAATTCTACTCAGCTATAAAGAAAAACAAAATCATGTCATTTGCAAGAATATGGAAAGACCTGGAGAACATTATTTTAAGTGTGATCAGCCAAGCACAAAAAGAGAAGGGACATATGTTTTCTCTAATATTCCCAAACTAGGGAGTAATAGGGATAGCAGAGGGACTCCAGATAATGGAAGGGAAACCTCAGAGAAGCTGGAAACGAAGGGTAGGAGATAAAGAAGGTTGAAATTGACTAACTGGAGGAGCTACATTCAAATATGTGTATAAGTGTGAATGTAGCATGGTCAACCTGGACACTCATTGTTGGGAGGGTGAGAAAGAGGAAGTGGGGGAGGGGGAGGGCACCAAGCACTGTGTGCATGTATGCCATTTTCAATATTATCCACATAAAAATAAATAAATAAAGGTAATCAATAATTTAAAATTCATTTATTTATACAGAGACATAATATTTTACATTCTTATATTCTGAATAAATATTTCTAATTCCAAAAAAAAATTTTAAATTCAAGTAAATGTGTAAGCAAGAATAAAAAAGGTCAAAAAATGGCAAAGTCTAGTCATTCTAGTAGACCAAACTGTCAGACCAAAATAGCATAAAGGCATATAAAACTAAACACAGAGCTGTCCAACACAGAGGCCATTTTCTTACCTAAACTTTCAAATGTTATCAAGAACTACTTAATGGAAATAGATGTGCCAATGTGAAGCTTTCTATATTATTTATAGCATAGATATATGTATTAGTGTTTCTCAGAAAGAATTAATCATTCTAATTATTGAATGTGGACTCAGTCATTTCTACAAATAACAGTCATGAGTTAAATAATATTTCAAGGTCTTGTTATAAAAAGCTGGTCTCTTTGTATGGGTGCTTTTTGAATAGTAAAGAAAAAGTTGAGACGCCCTCACAAATAAGACCAGATAAAATTCCCTTAGAGTAGTCTCTGGTAACAAAATGAACACAGTCTAAGAATGCCACTCTTCTCAGGTGAGTGACAGATGAGAAATCTAGAATTAGAATATTGCACTGAATAAATCACTAATGGAGAAACAGCATGTACAATTGATTTCATCTTAATCTTGGGATTTTATAATGTAACTCATATGGGGCGGTCTTTGTGCCTCCTACTTAGCTGACTCCCCACGTTAATCTGAGCAAACACCCCTGACAATCTTTCATCCCCCTCAATGTGACTGTAGGTATCAGTCTCAGATGTCAGTACATTCAGCATGTATTGACTTTTTTAAATTTAAATTTTGACATCCTAATGATCTCTCTGTAGATTTGTGCTGAAATCATGCTGCTGTCTTTGTGACACTTGAGAGTAGATATTCTTGACTTTGTATTGCTATTAAGGGTTTTATATATAATCTTATAATATTTTTTCTTCTTTTTGCTTTATATGAATATTTCAGTTTCTAGTCATCTTCTATGGGTCAGATAAATTCAAACAAAGCCCAAAGAGATTATTTTATCCTGAGACAGTTAACATTAAAACACATGCTCAAACATGGTATGGCTGTGCATGTTTGAAATGCCAGCATTTGGGAGGCTTAAATAAGACAATTGTGGTTCAAGGACAGCCTCAGCTACTTAGTGAGGCCCTTTACAACTCAATGAAACCCTGGTTCAAAATAAAGAATAAAAAGTGGGGCTGAAGGTATAGCTTAGAGGTAGAATGACCCTGGGTTCCATCACCAATACAGAAAAAAAAAAAAAGAAAAAGAAAAAGCACGCACACATTATCTCTCCTGACCAACTGATAATATGGTGAGTTGGGGGTTCACAAAGAATGCTGATGGTAATGGTAATCTATGTACACTTTTTGGAAAGTAATGGAGTGATATTACTAAAATTAAAATACACAGATTTTCTGATCCAGCAATTCTGACTATGGTAAAAAAATTTTAAAGATGTCTGGCTGGCTGTCTATCTATCAGTCATTTACCCATCAAAATTATTATGACAAAACTTCATTGTAATTCACCAAGAAAGTAATTGGAAAAAGAAGTGCAAAAGAGCTATATGATGTAACATTACATAATTCTTAAATATAATGAGCTAGACCCTCATACAAAATGGCCTGGAGGGATGTCCACAATACATGATATCTTTTAAATCAAGAAAACAAAATTTAAATGCACACTAACACAGTTAACTCATCTTTTGTCAAAATGAGTAATTACAAAATTATTTGTATTTGTGGGTGCTACTCATGGGGGTGCATATGTTTGTACAAGTGTATGACACTATCAAGATAAGTTGGAATGTCATAGATAAATATTTGAAATTGTTTATTTAGGAGAAATTGGGTAATAAAAATAGAAGGGAAGATTGTTAACAGATTTTCTAATTTTGTGCTTGGATTCTTTTCTTATTGCCATTATTATGTATCAATTAAAAAAAAACAGAACAAAAGGTCAAACAGTGACACAAAACTGAAATGATGAACTAGAATTGACCACTTGGGAAAGCAGTGTGGAGAAGGTGTGGTAAAATAGGTCCAACCCGACGCCCTAGGGCATTCCAGCATTCTGCTGATAGATTATAAACAAAGGAAAAATAAAAGCTTGGTTTTTGGCAATGACTCTGGAGGTTGTTTAGAAACAAACATCCCTCTGAGAACAACTAGGAGAACTGTAAACTAGATGAAACCATCTGTTTGAAGGCACACAGAGCTCAGAAGGCAATGGGGAAAGGCAGGACGGAATCCTGCAAAAGAAAGCAAGCCAAGAGGGGTGAAGCTGTGTTCAGTGAGCTGTTCCCATGGATGGTGGTCTGCTCCTAAGGCACAGGTCATCAGAATGTCAAGGTATGCACACATGACCCAGCATCACACATGGGAGGAAAAGGCTGAAGTTCATGCCCCATCTAATAGGAGAGTGTCTTGGAAAGACCCTCGCTTTCTATGTTTCTCTTGGAGGAACAAATCTGAAAAGTTAGGGTGAATGAGAAATAACCCTGCTCTTACAAAGACTGTAGCAAGGCTTCAGTTATCTTAGTACTTGGTTGGATTAAGAATATCTGCCTTTTATAAGATATTATAGATGAAAAGATAGGTACATTAAAATTTGACTAAATTCCAAAAGAATAAGAACTACTGAGAATCTGAACTTGAAGTTATCAGGCACCAGTTTTATCATAATTATTATTACAAGTTAATTGAAATATAAATAAAAATAGAGAATAATTAATATATATATATATATATATTTTCTCATCTAGAAGGAGAATAAGAAATATAAAATATAAAATCAAATAAATAAAAATTTGAGCCCAATGAACATGTGTTGTATTTGTCAACTGAGGACACTTTTCAATATTTGGAGACATTTTTCCTTGTATAGCTGGTAAGTGCTCCGGGCATTTTGTGGGTGAAGGCCATATTAGGCTACTTTTCTGTCACCATGACCAAACTACCTGACATAAACAACATAAAGGAACAAAAGCTTATTTGACTCAAGGCTTAAGAGGTAGAGTTCATTGTTGGCTAACTCCGAGGCAGCAATCATGGTGGCACAGCATGTCAGAGGAAAGCTCAGCTCAACTCAGCAGTAGCCAGAAGCAGAAAGACAAGAAATGAACACGGATAGGTAGAATCCCTGAGGCTATCGACCTACCTTCCCCAGCCATATCCCACCTGCCTAAGTTACCATTCAGTAAATCCCTTCAAATTTTAATCTTTGGATTGATCCAATAATGAGATTAGAGCCTTGATTTAGTTATTTCATTTCTGAATAGTGTTGTACTAGGGACATGTTTTCAACAAATGAGCCTTTTGGGACACCCTCCAAACTTGAACCTTTACAGAAGCTGAGGATGCTATTTAAGACACCACATGCTCAAGTCAACCCCTCAAATACCCAAAAAAGAACTATCGAGCCCAAATTCTCAGTAGAGTAACAGTTGGATATTTTGTAATAGTAGATCAATCCTACCATATGAAAGGATAAGGAATTAGGAAATAAGACTGAACAGGATGAAGGGGTCATAAGAGGGAAGAGATTCCCAAGGGACAAGAGGAGTCATGACTATAATGATGGTGAAATATACTGATGTATACATGTCTAATTGTGTACTTTAAAACTGTGCAGCTGCCAGGCGTGGTGGTGTACACTTGTAATCCTAGCACTTGGGAGGCTGAGACAGGATTATCACACAGGTTCAAAGCCAGACTCAGCTACTTAGTGAAGTTCTCAGCAACTTAGTGAGACCCTGTTTCCAAATAAAGTATAAAATAGGTCCTGGAGTATAGCCCAGAGGTAGAAAAGCCCCTGGGTTCCACCTGCAATACCACCAAAATAAAAATAAAAATAAAAATAAAAATAAAAATAAAAAAATGTGCAGCTTAGCATATATCAGTGAAATTACTCAATATTGCTCTTAAAACACAAAAAGACAGAAGAGAAGATATTTGCAATACGCAACACTAACTAAAGTCTAACATTTGAAGTACAGAAAACTATAAATGATAAGAAATGAAGATATGTGTCAACTAAAAATGGACAAATGATACTTAACAGCAGATATTAAAATTTTAGTTAGCATGTGCTGGGTGTGGTAGCGCACGCTTGTAATCCCTGCGCTTGGGAGGCAGAGACAGGAGGATTGCGCAGGTTTGAAGCCAGCCTAGCTGGCTTAAGAGACCCTGTTTCCAAATTTAAAAAATATAAAAATAGGTCTGGGATTGTAACCCGGAGTTAGAAGGGTTTTCAGGAACCCTAGTACCACACTCAAAAAAAACTTTTAGTTAGCATATGTAAAGGCACTTATCCTCAGAAATTGTCAGAAAAATATAAACAAAGGCTACAGTTAGATACTGTATATCCTCTATTAAAGACATTACACTGCCAACCTCTGTTCAGAAATATGAAGCTCCTAGAATCTGTACACATATTGTTGGTGCAAGTGAAAAACAATAATTATTCATTAACTCAATATAAAACATGATTTAGGACATTTCTTCTTAGGTGTATGTTGAATATATGAATGTATGTATGTATATATACACACAATATGTGTGTCATTCAGTCATATACAATAATGCACATAAGCTGGCTTTATTTATACTACCTCAAACTGAAAACAACCCTATAAACCATAATATGTAGATTAAAGAAATACATTGTGTTATAATAGTACCATGAGATACAGTAAAATCATATTAGTACTTATTTTTATATGTATGCAGTAAGCAAATGCTATGAATAATATAAATATTACAAGTAATATAAATAAATTAATTCATATTGCATTTACTGATTTAGATAAATCTCACAAACATAACTTGGAGTAAGAGAAGTTAATGCACAGAAATGTATGCTCTGCAATTGAATTTATATAAAGTTGAACACTCCAAATTTAATTTATTGTGCTAGAAGCCAAAATGATGGTGAGAAGGAAGGAAATATTTATTGGCCTCAGTAAAATGAGCTGATGATTTTTATCATGGTGGTCACATGAGTTCAGCTATGTTTTCATAACCGGTGAAGATGTACATTTACAACATGTGCATTTTATGCATATATATCTTGTTCTGGGAAACAGACTTATGAAAAAAATGAAAACCGACAGTTGTCATGCTATCTGTTGTTTTGTTAAAGTTTTCATTCTCTCAACATATATTTATTAAGAGTGTTTTATGGAACTAGTATGATATTTTTATAACCTGAATTGTATCTTACCCCAGACTAATGTGTGAGCTAATCTCCAGTTCCTCAGAATGTATTTGAAAATAGAGTTTTCAAGAAGGCAGACAAGATCAAATTAGCTCTTTGGGATGAGCTCCAATACAATGAGGCTTGTGTTCTTATAAGAAGAGGATGTTAAGACACAGACATTAGGACACATCTCAGAGGGAAGAGCAAGGGGAAAGAAGGCCATCTATAAGCCATGGAAAAGGCTTCAGGATAAATAGGTGCTTACTGTCACCTTGACCTCTGACTCCCAGGCTCTGAGAAGATAAGTTTCTGTTGTTTCAGCTGCCCATTCTATGGTTGTTTTGTTCTGGCTGTTCTAGTGAACTAAAGCCAGAACAGTCAGAAAAACAGAAATCTCTTGCCGGAAAGTATCTCCAGTCTAACAGAGAAAGAAAGCAATTCCATACATATTGAGCCTTGGAATTATAAACACTAATAGAGAAAAATCTAGAAACCACAGCAGCCTGGAAAAGGCTTCCCAGGCATAATCATCTCCACTTAGGAAATGAAAGGGTTCATGGGGTTTGTGCAGGATGAGATGATTTTGACACATAATGGCATTGTGATTTCCCTCAATTAACCTACCAATTTTTTATTATGAAACTCAGTTAAAATAGAAACACTTGAGAAATAATTCAACAACCCGGTAAAAAACTTGGTGCAGAGGCAGGGATGAAACTGGACTCATTAGGAGCCAATTTGCTGGATTCTATAATAGGGACAAGTCTTGTCTATAAAAAATAGAAACAGTCCAATTTTAATAGAATAAGCCCATAGTTTTACCAAATAGCATACTTTTTAATGAAAAATTTGCAACATCTCTATTTATAACTCAAAAAATACTCAAGCTGTCAATACTAATGAAGTGTTATTGTTATGGTAAAAAATTATGTTGGACTATCATAAGCCATGAATGAAAGTAGATGTTTTAGATTATAGTGAGAACCCTTCTTAATTAAGTGATTATAATATAAACTGGGCACAGTGATCCCAGTACTTGGAAGCTTGACACAGTAGAATAGCAGTTTGAGGTCAGCCTCAGACATTTAGTGAGACTCTCAGCAAAATAGAGAGAACCTGCCCCCCCCCAAAATTTAAAGGGCTATGGCTTGGAGATAGAATACCCAAGTACTTGATCTGCAGTACCAAAGAGAGAGGGGGTTTTAGAATATACTACAAATATTGATGTTAAACTATTATAATACAAATTTAAAATACTTAAATCCTTTATTTTTATTGAGAATGATATTCTGAAATCAAAAAGTTTAGTAGTTCCTACTAAGCTTCCTATAGTACATTCTTCTCATTTTGAAAATAAAATGCCAAATAATAGCTACCTTGCAGAGTTGTTATAAACATCCAATGAGATTATGTATGTACAAACATTTCAGAAGCCTAAAAAGTCACTAGGAAATGAAGCCAATTATCCACATCACTGACTGTACATTTTAAAGTGTTATTGTGAGTTGACACCTCTAAAAAATATTTTAGATATTATTTTTGTTCTTTTATTTTTCTAAGAAAGTCATATACTAGAATTCCTCTATTGTAAATACTGCACAATTCTGAAGTATTCATACATAACTTAGTTTCATCTTAAATACTACTCCCTAACTCTCATGACCACAGCACCCTTTAAATTTAGCCTGTATCATTTTAGTGTCTAGGACATTTTTTCCACCTTTTACTTATTTACTGCTTTATGAACACCAGCTAAGGAGTATTTTTAAATATTTTTTCCTAATTGCTCCCCATTGTTATGGCTAGCTATAGAATGTTCCCTGACGTGTTCATGTGTTAACGTTCAGAGCTTTTAAGTCATGAAGGTTGTAATCTCACCAGTGGATTAAAAACTATTGTAATGGATTTACTGGGTGGTAACCTAGGTTGTTGGAGTGTGGCTGGAGAAGGTGGGTTCCTGGGTGTGTGGCCTTAGGGACTGTGCTTTTGTCTTTGAATTCCTTTGCCTCTTCACTCCTTTGCTTCCCACCTCCATGATGGGACAGCAGAACCCTTACCTTGTCCCTCTCTCTGCTTTCCACCTCCATGACCTGAGATCCATAGACTCCAGCCTTATGTGTACTGAACTCAAAAACCTCCAAAAGCCGTGCGTGGTGGTGCACACTTATAATCCCAGCATTCAGGAGGCTGAGACCGGAGAATTGCAGTTCGCAGAAGCTTCAGCTACTTAGTGAGGCCCTCTGCAATTTAGTGAGACCCTGTTTCAAAATAAAGAATAAAGCAGGGGTGTAGCTCAGAGGTCGAATGACCCTGGGTTCCATCTCCAGACACACACACACACACACACACACACACACACACACACCTCCAAAAGCTCTGAGTAAATAAATCTTCCTTCTTCTAAGTCATGTGGTCAGTTGTTTGGGAATATAGCAATGAGAATTTTGACTTATCCATGAAATTTCAATAGCACAAATATGTTACATATATTTACACACTGAGCAGAATCCACTTCACCTCCCACCAAGAACCATTTTTCATCCTTTTATGCCCATCTCTCTTCTCCCTTTGAGAATACATAGCTTAAGGAAAATCTCATTTAGAATTTATGTTTTTCTATTCACACTGTGCATGTCAATATTTGGAAAGTGCTTCGAATTGTGTGTGGTACGTATTGAGTTCTGCATATGTATATACCTATTAATTAAGTAAAATCTGCAGTCACTTCAAGCAGAAACACATTATTAATGCTAATTATGGTTTAAAATTATGCTCTCTGAGATTTTTTGTTTACATATCCATCAGGGAAAAAAAATTCCAAACATGTTTCCACAAATGCCTGCCTATGTGTTTTAATCTGTAAGTTTTATATGTACACAACTTAATTTATATATAATATATATTGAAAACTAATGTTAACAACATTAACTATAGAAGTATGAAAGCAAAACTTAAATAGAAAGAAAATTCTAGCATCTTCCTTCAGCACCCTGATCATGTCTATCTCTTTGAGACTTAAATACTTAATGCTGTCAATAATCTTGTCAGATTATTCAGTGCTTTATGTTGTCAAGACCCTTCTTCATTTTCTGTCATACTTGGACTCCATTACAGCTCTGTGAGGTGAGCCAAGCAGACAGTCTTCCTGTAGTCAATTGATGCTGAGAGTCAGGTCAGGCAATGTGACTGATGGAACTCAGCTGAATGGACAGAGGCAGACTTTTACCCAATGACATATGTGCCCATGATGGGGACTCCATCCACATGACCTAATCTCCGCCTTAGCCTCCACCTCCTAATGGGATCTGTTTCCTACTAAGAAGCTGAAGAGATTAAAGTGCTTTCTTTCCACGATGTGAGGACACAATGAGAATCAGACATCTATTAAAACAGAAGGCAGACTCTTGCCAGGAACCCCCATCCCACTGGAACATCGGATATTTGTAAGAGATGAATTTCTATGAATTTCAATTTTTAAAAGTATTCAGGGTATGAGTGTATTGTTATAGCAGTCAAATCAGACTAACAATATACCCAATACACAAGTGTGCGCGCGCGTGTGTGTGTGTGTGTGTGTGTGTGTGTGTGTGTAAAATATGGCATACGAACAGCATGCTGAAGAAATGCTGAGGAAAACCACTGAGCAGAGTGAATTTTGGACAGACCCCTGATATGCACAATGGAGTGGACAGTGTGGATTTCAGAATTGAATCTGAGGGAACATCAAGTTTGAGCAGGAGTGTGCTTGATGTGTTCAAGAAAAGCAAGGAGAGCAGTGTGGCTTGGTCATTGAAACATAGCCTTCATGACCCAGTGGTGGAGGAGGACAGGGGAGTGTGCAGGGAATGGAGGTTGCAGCCTACATGCCTGTTTTCCATGCAGACTTTATAACCTGTGGAAGAATTTAAAAAATAATACATATACACCTATATCTCAATTCTAGGGAGGCTGAGACAAGAGGATAGAAGGTCTGAAGCAAAAGTGTTAACTCAGTGATATCATGTTTCAAAATAAAAAAAATAGGGCTGGGGATGTCTCATAGAGGTAGAAAGCACCAAATACAACACACACGCACACACACACACACACACACACACACACACACACACACGAAGTATAAACTTCCTAAACTTTCTAGTTTCAACATTCCCAACATCAAAATTCAAGTCCATCCACCAAGTACTGTGTGCATGTATGTTACTGTCAATATGATTTACATTATGATGTGAGATTATAATGTACTAATAAGAGCATATAATAAAAAAGTTCTGGTCCATGCCAGGTCTAAACTCCTAAGGTCTCCCCCTGATTCCTGATATGCACACACATGCTCATTCACTTTGCATAGGAGAAACTTTAGAAACCAGAGCCATGTGTGCAAACTCTACCTCTTTCCTTCTTGAGTTGTTTGAAAGCTCATAGTGACACAGAATGGCACACAGATCATTTCTGGGAACTGATATTGTTAATATCTTATTATTCTAGATATATACCCTAGGCTGCTACAGCATCTCATGCAGGCCTTGAGTAAAAGCTCGGCCAGGGGCTGCAAAGGCTGGAGTCCCCGTGAGAAAAACTAGCCCTTCTCCCTTCAAAAGAATTATTTTAAAATTATTTGAATTAATATGTGTAACTGGAATTTTATGTATAAGCATTATGACTAAAATAGATGGGCAGTGACATGTGAGAATCTTAATCAGCAAAGATCTTTTTTTTTTTTTACCCAAAGATAAAGTTTGGGCCAAAGATTAAGTTCAAGCTGACCTTAGTTTGGGCCAACATATAAGATTAAGTTCAAGCTGGCCTTGTGATAGGAGGCAAAGCATACTTTCTATGATTTATTAAATGCCTGGCACCCTATCCTAAAGTCTGTTAAAGATTTTTTCTGTCCTTGAACTTCTCTGCCTGCATGACTGTGGTTTTGTCTATTCTGTCAAGAAAGAAAGTATAAAGATTGTAACAAATCCTGAATAAATTGGGAGAAGCTGCCATCTGGTCTTGTGTGTCAGAGTCTTCTCTTCGCGACCTTGACTCTTCTCTCACCAACACCTGACCCCCGACTCCTGCTAGGGCTGGACCCCAGCACTAGGCCACAGCTAAGCAGCTGCCTACTAACTAGCAGAATCTAACTCCTTTGAAGTTGGAAGAGGTAGTGTGGGCTGCAGCTCTCCACCTAAAGATATATCCCAAACATTCTATATAGGATGATCTTAGTAATCCAGAATCAAGCTGAGGAGTCATAGAGAAACAATGGGGCTTCACAGTTAAGATGACCACCCATGTGACAAGTTTATTAATACCACAGGTAAAGAAGGTCAGTTTTTTTTTTTATTCAATTTCTAGTTACTCCTCCTTTACGTGACTTCTACTTTGGATCGTTTTCAGTTCTACTCAATGGCACCTTGTACAGTGACCAACAGCTTCTGGTGACCCAAAGTAGAGAGTTTTCTATAATATGAGGCATGTAGAAGGAAAGCCAGAAAAGTTCAAGGCCTCCAGGAGCCAGTCATCCAGATCCAAGCCATTCAAGAGCAATGGCAGGAAACAGGATGTGTAAGGTGGCAGATACCATGACACCAGGAGCTGAAAACCTGCCAGGGAGAAACTGAATCAAGTCAGACACAGCGACCTGAGGCAAAATGATCCGGGGCAACGCAGAGCAGGGACACGGGGATTTCTCACTGCACTTAGGATCATAGCCCAAATTTCAGAAGTTCACAACAAAGGTATCATTTTAGTTCACAAAGTAGAGAGACATTACATTCATGGATACACAATTTTTATTTTAATAATTAACTAAGCTGAAGTACTTTAGTAAAAGGATAGCTTTGAGTCATTTGCAAAATTCTCTCCTAACACATATTACATTTTCCAGTTACCTGCACTTACACTGCTATTCCATGATTGGGGAAAGGATGATTTTGTTCAGGCTTCTAATTGAACTACTAGTGAGTTAATGTGTTCAATGATGTCTTTGTCATAGGAAAATAAAAAAATAAATAAAAGTCTCTGCTCTTTAAAGAGTGTCCTATTGGTACATCCAGGATCATTCACTCAGCAGTAAAACCTGTGCCATCATGGGATTTCCTAATGTGATTTATAAACATATCAAAGTCAATCACTAAGCCAAACATTAGAAGGAGAGAAGGAGAAAGGAATAGGGTCGGAATTGGGGAAGGGATAAATGAGTGATGTGTGCATGTATGCTTTACCATCTTCTACCCCATTAGGATGTATGACTACAATGCACCAATTTAAGAAAAGTAAATAAAAAAAAGTTAGAAATGGTTATTTCATCTGGTGGAAAATTGGCACTGACCTTGGTGATTAAAGAATGTATTTTGCATATTTATTTATTCATTGATTGATGGATTGATTGGTGGTACTGGGGTTCCTGGAAACCCTTCTACCTCTGAGCTACACTCCCAGACCTATTTTATACTTTTTTTTTTTTTTGAAACAGGGTCTCTTAAGCCAGCATGACTGGCTTTGAAACCTGCATGATCCTCCTGTCTCTGCCTCCCAAGCCCAGGGATTACAAGCGTGTACTACCATGCCAGGCATTATTTTGCACTTCTAAAAATAAGTGCAAGGAGTCTAATTTCAGACTGGTCTTATTTAATTTTTTTTAAAAATTCATTTCTAGTCAAAATAGTTTTTTAAACATGCAATAAATGGAGTCTTTAAAATATTTGAATTAAAATATTTTCAGGCTTATTAATTTCAGCTTAATAATGATGAATGGGGTAGGGATTGGGTATGGGCTAATTGGATGATGTGTGCATGTATGTCTCCACAATTCTTTCATCCCATTAAGATCTATGACTATAATGCACCAATAAAAAATTTAAGAAAATTTTAATTTGAAAGGTAGTTCAGATATATTACTTCAACCCAAACCATGCTATAATAAAAGTATTGCCTGCATTTTATAAACACTGGAAGTTCCTTTTAGAAAGAAAAATGGATTATTTAATGTCTATTGCATTTTACAAATAATTATTTTATTTAATCCTCTTAATAACCCAGTGAGACAAGAGTCAAAAATGACTTTACAAGTGGGCAACCTGGCACATAAAGAAATTTGTTTCTTATTATTTCAAAATCCAAAACACATTTTTATCTCTGTTTCTATATTTCCAAATAGGCTGTCAAGGAGCATTTGGCAAAGGACTGGACTTCAGATACAGATACATCACTAAGCCCAGAGTTCTCACTGCTAAATTAATAATACTAACTTAGCTGAGTTTTTTTTTTTTTCTCTGTTTGTTTGGTTTGGTTTAGCTTTTGGTTTTGTTTTCTAGTGGTGATGGAGATGCATTGACTTCCAATTGCAAAATAAAACACTCCAAAAAAATTCCTAATTGCCAAAAATTTACAGCTAAAACAAATTTGGAGGAACCATAAATTACTATGTTAAAATACAAGCACAGTTTATCAGAATAGCATAATTTCTTAAATGTGTCACCATTAAATTTATTAAAATGGCCATTAGAGTTATATTTTAAATGTTTAATTTTATAATAATATGAATTTATTTATTTATTTATTTATTTATTTATTTATTTATTTATTTATTTATTATTTTCCAGCAGTACCGGGGATGGAATCCAGGGGCATTCTACCTCCGAGCTATACCCACAGGCCTATTTTTTAGTCTTTTTAAATTTTATTTATTTATTTATTTATTTATTCATTTATTTATTTATTTTGGTGGTACTGGGGTTCCTGGAAACCCTTCTACCTTCGGGCTATATTCCCAGACCTATTTTTATATTTTTTTAAATTTGGAAACAGGGTCTCTTAAGCCAGCGCGTCCGGCTTCGAACCTACAGGATCCTCCTGTCTCCGCCTCCCAAGCACGGGGATTACAAGTGTGCACCACCACGCCTGGCCTTTTTTTAATTTTTGAAACAGGGTCTCACTGAGTAGGGAAGGGCCTCGCTAAGTAGCCCAGTCTGTCTGTGAACCGCCATCCTCTGGTCTCAGCCTCCCAAATGCTGGGATGACAAGTGTGCTTCACCATTCCTGGCTTGAAATTATTCATTCCACTCTTAACAAGTATTTATTGTGTATCGAGTATGTGCCAAGTTTACCCTAGAATTGAGATTTGAAGGTGAGCAAAGACAGTCATGAACAAATTGCCACAACTTAAGTAAGTGTAGTTCCACATAGCTAGCCTCTCTTTCCTGTTTATGTTAATATTCATTCATTCATTCATTCATTTATTACAGTACTGGGAATTGAACCTAGGGGCATTCTACCTGCAAGCTATACCCTTGACCCTATTTTTTATTCTTAATTCCTTAATTTTTTTGAAACAGGGTCTCACTAAATTGTGGGTGGCTTCACTAAGCAGCTAAAGCTGGCCATGAACCTTTGATCCTCCTGTCTCAGCTTCCCAAGTACTGGGATTACAAGCGTGCACCACAATTCACAAGTTCTGCTAAGAATTCTTGAGTTTAAAAACTATGTAAAAATCCCTGGATATTTTCAAGTTATGGTCCAATCTAGGAAAACAGAGCAAGAGTTAGAGACACTCATGACAGGATTGAGCTAGAAATCACTTTATATGAAATAATAGCAAAAACATGAAAAAACAAATGACTATGTGATCACTCTTTTAGGCACTTTATGCAACATGCACATGGTCACAAACTTATGCGAGATATCTCATTACTACCATCTTACAAAAGATGGAGATTGTGGAGACGCCAAGTAGTGGAGCTGAGATTTTAATAACATCGACAACAGCTTATTAGAATATCATGGGATAAGTTGAGAGTTATACACACATTCTTGTAGGAGCACACAATGGGAAAAAATATAATAAACTTGACAAAAGGCCTGCTTCCAGCAGTCTTATACCTTCTAGAATAGTAACTAAATATTGTCTATGTGAAAACAGCTCACTACAAAAATGTACAAAGCCATTGTTAATGGCTATATTACTGATTCACTTAGCTATCAATTACAAGTCAAACTTAACTAAAGTTTATGAGATACTCTTTCTAGAGTATAATGGATAAATAATTTCAATTGGTTTTGAAAGTAAGAGACAAACCAGAAACATATTAGGCAATAATTACACAAAGTTCTCAGGCACGAAGAACTATGCTTTCATGATGCTGGTCAATATCAAAGATTTGCTTTTTCTGTTCAAATCGAGTCAGAACTAATAGCCTTATTAATTTGGGATAATTCTGAGCGACATTTTGAATCTGGGAAAGCTCATCATAACTATCTAATACATTAGACTGGTTCAGTGGAACTTGTACTATGCAAACAAACACCCAAATTAAAAATCTAACTCTACTTCCTTGGAGAAATGTTTCATTAAAAATGCTATGCCATTAGATGCTGCTACCTCGTAGATCCTCCCTAATGTGGGACATATGAATGACAGTGGCTGTGGCCAATGCTCTGCTATCTTCTTGCAGGACCATGACACTTTGTTGAAGCATTCATGATTCACTAAGTAGTTTCCAGCTCATAAGGCATAGAAACTCAACAAGAACTGGGCTTGTATGCCTCATGGACCCTTCTATTGCCAATATCTAGAACATGGATGGCCCTGGGTTGGTATTTATTATATAGGTGAATGAATAAACGGTTCTTTTACATACATCTCCTTTGCATTCCTCTATACTTTCATGAAGGTGACCTGGAAATAACTTTTTTTTATTTCTTACAAATGTAAAAGTTAAAGTTAAGAGAATGTACACATTTTCCCCAAACCATGTAGAAAATTAATGTAAAGTCCAGTCTTTTTCCAAGACATGACAAGCATTTTTGAGTTTGGGCTGATTTATCATCCTTTTTTCATCTTCTAGTACATATAACTGCACCACACACATAATAGCTGCCCCATAAATGTTTGCTAAATGAATTGCCATATGTTCCCTGGCATGCATTTTCTTCAACTTATAAATCTAGGCCAGCTGTAATGTTTTTGTTCTTTTTTAAAACTTTCTCCCTCTTTACTAATTCTGGCAAGAGCACAGGCAGAGAGCTGTGGAAATGTTCATTTCACGAATTCAGCTTTAAAACCCAAACTTCTTCCAGATTTTTGTCAACATTGTGTTTATTCTTAAAATAACTATTTTGTTTTTTTCACAATTGAAATAAAAATCTCTTCCTATATTCATTGTAGTAGATAGATGAGAGATTCAAGAAGAGATGGAAAAATATTTACAGCAATCCAGGTTGGTTACTTTACATGTGTTGTGTGCCATTAGACTCTGTTAGCATCATTTTTAGAGAAGAAAGAGGAGAGATTACATTTCTTTCTCAAAGTAGTTGGTGAAATAGTTGGAAAAACTATACAGGCTCAAGGTCCTCTGCATCATGTTTCCATTTGTTCCAGAGATGGTATTCTGTTTGAAATCTGGAAAAAGTGAAGGGAGGGCAAAAAGTATTTGCCCTAATCTTGAGTATTTGCTCGTGTGAGTTGCTCTGCTGAGTGATGGCAGAACTTCAATAAACAAAACAGACCAGACTATGCTCTTTAGGTTATAAATGAGGCAAACTTAAAATCTCATGCTGGAGATAAGAGATGCTTACAGAAACTGGTCATCAATACATCATTAATCCTGAGGCAATTGTTATTAAGTAAATGACCGGAATAAAAAGATAGCAAACAACAGTGAGGGCCTACTTAGAGTCTCTGTCATAGCTGTGTGCACAACCATATACAAGTGAAATGTTATCTTTAAATTTGGATTCACTCTCTGGTCACTGAGTACACTTTGAGAACATCACTATGGTTCTTTTAGGTTTGGTTTCCTTATCAGGAAAACAGCATCAATCTTTTGCTGGGGTTAGATAGTTTTGGTTGTGAAATGTTAATTCTATGAAAATATGTTGGAATTTACTGTAAAATACAAAAGTATACAGACATATTTGAGAAATATTTGTTAAGCATATCAAGGTCCAGAAATTAAGTGAAGTTCCAAAAATACAATACCTAATAAAGATAAATTCATACCCATTAAAAACTCATTGACTAGAAGATAAAATGAATTCATAACAAAAATTTAATTACATTGTTACGAATAAAATATAGGTTAAAAAACAGGAAAAGCACCTAACCCGAAAATCTTCCTGGAAGATAGAACATTCCTTCAAAGTGGCACAAAGATTGCTGGTAGAGGAAATAATACACAAAATATGTATTTAATGTGTGCCACAGCCTTTGGTCTGGAAGATAAAGCACTGACCTGGGGGTTGGATGAAGACTGCAGCAAGAAATACAGGATTCCTCTGTGTGTGTCAATGTTCTTTCATGTCATCTCCACCTAAAAACGAAGACAAGTTTCATATATTATCATGTCCTTTTCACAAATTAGAAAGCTTCGGAACAATGGAAAAAGTACCCCAGATTATAAAAAGATAGGATTAAATGCTTTATGTGACAGGGTAAATAATCAAGGGTAAAGTGCTTGGGATACAGATAAGTGAAAGTGTTTGCCTAGAATGCACAAGGCCCTGAGTTCAATACTCAGCACCACAAAACATTACTTCTACTACTACTACTGATGATGATGATAATGATGATGATAATGTTTGGGGGTAAAGTTGAAGATAAGGTAACAAGAACTTACAATCTTAAAATGAGTATTGCATCCTACAGAGAAAAAAATCCTACAGAAACAGAATCAAGGGATAGGCTTTATTTTATACAAATGATGGTTTAAGGGAAAAGAGTCAAGAAAATAAGAATGCTCAAAAAGTCCAAATGAAGGTGAAGGGATGAGTTTTAGGAGTACTAATAAAGCCAAACTGTGCTCAGTGCTTACGGTGTGTGGGGATCTGTAATGAAGGGATTATCACTGTTCACTCATTTAATATTGATAGCATGTCTATAAGTCATGTTTCACTGTTACACTATTTTACGGGAGAGAAAACTGAGGTACAGAAAAAGTAAAATAATTTTTCTAAGTTATTTTAGATAGTTGATTCTACAAGTGGGATTCAACATTAAATTTACAAAGAACAAACAGTAGACATAAACCTCAGTGGATAATTGGTGAAACTACCAGGACATCACACCACATGTTTGTCAGCTCTTCTATGTGTCTAATGATTATAATCTGAACCAGATTAAAAATGTATTAAAAGCATAATTTCAATTCTTGCATTCCAACAACTGCTACTTCCCCTTTAGCAAAATGAGACAAAAATAATGAATGTCATTTTATGAGCATTTGAATTTTTCCCACACAATATATGAGACATATTCCTATTAGACTCAGAGGCCTTGAGCAATTTTAAAAATACTGAAAACTAGTTATTGAATTTATTGTCACATCTTCTACAAGGATTTATATTCTATCTTTGAGAAGCACGTCTCTTTCTCTATTTTCTCCCTTTTCTCCTCCTCCTCTTCCTCCTCCTCCTCCTCCTCCTCCTCCTCCTCCTCCTCCTCCTTCTTCTTTTCTTCTTTGTATGACTAAAGATTGAAACCATGGTCACTAAATTATCCTGTCTCAGGCTCTCAAGTACTAGAGATGCAGGCATATTCTATCACGCCTGGCTGAGGAGCATGTATATTTTGAAAAAAAATTCTTAAGATTTGTTCCTAATGCTTCTCTGATTGAAAAAAATTTTTTTATAAAGTACAACATTGGTTTCTTTAGAATCACTAAATATATTTTTAAAATATCCTGCTCTTGCTTTCAGTCATTAGTTCTTCTATTTGGACCCTATCAGAATATTTTGGGAATGGTAATTTCCTAAAAATGCACTGAATTAATTACAGAAGACTGCTAAATTGACTCTTCTAGTAAAGCTTGAATCACAGTATTGACTAGTTATCCCGTAGAGTACTAGGCCAATCCTGGTTGTTTTGTGCACGGATGTATGCATTCACTTATCACCAGTTTTTAAGTGCATGCAGGATAAATTGAAAAAAATATAGAACCTATTTTCTTTCCTGGCCCTAATAGAGTAACAGAGTTAAAATGTATTCTTTTTACATATAGAACTAGACAAGTGGACAAAATATATGAAACAACCTTTTTCAGACATGGGACTAGAGGCATTAAAGTTCTGGGGTTGGTTGCTTGCTGAGAGACAGGAGCAGCAAATGGTCCCTGGAAGCTGCTGACGTCTGTTGGAGCCATGTGTGGACCACGAAGAAAGACAGAATGAAGCCAGTGTAGCATCGTGGTCTCACTGAACTTAAGCTGCATAAACTGGAAATTGGGTTGTTATATTGACTGAGTTGCAGAGCTTCAGATAAAAGAGCTAAACAGAAGAAAATCAGAAAGCGATAGAGGGATGCTTGCTTATGAAGATCAAGATATACAAATACAGGGGGACTCTCCATGAAGAAGGGCAAATCCATTGAGGAATGGTGAGCAAACTGGTTCCCACAGTGAGCTCAGAGCTAGAAATTATCTCTTCACCAGCCTGAGTGAATATATCCACTGGTCACTCAAGGCATTCAAGAGAGACCCTGGAATGATCTCATCATATTTGTGAGATTAAAAAATAAAAATTTCATAAATTAAAGACTAGTGAATCTCTGCTACATAATGGTTGAAGATAAGCCTAATCACATTACACCAAACTGGAAGTGATTACAAGTCCACCCAGAACAAAGCACATCACTCACTAAATTAAAATAACAAGTTTCAGATGATTCACAATAAACTAGCCAAAATATCCAGTATTCAGCAAAAATTGCTTTACATGTAAAAAATAAATAAGGCCAGATGTGATGGCGCATGCTTGTAATCCCCGTGTTTGGGAGGCAGAGACAGGAGGATCCCACAGGATCAAAGCCAGCCTTGCTGGCTTAAGAGACCCTGTTTCCAAATAAAAAATATAAAAATAGGTCCGTGAGTATAGCCCAGATGTAGAAGGGTTCCATCACCAGTACCATCAAATAAATAAATAAATCACAACAAGGAGAAATAACAATCAACATAAACAAAGAAATAAAAGATAAAATTAGTAGACAACCATGTCAAAATAGTTATGAGGCTTTATGTTATATTATTTAAATAAATGGAGGAAATAGAAGGTAAAATGAACAACCAAATAGAATGCTAGAAACAAAAATATAAAATATATAAAGTGAATAGTATGATTAGAAATGAAAAGGGACTGATATTGTGTCAGAGGTGGCAGGAAAAACATGAGTGAAATTGAATAAAGAAAGCAATAGAAATTGGAATATATACATATATGTATATATATTGATATGAATGGCATATATGTGTGTGTGTGTGTGTGTGTGTGTGTGTGTGTGTGTGTGTGTAGTAGCAGTCTGCAAATTGCATATATGCCTTTGTAGAAAATGGATAGAACCAGAGAACATCTAAGTGAGATCAGTCATATGCAGAAAATCAAGGGCCTCATATTTTCTCTCATATATGCAAGCTAGAAATGAAATAGGAAAAAAGAAAAGGGACCTGATAAAAATGAGGAGAGAGACCAGTAGAGTGGTGGAAACGGACAAAAGGGAGAAGAATGGGAGGGGAAATTTAGGCCTGAGGAAAGAAATGAAGCAAATACTGTTATGTTTGTATATGAAGGTATCACTACCAATCTTACTAGCATCAACAGGGGGTGGTAGAGTGGGGAGAGAAACACACCAAGAGATTTTGTGTGCCTATATGAACGTATCATTTTGAATCTCATTACTGTGTGTATATACAAGGTATCAATAAAAATATAAAAATTGTAAAACAAAGAAATTATACAAAAAGGATCATAGAAAGAATAAGAGACCAAAACAAACCCCCAAATGTAAAACTCAACATGACAAGAGTTAACTACGGAATAAAGTATACAATGTAAAATGCCAAACATAGGAGTTATTGAATGGAACAGACATTGAAAAAATAGATAAACATTACCCTACATGTTAAAGCCAATCAGTAAGCCAAACATGAGAAGGAGAGAGTGGGAGGGAATTGGGTGGGAGTTGGAAAAGGGCTAAATAAGTAATGTGGGCATGTATGTCTATACCATCTTGTACTCTGTTAAGATGTATGACTACAATGCACCAATACAAAATTTTAAAAAGAGTAATATAGCTAGATATAAAATATTCCCTAAAGAGCACATTTATTAATGTCTGGAGCTGATGTAATTGAGTCTTTGAAATAGATTTATATGGCTGGTGCCTGGGCCCTTAGGGTGTAGCTGGTGAGGGTGGCTTCCTGGAAGTGTGGCCTTGAAGATTCTATATGCTCCTTCTTTCCCTGTCTCTCCCTTACTTCTGACCACCATGTGAGGAGCACAGCCCATGTGCTCTCCCTCTCTCAGTCTCCCACTGTTATCCCTGTCATGTCCTGAGATCCACAATCCCCTGCCTCACATAGACTGAACCCTAAACCAAAAAAAAAAGTATTTTTTTATTTGTATTTTCAAAGTATTTTCAGGTCTGTAGAGTATGGCTGTAATAATGCTTATTGCAACAAAGAGACTGAATGAAGCTCATGTGAGTCAAATAAAAATGGTAAAATCATATCAAAACATTGTAATCAGAAAATAATTCATAGAAATACAATCTTACAGAAACCCAAATATAATCTATATTTATTTATTTATTTATTTATTTATTTATTTATTTATTTTGGTGGTACTGGGGTTCCTGGAAGCCCTTCTACCTCCGGGCTATACTCCCAGACCTATTTTTACATTTTTATTTGGAAACAGGGTCTCCTAAGCCAGCGTGCGCAGCTGGCTTTGAACCTGCGGGATCCTCCTGTCTCTGCCTCCCAAGCATGGGGATTACAAGTGTGCGCCACCATGCCCAGCATAATCTATATTTAGATAAAGACACAAATAAGCAATAATAAGATAGTAGGTGAACCAGAAGAAAATAAAAAAATGTTGTTAAATTATTTCAAGAAATTCTGAACTTACAATTCTTTTATCTAGCCTGTATCCTGAAAATGTAGAAAACAAAAACAAAACAAAGCAAAAAGATCCAACACATTGTTAGAGAGAATATTAAAGATCTAAAAGCAGCAACCAGGCATGGTGGCACATACTTGTAATCCCAGAACTTGGGAGGTTGAGCCAGGAGGATCACAGCTTCACAGGCAGCCTCAGCTACTTAGTGATGCCCTAGGTAACTTAGTGAGACCCTGTTTTAAAATAAAGAATAAAAAACAGGGTAGAAGGTCCTTAGGTTAAGTCTCCAGTACTTAAAAAGAGACCTAGAAAACAAAAGAGAGATTATATAAATAATTTATGTGTATGTCTATGTGTGTATATGCACTGATTGATTCCTGACACAAATACCAGATATGAAAGGCAGTCTTTTCAATATATTGTGTGAAAAAGATTACCCATACATATAAAGGGAAAAAATCCAGTGAACCTAACATAGAAGGGGAGTTCAACAAATACTACTTTTCTTTCTCATTTTCCCTCACATACACAAATGATATAAAAACATCAGTTCAATGGATTAGTCTAATACATTTTAGTAGGCAGGATGTGGTAAAGTAAAAACATCCAAAATTAAAATTGCTTTGGGTCATTGAGGGAGGGGAAATGGTTGTATATTTCATGATTACCAGATGTGCTTAGTACACTACTATATAGAGGTAGATGTGTGTGTGTGTGTGTGTGTGTGTGTGTGTGTGTGTGTAAATATTTTAGGAAGGAGAAATGCTTGTTTTCTTTTAGCTCATAATGCATGAAAGAAATGCTTTTCCATAAAAATGCTCTCAAATTGCCCTACTCTGTTGTGAAGTGAGAAGAGGACTCCCAGAAAAGATATTCATGGAAGACACACAGAATCAGGGTTGATCTTTGGACAAAAGAGAGAGATGGCTTTAGAAACAAGGTCATTTTGACTCTGTAATAAAGCAAACAACCAATGTACTACTAGACCATTGGAAAAATGCAAAGTCTTGTCTAGAAATAATTATTTAAGACTTACAGATTCAGTTTGAGCAAATGTGTAAAGAATAAGTGAAACATTCACTTGATAAGTAATGTGTATATATGTATATGTGTATAAAGGTCCCAGCCACAAGAGGGAAAAAGGACATCATAATATAATTGAAGGGTCAATGACGTACATTCACAAACACATCAAACTCAATCACTAAGCCAAACATGAGAAGTAGAGACGGGGGAGGGAATGAGGTGGGAATTGAAGAAGGAAGAATTGAGTAATGTGTGTTTGTATGCCTCTAACATCTTGTATTTCATTAAGATGTATGACTACAATCCACCAATAAAAAAATTTAAAAAAGAAAAGATACTTTGGTATGACATCTTTTTTATCTCCTGAGACAATCTGTATCCTAACACATGACCTATCACAGGGAATTCCATGTGTACTTTAGAAAAATGTGTTTGCTAATGTTGGATATATGTGTATTAGATCTAATTGGTTTCTTTATTCAATTGCATCTGACCTATTAGTTAATGAAGGAGAATATTAAAGTTTTCAATTATTATTGTAGAACTGTCCATTACTCCCTCCAATTAGTTTTTTATTATATATTTTGATAATCTGTAGTTAAGTATATAAACATTTATAACTATTGTATCTTCTTGCATTAATAACTGCATGAATATCTAAAAATGAATATTAGCTCTACTACAACATCTGAAATACCACTTAAGATAAATAATTTATATGTACTAGTGTCTATGAGCCTTCATTTTCCCCTAAGTAAAAGAAACTCATTGGATCAAAGAATCTCTTTAGTTCATTCTGGCTTTGTCAGTCTCTGTAGAATAATCTCTTCCTTCAATAAGAATGGCCTATCATTTTTGGCACCCTCAACCTAATCTCTGTCTCTAAAGACTCTGACATTTAAAGAAATGTTACACTTATCTCTGTCACTTAAAAACATATATGTTTGTTTAGTAAGGAAAAGTGTTACAGCCAGTGGGATGATGTCCTGGAGAGAAGACATATTATAATCTCTATTATAGAACTTTTTTTCTTTTTATTTGTGCATTGTAGTCATACATCTTAATGTAGTACAAGATGGTAAAGATATGCATATGCACATCACTCAATTAGCCCTTACACAATTCCCACCCCATTACCTTCTTCTCATGTTTGGCTTAATGTTTATCTTTGATATATTTGTGAATGTACATCATATGCATTACCTCTTCCTTCTCCCATTCCCCACAGTTGGGTCACCTTATTTTCTCATCTATAGTTTATCTACTCTCGCTATATGTGGAATCTAGGGGAAAATGGGTCATAGGAGGAACTCCAGATGAAGGAGGCTCTATTAAAGAACTCTTAACAGCCACTACAAGCACATATTTAAAGTTACCTTTTCAAAGGCACATGGAAGATGTTTCACATGACACTGGATTTCCTAACAAAATGCTGAGGCCATGTGAGCTAGATGCCAAACCCATCCAATTTGTTGAGACATAAATCAACTCCAATAAGGATATTAAGCAAGAGGAAAGAGTGTTTATAGACTGCAGAGAAGTAATAGTTGGGGAAATAACTTGAAAGGACTGAGGATTATTGGTGCTCTTGGGAGACTCTGAAGTGAAATATGAGTGCTTTGAAACCTCTCTTAGGTCTTTAGTCTTCTTTAAAGTGCTCTATGGTTCATAGGGAAACCCCACTCCTCTGCTTTCCATAACTATTAATAACACTGCTTTTCTTGGTTTTAGGGCTTTTAGATGTGTACATAAATGTCTGTTACTGTTGTTCATATGGGAAAACAGAGTTCTCAGGTAGGATTGAAATTGGTTCTTCACTGGCTAGCAATGACATTTCTTCATCCAAAAGAACATTTGCTGCCTTGTGAGCTGTATGTACTTGTGTGTATTGGTGAACCATCCTCTGGAGAAACATGACCTGCTAATAATAGATGACTCCTGGGAGTCTACTTCAGACCATGTCTACAAGTTTTCCCACATTCCTTTCATCTTCACCTACACAGGTTGGATTTCATCTGAAAATAGGTCAGATCTCTCACTTTTGGGAGGCATGGGATCAGACCTCTTACTTTGTGGAGATGTGGTAATAAGGTGGCATTAAGAGAATTACCCTTCAGGAGTTTTGCTCTGAGAGAAATCACACTGCCCACACTTTTCTCTCTGACTTCATGTTGTAAGATCAGGTTAACAGACTATTTGTTGTTAGTCTCAAATGGCCAGAAGTCACAGAGGGCATCTTGAAGAGAACTGTCCAGTAGGATGAAAAAGAGAGAATCTCTTTCCTCCATCACTCTGATGACCAGAAACTGAATATGTATAGGTAGCAATGAGTTTTTACATGGAGAGAAGAAAGACTAAAGGGTGGTCCAGGGGCTGCCATTCCAACTGAGCTATAGGCAAACATTAAAGACTAGGTATCAAAGTCATTTACAAGGACATAAATCAAATAAATTTCTAGGTGCCATAATATTAGCCACAAAGAATATGGTTGAAAGATGATAGAGGTGGAGTCTTGGGTGAGAATCAAGATTTAAACCTGGTGATAGAAAGAATAAGAAACAGTTCTAGAGGAGCCACCAGGTTATGCACCAGGTTATACCAGAAAGAAAGAGCTGATAAGTGGTCTACTTTATTATAAAAATGTTCCTGTTGGTAACAAATTTGGTTAAAGGCCTAGGCACCCAGGTTCCTGGAGGAGCAGCAGGCCGTTTCCCAGTGTCTGCCTGTTGCTGTCTGACACCAGATCTTTGCTTACCTTCAGAGTAACTGTATTCCTCCATGAAGTAGTTTTCTAACTCAAGATTTAGCATCCAATATCTACTCTTAAGTAGCAATTTTGCGAGGTGAGAAGCCACCTCTGCACAGTTGTTGCTGCCTTGCATGTTTAATTTCACTTGGTTCTGCAACTGCCCCAACAGTTCACATGTCAATGTGCGTTGAGAATGTGCCTATCCCAGAGATTTAAAACAAACAAGCGAAATGGTTATAGAAACACCATCTCTAACCTGAAGGATTGCTGTCATAGACACATCGCCTTCCTCGCAACTGTTTCAGAATGCCTTCACAGGGGTTTTGCAATCTTCTTTAATCTCAGTGTATGTACTGCTTTTATGGGAGACATCCGATAATGGTTTTCCATAAAGCAGACTCCTGGGCCCCTTTTAGGAATAAATAAGATTTCTTTCCCTTCTTAGAACTAGTAGAGATTTCAGTGAAATTAATCTCTGGCTTATACTACCTTTTCTTCCCAGACCAGAATATGAGCCCGGTGTATTGTAGAGAGGGGATGGGATGCACAAGAAACATGGGAGACTCCTACCCTTCTTTGCTCATTCACCTCCAACTGTTAGATCAATATTTTTTATTCCAGCCCCTTCCCTCAAGAACAAACACATTCTATTCAAATCTCAGAAGCCTTCTTTATGCAGATTCCTAGCAAGGCTTGGCACTTGCCCTGAACCAAGCGAGGAGAGGTCTCAGTTCTAGAATATTTGGAGTCCTGTAGCAAGGCATCACAGAACACTGGCCAAAGACACACTGGTGTTCTGTAGGGTATGTATGGACATACAATATGAACAATATTCAAGGCTAGAAACACCTAGAAAGGCTGAAACACCAAGAGTTTTGTTTTCAAGATGCAGGGAGAGTCTTTACATGAAAGCTTCTTTATTTGAGGAATAAACAGCAACAAAGTCTCCTGACATTTTCTGGAACACAGGTGTTGTTACTAAGCTCTTTCCCTCTCCATATACTGGGGAGACTTTCAAAAGCTCCCCCAAGAAAACCATCAAGAAATGCCAAGCATCTCCTTATTTACTCCGTGGAGTCTTCATCCTGTCCGTCTTTTTGTTAGATTTTCAGTATTCATTTATCTATTGTCTTTGCATCTCACCTATTTGGGTTGAAAAAAACCTCATGTAAATCTCAATACTAGTACTGTATCCTGAGACAAATAGAGGGAAGAGGTACTGAGCCCCTGACATCCATATGCATTTGCTTATTGTCATATTTTTGAGATGATGTTAATATTTTCATTCTGTCATTAGGAAACAGAAGATGCAGAAATTTAAGCACTTTGTCCCAGGCCATACAGTTCTTAAGGTACAGAGAAAGATTTCGGAGCCCAGGTTTGTCTCCAAAGCTAGCATTCTTTGTATTTTATTTATTAGAACTGCTATCTAGCTTTTGAGCCTCTATTTTCCTATACTTGAGGCTAATTATGCTTAAATTAAATATGGATTAATTACAAAATGTAAATATGCTTGGCTCAAAACAGTTATATTTGGGATTAAAATACTATTTTTAATTTAACTCACCCCATCATTTCTAGAGTTTCCATTTCTTCTAGGTGGACGATGTTGTCTCAGACCCAGCAGGGTGTCATTCCTCAAGAAATGCTTAACATGGTATGGAACAAGAGAAAGAAATCCTTCTCCAGGTGATCCAGAGAAATACTGAAGGAACAAGACTGATGAAGAGGCAGGAGTCTGAAGAAAAACTAAGGAAGAGAGAAACTTTTTAATTAGACTAGAAAACATGGTCCAAACTAAGAAGAAAACCAGAAGGTAAAATTGTACAAAAACCAAGAGGAAAAGGACTTTGAAAAAGTTCTTAAATTATTTAATAGTAGTAGGTCATTAGTAAAAAAAATAAATTTCTATTCTCATTAACATAGTAGATAGTACATACTGCTGTTCTTTCCTTTTCTATACTAGCAAATTCTCAATATTTTAGACATGGTTTATTTTAATCACAATAGTTATATATGTAGATTCAATTATGTATCTCAAAATTACAGTTTTTGGTGCATAAAAGACTGAGATTAATTTATTCAACAAATAATGAATACCTGCCATGTCACCGACACTGTAATGAGCATTAAGAATAATGCAAGTAACTATATAATCTCCTAACATCCTGGAGAATTACTTCTAGTGCAAGAGGCAGGTAATAAGCAAGGAACTACTAAATGATTATTTAGTTTACAACTGTATCAATGCTGTGGAAAAATACAGTGTTCTCTAAGAGTTTGTAATGGAAAGGTGAAACAAAATCTAGTTCAGAGAAGGCTTTAATCTGAGGTTAATAACAAGAAATAGGAATTAGGCACTGGGACCAATGGGGATAATATGAAATGAGGCTGGAGAGAGAACACAGCATTTAATTTATTTAACTCTCACAACAGCACTGTACGCTAGGTTCTAGTATTCACTCCATTATAAGAATGAAAACACCAAAGTACTGTTATTGAATTACACTAACTAACCTGTCTAGTATAATTCCTTCTTAGAGTCTTACATAGAACATGATTGGAATGGGATTAATACCACAGTACAAATTTGTACTTTGTACTCTTTACCTAAATTTTGGTGGCATATCCTGCATGGAGATGATATAGGCGAGGAAGTCAACAGTCACTTTGCTTGGACTCTGATTCATTTCTTCTACTTTTGTTAGACTCAATGAATGGTTGAATATATGAAAATGTGTGTGAGGGGCTTTGTAGTGAATGATAGATATAGCCATTGGTTTTTATTTTTCTTTCTTTTATTTTGGCACTGGAGATTAAACCCCTGGACATTCGACCTCCTAGCTATACCCACTCCCTTTTTAATTTTTGTTTCAGAGTCTCACTAAATTTTTTAATATCTTACTAAGTTGCTGGAGTTTGCCTCAACCCTGCAGTCCTCTTGCCTTAGCATCTCAAGTGCTGGTATAACAGGCATGTGCCACCATGCTTGGCAGGTATACGCATTACAAGCCATGGCTTTTGAGGCAATTGAAGCCACTTAAATTCATATATCATGTATGTGATAGTTCTTAAAGAGAAGTGAAACACTTATGAGCATTTGAATATTCTTTCTTTTTTTTTTTTGGTGGTACTGGGGTTCCTGGAAACCCTTCTACCTCCAGGCTATGCTCCCAGACCTATTTTATTTTTATATTTTTATTTGGAAACAGGGTCTCTTAAGCCAGCGAGGCTGGCTTCGAACCTGCACGATCCCATCTCCACCTCCCAAGCATGGGGATTACAACCGTGAGCCACCCACCCGGCCATTTGGATATTTCCTATAGGACCTCACCATCCTGCTATATTTTCATTTATTTTCTAGCTATCAATCATAGTTTCTCTTTTTGGACCACCATATTCCACATTCATAATGTTTTGGCCCATCCCCAATCTGATAGCCAGTATTTTCCCTTATCTGAACATCTCCAGGAACAGAGGAATTCAGAACATATGGGAAGAGGGGTAGTAGACTGATGTATTAGCAACTAGACTTTATAAAGTACTAGATTAAAGATGACCAAACTCAGAAATCTATCCACTATTCCTCTATATGTTTTCTTGTCAATTTTACATTCTATAGCTTGTCTTGACAGAGTAATTTTAACAGATTTATTCTAATTGTTTATTTATGGGGCTAACTTACATACATGCCCAGAGCAAAAATAACAATGTTTTACTAAGGTCACTAGGAATTCAACAATTAGAGTTGACAGTTAGTGACATAAGCATCAAGTCACAATGTTTCCTGTATCACCTGTTTGTGTGACATTGATCTTTGAGCCTTTTTCTGGAGTTACCGGATTTAATCCATCAGTGTGTCCCTACCCTCAGTATAAACTTAGGTGACCTCTCTCACTTATAGCAGATGCTGTTCTATTTTACTTGGACTCAAAGTATCTTTTCTTTTAGGGTTTGGTTTAATTTGCACGCCCATCATATGAGCCCTTTGTTCTTTTCTTATTTTCTAAATGAAAATCCACATGATTCTCCAGTACTATCATGGAGCCAACTGCTTTCTAGTGGGGGGTAGAGCATAGATGGAGACAAGGTTCTAGGAAGAACACAGCATCAGATGAAATTCTGAGAAAACTTTGAGATGCCAAGCTCAAGTGAATTTAGCTGCTATACATGTATTAACATTCAAAATGTGTGATTAATCAGGCCTATGATATGATATAGTAGGAAGTCTACTATTAGCTTTATTATGACAAAAGTGAAGTTTTATAATTTCAATTCATTCATTTAAAAATTTTTCTTTTTTTTTGTGTTGAGGGTAGAGGGGCTTTTCTACCTCCAGGCAACACTCCCAGAGCTATTTTATACTTTATTTTGAAACAGGGTCTCACTAAGTTGCTGAGAGCCTCACTAAGTAGCTGAGGCTGGCTTCAAACCTGTGCAATCCTCCTGTCTCAACTTCCCAAGCACTGGGATTACAAGCATGCGCCACCATGACCAGTTTCCTTCTTTCCTTTGATTCCTTTCTTTCCTTCCTTAAAACACATATCCACTGTGTTTCTGCTGTGTGCCAAATCCTGAATTTGCATTACAAGGAAAACTGTTGAGTTACCATTATGATTTCAATAAATGGAGAATATATAGAGATAGAACACCTATATTTTATGTATACCTCCCTAACTCTTTGTATAGATAACATAGCCTAAGTCCTAGGATTTATAGCTAACCAGAAATATCAGATAAGTCTCGTTGTCAGTATTGACGGCTAGCAAATAAGCACAAATTGGTATAGTAGAGCTAAGCAGGGGTGAGACATCAAGGACAGCAAATGTAACTAGGGCGCTGAGAGATGAGTAGAGCATGGATGAGGACCCAGGTCATCCTAAAGAAAGAGAGAAGTACATTTTCAATAAGTAGGTTGATGTGTTGGAAATATTCTCATGACTACAGAGCAAAGGATTAGGTTAGAAAAGGGCTTAAGTATCAGATGTAAGTGGACTAGTTGAAAATATATGATGCCAGCTGACCAGTGTGTCCAGAGTGTCTACCTGGATGGATATGATGGAGATAAACACAAACAAAATAGAACAAAATTAAAGAGAGAGAAAGGTCTTTTATTCAACCTTTCCAATATATTCATTTGGAAAGTTCTTTTGATTAGGATGTGTTGGAGATTCCTCTCCAGGACTTGGGAAGGAGAGACCTGAAATAATGACTCGGACAATTGTTCCTTTGGCAACTGACAATTTTATTTTCTAAAACCAGGTTTTTTTATACCCTTTTTCCTGCTATGTTAAGTATCACATTCTCATGGACAAGGGCAAATACCAAGTACAATAGGGGTATTAGGTAGAGGGCATGTGCCATAATTCACTAAGATACAATCCTCAAAGAAAACTATCAACAGGGGGGAGGATAAAGCAGGACAATGCGACCTTGTGAAACATAGAAACTGTGATTAAAATCAAGCCTCCCCTTTCACTGGTGGGCTTTAGAGGGCGAATTCTGGAGAGGACAGGAGTCATACCCAGAATTTTGGAGGATTTGACCTTTTGTAGAATCTCCTTTAACTTTATTGGAACCTTTTGTTCCTCAGGCTTTGTCCATGTCCTCCATCAAGGATGAAAAGAGACCAGTTTTATAGTCAGTACATCTTGCTCACCTTTTTGACCAGGATGGGCTTTATAAAGTTTTCTAATGTATGTGATGTTCAACAAAATGACCAGTGCACAGTTCTAAACAAAGCCATTCCATCTGGACTTTATCTACTAGTGTACCAACATGGAAAAAATTCTAACCAACACTGTGCAAATCATTCTTAAAATAATGCTAGTACCAGGGAAATTCAGAATAAGTAGCTGTCTTTATTTGTCCTCAAAGAATTTCTATATTGCAAGAGAAATACATGCAAAGAGGTAATCAGAATTACATGGCATGTATAGTTGTTGAAAGAATTCAACAGATGCAGAAAAAAAATCACAAATGAATTGGAAAATTTTGATGCTAAGACAAAGGATTCACAAGTCACAAAATATTTGAAATAATTCAGGGATCTTCATACTAAATCTAAGCATGTAATTAGCAGATAGAGCTGGCAGGGGGTAAGTAGTAAGCTGGATATCACAAGGGAAATTAAGGTAGATCTGAAATACTCTAGACATGCATGGCTCTGGATCATGTTGATTACTTAGATCTCTGACATCAAGGACTCACAGTATAGAAGGAACAGAAAATGAAAAATCAGGCTCTAGATCCTAATAGAGTGCCAGCATGTCAGGCACTGTGAGAAATCTGCTACAACTTGAGTCAAAAGCAAAGAGATTTTCTTACAGGTCTAGACTCAAAGAAGGATGGTGTACCTAGGTCCAGAGAAGAATCAGTATTTTCTTACAAGGCAACTGCCTCAGAGTTGGGCCTTAAGTTTCCCTCAAGCAAGGCAGGGTTAATCTTAGACAGGGGTAAAGAGACCCCTGTCAGTGGAGTGAAGAAGCTGCTTCCACTTCCACTGGCAAAGCTAACTCCTCAGAATTTAGTAGCTCAATGTTCTCACATTCCTTACTACACATCTACATTAAAAAGTTTCGTTTCTACTCCTTCCCAATCAATGCCCTCATTGTAAGAGTAGACACCTGAGAGGCAGGGCCTTCAGCTTGCATTGAAATTCCGTCAGTTGCTGGGCGTGGTGACGCACGCTTGTAATCCCCACTCTTGGAAGGTGGAGACAGGAGGATCGTGCTGGTTCGGAGCCAGCCTCTCTGGCTTAAGAGACCCTGTTTCCAAATAAAAAATATAAGAAAATAGGTCTGGGAGTGTAGGCCGAAGGTAGAAGGGCTTCCAGGAACCCCAGTGCCAAAAAAAAAAAAAAATTCCTTCAGTCAAATGATGAGATTCTGAGTTTGGCTTTCAGCAATCTCAGCCTTCTGGCTTCAAAAGAAAAAGTTCTACTACAGAGCAGACATAGAAGCTTTCAGGTTACTTATGTGGCATTTGAATTGTGATCTCTCATATCATTTTCTTCTTTCCTAACTTTATCCCACAAATGTAGATGCAATTTTTCACCCTGATTATACTTCTTAGTTGGATAAATATATTCAAAATATACGCACTGTCATTCAAATCCTTGCTTTTTATCCTCATTGCCAAGTGTTACAATGAGTTATCAGTGCTCTACTTACTACTGAAAATAAAGTCATTTGTGTCTTTACATCTAATTAAATTAGAGACAATTCTAGAAATATGAGAAACAATTCAGAAAACTTAGGTTTTAAAAGTATATTTCTCACCAGGCGTGGTGGTGCACGCTTGTAATCCTCGTGCTTGGGAGGCAGAGACAGGAGGATCGTGCAGGTTCAACCCTGTTTCCAAATAAAAAGTATAAAATAGGTCTGGGAGTGTAGCCCAGAGGTAGAAGGGCTTGCAAGAACCCCAGTATCACAAAAAAAGTATATTTCTCTAGCTCCACTCTCAATATCAAAACCATATCAGAGTTTTCCAGAGGAACAAAATGAATAGGATGTGTACATTTATGTAAAGGGATTTATGATAAAGAGTTGACCATGGGATTATGAAGGGCAGCAGGTTCCATGATCTGTAGAATAAACTGGCCAGTTGGATATCGAGCCAAGTTCAAAAACGTGATAATCAGGAGAGTTAATGGTGTCATTCCAGAAAGAATTTGTGATCCTCTAAAAACCTCTGAAATAGTTATTAAATAGACACCAGATTGAGCCAGAGTAAGACTGGACATCTGCTCTGGAAATGAAGTGTGGTATATGTTCAGAAACCACAGTTTTCCTTTTTCTCTGGAACTAAATCCTTGGCAGAATATTAACGTCGGCTTAGCTTTCAACTTGACTTTTCATTTCTCCTCTTGCAGAAGTGTGTTTGTCTTGGCCTTTTCATCTCAGCATTTAGCTGAGAAGAATTTCAATTGTTTGCAGTCAATCCCACAGTGCTTTTGCAATTTGCCTTCGTTTTCTTTGGGATTTTCAGAAAACCTCATGTGGCCTGTGTGATTCACTTGTGATTCCAGAAAAGCCTGGCACCTCAAAGTCATAGATGATTTTTAAAAAGATTTCAACACCTGTGTATCAGAAATAGCAATGGAATAAAAATAAGAGTCCACTGCACACTCCTGGACCTACAGATAATTAGCTGCATGACCTTCAAGAAGTTTTTTTTTTTCCTTTCAGGGCTTCAGTTTTTATATTTTAATTTTTTATTGCCTTTTTTGTTTTCTATTGGTGCATTGTAGTCATACATCTTAATGGGGTACACGATGGCAGAGGTATACATGTAAACATCATTTATCCCTTCCTTGATTTCCTCCCCATTCACTCCCCTTTCTCTCCTCATGTTTGGCTTAGTAAATGACCTTGCTATGCTTGTGGATGCACATTTTGTACATTAGAGAATTTCTCTCTCCCTCCCTATCATCACCTCCAGTTAGGTCACCTTATTTGTTCATCTATAGATTCTCCTTCTTCATCTAGAGTTCCTCCTATGACCCATTTTATTCCTAACTTCCACATATTAGGGAGAGTATCTGATTTCATTAGCACTCAGAGAGATGCAAATCAAAACTACCCTGAGATTTCACCTAACTCCAACTAGAATGGCAATCATTAAAAACACAACAAAAAATGCTGGTGAGGATGTGAAGAAGTGGGAACTCTAATACACTGTTGGTGGGACTGCAAATTAGTGCAAGTACTTTGGAAAACAGTATGGAGGATCCTCAGAAGAATGGGAACAAACCTACCATATGATCCAGCAATACCACTTCTGGGTATCGACCCAAAAGAATGGAAACCAGACTACCAAACTAATGCACGTGTATCTATGTTCATAGCTGCACAAATCACAATTGCCAAACTATGGAACCAGCCAAGATGTTCATCAACAGATGTATGGATTACAAAACTCTGGGATATGTTCACAATGAAATTTTACTCAGCCATACAGAAAAACAAAATTGTGTCATTTATAGGAAAATGCATGAAACTGGAAAACACTAAGTGAAATTAATCAGTCACAAAAAGTGAGAAATAGGCTTAAGGTTTTAATGGTGGAAACAGGGAGGGCTTGATCTGTTGTGTACTATCTTCCATGGAATTCTGGAAATATTTGAAATATCCTTAAAGATATTCCCAGGGATGTAGGTATTCCCAGTAGTGGAAAAAAAATCATTCCCCTTTATAATTCTGATTTTCATTTATTTGATATATTGGAAGTTTTAGTAATGTCTTACTGACACAAATATTTTCATAATAATATTTTATAATCTGAATTTTACATCATCATGATTTGAAAATGCATATGTGTCTGTTTGAGTGTAGTATAAGGTAAAGAACTAAGAAAAACCTCAGGATTTGCAGAATTTAGTCCCACAAAGAGGCACAGGATCTTGCTCGATAAAAGTTGTACTGTGCCGCCTGAAATATTTAAATTATCTATCTTTGAATTATTCACCGTGCCCAGACATGGTGGTGCACATTTGTAATCCCAGTACTTGGGAGGCTGAGACAAAAGAGTCACAGGTTCCTGGCTGGCCTCTGCAACTGAGTGAGGCCCTTTGTAACTGAGTAAGACCTTGTTTCTAAAAAAACAAATAAACAGAAAAGAATAGAAATGGGGATTTAGCTCAGGTGTAGAATGACCCTAAGTTAAATCCTCAGTACCACAAAATACAAACATACATCATACATACGAGAGTTCGCTGTCTCTGCTACATAAGGATACAGTAAGAAAGCAGCTGTTCACAAGGCAGGGCAAGGGCTTTCACCAAAACCTGACCATACTGCCATCCTCATCTTCAATTTCAGCCTCTAGAACTGTTAAGGAAGAAGTTTGCATTATTTACTGCTGCCCTAATTTGTAGTGTTTTCTTATAGTAGTAGAAGTCAGATGCTACAGGCATGTCCTGGCCTTTTTTAGATATATGCAGTGACATTTAGAAGGGGTCACCATTCACCCAATAAGCACATTAAAACATCTACAGTTCCTGTGGCTCTGGCAGGTGCAGAGCATGTACAGACACACAGTACATGCATCCATCCCCAGGGAAGCAATATCTTAAAGAAGGCACTAACAGACTAGTGATGTACAAAAATACCTAGAATATGCTTGCTAGCTTGGAGGAACACCACACAATTTGTCATAAAACACGGATGCTAGTTTGAAGCAGACTTAGATCTCAATAATATTCACTTAAATAGTTGCATATTTGATAGTGGAACCTGAAAAATTCCAATTTATATTCTACTAAAACTCCGTAAGTTGAGATACCAGACCCCTTTTCTTTCTCTTCATCAAAAACTGCAGTAGCCAGCATAAAAGAAGAGTTATAAATGTTTGTGAAACAGACATGCAAATCAATGTTAATATGTAATATATTGTGTATAATGTATATAATATGATTTTGTATATGCAAATAAAAATGTACCATATACACTAAATTGTTAGAAGGATGTCTCTATTGTCATGGAAACAGTTTTATTCTAAAATACAGGATTATATTTCTTGGAGAGTCATAAAAGGAATCACATCATCAAACAGTTGGCCAGGCAAACAGAGGCAGAGAAAGTAGGGAGGTAGCTATCCCAGTGGCCCAGGTGAGACATCATGGTGGCTCAGCATGCAGGGGTGTGCTCAGATGCTTAGAGCAATTAGAATGTTCTGGTGGACTGACTTTTCAATGTGAGGCAAAGATGCAAGTATGTTTCTCCTCAATAGAGCAAGATATGGCATTGTGGTTAAGAGGCAGACTGCTTTGCTGTGTAACAGAAGTGAGTTATCTACAAATGAGGTGACCAAAACACCTATCTAGTAGAGCTAATTATGTGGAGTAATGCATAGAAAGTGCTTAAAGCTATGGCTAGTCTTTGTAAGAGCTCAGTTTTGTTAGCTTTAGAAAACTGGGAGAAGAGCACATTTAGGGAAACAGAAATATTGAGATCCTTAAACTAAATACACATGTGTTTGTTTGTTTGTTTTTCCTAGAAATGCAAGAAGCTTTATTGAGATGTCCCTATTTGTTTGCCAACTTCTAGTACCTCACCAGCTGTGGAAGCAGAGACCAGGACTGTGAATTCCAGACGTAAACTCAGTTGCTTATCTGTATTTTACAATTAAAAATCATTGTGATTTTATACTCATCTAACCTCCTTCAGGTAGGTACGTACACACACACACACACACACACACACACACACACACACTAAAAAGGAGGTAGATAATACCCAGTTCATTGTCAGTGTGTTAGTTTTCTATTAAAAAAAATCATCACAGTTCCAGGAAGATGGCGACCGAGAAAAGCGGGGCTTAAGAGCCCCGCTAACAACAAATCTCCATTACCACAAAATCAGCGCCTTTCATAGCCAGAAAACACCATCACCAGTGAAACAAAAAATCACCAGGCTCCAGAGAGAAAGCGGACTGAGAACAGAGCCACAGAGGAGATACACCGGCCTCGTGCCCGAGGACGTGGCAGACACGGCAGACTGCCGGCGGCACCGGCGAATTCATGGGACGGCTACAGCAAGCCGAGGTGAGCCACTGCGGAACAGCCAGGCGGGATTTCTCCATGCAGAGAGCGTCTAAAGCTCCCAGTGGCTGAGCTCAGCACACGCTGCAGAGATTCAGAGTCGAAATCAAAACCAAGAAGAAAACGCCAGCCCCATAGCCGAGGGTGTAGCAGCGGCGCCATATTGCCACCGGCGGCAGCAGCAGCGAATTCAGCGAGGCCAGTACAGCTACATCTGCGCACTCAAGAACAGTGAGTCAAATTGCGGGCCACAGAGGAGAAATCCCAGTACTGTACTCCCTGGGACTTGACCCAGGGGGGAGGGGCGGTGGCAGAGATATCACACCATAGGAGAACGTGCAACCTGGCACCCCCCACAGTTTAAAGCAGCCTCTATCGACTCTCTGGGTCGGAGACTCTGTGATAAAACCCAGTAAAGGAGTAGTGGGGTCTGAGATACTACTGACTCGAGATCCAGAACACCTTAAGTGAAGTCATAGTGACCCAAGGGAAGAACCCAGAGAAGGCACAAACATCCAAAATCATGGGAAAGAGGAATAATACTGGAGCAATGAATGCACACAACCCCACAACATCAGAACCTGATAAAACTGAAAATCAGAGATTTCTAGAAGATCAAATCAGGAAAATAACTGTAGAAATAATAGAGGTGCTTCGAAAAGAACTCAGAGAGAGCCAAAAAGAGATAAAGGATGCAATTAATGAAGTAAAGGCCTCAATTCAAAGCACAAACAACCGATTAGAACACATGGAGAACAGAATCTCACTCTTAGAAGATGAGCAATCCAAAAATGAACGCATAGTTTCTAATCTAGAAAAAAATATCCGACAGCAGGAATCTGATATCGAAGAAATATGAGCCCATTTTAAGAGAGCTAACCTGAGAATAATTGGAATAGAGGAGGGAAAAGAAAGTGAAACCAAAGGGATCAACAATCTCTTCAAGGAAGTAATAGCAGAAAATTTTCCAGACATAGAGCAAGAGGTCGATACACAGGTCCAGGAAACTTATAGAACTCCCTTTAGACAGGATCAGAGAAGAGGATCCCCATGCCACATAATTGTCAAAATGACCAATGTGGAAGCCAAGCAGAGAATCTTAAAGGCAACAAAAGCAAAGGGCCAAGTGACATTCAGAGGCAAACCAATTAGAATCACTCCAGACTTCCCAAACCAAGTTATGAGAGCCAGAAGGGCTTGGAGTAACATATTCCCAATTCTGAAAGAAAACAACTTCCAGCCAAAAATTTCCTACCCAGCAAAACTTTCTATCAAATTAGATGGAGAAATAAGAAGCTTCCATGACAAACAGAAACTGAAGGAATTTAAACCAGCGCTAGAGAAAATACTCAAAGAGATTAACTACAAAGAAGAAATAGGTAACACACACCAGAACTAGAGAAACAAGATTTTCCATCCAACAGACAACTAAGACTGGTTATCTGTGGAGATTCATTATTTATGTTAGTCTTTTACCTATCTCTAAAGGGTATTGTTTGCCTTTATTGTTATTAATTTTTAGGATTTCTAGTTGGAATATTAATATACCTTCAGATATAGCAATTGGAAATATTTTATCCCATTCTATTAGTAACTGTTAACTCTGTTTACATTGTCTTTGGATATACAATATTTTTTTTATTTTTTTGGGAGTTTGTATACGCTTCTGTTGCCTGTGCCATTGAAATCATAAACAAGAAATCACTGCCAATTTCAATGTTGTGAGGTTTAATGACCCAGATTTTCTCCTAAAAGTTTATAGTCTTAAGATTTATATTTAGGTCTTTTATCTATTTTGAGTTAATATTTGTATATGGGATTAGGTAAGGGTCCAATTTTATTCTTTTCCATGTAATTATTATTTTTCAACAATATTTAGTTAAAAGATTATTATTTCCACCACCAAATATTTGTGGAAACCTTGTCAAAAATAACTTGACAATATAGGGAAGAATTTAGCTCTAGGCTTTTATTTAACTCCAATGGTTTATATATCTGCCTTTAGAATAGTACTACACTGTTTCAATTATTGTAGCTTTATATGGTTTGAAATCAGAAAATATATATCTTCTAGCTTTGTTCTTTTTCAAGATTGTTTTGGGTACCTAGAGTCCATATTCCATATTAAGATAGATTTTTGTCTGAAAAATAAATATACAAATATATGATAGTTTCACCTAAAAAATAGAAAAAAAATATTCTCTGGTAAGAAAGAAAGCAAAAAGAAATATTGAAATGTCATCTTTAAGTTATCAAAAGCTTGGTATCAGACAAATGAAACTGTTATGTGAGATTACCATTTTTAATTTTAGATAAATTGCCATAATACTAGATGTCAACTACTAAGCCAAGCATGGGAGGGAGGGATAGGGAGAGAATGGGGTGGGGATTGGGTGGGGGCTGACTGGGAAAAGTGTGCAAGTATGTCTACAAAAGTATGTATCCTACTATGATGTATGAATACAGTGCACCAATAAAAAAAAATCAGTCAAAAAAATCATCACAAAGTCAATTGTTTATAGCAACTCTCTGTTTTTCAACCATTGATCAGACGTGTAACTGGGGTTAAATTGGTTGTCTAGAATCTTGAAGGCCTGTAGCCAAATGTCATGTGAAGCTGGGTGTGGTCACACACACTTATAATCCCCACTCTTGGGAAGCAGAGACAGGAGGATCGCACAGGTTCGAAGCCAGCCTCACTGGCTTAAGAGACCCTGTTTCCAAATTTTAAAAAAGTATAAAATAGGCCTGGGAGTGTAGCACGGAGGTAGAAAGGTTTCCAGGAACCTCAGTACTATAAAAAAAAATGTCAAGTGGTCTGAGCGGACATCTAGAGACTGTAGAGAAGAGTTCACTTGGACCTCTGGAGTTATTGGCAGGATATTTCTTGCAGTATGTATCCATGAAGGTCAGAGGTCCTCACATCCCTGATGGCTGCTGCTTCCAAAAGCCCCACATTCACAGTCAGATGACACTTTTTGTCTTCAAGCAAGAAAAAATTACATTGACTTCTCTTGCTTCAGAGCTGACTTTCCCTTCTGTAATTTATGGAAAGACTAGCAGGAGAAATTGTATAGGGGTCATGTAAAAATTCTGCCTCACATTCTGGAGGGAACAAGTTGATGAGTTTTGAGAATGTTCTATGCCCATTCACACCACTCTAAGAATCAGAACATTTCCAACAGAAGGTTCCTAAGTGCCACCTGCCATGGACAAAAACTGTTCTAATTTCTATCAACAAAGACATGGCTGGCTTTCATATAATGTAATCATACAGATTCCATTATACTCTTTTACATCTTGCTTCTTTCTCTTTGCACAATATTTTTTAGATTCATTCATGATTTGTATATATCCATATTTCATTTCAATTTGTTAATACTATTTCTTCATATAATTTATCATAGTTATATTATTGATTACAATGTTGATGAACATTTCAGTTATATTTATCATAAATCTGCTATAAACATTCTTCAAAATTCTTTGTGTGGAGATAACTTTGATTTCTTTTGGTTAAATGACTAGAAACAACTGGAAATTTTTAGGTGTTTGGGTAGACCTATGTTCATCTGCTAAAGGGTGTTCCAAATTATTTGTATTATTTACAACACCTCTTCTGAACCTAAGTCTCATAAAATCCCAGTTGCCAAATATCCTTATTAACATCTTTGTCAGTATGTTTAATTTGAACTGTTTAAGAAAATGTATACTAATGTCTCTTTGTGGTTATAATATGTATTTCCCTAATGGCTAATGATCCTAAACATGTTTTAATGAGTTCATTGGTCATGTATGTGTCTTCCCTTATCAAGTGTCTGTACAAATCAGTTGCCCATTTCTTAAATGGAAAATTAGTCTTGTTATTGATTTATAAAAGCTTGATACATGTTCTGAACAATGTCCTTCATCAGAGATAATGTCTTTATTGTGTAGCATAATAAATATGACATATAATGGAACTTACAAAAATGGACATTCAAGAAAAATAAAAGGAAAGAAAAAATAGATAAAAGAATAAAATCTTTTTAAATGTTTAAACCTCAGTCTTGTTGATTTTCTTAGCTATCTCTTTCCAGTCCGATGGATATAAAAAGAGAAATTGCATGTGTTTAGTAACACCACCATGGAAAGAAGCACGGTATTTGCTGCAGAGTGCACATCTAGGGAGAGCTTCTTGAAGGAGAGGTGTCATGTGCTTATGTTTCCATCTTTCAGTCACTCAATTTAGTGATGAACATGGTCCTAGCTATTTGCTCAGAGTATGAGATAATAAGTTAATTGGCTGATTATTTCATTTAATTTTCACAAACAATAGAATCAATCACTGAGCATTAGAAAAAATAAAACCACTGCAAAAAAAGGAACATGTGTATTACATATTGATGGTATTTGACTTCGTCTAAGTAAGAGAGGAGAGCAGTATGATAACAAGATAAACAGGATGGATCGCCCTTCCACAGTCCTTAAATGCATAAATCCCTTTTAGCCAAAGGCTAAAAATCAAATCATGCACTAATGTTTCTGGATAATCAATTCCTCTCTCATGTATCATGCCTCTCACCCTTTCTCCTAGATCAATCCTATCAGCATTCACACATGGTTTTTGTTTTCTTTCACTAACCCTCCTTTGATTCTACATTCTCCTTTAGACTTTTTCAGGGAAGAAATAAAAAAAAACTTTTTCAAGAAGTCTTTGACACTTGCTGTCTGCATTTCCTAGTCTCCCACAGAGTCCTCCCATCTTTTCCTGTTGGGTTTTACCAAGTACATGCTATGGATATGATTCTTGATAAGGTCTCCGAAAAGCAAAATCAATAGGCAGTTTTGTGCTCTGGTCTTACTTGGGAGTCTCTGCAGCCCTCAAAAGAAGAGAAAATATGACAGAGCAATTAATGTTGAGCCACACTGTGGAGATGGGAAATGGCCCCACCATTATCCAGACCTTTGCCTCCAGTCAACACAGCATCCTGACTCTTCCTCAAAAGTGCTAGTTGCTTGATATTTGCAGATTTTGCACTTGTTTTTGCCAAAATGTCCTTTTCTTCTTCCCTCCACATTCTTCAGGTCTTAACTCAGACATTTTCTCCTCAGATAGGCCTTCCCTGTCCACCTCTGTATTTCTCTATCAGCCCGGAGATGAAGCCCATGGTATTCTGGTTTTGCCACACTCTGACTCCCTGGCCTTGGCCATGTGGATGACCTCTCTATACTGCAACTTCTTCCTCCAGACCTTATGAGGATGCCCAGACAACTGCTTTGGGCATCCCACCAGACAAGAGACAAAGGAGGTAACTACTGAGTACAGTACTTGCCACATAGTAAGCTATTATTTTAAGGAAAGACGACATTCCTCTCCCAGGTATGTTTAAACCATTCAGGTGCAGTTCAGACTGCCCATTTTCCTTGTATAGAAAAAGATCTCAAATAAAGAATTTTGCCATACCCGTTGGGAAACTAAAATTATTCTTTTTTTTAAGATGGTCACACTGGAGAAAGGATAGTGGTAAATAGGTCTCTGAAGAAACACGGAATGAGCCTTCCCAGTGTCTTTTAATAGTAGTGTTATTTAACTTTTATGGGAGTGCCACAGAGAAGAAACGGGTGTCTGCTCGGTGAGCTTACATACAAAATAAAATAAACAGACAAGAGAGGCAGTGGGCCATTTGATGGAGCTCCCCGGAGGATGCACAGCAATCTGAGAACCAAAATTAACTGGCGGGGTTTATTCAGTTTTAACTTCCATCACGGTTGAACTTTCATCTCTGCCTGAGCACATGCTCTCTTTCTTTGCTTACAATGGAATTTCCTGAAGAAATCCCAGGAAAATCTTGCTTTTTTCTTACTCCTGTCTATTCTTTTTGAACTTTTGGTCCCAGCATATAAGTGGTGCTTTTAGGGCAGTGTGGTTTTGTGGCTAATAAAAAAAAAAAACCCTGATACTATACAATCTAGCTCTATCACTTTATAACTGTCTGATCCAGAGAAAGTTGTTTCATATTCAAAGGTTTATTTCTGAATGGAGGAAGTAATGACACCCACTTCCTAGCATTGCCGAAAGCTTAAATAATATGATCCATGTAAAGTCCTTGAAATTTGCCTGGTATGGCATCACCACTGGCTTGATATTAGATTGCTTTCCTCTGCCTCCAGCATCATTATTATTACTATTACTCTTATTATCCTCTGCCCCCAGCATCATTATTATTACTATTGCTCTTATTATTACTAGAAGTAAAACACAGGTGGGCTGCCCCTCAGTTTGATTTTCTCCCATAGCTTCCAGCCTCTGACTCTTCTGATACTTGAAGGGCCACCTTTCATGGAAGACATCCAAGGAGATATTGGTCCACTCCTTCCAAGAGAATGGAAAGTGGACCATTATGGATCTTTGAATTGTTCCCCCTTCTCTGCAACTCAAGAACAACATAAACTGTGACCAACTATCTGCCATGTCCAAATCTGTTTCATTTTGTGACTTCTTCCTCTATGTAAATTCTGAATTAAATGACTACAGGATAGTGAGGAAATTCTAGTGTCTTCTTTTCATAAAGGGAAAGAGGGAAGGCAGACTAGGTGATCCCTAAAGTTTGCCATAACATCAAATAGCCATGATCCTCATTTCCATTACAAATAAGTAACGGCAAAGTGATATGCCAGTGGATCCTTTTAACACGTTTTCCTAACTCAGCTCCTAAACTGATATTAACTCATTCTATTCTTCTGAATCCATCATTCTTTGATTATTTCCATCGAGGTGAGCTCCCCACATTGATCCCTAGCCTCTTAATGAATGGAACCAGGCCTCTCTTTGCAGGCCTATGACTATGCCCATCAAATGCTCTTTGATGGCTCAGAGTTCTTGGGTGATAACTGCTGCTTGCAGATGAAGCCAGGACAAGAATCTAACCTCACATCAGAAATGAGGACCATTGTTATAGGGTGAGTACTCTAGGCAAAGCTGAGATGGGAGGAAAAAAAAATCCCTCTCCAACTAATTGAACTCTTTTCCTGATTAACAGTGGATAAATATGGAGACTATTACTAAGATACCACATGCCGGGAAGCAAATGCGATAATTATACCTGTCAATCTGCAGAACCCCCCGGACTCAACTCCAGTGAAACGCTACCGTTTTCATCTAATCTGCGAGAAAGGCAAATGCAGAGGGGACAATAGCGATGGGGAAGGCTGAAAGCACCCCAGCTGTCAGCACGCGCGTGGGAGGCAGCTGATGGCTTTGGTGTCATCGCATCCGCAATCTTTTCAATGAAAAGGAAGTCTGGCCGCTTTGTGCCTTGAAAAGGAGCCGCAGTTGAAAGCATTAAAATGAGATGCCATTTTACTAGAGATCGTGATTATTTAAAATGTCAGTTGCTTTCCCTAAAACTATCATTTATGATGGAACACAGTGAAGAAGATCAGCACAGCAAGAGACTGAGCCTCTCCTGTGTGTCACTCAGTAAGAGGAGACGTGCTGTCTTAGACAGTGGGGAGGCTTTGGGTGCAGGGCATGTGTGTGTATATGAAGACCTAGGCATTCCCAATGCTGCTCTTAACTTCCTGCTCTTGGTTGGGGCCAAAACCGCTGACTCAGACCCAGACCAAAGAACCTGGGGCACTTTTCACAGGTAGAGAGATTCAGTAACATGCCAATAGCACCCCCAAAGGTAGGGTCTCAAAGGAATATCAGGAATTATATAGATGACTTGAACCTTTCTATGCTCAAACATTGACTAGGAACAGCCTCAGGGCCTAAGGTAAAGGCTGCAGTGGATTCAAGATAAAGTATGACACCTGGGGCTGCCAATCCACTGTGCTTTTTGTAGCAAGTTCTATTGAAAGGAGCTCTGAATGTTACAACTCCACAGATTCTGTGCTCCCAATTTTTCCATGCTTCATTGTGTGTGTGTGTGTGTGTGTGTGTGTGTGTGTGTGTTTAGTTAAGGATGCAAATCAAAGAGACATTCTGCCTCCAAGATACACCCTATTCCCATATATATTTTTTAAAATTTAGAAACAAGGTCTTTCTAAGTTGCTAAGAGCCTTACTAAATTGCTGAGGCTGGCCTCAAACTGGTCTTAGCCTCCCATGTGCAGGTATTACAGGCAGGTGCCCCATGCCCAGCTTACGCTTCATTGTTACTCCACTTCCTCTTGAGAGCTCTCCCTCTTACCTCACCTGGAAGCAGTGTTTTTCTTCCAAGATTCTTGGAAAAAATACATTTTTGTCTTGAAATTTTCCTTTTACTGTATAATTTTTAATTTTTGTTTAACTGTATTCAACAAGGTTCACGACAAGGAATCCTGACCTGCAGGCTCATATTGGTAATCCTCAGATATCAATACTCTTAGTGATCTCTGGATCACAGCCTTTGCAGAGAAAATGTGATGAGAATGTTGATAAAAGAACAATGAAAGTTCTTTTGGTGCCATTTCACTGAACCTTCCTAGTGTAGCCAAATAGAAAGTTACTGAGTAATGGCAAAAATGTGTCTACTCTTACACAGTGCTCAGGATTGGGCAGGAAGGACATGTTTAGCAACCCAAAAGTATTACTATTTTATGCCCAATAAAAACTTGTTATTTCTTAGCTTACTGGTTATCGCACTGGAAAACCAGGTTTATATTTGGTGTTTATAATAAAACAGTTGCTTGCCATACAGATCCTCAAAAGCTGGCCAAAAGAGTCCACAATGCATAGGCTTTTCTTCCCTCGGGTCAGGATTGATGAAGAAATACTTAAGATGGACTGTTGGAAACCCAAGTGGGAGAAATTATGCAGGAGGCTAAAGGAGTTCTTAGAATTGGAAAAGGCAGCTGTCCAGCTTGAAGTAGTCCATAAGTTTAACCCTTAGGCAGTTTTTCTGGTCACAGCTCCTTTGCTCAAACATCACAATCCTGAGAACAAACCACTCTTCTCTCTGCTCATGCACTGGAGTGTGCTGTCTTTCCAACACCAGCTCTGCTGCTTTCCCAGTTTTCTTTCCTCATTTGTAAATCAAATTTTGCCCACCATCAACTAAAGCATTCAACTTACTACCCCAGAAAAGTCTTCACAGGGAACAGCAGCCTATCTCTGTAGAGTTCTGGAATACTCTACCTACTCCATGTCACCAGGCTCTAGTCTCCGGCTGTCGTACCCCATGACTTGACCTCTGGTACCTTGGATTGTGACCAGGATTGAAATGCTTCTTGGGTGACTTGTCTACTTCACACAGTCACTGCTGGTTTTTTTTTACAACAAGCTGGTGTTGGGGAAATGGAGTTGTAGGGTGGGAGAGGTTGGTTTTAGGAAATTATGATCAACTCTCAGATTGATCAACTCCTCTTACACACCTCCATAGCACCATACCCATACTCATTCCTTACACGACACTTGTCATTATTTAAAGGTTATACGTACAGGGAACTATTTCCTCCTACTTCAGTGGCTTTAGGAAGTCTTCGCATTTTGTTCATTATTAGATTCCAGTGACTGGCATCGGTCATAGCACATCATCAAGAAGCATTTAATATTTGTTCCAAAATAAGGGATATATCAGTGAATAAATGCCAAAGGAGCTACAGAGAAACTTATCCTGTGCAATTAAAGTCCTGACTTCTACTTCAGATATCAGATCAAGTTACGTACTACAAATCCTGCAGTATGTACACTGCATCCTGGCGGTCTCCGTATGTTTCTCTGTAAAAGCTTTAAAAATGACCCAGCCATAGAATCTATCACCATAATAAAGGATAGGGATAATTTAGCCTGTCAAACCAGCTTGTTTTATCTCAGAGTCGGTGTGTGTGAGAGAGTATGTGCATGTGTATGTATTTGTTTCTTTCCAACATTTCACAAGTTGAGAGCAGTTTGTAGAATAGGATCTATAAATCAGCTCCAAAAATTCCCTTTGTAGTAGCAAACGAGTTTGCCACATTTATGACTTCATCGGGCTTCTTTTCTATTCTGGGCCACATGCTGAATTTTCCCAATACTCTTTATGTTGAAACAGCTACTTCTTGTTTTAGAAAGCTCTTAGGCTAGACCTATGCATTTGCTCAAAATATGAACTTCAAAGACCAAAGCTCTGCATCCTCCTATCAAGCTGGCTGTTGCACTGCTATTGAGAATGATGCTACAGCTCTCTGCCAGGCTTCTCAAGGTTTCCATCTGAGTCATCATTTGCATCATTAGGGTTTTAGTCTTTGTTATAGTAATAAAAATATTTTACCTACTTTCTTATATTTTAAGATGTTTTAGAAATAATTTTAGATTCATATGGACATTGCAAATATAGTACAGAAAGTTCTTGAGTGCCCTTCATTCAGTTTCCTCCAATGATAACATCTCCCATAACCATGGTAACTCTTGTTTGTATACTAATAACTAAACTTCCGACCATATGCAGAATTTTCAAAGTTTTACATCCACTCATTTGTGTGTGGATAGTTCTGACATTTTATCACCTGTGTAGATTTGTATAACTGCAGCTCAGTCAAGATACAGCACTGTCCTATGACACACAGGAAACCCCTCACAGTATTTCTCTAATTATGCCTTCTTCTAACCAGTGAAGCTACTCATGTGCCCTCTATATCAGTAATTTTTTATGTTGAGAATATAAAAGCATACAATGTGAAATTTGGGGGGCTGACTTTTTCAAAAACTGAGTTGACTGCCTTTGAGAATTATTCACAGTTCTTTTCAACGTTCTTAGAGCTATAATCTAAGATTGACCACATCATTTAGAGGAAAGATTTATTTTCTTACTGTTTCAGATTCAGTCCATGTGAGGCTGGGGACTGCAGATCTCCTGTCAAGGTGACAAAAAGTGAGGAGAGGAAGAGCACCTGGTCATGCTCCTTACATCATGGAGACCAGAAGCAAAAGAAAGAGCAGGGAGAAGTGGATCCATACATAATCCCCACAGTTACAACCCCAGGGAACCAGCCCTTCCAGCATTATCCTACTGGCCCAGGCAACTCCCCAGACAAATCCATTGGGATTACAGTCACAACTCAATCATATCAACTCCCAACACCAATGTATGAGTTCTTCAAGGGTCCATTTTATATATAACTATAACATTCTATCCTCCCTTAGTCCATGAAGAGCTCATTTATGCCTATTTCAAAATTCAAAATGCATCCAGTCCTCTCCAAAAGTCCCAACGGTCCTAACAGTTCCAGTATTTCTCTGAAGTCCCAAAGTCCAAAGCCTCCTCTGAAGCTCAAAGGGAACTCCTGTGAGCCCCCGTAAAAAAAACCATGAAGATCAAAATGAAAATGCACATTACATACATCCAATATGCAACAGCAGAAAGAAAACATTTGGATCCCCCCAAAAAAGAATAGAACCATAAAAAGAAAGACTGAGCCCAAAACAGTAACAAAATCTGGCAGGGAAATTATTTAGCCTTGTGGTTCCATTTCTGCAATTTGGGGCATATGGAGGTGAGAATCGATCTCTAGGGGTCTTTGCAGAGGGCAGTGTACTTGCTCTTCCAGCCTGGCTCCATGGCTTGAATCCAGCAGCCTTCCTTCCCAGTACTTCCACATTTCTGGAGTTTCCAAATCTTAAACGTATTCCTTGCAACCTGGGCTGCACCTTCACAGCTTCACAAATTGCCCCTTTTCCACCTGTTTGCAGAGATTCTGACCCTGCCACACATTGCCTGGATTCCCGGGCCTTCTTGGGAATCTGGGAAGAAGCCTCTGTAGCCCCTTTATCTAGCAAAGCGAGCATTACATGGGCTTTGAGATGGACCACCAACATGAAAGGTAATCACATCCTCTTTAACCAATGCCCCTGGAATAACCTCCATCTTGACCAAGGCAGAGCCTGTACCCATGATAGGCAGTGTTGACCCTGCCTCCAACAAGGCCAATATTCTTTTCTTTGTTCCTAATCAAAGAACTCAGCCTCCCTCCAGCCATTCTATTTTCGTTCATAGCAACATCTTCCTGGACCCCAGCTGTACACATGTTTTGCCTGGCAAACTGCAAATCTATAGCCTCTTTTTTTCTGCTCCCAAAATTTGATGTACAATTTGCTGAACACGGACACCAATATCCATAGTGCAGTTTGGATATTTTGCTGTTTTGATATTTCCTCCACCAATTTATTCAGACCATCGTTTTTTAAATTCAGCCTCACACAATGTTTCAAAATATGGGGGGAAAAATCAAATAAGTTATTTTCCAAAGTGCAATACACATGACCTCTACTCAGTTTCTCTATGGAGTTCTCTTTGTCCTCCAAAATCTCCTAAGAATAATCTCTACTGTCCACGTTTCTAGCCACATTCTGGCCCTTCCAATTTTCTCTCACAAGCCAGTTCCAAAGAGTCACAGTCCACATGGTCAGACTTAGATAAAGCAGCAACCCCACTTTCCTGGTATTGAATTCTGTTTTGGTCAACATTCTTACAGCTATAACCAACTATGTATCTTTGAGGAAAGATTTATTTTCTTTTTTTCTTTTTCTTTCTTTTTTTTTTTGTGATACTGGGGTTCCTGGAAGCCCTTCTACCTCCGGGCTACACTCCCAGACCTATTTTATATTTTTATTTGGAAACAGGGTCTGTTAAGCCAGCACAGCTGGCTTCGAACCTGCATGAGCCTTCTGTCTCCGCCTCCCAAGCGCGGGGATTACAAGCGTGCACCACCACGCCCAGCAAGATTTATTTTTTTATTGTTTTGGGTTGAGTCCAAATAAGACCAAAGAACATAGATCTCAGGGAAAGGTGGCAGAAACCTGAAAAAGGGAGAGCTGTTTGCCTAATATCATGGAGGCCAGAAACAGAAAAGGAAGCAGAGGGAGCAGAAAACATATGTAATCCCCAAGGCTGCACCCTAGGAACCAAAGCCCTCTAGCCACACCCTGCTGGCCCAATCTACCACCCACATAAATCCATAAATCCAGGATTATGATCCTCATAACTAATAATATAAATTTTATACACCAACGTATGAGCTCTTCAAGGGGTCATTCTATATCTAACTATAACATTCACAGTACTTAATGTATCAATAATTTGTTCCTTTGTACTGCTGAGTAGTATTTAATTGTATGAATAGCTGAGTTTATTTAACCAAGGATCCTTTGGAGGACATTTAAGTTGGTTCAAATTTTGAATTATTACAAATGAAGGTGCTCTTTATTTTTATGAATAGAATGAATGTTTACAGAAAAGTTTATGTGTAAAGCTTTTCATTTTTCTATGATTAATACCTGGGAGTGGAATTTTTAGGTCCTATAAAATGTATTTTTTATTTTTTATTTGTGCACTATATTCATACATCATATTGGGGTAAAAAACTTGTGTGTACATATGTGTACACATCACTGATTTAACCCCTACCCAATTCCCACCCCATTCCCTCCCTATCCCTCTTTCCCTTGCTTGGCTTAGTGGTTGACTTTGATATGTTTAAGTGCATTGTTTGTTTTAGAGATTTCCCTTCTTCCTCCCTCCTTTCTCCTCCTTTAGGTTGTCTTGTTTGCTCCTATATAGGATTTCCTTTTTCATCTAGAGTTCCTCCTATGACCCATTTCTCCTTAGCTTTCACATATTAGGGAAAGCATCGATTTCTTATTTTTTGTGACTGACTAATCTCACTTAGCATAATGTCCTCCAGTTCCATCGATTTTCCTGAAAAACTGTGGGATATGTACAAAATGGAATTTTACTCAGCCATTAAAAAACTATAAAATGTATTTTAACTTCATAAAACACTATTGAACTATTTTCTGGGATAGCAAAGCCATTTTGCATTCAGATCATCACTGTCTAAGAGACCAAGTAACTCTATATCTTTAATAGTACTAAAACTATAGTCACTTTTTTCTTATTATTTCAACCATTCTGGCAAGTTTTGTAGCCTATATTAATATAGTCACTGTATTAGTTTTCATTTCAGTGACAAAAATACCTGACCTAAACAACTTAGAGAAGCAAACACTTATTTTGGCTCACAGCAGCATAGGTTTCAGTGCATGGTCAGCTGGCTCTATTGCTTTGAGTCTGAGGTGAAGCAGAACATCATGGCTGAAGGACATGCAGAGGAAAGCTGGTCAGCTCACGAATCCAGAAAGTGGAGAGCAGGGGAGTGGGAAGGAGCCAGACACAAGACACAGCCCACAGGGACTCACTCCCTTTAAGCTGGTCCCATCTCCTACAGTTTCTGCTGCCTCCCAGTTGCCCAGTCAGCTATCAGTGAATTAATCCACTGATAAGCTCAGAGCTGCATGGTCCAGTGAGTTTCCCAAAGACCTGACTCTGAACATTGTCACACAAGGGAACAAGCTTTCAACTCAGGAGCCTTTGAGGAACATTCCTGATCCAAAGCATAACTGTTAATTTCTGTCAAGAATTTGAGATAAATGCCTTTCCCTATTGGAGAGAGACATGTTTTTCCCACTAGAACACAATTTAAAAATATTTCCAATAGCTATGGCCCTTGCAACTAGTTCATATGTTCATCTCAAATGTTTTATGAATATCACAGAAACTCTGTAATTTATAAGCATTTCATCAATGAATGGTGTTCTCATTTTAATATTTGTATAAAAAGCATTTATTCATAGAAAAGAGATAATAGAAAATGCATGTTTGTTGCAGTATTATTCACAATAGCCAAGGTATGGAATCAATCCTGGTACTCATCAACAATGAATGGATAAAAATATATGTTATTTATAAAAAAATGGAGTTCTAGTCAACTACAAAAAAAGTATGAAATTATGCCACTTACAGGAGGATGAATGGAATTGGAGATTATCCTATTAAACAGTTATCCAGATATAAAAAGACAAATATCATATGTTTTATCTCATATGTAAAATTTGTTTAAAAAAGATTGAAATTAGAAGCTGGACTATTAGGGACTAGATGGGAAGGTTATTGAGGAGAGAGCAAGAGTAGGGAGGATGGGTATCATCAAAGCAGGATACATGCTTGCAGAAATGTCACAGCACAACCCCTTGATTTGTATAATTAAGGTGATTGAATAATTATAATAAATACATTTAGGAAGAAATTATAGTGTACTGGAAAAATCAGAAGTCCTTCAGTGGCAGAAACGAGACACTTTATTAATTCTGTAGAAACCGAGACTTCATCAGGAAAGCAATACAACCAAAGCTCATCTTTTGTAAGAGCTTTATGGAAAGGATGATGGATTCAAGATTGGATAAATATCATTAAGGAAAATGCATAAAAATGTGTATAAGGCCCATGCTAGAAAAAATGGAAAGGAGAAAAACCAACTACAGCAAAAAATAAAATGGTGAAGTTTAGGGTGTCTCCAAGGTTATAAGACAAAAATAAGAAAGTTAGAATTAAAAGCTGATGTGAAGTATAATATCAATAAGAACTACAAATACCTGTCTGTACCAAGTATTTCATTTAGATCCAAAAATCCTTATAGTTGCTTTACAACACAAGAGAGTCACTAATTTGCCTGAGATAAAACAAAGTACAATTCTGTTCTTATCTGTGAAATGGACAGTGATAATATTGATGTGATTACTAAAATATTTAAATAAGATTTTATCTATAGGCTTTTAAGGGCCACATAAGTGTTATATAGTAAGTATTCTTTTGGCAATAATTCTTCTCCAAAGATTGAATATTTCAAAGAGTCCTAGAATTTCAATGATGGGTGTATCTTCCCTTCAGAAAATAGACAGTACTACTCTTTAAATCCCTTCTATATTTAAAATAGAATCTCTTTGGGCTTAATTTCATCATCTCTACTCTCTTAATTTAAAAAATGAATATAAGAAAGCACTCATATTTTTTAATTTTCCATCAATTATGCATGAATATAAATATGTATTAAAGCAAGTACTGCAGGACCAAAATAATATTTTATCCCCATTTTTCTCAAATCCTCAAGAATGATACATTTGAATATTTGTGGTAAACACTCAGCAAAATGTCAGAAACATTACTTCCACAAGACACTATCTCATTGTCAGCTCTTTATAATCAGTCTAATTTTTATTGAGGAAAAGAAACAATCACAAATCAGCCTCCTTGTGTCTTTTGAATTCTTATGGCTGCAAATGAGGCTTCCTGTTGCTTTGATTTTTATTTTGCAAAGGTACCATGTTGAATCATTAATTATCTAAGAAGGTACCATGTTCTCATCTTCTTCTGATAGAAAATATATACATACACACACACACACACACACACACATATATACATATATACATATATACACACACATATATACATATATACATATACACACACACACACACACATATATATATATATACACACATACATACATACATACATACATACATACATACATACATATATCATATATATACGTCGGATTGGAACCTGGGGGTGTGAAGTCATTTTTTTCTGAAAATAACATCTGCCAGGTTCCACTTCAGAGTATCCTGAAATCATTAAAGGTGAGGGAAGGAGGAGGTGTGGAGCCAGTGAAGCATCAGGGTGTCAGTTTATCTTGTCACAGTGGCCTGTGCTGTCAGACCTCGGAGCCCTTATCAGCCCCAGTCTCAGATTACTGACATGGCCTCTTGACTCATCTCCATCCTCAGTCCTATCACCTGTCCTTGTGAGTGGCAGGAATGGTCACTCCATAATGCCCAATTGACCATATTTCTTTTCAGCTCAAATTCTCCCAAAGGCTTCCCATGCCTGAGACAGAGTCAGAAGTTCCTACAAGTTCAGCAAGGACTTCCCATTCAATGCCTCGAGCCTCTTCTGTTGCACCTCACAGCACTGTCTGTTTGAAACATGCAGGCCCCACTCCTGCCCTGTTTAATACTAAGTCAGCATGACCTGGTCTTGTTATGGGGTAACCTCTGTCTAAGGCAAAGTTCAGAACGCAGTTCATGTTTTGCCTCTTCTTTGTTCTCCGCCACCTTGTTCCCAACAAGCAATTGCCATCACCCATCTATCTCAGCCAGCCACCTGGATATGTTGCCTTTGTGATGGGTTCCGTGAGCTTTTCTTCTCTTGTTTGAACTTTTATTGGAACACTGTAATTCTACAACACACTGAGATAGAGAGTGATAGAAATATACATGCACACAACACTTGTGCGTTTTCTTCCAGAGCCTTGCCTCCACTTCCTTTCCCCTGCATTTTTCATTGGGATTGGCATTCGTGATTTCATATGGATATAGCATTACTTAAATTGTTACCTTTATACACTTCTGTCCCCCGCCCCTAATCCCCCTGTGTTGTTCCACTGGAACCTTTGTTCCTCTATCTGACATCAATTTTTGTTTCCCAATTTCTATTTAGCTTCCAAATCTGAGAGAAAACATACAACTATTCATATTCTGAGACTGGCTGATATCAATTACTATTACAGTTTCAAGTTCCACCCATCTTCCAGCAACTTTCAATAATTATCACATGCTGTTATACCTGTCTGTTATGGGCTGAATGTTTGTGCCCCCTCCATCCCCAAGTCCATATGTTGAAGTTCAACCCACCGTGATGGTACTAAGATGAGGGGGTTTTTTTGGTGGGGGAGTGATCATGTTACAAGGGTAGGGGCTTCATGAATGAGATTTGTGCTTTTATAAAAAAGGGGCTCATTTGCATCTTTCCTACCACATTGACAGAAGAAACAAATAGGTAGAAACTAGGAGAAAGATAGAAAGAAGTAAACTATAATATAAGAATCTGGTGCTAAAATTCCTCATACTTTAGCTCCCCAAAACTGTTTTTGCTCCCTGATCTGACACTCCCAAATTTCTGAGAAATCTGTAAATCTTAAAGTTAACCAAGAAAGAAATTATAATTGCCCTGTGTAGTGTTTTTTTTTTTTTTTGTGTGTGTGTGTGTGGTGGTACTGGGGTTTCTGGAAGCCCTTCTACCTCTGGGCTATACTCCCAGACCTATTTTTACATTTTTATTTGGAAACAGGGTCTCCTAAGCCAGTGCATGGCTGGCTCAAACCTGCGCAATCCTCCTGTCTCTGCCTCCCAAGTGCGGGGATTATAAGCGTGCGCCACCACGCCCGGCCTGTGTAGTGTTAACAAGACAGATATGATATTGTGAGAAAGCTATAATTTAGGGAATGTTTCAGTTTGTCTATTAATCAGATAATGGAGATCATGATCAGCCTGAATATCCTGAGGATGAGCAGACCACCAAAACCTGCCTTGTGGTCACCGGACTGAGGTGATCCTTGCACACCTTCCCATACTCACCACCAAATTTTCTTTAAAAGAAGAGCTACGAAACCCCAGAAGTGCCTCTCTCATCTTTTGGATGGTCAGCATATTATCTCGAATGTACATTTCTTATTTTTTTTCCTAAATCTCTGTCTCTTTTTCTTTGACTGGCCCATGCTGAAATTCTTTTATGTCACATAAGCCAAAGAAACTACCAATCCAGAACTGAGGAATCAACCCTTCTCCCATGACATCTTGAGAACATGAAGAGAAGTCAACTGTCTTCAGTTCCCAAGAAGGCCATCCCCAGAACTCAACTATGCCTGTACCCTGATATTGAAATTCTCAGCCCCCATAACCGTGAGCAATAAATATTTATATATAAATTATTTGATGTATGGTATATTGTTATAGTGAGCCAAACGGACTAAGACATTGTCTTTTATTTTTTTCCATCTTATAGTAAATCGTGAGGTGCTTATTTATAATAAGAACAAAGATCATGTTACACTTGCCACCATAAGTGTTGTCTTAACACTACAGATATGGCTGCAGAAAAAAGAAATGTGATCTATGATGATATTTGGAAAGAAAAAGAGGAAGGAAGGAAGGAAGGAGTCAGGAACAAAGGGAGAGAAGGAAAGATGGAACAAAAAAGGGAAGGAAAGAGAGAAGGATGGAAGGAAGGAAGGGAGGGAGGGAGAAAGAGAGGGAGGGAGAAAAGGAAGGAGGAAGAATTCACAATACAAACAGCCATAGTCTTCCTTCTCTCTTTTCACAACAAGATGGCTACATTACCTCAGCCCTTATATATTTCTTGATTTGTGGCCATAGAATAGAGGAAGTGATTTTCTGAATAGCGTGTTAGGTTCTACTGTCCTGATTTGAGTTGGGACCCATTCTAGAGCCAGTCACCATGAGCAGAGCAGAGAATTCAATAACTGCCACAGTCTAGGTCCTGTGGTCCTGCCTGCAGCCCCAGGATGACATCAGCTTCCCTTATGGATCCCGAGTTCTCAGAGACTAAATTGCAGTTTTCTTGTTTCAACATGTGGGAAGAAAAATAATCAGCAAAGTAAGTGATGAAACGAAAACTAATTAAAATAAAGTCAGAGCAATTTCTTGAGAGCCTGGCCTGACAAAGTCTTCCCAAAGAAGAGATCACTCAGCAAGATGGGGTCTTTCTAAGAAAAAGGATAGTCATATAAGAGTGCAAGGGCAAAGGCAATCACACAAATGCCTGCATCTGACAGGAGCTGAGCATTTGAATCCTGTTTTAAATTTTACAAGTGCTGCATTCGGTGGTGCATGCCTGTCATCTCCATACAAGGGAGGCTGAAGCAGGATGATCACAGATTCTTTATCAGCCTCAGCAATGCAGTGAGACTCTCAGCAACCCAATGAGACCCTGTTTAAAAACCAGAAAATATAAAGGACTTGGGGTGTGGTCCAATCCCCAGTACATAAAAACATAAAAATGAGAAATAAGTAAATTTCACAGGAGGCCACCAATGGATCCATTCTTCCTATTTCCCAAAACTACTAAACTAATATAAATATACAGACACATGCAAACACACACACACACACACACACAGACACACACACACACACACACACACACACACACACATATATATATATTACACATATATATGTATGTACATATATTCACACATATTTAATATATACTTTATTTATATATACTTTATTTAGAAAGAGCAAACAAGTAGTCATGCCTCTGTGCTTCTAGGCTTCAAGCAGCTTACAATCTAACCAGCAAGAGAAATACAGAAAGTCACATTATGGAGAGATAAGAAGAGAAACAGCTGTGGAAGAGCATCTGTTAAAACTGCCAGAAGCTGGACGTGGTGTGTTATCTACTCATTTTTCAGCAAGGGAGCACTCAAGTATCAGTGTGAAGGTGACAACCTCTAGTCTTACCTAGAGATTAAGTGGTAGAGATGAATTTTGATTTCTGACCTGATTGACTTCTAAAGAATACTTTTAGGACGCTTTTAAATATAGTCATCAAGCATCCACTTACACACGCAAGACCACAGCTCAGCGGTTGCATTCCTAAGCACAGGGTAGGACTGTGTGCTCCATTGGTTTCAGAATAGATCCCTGTGAATAGTATAAAAGTATAAAGGGAAACAAAGAAAAGGGAATTGGCATGGTATACATGTTAACTAAATACTGTTTTGTTGGAAAATCTATCTAGGAAACTTCCTAGGTCTTCATTTTCCATCTACACCACAGCTAGATGTCAATTTCTTCTTTCTTTCTTTCTTTCTTTCTCTCTCTCTCTCTCTCTCTCTCTCTCTCTCTCTCTCTTTCTTTCTTTCTTTCTTCTTTTGCGGGTCTGGGGATGAAACCCAGGAGCATTCGACCTCCAAGTTACACCCCCTGCCCTATTTTTTATTCTTTATTTTGAAGCCAGGTCTCACTGAATTGCAGAGGGCCTCACTAAGGAGCTGAGGCTGTCCGCGAACCGTGATCCTCTGGTCTCAGCCTCCCGAATGCTGGGATTGCAAGTTTGTGCCACCACGCCCGGCTCAATTTCTTGTTTCTTAAGCAAACAACAATATAAAAAAAACAAAAAGAAAAGAAAAGACCAGCAAATTGTGGTTTGGGTACTACTATTTTTATCACAGAGGTAGCACATGCTCATTATAAGAATTTAGAAAGTTTAAAAGAGCAAAGGGACGAAATACAATTATACCATCACAGAGAGACATGCTATTAGTGATTTAGTGACACTGTCCATGTTTCTGTTTATGTACGGCATTTAAAATATATACACTGTGGCCAGGTGTGGTGGCGCAGGCTTGTAATCCCCGAGCTTGGGAGGCTGAGAGAGGAGGATTGCACAGGTTCGAAGCCAGTCTCAGCTACTTAGTGAGGCTCTCAGCAACTTAGTGAGACTCTGTTTCCAAATAAAATATAAAATAGGTCTGGAGTATACCCCGGAGGTAGAAAGCCCCTGGTTTCCACCCCCAGTACCACCAAAAAATAAATAAATTAATACTACTAATAAAATATATACACCTTCTTCCTTCCTCCTTTTCTTTCCTCCCTTTCTCTCACCTTCTCCATTCCATCACTTTTTTGTGTATGTACCAATGCATGCCATTCTTCAAGATATAAGATGATAAATATGTTTACAAAGTGGCACTTTTAGCGTAAGAACCAGGGAGAATGAGAATACACATTTGATTTTGTTCATATTTCTACCAAAGATCTAGAAGGACATAAAGAAACAAAATCTTTTATTTGGAATGAGTTGGGGCAAACTGGCAGATTGAGTGCAAGTATAGAAGAAAAGGTTCTTGTCTTTGAGTATCGTTTGGCAGAGCTGTGGTTTTGCATTCGGTGAACACAGTACCTATTACATACAGTTAATAGTTTGGTAGATGCTATAGTGGTGCATACCTGTAATCCCAGGAGCATCTCAGGTTCAAGGACAGCCTTAGTAACTTAGTGAGACTCTCAAAACCCTAGAGAAATCCTGTCTGAAGCCACAAAATAAAAAAGGGCTGGCATTAGTTTGGTAGTTTGGTTTCTTTTCTTTTGGGTAGATACCCAACAGTGGTATTGCTGGATCAAATGGTAGATTTGTTCCCATTCTTCTGAGGATTCTCCATACTGTTTTCCAAAGTGGTTGCACTAATTTGCAATCCCACCAACAATGTCTTAGAGTTCCCACTTCTCCACATCCTCGCCAGCATCTGTTGTTGTTTGTGTTTTGAATGATGAGAGTTAGGGAGAAAAGAGGAGCAAACAAGATAACCTAAAGGAAGAGAAAGGAGGGGGAAGAGAAAAATCTCTAAAGCACACAATGTACTTAAACATATCGAAGTCAATCACTAAGCCAAGCAAGGAAGGGAGGGACGGGGAGGGAATGGGGTGGTATTTGGGTAGGGGTTAAATCAGCGATGAGTACATGTTTATACACACAAGTTTTTTACCCCAATAAGTTGTATGAATATAATGCACCAATAAAAAAATAAAAAAAATAAAAATAAATAAAAATAAATAAAATAAATAAAAAAAATAAAGAAAAGGGCTGGGAGTGTAGACATTTGCTTTGAATTCAATCCCTGATACCAGTGAATGAACGCATGAATGAATAAACAAATAACAAAACATGATTGAAGTCATATGTGCTCTGCTGCCATGCACCCTCTTCACACTCTGTCATGCAGTAGCCAGACTGTGTATCCTTGGGTCCAGGTGGCCCCGCTCTCTGCTGGTACAATCAAATGTGGTAGAGTGCTGCCGTTCAGTCCTGGGTGCCTTGAATTAGCCTAGATGCTTCCACTTGTCAGCTCTGGAAAGTTCACTGCCATATAAGAAGAAGTGCAACTACCTGCATCCCACCCTCCTCTGAGAGGACAAGTTTGTGAAATACATGACACCTCAGCAGAGGTAGAGTATTTACACAGAAGGAAAGAAGGCACCAGACACCCTGCCCAGCCACCAGACACAATGCCACCACCATCAGGCCCAATGTCACTTTAACTGAACTTCAGGAAAATCCAAGAAAGACCTGCCCAGGTCCCTCAGAAACCTGGGAGGCATGGCAATAAATGCATTTGATTTTAAGTAATTGCATATTAGAATGGTTTGGTATACAGCAAGAGACACCCTGAGCAAAAATAATAAAATGTAAATCAATAAATATTTAACTGCCTGACTGATCTGCATTATATTGTTAAAAAATCTCTGATTTTAGGGCTAGGCTATATGGCTGTTCGGATTCAAATCTTGATTGTGTGACCTTAGACAAATATCTTCACCTCTCTGTATCTTCATTTGCTATAAACAGAATAGGGAGAATAATATATATCTACCTCAAAATTGTGTTGTGATGATTTCATAACATTTATAATACTTCTTGGCACATAGTGCTGAGTTAATTATTAGTTATTTGCAGTATAATTATTTATCAAGACTGAAAATTTCACAATTTTTTTCTTAATACTGAGTTATTTCTTAAGTAATAATAGACTTCTTTAAAAAAAAATACTGTGCTAGCCGGGCATGGTGGCTCACACTTGTAATCCCAGCGCTTGGGAGGCTGAGAAAGGAGGATCGCGCAGGTTCAAAGCCCACCTCAGGTAATTATTGAGGCTCTCAGCAACTTAGTGAGACCCTGTTACCAAATAAAAAATATAAAATAGGTTTGAGAGTATAAATCCTCTGGTTCCACCCCCAGTACCACCCATAAAAATAAACATAAAAATAAAAATACTGTGACCGATTTTCTTTTTTAAAAAAAATTATGAATTTTTTATTTGTCTTCAAATAAAAATATAATGAAATATTATTTTCTATGACACCTTTCAAAAGTTATAAAGTTATAGTTTTCTCATCAAATTCTCTAATTTCAGGATAATTTAGGTAACATGACATTTATTTATTCTTTGAAAGTTGGAAATGAACTATGAAAATGCCTAGAAATTTTTACTTTGAGCTTATCATTTTAAAAAAATTGACTATCTACATTGAGATGCATTCCTGAATATCATTCCTGAATCATCAGGAGACCATAAGGGTGTTTTGCCACATAGAAGCATGGAAAACAAATCAAGTGGAAGCATGATGCTCTTTGCCATTCTAAATCCCTCTGTATTTTTCTATTGAGAATGTCATAAGGCTACATTCAAACTATAGTCAAGCTATGAGTCTCCTGGCATTAATTTAATGGGTGAAACTGTGTTTGTGTGTATGGGGGGTGATGGAACCCAGAGACATTTTATCTCTCAGCTATACTTTCAGCCTTATTTTATTTTATCTTTTAAATTTTGAAACATGTTGGTAAGGCATTAAGTTGATAAGGCAAATCTGCAATCCTCCTGTCTTGCCTCTGAAATGGGGATTATAGGTTTGCACCACCACACCTGACTTGATAAGTGAAACTTTCTGAGTTGACCATTAGCTATTCAGCCATATTATAGTATTTCTTACATCGCTTTTATCCTATATACTACTCCTTTTCTATCTTGTGATTTTTTCTATTATTTTCTTTGAGTAATGACATATAGTCAAACCAACTTCTCAAATACTGATGTACTCACTCTTCTTATAGAATTCAATTCTATCTGCTATCTCCTATCGTTATCATTTTTTCTTCTTAATTTTGACATTTGTTCTTTAATTTTCTAAAAAAAGTTATGGAGTTAAATTACCCCATTTCATAATAATCACCTTTGTTTTTTCTGATTTAATATATTTTCAAATCTTGTTGAGAATGCAAATGAATAGATCTTAAAAGTATATTTTCTGGTATCAGCAACTTGTGAGGCCCCCAGAACAAGTGTGATCATGTTTCAGAATAAAAAATAAGACAAGGATAGGGTTTCTGATCAGAGGTAATCCTGGTTATTTATATCCAGTTTTCTTTTTTCCTTCTCTTCCTTCTTTTCTCTCTCTCTCTCTCTCTTTCTTTACATCTTTATTCCTGCATATCTTTTCCTTCTCTTTTCAGAATCTTAAGTATTAGAAGATCCATTCATTGAACATTCATTGAGATGACACCACTTCTATCAGTACATTCTGGTCTTGAGTCTTGGAGTTAGAAGTGACAAGAGAAAATGTTCTGACTGGGTGTTCGAAAGCTAGATTGATGTGTTCCATTTGCCATGTGGGGATCTCTTCTCTGAGCTCCAGGTTTCTGTTCCAGCTCCATAAGAGTATTCATCTAGATGCCCCACAGTCCTTTCTTCCTTCTTTCCAGACTCATCTGCAAAAGGAGCTAGTTTATTTTGCTTTGAATTTTTCATTTACAGGCCGGAAATATTACAAGAAATAGATACAATAATATAAAAATAAATATTTCTATGGCAAGAAAATAATATTTGTGCATTTTGGTAGAAGAGTTCTTGTTCATGAGAATCCGGCACCCTGTGTCAGCTGACATCAATCACCTTCTCTAACTGTCGTGAGTCCCAACCTTGGTGTGGGCATTGGCAGTTCCCAGACCGAGTGCTATGCCTGCTGCCCTTGTTCCTGGACATCCAAGGTAGTCCCAGAAAGGAAGGTAGGGGCAGCACTGATCAATAAGGTAGCCACTTGATATGTAAATTTAAGTTAATTAAAATTAAAGACAATTAAAAACCCAGAAGTTTCTTGATCACACCAGTCACATGCCAAACATTAATATTGCTTATTGCTATTATTATTATCATTATTATTATTTCATTATTATCATCATTATTATTACTGCTTGTCACTGGCAGATATCTTCTTGGATAGTAGATTAGAATGTTCCTACCATCTCAGTGAGTTCTGATGCATGGTTTTTGAGCTAGATGACAAGTTTTTGACCTCTTGCTCTCAACCAAGCAGAACCCTGCTCCTTATCCTACACCCCAAAGGTAAATAGTGAGTCTATATTAGACACATATTCTACTTCTCCAGGTGGGCTGCCACCTACTTCCCAGGTAAGCTTGTTGAAATTCTTAAAAACTGTGTCAAGTGCACTATCCTTTAACATTACTTTCATATCTCGTAAAATGTATCCCAGCTTAATGAAAACTAAAGTATGGCACCTTCTGATAAGAAGTGGGAATAGAATTGGGTGGTTTGAAAAGCACCCTTAAGGAATGCTGATGTGGTTCATACTACTAAGTATGCTGCAGCCAGCATCCCTACATCTCCGTGAAGAGAATGACTTAACCAGACAGCGTGGCCACAGTCAGAGCTCTCCGGAGTCACCCCACTCTGACACGGCTCACTCTGACATGTTAAGACAGCCTTTGCCACCTGGGTGCCATTGATGTTCGGGGGTGGGTTATGTCCTGTGCATTGCTGGGTGTTTGGTGAGCCCCCTGACCTCTATCCTTCCTATAAAAGTAGCTTCTTTCCCAAGCTACAAAGAAAACTCCAGACACTTGCCTGGAGGGCAAATCTCCCTTAGCTGTACCTCACTGGCTTAAAGAAAAGTCTTCACTTCCTCCTCCATAAATATCCCTAGGAAAACCACATAAAATCAGGAAGGAGGCTTCTGCAGGTAATTTTTATATTGTACTCACTGCTAGAATCTTCTCAGGTCTGAATCTGCTTCTGTGTCCACTAATGGACACACAAAGGTGAAGTGTCTTCATTCAGTGAGGTAATTTTCTTCCTTTAGTCTTCTTAGCTTGCTTTTCCTCATAATACCATTCATCCAACCCCCTTCCCTCCTTGATTTTTTAATTTTTTTATACTTTTATTGGTACATTGAATTTGTACATTATAGTGAGATCCAAAGTGATAAATTCATATATGTGCTATAACACTTGCTGTGTTTCCCTCCATATCTCATCACTTGAACTGCTTCCTGAGCTTTTACAAGCAGAGACCTCCTTTACCTCTTCCAGTTTCTTGCTGCCTTGATTCAGAAACATGAGGATCATGCCCCTTTCTGATTCCTTTTTCTCATTCAACCCTCATTCTTTCTCATTCTTACTGTGAAAGCAGAAAATCTGTCTCGGGCTCTAGGAGATGGAAGAGCAGAGGGTTTTTCAATTGAGAGTGTGTGCTTCTTCTTTATAAATTTTTAATTCCTACCTGATCTGAAACAATCCACATGCCTCTCTGACACCTGGTTTCTCATCTGTATATTGGAAGAGTCCTGCCATTCTTGCCATACCAGGTTGTAGTAAGGGTTCAACAATACAATAGCTATCAATGTGCTTTGTAAGAATAATTTGACCTGCTTTATTAACATTATAATTATGATTACTGGTCGCTCACATCATTTATGTTATTGATGGGACAAGTGAGCTTGTCACAAGATGGTCCCAGTCTGTGTTGTCAGCACCCCCCATCCCATGGCATACAGGTGAATCCTCGTTCTCCAGAAAAATGGCCAGCCACCCCTGAGCATCTTCTGCCCCACCCAGGGCGTTTTGGGTATGATGGGAATTCACTGTACTTTTTTTTTTTTACTCTGTTATAACCAAAGTCATAATAGATTTACAGGTTTTCTAAACAGAAAAGGTTTTCCTATAAGAAAAAGTATGTGATTTATTACATGAGAGCAATTTAAAGGAATTACATTTTCATTCTGATATTTAACACATGTAATTATTTTTATTACAGAAATGCACATAAGAATAAAAAATGAAACTGCCCGTAATTACACTATCCAGAGATCACTACTATAATATTTAGGTATAATTCATTTCAAATGATAACTAGGCTGTGCTGTAGAGTTCTGAGAGAGTTCTGAGAACTGCATTTGTCCTTAGCAATATATCATGAATTTTTAAATTTTAATTCATATACCCCTCCTATAATCTTTTAAATAGATGCCTGGTATGTCTTTGGAATGAGCAGTAATTAATTGAGTTAATCCATATTGGTGGCATCATCTACATGAAGAAAACACCATTGAACCAGTGTACCTGTTCATTTATTCACTTATTTACTTAGGATAAATCCCCGTGAAAATAGGAACTTCATTATAAAAAGAGTGCGCCCTAAATGTCTTTGCTAACTTTTTAGAGTGTTATTTTACTTCTAATTGCTGTGTTATAATTGTACATATCTGTGGGGAATACTGTGATGTTTCAGTACTTAAACGCCTTGTATAATGACCAATCAGGATGTTTATGTTTTCCGTCAATGCAAATATTGAAGGAATGGACTGGGAAATGGAGAAAGGCTAAGTAAATGATGTGTGCATGTATGCCTCTACCATCTTGTGTCCCATTAAGATGTATGGCTAAAATGCACCGATAAAAATTTAAAATATATATATATTTATATTCTTTTGTGGTTAGAGCATTCAAAATCCTCTCTTCTAGCAATTTTGAAATAAGTAATATGATACAGGTGACTATAATTTGCATACTATGTTACAGAGAACAATAATGTATTCCTTCTAGCTGGCTGTAATTTTCTACTCACTGAAAAGCTCTCTCTGTCCCACACACTCACTACCGTCCACAGCATCTGGTAATCACAGATCTGCTCTCTATTTTAACATTTCTTAGATTCCATATATGAATGAGAACATGCAGTTCATATGTATGTGTGTGTGCATGTGATGTATGTGTGTATGTGTGCATGTGATATATGTATGTGTGCATGTGATGTATGTGTGCATGTGTGCATGTGATGTATGTGTGTATATGTCTGTCTGATTTAATTTAACATAATTTCTTCTGGGGTCATCCTTGTTGCTGCAAATGACAGTCTTACATCTTTATGACTGAATAGCATTGCAGTTGTGTATTTAGACCACATATTGCTCATTAGTGCATCTGTTGATGGACTGTTGGGTTGATTTCATGTCTTGCCTATTATAAATAATGCTATATTAAACATGAGAATGCAGATCTCTCTTAGACATGTTGATTTTACATTTTTTGGATATATACCAATAAAGAGATTGAGTACAAGGTAATTCAGATCTTCAAGTTTTTGAGCAATTTTCACATGGTTCCCATAATGGCTGTTCTATCTCTTTAATGTTTCCTCTTTGTGTTCTTAATATCTAACTATAGCATCTGGGAGATAACAAGATATCAATATATGTTTTTCAATTAAATATAAATTTTGAAGTGTAAATGTTGGATCAGAATTATTTTAATATTTTGACAGTGTCATATATATATATATATATATATATATATATATATATATATATATATATATATCCCTGTCAGTAATATCTGGGCAGCCTGATTTTGCCAGGCATCATTAATATTTCAACATTTGCAAAAATTATAGTAAATAACTATTTTATCAATCTATTATATGCCTTGTGATTTTATATTTATTAGCTTATGATACTTCCCATGTATATATCTTACTTGTTCATATAATTGCCTTGCTTTATAATTTTTATTTTTATTTTTATTGGTGAAACATAATTATACACTATAGTAGGCTTCATTATGATCTATCCATACCTATGCATAATATAACTTGATCATTTTCCTTTTCCCGTTCCTTCCCTTGCCATCCCCCCATCCCTCTCCTGATCCACTTCCTCTACTCTACATGTCTCCCTTCTATTTTCATGAAGTACCTGGTTTCCCTTTTCTTTCTATCTTCCACATATAAGAAAAAAACATACAACCCTTAGCTTTTTAATCTGACTAGTCTCACTCAGCATGATGTTCTCCAATTCCATTTACTCATCAGCAAATGTCATAATTCCATTCTTTATGGCTAAGCAAAACTCCATTGTGTGAATAGACCATATTCTCTTTATCTATTCATTTGTTGATGCACACCTCGGTTTTTGCTAATTTTTATATATTTTTTGCTTTCATCTTTTTCAAATTAACTTGTAAATATTCTATATTTTAATAATTAATACTCTCATTCAAGTTAGAGATATCTTACTGAATGTTTTTTAAACATTATGTTATTTCCTATACATACATATATATATATATATATATACACACACACATTGTTTGTACTCTAATATTTTATTCTTTTTCTTTAAGGTAACTGAGAGGGTTATACAAACTCAATTGCCTTCAGGCTTCAGGTAGGTAACACAAATATGCTAAATGATTGTATGTAGGACCACATAATATGTTCTTACTGGGACAAGCCAAAAACTGATGTGCCTTTAGGACTTCTATTTAAGATCATTATTTCTGATTTTTCACTTGTTTTTTCTCCTCATTCCTTTTATCCTTTCTCTGTTTTTAACTTCTCTCTCTCTCTCTCTCTCTCTCTCTCTCTCTCTCTCTCCCTCCCTCCCTCCCTCCCTCCCTCCTTCCCTCTCCCTCTTTCCCTCTCTTCTTCCCTCCCTCCCTCTCTCTCTCCTTACCCCTTTATCCCTCCTAGTCAAGCTGAATGCATCCATGGGCAGAACTTAATCCAGAGTCCATCATGGATGACTTTTATGATTCCTTCAATTTATGCCCAACTTTGAAAAATCTCATTTCATTTATTTTTTAAAAGAATTGAAAATAATTAAAATGGTAAATATTTGCTATTTCTTATATAGTAATGTTTTTAAGTTTCCTTTTATGCACTTGAGTACAGTTTTGTAGTTTACTTGATCAGTCTTTCATCTGCATTCTTAATTGATAACTAAGAATTTTACACTTTTACATATATAGGGCCAGGCAAACTTATGGTAATTACATACAATGGAATTCTACCCAGTTATAAAGAAGAACAAAATCATGTAATTCCTAAGAAGATGGAAAGACCAGGAGAACATTATGTTAAGTGAGATCAGCCAAGCACAGGAAGAGAATGGAGTTATGTTTTCTCTAATATGCTGCCCAAAGTAGGGAGTATTAGTAACACCAGAGGGACCCACAGATAATGTAGGAGAAACCTCAGCAAAGCTAGAAAGGAAGGGTAGGAGAGGAAGAAGGCTGAGGTTGATTAATGGAGGAGCTACATTCAAATATGTGTATAAGTATGAATGTAGCATGGGTAACCTGGACACTCATTGTTGGGGAGAGGGGGAAGGAGATGCAGGGGCTGGAGGGAAGGGCACCAAGCACATTTTCAATAAAATCCAAATAAAAATAAATAAGTAAATAAACAAATAAGAACTTTTACATTTTTATAGTTTTTAGAATAGGTTTTAATACAAATGAAACTTTTTATACATACCTATGTGTTTATCTATATATACTTTTTAAAATATATTCAAAATATAAAATGCAAAAGCAATATGCATATGGTATACATAAGCTTTATGAAACACTGAATATTAATGTTGATGCCAGGCACCTTTGGCTTCATGGAATTTTAGTTTCAGTAATGATAGTACTCACAAAGAAATATTTCCTAATTATAATCACACTTTTGAGCCAAACTACCTGAACTCAAATGCCAACAGAATTCAAATGTTTTACGATCTAGAATCTTCTCAAAGTTGCCAAAGCTCTTTGTTGCTCAGTTTTATTTTCTGTAAAAATGAAAATACATACTACCTACTTAGGAGTGGTTTGATTATTAAGTGATCAATATATGTAGAAATAGAATTAGTCCCTGTCATGTATAAGGTACTCATCAGTTATTATTAAGCATTATATTTACTCTTAAATTTTGACACATACTCTATCACATTGTGAAAGTTATTTTCATTTAGTCCATGACTACTAAATTATTTTAAAATTCAAAAATAAATATTTAATTGTATTAATAACTTCTAGAAAAATATCAGAAAATTTATACCTAACATTTTCTTTTGTCTTCTATTGCAATAAATGTCATTCATAATTTTTTAGTATTGACCCAACCTTGATCTCTGGGACAAATCCTTCTTGGGCATATACTATTTTTAACATACTAATAGGCTCAATTTTTATTATCTTTCATGGTTATTACACTCCCCAAATGCTCTACTTTCTTATGATTTAATTTTATCAGATGTGTTTTCCTCGTAAATCATTCATTTTTTGAGCCATTCATATTTGTCAACACAAAATTGTAAAAACAAACCTCTTGTAATTTATAAAATTTCCATCCACATATATTATCCCCCATTTAAAAATTTTACTACTACAGCCTTTTATTTTCTGTCTTAAATAAACTCTCAGAACATATGTCTCTTTCATATGGTTATTTATGACACACTCTGATAAAATAGGCATTTTATAGTGAGAAAAATATCTATATATAACACCATAAAATAAATGCAGTGGGCTCAACTGCCTCTAATTTTCCCACACTACATGTATTATTTAGATCATGCTGCATAACAAACTGCCCTGAAGCTCAATGACTTAAAACAATTAAGTGTTTGTTATTAACCATCAATCTGTGGAATCAGCTGGGCCTATTCATCTGATCTGAGTTGTGCTGGGCTAATTGAGCCAGTCTTGCTCCATGAAAGCCATCAGCTGTCAGTTTAGGTGGAAGCTAGCTGGACTCAGATGACCTGAGCTAGCCTTGTCCAGTAGAGAAATCAGACGTCTTCACGGTTTCTTGGGGTTTAGGCATAGCTCTATCAGAATCTCAATACCACTACAATCTATTGGTCAAAGCATGAAACAAATCCAGGCAAGTTAAAGGGAAAAGAAATAGTTTCCCTCACTTGCATGGAAAAACTGAAAAATTACATTGCAGATAGAAGTAAAGATGTGGGGACATTTGGGGAGCTGGTGTGTTGAGTTCACACACACAGGCAAGCTTTTGTATCAGCTGAGCTTGTCTGTGAAATGCCCCGAGCTGCTGCTGCTTCTACAGCTTGGTGTTATCCATTTTGGGAGTCCTCTTACTGATTTAATGTTTTCTGTATTATCTTTATGTTTGTCAAAGAACCTTTTATGAGGACTATATATGACTATTTCTATGCCTATATATAGCCCTCATATATAGATATAGGACTATTTCTATACCTACTTATAGGATAGTGCATGAGAACTGATGCTTCTGAGAAATTAAAATACTCTTTCCTATTCCTGGAGTAAGTAACTTTCCCTATTCCTCTTGCTAAGCAAATCCAAAAGTAAAATATTTGCATGTAAATCAAAACACAATGTGTTCAGAACTTGCTGGAAGATATTTCATGGAAGTTCCATAACCTACAGAAACAGTGGGCAGAAAAGTCTCTCTTCTTGACCTGAAGATGTCCAAGGATAAAGTTACATTAATAAAAATGGTTGTTATGGTTTGGCTAGAAAATATGCCCTCAAACCTTGGGCAAAGCAGCAACATTCAGATGTTAAGTAGTCGAATAATGAGAATTTCAACCTTATCAATAGATTAGGCCACCAGTGGTGGCACACACTTGTAATCCCAGCATTCGGGAGGCAGAGACAGCAGGATCCAGTTCATTGACAAACTCAACTACTTAGCGAGGCCCTTCAGAATTCAGTGAGACCCTGTTTAAAAAAAAAAAAAGACTAAAAAATAGGGCTGGGGTGTAGCTCAGAGGTACAATGCCCCTGGCTTCCATCCCTGCTGCCGCAAAAAAAAAAAAAAAAAGATTAATAATACATTGCTGGGTTAACAATTTAAGTGGATTTGCTGGGTAGTAACTGTAGGCAGGTAAGGTGTGACTAGAGGTCAGTCACTGGAGACATGGCTTTAGCAACTTTGTCTGCTCCAGATTCCTTCTCTCTTCTCTCTCTCCTCTCTCCTCTCTCCCTCTCTCCCTCTCTCCCTCTCTCCCTCTCTCCTCTCTCTCTCTCCTCTCTCTCCCTCCCTCTCATCTCTCCTCACTTCTCTCCCTCCCTCTCCTTCCTCTCTCTCTCTCTCTCTCTCTCTCTCTCTCTCTCTCTCTCTCTCTCCTCTCTCCTCCCTCTCCCCTCTCCCCTCTCTCCTCTCCTCTCTTTCTTTCCCTCTCCTCTCTCCTCCCTCTCTCTCTCTCTCCTCTCCCTCTCTCTCCTCTCTCTCTCCTCTCTCCTCTCTCCCTCTCTCCCCCTTCCCCCTCCCCCCTCTCTCCTCTTTCTCTCCCTCCCTCTCCTCTCTCCTCCCTTTCCTCTCTCATTTCTCCTCTCTCCTCTCTCTCTCCCTCTCTCTCTCTCTCCCCTACACACACACCTAAGCTAGTTTGACATTAGCAGCTTTATTACGCCAAACCTTGCTATCATGCTGTTTGGGACTTGGAGCTGGCCAACTATGTACTAAATTTCTGAAACTGTGAGACAAAACAGTCCTCTCCTCCTCTAAGTTGTTGTCAGTTATCTTGATTACAGTGACGTAAGGCTGAATAGCACAACAATAACACTGAAAAATGGAAGGAACTAAATATTTGATGAAATTTCTTAGCCACTGGATGCCCAACTCTAGAAACCCCCTATTTATCAACACAAGCTATGATAACGTGCCCCTTATCATTTAAGCCAATTAAATTATCATCTGTTAGTTGCAGCCAAAATAATTGTAACTGATATAAAAAAAACTGCTCTGAACAAGATGCAGTGCTATGGGTTAGAAATCAAAGCAGAGTCATCACAGACACTGACCTTTAGGATTTTATTATCATGTGGAAGGGTTTCCAGTCTGAATGTTAAGCTAAATATTCTCATCCTTTTAGTCTATAGTAAAATTCCCCTACGTCTTATAAGGCCTACCTACATCTATGCCATTTCTTTATCGATTTTTATCCTAATTTGTGCATCCACATGTGTGCAAGCATGCACACACACACACACACACACACACACACACACACACAAACTGTAGAAGGATGGAGATATCTGAGAGTCATATATAGCTTTCACTTTATTTTGAAGATGGAAATCTACATAGCCTGATCACATATAGCCTACTTGTAATTGCAGCCCCAATAGTAATTCTGATTCAATGATTTAGTCTTCTGGCCCTGACCACAGGTCTACAAATACCACAAGTAAATATTTAATAGAGTAAAGGCTAACAACTCAGTAAACAATTGACATTTCAGCTCTTGTTTTAGCTCCCTCTAAAGTCAATGCCTCAAGGTCATCTTCAAACCACCCCCTTTATCCCTCCATGTGTGTATATGGCACCTGCTCTTTGGTGAATAGAAATGGGTATTATGTAGCCTAATGGCATTATATTCTCTTGAGTTCTTAAAGAAAGGCACACAAACTCCGCTTTCTTTATTTCTTATCCCCTGGTTTATTTCCTCACATGTAACTTAATGTGTCTGAGTTTATAGAAATCTATAGATGTGTAAATAATGAGTGCAATCATGCCATCTGTCGGCATACAAATCCCTTGAGTTTGGTTCTCATAATGAACTTTGCAGCCTCAAACCATCAAATTAGAATGATGAGCTTCTTTGCTCTTCAGATGCAGGGAAAACTGCTACATCTTAAATTGGGGACACATCACCTAAACAAAAATAAAATCCTGTAGCAAAAGATTTATGAAATTTCTCACCATGGCTAATGGTGGTCTGAACTTATATCTTTCAGGCAAAAATTAAGTTGGATACATTCGCATTACACAACCAACTTACTCATTGTGAAGAAGAAAGTTTAGCTATATATATATATATATATATATATATACACATATATATACACATATATATATACACATATACATATATACATATATACACATATATGTATATATACACATATATATGTGTATATATACACATATATATACACATATATATATATATATATATATATACACATATATATACATATATATACATATATATAGATAGATAGATATATATCCTGTGAGTCACTTCTTTTTTCTATGATGGCTTCAGCCTTTGACTTTATGAATACATTGTTTTTCAAAGCATTTTCCATAGTTACAAAGGCAAATCTTCCAATCAATAACAGTAGTGTGAGTCTCTGTGCAAAGTGTACGGAATCTGTCCACAGTCCTCAGTCTTAGAGAGTCTCTGTGACATGTCCTGCAGCTAAGCCAGAACTCAGAGGCCACAGGGGATTGACGATCAAAGCCTCTCTACATAGAGGTGTCAGAATTTTCTCTGCATGGAGCTAGAGGCCAGACCCACCAAGCTAATTGGATTTTCCAATTTTCCTCAGGGTCTGTGCTAGAAAGAAAAATTGATAGAATGACAGTGAAACCAAAGAAAGAAATAAAGTAGCAGTGAGCTAGCCCTGAATCTTTTTTTCTCAGGTTGACTTTGGTTCATTTGTTGAACTTAATATATGATCTAAGCCTTCTCAGCTTCTACTTGGGCATTGCCTAAAGGTTGGCCGTACTTCCCACTGGATAAGCCCACTTCTATCTGCCTTAAATATGAAAGTCTATCTTTACTACTCTTTGGAGACAAAAAAAAAAATAGACTGTTTTCCCCAAATGGAATATTTTAATGGAAAGAGAATTGGTAAGAAACAATCATAAAAGGTAATAGAAAATTACTAAGAGTGGCATCAAAGAAAGAAGCTTACTGTTGACATCATGTGAGGTCATCCCCCTGGGATAAGGTTGGTCAGGCTACTAATCTGAACAGGTAGCAGTAGCCATCAGAAGAGCAATGGCGGGAAAAAGAAACAGCTCCTTTTGTAACATTCATTTAAATTTTACCTTTTTCCTGATATTTCAGCCTGTCTTCTTCAGGTCTGCTTTCATGGACACTTCCTATCACAAAGTAAATGGCTCCTTCAAGTCACCTAAGGAACGCCTTTTGATCACTGCAAAGTGTCCAGACTCTCAGTGTTGGAGTGAAAAGTCATGAGCAACAGATAGCTCAAGTTTGTCAGTCTGCATATTATAGAGAGCTTGTGTTTCATTCTTGGAAACCAGAGCTCAAGTATACTATCTCAGGCAACCAGGAATAAAATAAAACAGAATCAGTTAGAAAAAAAGTACTTAAATTATATCAGGACAATCTGATAAGAGTCCAGTCCAAAGAATAGCACAGTTTGCTATATAACAAACCCCAACAAATTTAGTGCCTTAACACAACAGTTACTTTTTTTTTTAATTTTTCACTATTCCCTCTCTCTCTTTATATACTTTAATTGGTACATTATAGTCTCACATTATAATGTAGCTGAATCAGCAATATGTGTAGGAATTATGTAGTATGTTGGGAGCTAGAGAATCTTGACTTTCAAGATAGGATATCAACACATCTGGTAAGGTAGAGCTTAGGTTATGGAAACTGTACTGTACATAAATTCACATAAGGAAGTCTCACCTCCAGTGCCTCAGAAAGTGACATTATTTGGAGATATGATCTTTGTGGAGATAACCAGGAAAAATGTCCTATTCAAATATGCATCCTTATAATAAGGAGAAATTCAGACAGATATATCTAGAAAAAAAGACTGTAGGGAGGCACAGGGAGAAGATAGTCAGCTACAAGCCCAGTAGAGAGGGCTGGGTCAGATGTTTTCCCCACAGGCTGCCCAAGGAGGCCAACCCTACTCACACCTCTTCCTCAGACTTCTGACCCATAGAACTCTGAGACCAATTTCTGTTGTTTCAATCACTCATTTCTGGGCACTTTGCCATTCTCCTAGTAGAGACTGAAGCTTCTTCCCAGCATGGGGTCCCTTGTTTAATTATGAGCATTCCAAAAGCAAGGCAGCGGAAACTCCGTTTTATCTAGCTTCAGTACAGAAACTGATATGGCATCCTTTCCTCTAGGTTCTACTGGTCAAAAATGAAGATACCAGATTGAAAGAGAGAGCATTAATCCTACTTTTGGACTAAAATCGGGTCAAGAAATGTGGAGATCATGTGCAAAATTAGTATCAAGCATTGAGAAGGGGAGATAGTCAAGGCTGGAAGATTTGGGATTTGGCTTGAAATGGTAACAGCTAGCATTTGTCAGGTTCTTACCACACACTAGGCACTGTGTTAAATATTTGTAATATATTTTTATTGGTGCATTGAAGTCTCACATCATAATGTAGTTAAATATTTACATGTAGTTTAATAATTCTATAGAAAAATGTTGTTGTTATTTCCAGTCTGGAATTAGAAAAAATAAGAAATATACTAAGGGTCATACAGATAAGTACTTGTTATATGTGTCATTTGAACTCCCAATGTTTGACTTTTAAGCTTACACTTTTTGCCATTGCAATATTGGTCTTCCAGGGTGGGCAGTACAGTTGTTTTTTATTTTTTATTTTTGGTTGTTGTTGGAAATAACTGTGGCCTAGGGCCTTCAAATTCATACTTGATCATTTCTGAGCTTCTCTTCCAATGCTGCCCAAATTCTCTCTTTTAAAAGGAAAATGCAACCTAGTTGTGTACTTCATTTGCCTATAAAGGATTAGAATGAAATTAATCAAGTTATGTAAAAGGATCATAGATTTAAAGAGACAAGTATAGCCTAGATGCAGAAGTTTGTTACTCTAAGAATAAACTCAAGTGCATCAAGTTTATAGGCACTGGCAGAAGAATAAATCAATTTAACTCTGTGTCCCATCATTCTTTACAGGTTTGTAACAAGGTGTACTTTGTTAGATTTTAATCTGTCTACATTTGAGACAGCAAAGTTCTCCACAATCATCTTTTAATGGCATCGCAATTTATAGACAGTAACTAATTTCAAACTTCATAGCACTTGGCTTTTATGATTATTTCAAATCATTTAAATGCAAATGAATTTCCAGAGAGAGAAAACATCAAATGCCCTTGAGTGGCAACATGTAATAGAACCGTGCATGGAAGTCACTGTAGGAATCTGAAGCGGTTGGATAGAGCTTGATGGTAAGGCTATATGAAAGTGTTGCCTAAATCCAATTTATATCTCATTCCACATTATACTCTATTTACCCATTTTGTCATCTTAGTATGACTTATTTACTTAATCCTTCATTGAAACCTTATTCACTCTTCATTGCAAACCTAAGAATCAAGTTAGAAAAAGGAGAAATACCAGTGCATCATTCCAAAACAAGAATTAAAGAAACCCAAATACCTCATGCTTCTCCACACCTCCCCAAAGTTAATGATGTCACCCTATCCCTATGATGCAGCTCCAAGCATCTATGCATATATTAAACTACTGCTTGTCTTTCAGACTGAGCTCATGTTTGCCTGTAGACTGAGTTATATTTCCAGCACAGAATTGCTAAGGGACAATATGTTCACAAGAAAATTGCCTTGACTCTTTTCTGTAAGTCAGATATTATAAATAAGTCAAGAAGATTGGAGATAGAAGAGAGCAAGAAAAGGAAGTTGAATAGTAATTGTGCCTAGGACTCACAAAGTGCATTAAAAACTCCCCTTTGTGCTAACCTCATTGGCTAATCTGATCAGATCCTGGTGTGGGCAAAGCAGGGACTCGCTTCAGAGAAGAGGAAGTCAGGTGGCTTGCTCACAGTTACCCAATGGCAGAGAAGTAGAGCTTGTTTAGTATCCTAAGCCCCCAACTCTTTCAAAGAAAACATCCTCAAAGTCTGTGACAGTAGACTTTATAGTAAAAAATAAAGGATGAAACTACAGGAGAGGAGCTCTGATCAGTTGTGAGAAGGGGCTGGCATGGGACAAGCTGACAGAGTAGATCTAAATGAGAGACTAGAAGTAAACAGCAAAAAAAGAATTTTCAAGGAAGTTCATTCCATGGAAAGAAACTCTTGGACATGGACTCCATGTGTGTGCTAGGGCATTTAATTATTTTAAGAAATTTATATTAATCTTTTACTGGCACATTATTTATTTTATATTAATTTATTTTCTATTAATTTATTTTCTATAAATGCTTATGATAGCCTTTTATTTTATGTTAATATTTTGCTGGTGCATTATAATGTACATCATAGTGGCATTCTTAGTGATACATTCATATATATACCATATTACTTACTCTGTTCCCTTTCCTAAGACCCCTTTTCCCTCTTTTGGTCCTCCTCACTCCACCTTGATCCTCTTCTCCTACCCTACTGTTCTCCTTATTAATTTTCATGAGTTCCCTTCCTGAATCCTATTTTCTTTCTAGCTTTCTCATATGAGATAAAACACAAGGCCCTTGATACTCCTCACTCTGGCTGATTTCAACAAAAGACTCAGAATATTCAAAGCAATTTTGAACAATAAGAACCATTCAGGGGGGCATACAATACTTCATTTCAAATTATACTACAGAATTTTGGTAGCAAAAAACAGGATGGTATTGGCATAAAAGCAGACTGATAGACCAGTGGAATAAAATGAAGATGTGCACACAAATCCACACAAATAAAGCTAGCTGACTCTGGACAAAGGTGCTGAAAGTATATGTTGGAAAGAATATAGCTTTTTCAACAAATGGTGTTGAGAAAACTGAATATCCATATCTAGAATAAAACCAGAAGCCTATCTCTCCCTCTTCACAAAAGTCAACTCAAAATGGATCAAAGATCTATAAATTAAGCCAAAAAACTTGCAAATACTAGAAGAAAACACAGGACCGTCTCTCCCACATATAGACACAAGCAAAGACTTTCCCAGTAAAATCATTAAAGCTCAGGAAATGAAACCAAGAATCAATAAATGGGGTGCAATCAAGTTACAAAGCTGCTGCACAGCAAAGGAAACAAATGTGTGAAGAGAGATTGCACGCAATGAGAGAAAGTCTTTGACAGCTATTCCTCTGACAGAGGACTAGTATTCAGAATATATAAAGGACTAAAAAACATAACACAAAGTAACTTCAAATAACTCAATCAGCAAATAGGACATTTATAGTTCTTGTCCTGCAGTGTAGTTACATAAACATAAACACTTGCCTAGTGCCTGTTCCAGGAAAATGGCTCTGATCTTGACTGAGGAAAGAGGATGTCTTCCTTCCTAGCTTTAATTGATGGTTCATCCTACCACAGCTATAAGGAACAGGTTTAGGAGTAATAAAAGGTTGAGTGGAGTAGGGTTCTCAGAATGTAGGAAATAAAATAAGATATTCCGATGATATGGAAAAATATTGTAATCTACAAGAGCACAAAGTTCCTTGAAATCAGAGTGGAAGGAGTCTGAATGGGCCAGAAGTCAATGGAAAAAATAACCCTTCACCAGAATTAGAACAATGGTTCTCAAACCTGGGCATAGCCAGGCATGGTTGTACACTCTTGTAATCCTAGTACTTGGAAGGCTGAGACAGAAGGATGGCAGGTTTGCAGCCAGCCTCAGTTACTTAGTGAGGACCTCTGCAACTTAGTGAGTCTCTGTTTCAAAATAAAAAGAATACGAACTAGGGCTGGAGGTGTAGATCAAAGGTAGAATATCCCTGGATTCAATCTGTACTAGTGGCAGAACAACAACAACAACAACAAAACAAAAATAAAACAAAAAATCTGGGGCACAAATAGGATCAGAAGGGGAAAAATTGAAAGGGGCTTTAGGGAGTAAGGATGCTCTAAGATGCAGGCATAGGATACAGCCTATGCAGGAGCACTCTGGTATTGAAGGGAATTATCAAGGTTCTTCTGAGTTTTATGAGGAAAACCACTTACTACAGATATCACCATTCCTGTTCTCTTTTTTCCTTGTATAAATAAATACTTTCTGCAACCATGGAGAAGAAAACGAGAGAGAACAATTAATGCTTGCCTTTCTGTATCTGTCTTATTTCACATAGTATGTTGACTCCCAGTTCTATCTAATACTCCAGTGTGAGCATGCACGCGCGTGTGGTGCGTGTGTGCGTGTGTGTATGTGTGTGTGTGTGTGTGTGTGTGTGTGTGTGAATTTTTCTGTATCCATTCATCTACTGATGAGCAGCTAGGCTAGGCTGATTCCATAGCCTGGCTATTGTGAATAGCGCCTCAAAAACATGTGCATGCAGTATCTGTTTTGTATGCTGACTTCATTTTCTTCAGATCTATACCAAGGAGTGGCAAAGCTGGATCATACGGTAGATCTGTTTTCAACAAATTGAGAATCTTCTGTACTGCTTTCCATGGTGGCTAGATTAGTTTGCACTCCTTCCAACAGTTTATAAAGTAACTTTTATTCCATGGTGGCTAGATTAGTTTGCACTCCTTCCAACAGTTTATAAAGTAACTTTTATTCCAAATGCTCACCAGCATTTGCCCCTTTTTTGTTTCTGTTTTAGTGGCCTAAATGGGGTGATATGGTATCTTACAGTTTTGACTTTCCCTGATGGCTGATGCTGATGATAGTGAACATTTTTTCAAGTCTGGTCAAATAGCTGTTGCGTGTTGCAAGTGTTTTTTTTTTTTTTTAAACTGTGATAATCAAAGAGGAGTCCTTGATTTCTCCAATGAGATCAAATGGAAAAGTGAGGAGCTGAGTGGGGTGAGGGTGAAGGCTAAGGGAGGTCTCTGTTCTCGCTCTCTGTACCTTCACTTTAGAGTGGTCCAGCCTCCCACCAAAGCGGGCAGAAGTCAAAGACCCAGTGAGTGCGATTGGCTTCTCCCTTTGCTAATTAACCCCTGCATCTGACCCCAAAGAAAGGACTCCAGGAAAGCCAAAGGTCAGATCAGTGAAAACCCAGACAATGAGGCTGCCCTTTCAAAGGGCAGTCAGACTGCACAGTGATATGTAAGAGAGGGGGTCTGGCTTACAAAGGTCAGCTTCCTCTTCTGAGCAGAAATGGCATTCTGAGTATCTATTGCACCTGCCTGCTCCCTTGTCTAAGCATAAATAGCAGTGTGAACATCTAACACCACCTGAAGGCTGCAAGACCTCCTACCTGGGTCCTCCTGACACTGATGAGACAGGTAGCCATCCCCTGCTGACAGCCTGCTGCAGCTACATGGAGGAGTCTGAGAGAACCCATCTTCACACCTTGATGGAATTCAGGAACTTCTCCCAGATCAATGCTTAGGTTCACAAAAATCAACACAGAATGCTATGCCTAGAAAAAGCAGCACCACCACCCTCCAAAAGATACAATATTCTATCACAGTACATTTCTCATTCTGCTAAATGTGAAAAACAGCAGTCTTTGGCATTCTGGATGCAATGAAGCTTTTTTTTTTTTTAAGAAAAATCTGTTATTCCAAACCTAAATATACCAAATGAGTATTGTTGATGGAAACAAGGTGGGTACCAGAATTCCCGTTAATACCCCTACCTCTGTAACTGCCTTCCAAGTACCCCTAATGGACTTGACCTTAAAAACATTTTGTGCGATTTCAATGGTATGTTTGTATTATTATTTGGTGAAGGTCTGTCCTCTCCAGGAAATGGTAACACTCCCAAAGTCATAAATCAAGCCTGCTTCTCTCAGCATAGCACCACCAGTGCCTAGTAAAGTGCGCATAAAAGAGCTTGAGACAGTGTGTGGAAAAGTGCTTTCAAGTCTAAAAACCAAAAGGCTCCAGCATGCAGTCATCTTGACTCACCCATCAGAATCTCTTTTCAGGAAGCAATTATGTTCAGTTGAGTTGAAAGTGTTCGCTCAGTAAGTTCATGGGCTCCCAACAAACAAACAGAGAATTATTGTTTGACTGATGCCTGACAGACACTTGAAATTACTCCCGAGCCTATCGTTGCCTGTCATCATTTCAAAACTACCCATCCCTTTTACTAGCTCCGTATCCCACAACTCATGGTCTGTCAGGTACACATTGTCTCCTGGGTCTCCATCTCAAACACCTGCGCTAACTCCTTTCGGACTGCTACACAGCAGCAGAGGATAATTGCAGTTTCATCTTCCTTAGGTATCATTTCTAAAGAAAAGTCTGCAGTGGGCCTATTCTTCTGATTCGATGGGTATGCCAACAAAAACATAAATAAATTGAACCACTGTCTTTCTGTGAAATCCAATATTTCACAATATACTATTTGACACAGCTCAGATTGCATTGATCTGAAAGGGGGCTTTGTTGCACTCCCAGAAAACTTTCCCCGTTGACTGTGTTGCACGAATAAAGAGAGGTCTAAAGCCCCATTGCATGGGGCTTTATGAGTTTTCATTGCTGTCCGTGTGACATACTGGGTTTTAATTAAATCTTCAGAAAATGTTTTGCTTGGTTCGTTACCTAATGATGATAACCCAGGAAGTTACATTAGAGGTTACACAGCAAGAGTTGTGGATTACAGAATCTAATAGACAAATCTCCCACACACATGTTCAGCCTGTAGTCATTCCTTTTTAGAGGGACCTTCTTCCTGGGGATGCTAAACAAAGACACCTCTGAGGGAACCTTAAAGGGTCAGTCGATGTTATTTGACGGTACCGAGAAAAATATGTCCCAAGCACAGAGCCAGCATGTACAACCGAAATCTTGAGATCACTCAAGTTTCTGATTTTCTGTATTTCTCCAATGGAACACAAGGATGGAACATGTTACCACAATCTGTCCACTGTGCAAAAACATGGCACTGAACATGGCCCTGGCAGTGTTCCTCACTCAATCCCATGCCCTTTAGTGCATAGAGAGCACAGAATCAACTAATCCTCATATATTTATATGTGAACAGCTGCCTGGTCAAGTTTCTCCTTTTTTGCACTTATGAAATGAATTTCTAACATTTTCTCCTAAGCAATTTTGTCTCTACAATCTTTCTATTTTGGGCCAACATCAATTGTGCCTCTGGAGGTTATTTTAATCTCATCTCTTTTGTTAATCATATGAGCTCCCAACACTCATCTGGTCTGCAAACTTTCAAAGCAATTTTTCTGCATCTCTCCTCATATCCTTTGCAATACTGCTGTCTGGGATGGGACTGAGAGAGTTCTTTGCTACCCCAGAGGGGGCCAACTGAGGATCATATAGACTGGCTTATTAGCAGCCTCTGCATAGGATTGAGGCACCATAGTTGACTGTGACTTCCCTGATTCCTCTTCAGTCACTTGGCACAGAGAACAAAAGCACTGGAACATAAAACAAGACCCCAGTTCAAATTCCAAATCATTCTTTGAGTCTCAAGCTTCCTAATCTCTAAAATGGGGATAAAATGCCTTCTTCTGATGAGTAGTTTAGAAAACTCAATTCACTAACTCTCAGTACCTGGCACCTCATCAACCTACAAACACACAAATGCCTGTTGATGCTCAAGCCAATGCTGATAACATTCACCTCTAAATATAAATTGCTGCTTCTTAGTTCCAGGTGTTGGATAACGGAAGCTATTTTCTCCTATCCTTTGTTTTGTCCCACTGGGATATTTTCTCAGTCACTCCTTTCGAAACATCTTCCATCTTGCAGTAATGGCTTCTTCATTGCAGAATAATGAGAGCTAATAAGTCTGTTTGCATCTATTCTTCCATCAGCCATGCCTCACAGCTCCTGAGCAGTTTTCGCGGTTGTTGTTGTTTGCTTGTTTGTTTCTTCCAGAGCTCAGGAAAGCAATGCTTAGACATTTGCAGATTAAGCATTTACATTTGCCCCCAGCCTTCTTGCTTCCTGAATGCCCAGGAATTAAAGATGTGGATGGGACATATGTTAGGAGGAATTGTAAGTCAGGCCAAAAAAATAATAATAAGTGTTTTACATCTGTGATTCAAGTCTAGCTCTGAGATTATGCCCTGCTCAACCTTTGAAACACTGTGTAAGCTTGTGAAATAATTTTGTCTTTTGTGAGGTTTCTTTTTCTTATTAAGGGAATGGACTCAATATTATCTGTTGCCTGTTTAAGAGGAAAATATGAAATAGTATAAACATTACACTTAAATGGTAGCTTCTATTCATACAATGGCTGCTGAACAGATGTCTCTTGGTATTTTCTGTCTAACCAGCAAAGTTCTTTTCTAACAGGTAAGTTAATAAACTACACTATTGTTTATTGAGCATTTGCTATGTTTAAATATCACACAAGACATTGTGAGGGAAATAAAATGCAAACAGTCTTCTAAAGAAACTACTATCTCATGTGAGTTAGTATTTATCAGATGAAAATACACTTCATATACCTCAGTCAATTCCATTGCTATATGGTTTCTGTGAAGAAGGTAAAAGACTGGGCTGGTATAGCTCAGTGGGAGAGCACTTGCCCAGCACACAGTAGGCCCTAGGTGCAATACCCATCACTAAAATCACAAAGTTTCTAAGAGGTTTACTGTGAGGTCAGAGGCTGGAGAATGATACTCTTAGTTCATTAGGCCAAATCCTTGGAGTTTCTGGCACTAAGTAGTGAATATATATAAATAAATAAGAAGGGAAGAAAGGAAGAAAGAGAGAAAGAGAAAGAAAGAAAGAGATGGAAAGAAAGAAAGAAAGAAAGAAAGAAGAGAAGAAAGAAAGAAAGAAAGAAAGAAAGAAAGAAAGAAAGAAAGAAGAAAGAATTTCTTAGGATAAAAGAAGACTTGCTAGAGAGATGGATAGAGAAGGAATTGCAAACCAAGGACCAGAGCCAGGCTGGAGGTATCAGTAACAGAAGTTCTTCTCTCCAGGATTCAAACAAGAAACTACTGGCTTTAATAAGTAGACATTTCTGCTCCTGTTCAAATTCTCAGAAAAAAATAAAAAGATAATCGAATTGACAAAGTGTTTATCAGTCCTATTTGACTCGTTCAGGAAGGGTACAGTCATTAAGAATACCTCTGTAAGAAGAACAATGACCACCCCAATTTGTGTCATTTATGGGACAGAATGAAGGAAGGAGGCACAGTCCGGGGAGAGGAAGCCAGTTGAACAATTGCAGAGAGGTAAAACAGAATAGTTGGGAGCCTGGCCAGAATGTGGAGAGGGAAGAGAGAGGCCAAAGATAGAATCCAACCTCCAACATGCCTTTGTGATGGATAAGGAGTGAAGAAAATGTGAGGTTAGAAAGGAACAAGTGATAAGCAATGTTTAGCCAGATTAGTACAAGGAAACTGTTCTTGGGGAGAACTGCTGAGATCGTCACTGGGCTCTGTGACAAAACTTTCCCCGGGAGCGCCATACGGCAAAATCAAAATGTGCTCAGTTTAATTCCACGTTGCAGGCTGAGTGCCTGCCCAAGGTGAAGAACTAAGTGCTTCAAATTGATTGAAAAACACTTCTTGAATTGAATTAAATTTATCATAACCCAAAAAGTCTTGGTTCAATTTTGTTATTCAAATTGATTATGCTCTCTATTGGGATATTTGCTTATTCTCCAAATTCTGTCTAAATCAACTCATTCATTCAGCAAGTTCTTTGGAGACCCTGAACATTCTGTCCCTTACGCAATAGACGAGTCTATGTGGATTTAAATGAGGAACTCAATTTCTACATTTGCCTTCTCTCCCCTGAGACTCCACTGAAGTCAAAGTCAAAAAAATCAAGGAGACAAGAGACCTTATCCATGTGAAAAAACAGAACTGGATTAGGAGTCACTTCTGATGATAACAAAGAGATTTCCACAAGTGACCAAATCAAAGATAAAAATAAATTAGTGGATAAACATTCTGGTGAAGCAATGCCAGAGCATGCTGCAAAGAGGCTACAGGGGTGGGAGGCCCAGCAAATCCATGGGATGAGAGTCAAGCATCACAGTGGAAATGGGGATGCGCAGTGGTTAAAGATAGGCTTAACTACCCCTCTCCCTTGGCACAGCACAGAGGCAAAGTGATTGTTACTCATGGTCCTGAAGTGGAGTCTATTTTCAGAAGAAGTCGAATAAGCCATGAAGAGAAAGTTAAGACTTACACAGGTATTGCCAGAAATAATCACCACTTCAATCTTCATTCCCAGCTCCATGGCCAAAGAGCCTTTCTTCTAGCTAAAAATTCTAAAACAGACTTGATTTGATGCCTTCTTTCTACCCTAAGCTTCTACTCAGAGGTGAGACAAAATAAGAAACAATGAGGAGAAAATCTGTATAAGCTTCTCAGACTTTCACAGATGATGAGGTACATAAAAAGCAGCCACATAATGAAGATCTGGTGAAGAGAAGTTCGCCATGAAAGGAAACCCAGTAACTCAGGCAACAGAAGAAAAGGCACACATAGTCCAATTTTACAATAATATTTATATAATCCTGCTGCACCTAAATGTTTAGTAATAAATGACTTTAATCTGATTCTGTTGGCTTCTAGAGATGTTCTTAGTACATTTTCTCACTCAGATTCCATGCAGTCTTCATTGTTGTTTTATTTCTCATTTTCCTAGAAACTACTCTCAATCAACTTCTAAGAAAAGATAAACAAAACAAAGACCTTCAGAGCCCTTGCATGTTTATTATTCTTTGATAGTTTAGCAAGATATCAAATAATCAGATAAAATTGTTTTTAATAGGAAATGAGAACCAAAATTATAGAATATTCAATCAAATAAAAAGATAATGGTAAGGACTAAGTTATTACAAGGATCTTAAATGCAATTTTTAGAAAACAAAGAGAGTAAATGTTATAACTATTCAATTCAATATATTAGGAGGACAAAATAATAAATAACAAAAGTGGCAGTGTAGGGATAAAATAAGACTGTCAAAATGAATAAAACACAAGTAAATAACAAATAAAATGAAATAGGATATGTTAATATCTAAGTCAAATTTCATTAAAAATTCATAAATAAGAGGGAATGGGGGTCTGATCATGTAAAAAAAATAAACAAATGAAGCTTACTCAATAGACGAGTCCTATGTAGATCTGGATGAAGGACTCAATTCTTACATTTGCCTTCTAACTACCAACACAAATGTTTTCAAATTGTTTAAATTATACAATCAGGCAGATTGAATTTAAACATTGATCAAGTTTTAATATCTACCATGTAATGTATGTTTTCTAAAATATTACAGGATAATTATAAAATTCATTTGGTAAGCTGTGATGAAAATATAAATTAATTCAGAAGATTAACTGTACAGGCCATATTCTCTAATTATTAAATTATAAACTTTGTGTATATGTAGTATAAATGCATATGCATAACTATGTATATTTTATGTATACATAACTACATAATAGTATATATCCACATGGAGGGGTTTTTTTGTGTGTGTGTCTGGTACTGGGGATGGAACCCAGGGGCATTCTACCTCTAAGCTAAAACTCCAGAACTATTTTTTATTCTTTATTTTGAAACAGGGTCTCACTGAGTTGCAAAGCACATCACTAAGTTGCTGAGGCTGTCCACAAACCAGGATCCTCCTGTACTAGCCTTCCAAATGCTAGAATTATAAGCATACACCATCATGCCAGGCTCACATTGAAAGTTTAAAAATGTTTTCCTAAATAACTTACCTAAAACGATATGCAACTTTCATCAAGTTTTTGTAAATTTATATGCATAGGTAGATTTTCTTAAAAGTAAAAAAAAAAAACAAAAAACTTGAAAATCCTTAGTAGAAACTAAGCTTAAAAATCCTTAGAAAAAACTGAGCAGAGACAACTCAGTAGTGTCAAAGCCTTATACATCTTCTTATCACAGTTCACAATCTGTAGAATTTGTCATCTCTATGTAATGATAAAAAGAAAGTGTCATTGTGCCCTTCAAAGTGACTTTTTAAGGATTCAGCCCACAAAAATCGAATCCTTTCAATCTTTCTTAGCAAAGATATGCCTCTGTCCCTTCTCCTTGACTTCTCTATATTGTGGGAGAAAATATTCTTCCCCACTTTTTGTACTTCTTTCCTTTGCCATATTGAGTAGGGAAGACTGTATAATTCGAGGCTCCGTATATTGAATTCCATTTTACCACTGATAGAAGTCACAATTTCAAATGTCACCTTGATCAGAAAACTGATATTTGATTGCTAATATTCCTTCCATTCTTTGTTTTCTTTTGAGTTGCTTCATAACTTGAATAGAAAGACTTACTGTTCATTGAGTCTTGTTGAATTCTTAATACCTACTTCAACCACTCTCCAATAAAGAATTGTCAGTGCCCTCTCTGTCTAAAGAATGCAATTATGCTGGCCGTGGTGGTGCATGCTTGTAATCCCTGCTCTTGGAAGGCGAAGGCAGGAGGATCGCACAGGTTCGAAGCCAGCCACACTGGCATAAGAGACTCTGCTTCCAAAAAAAAAAAAAAAATAGGTCTGGGAGTGTAGCCCAGAGGAAGAAGGGCTTCCAGGAACCCCAGTACCACCAAAATAAATAAATAAATTTAAAAAATTTAAAAAAATAAAGAATACAATTACATCTTTAACACGCCACTTTAGGAAAGGGTAGTTCAATAGCTTCTGATCATGCAACAATCTACCATGAGGGAAGAAAGTGGAAGCAAACCAGATGAGTTGTTGCAAAAGAGGGAATAGTTTTCTATGTATTTAAGCTACTGAACTTTTGGAACTCTCTGCATCAAAGCTACGTTTCAGCTCTAAAAAATGTGCCCCACAAATAAGTTATTTTTTCAGCGAGAATTACAACCTGACAGAAGTATAAAGAAATCCCATAACACCTTGTAGAAAGCCAAGGAAACAGTTTTGTAGATTACTTCATGACAGGTATGTGAAAAGATATTTTATTACATTTATATTTGCTTTCAAAAGAATGTGAAAAGTAAAAAAAAAAAATGTGTAACAATTTTCAAGAAAGATGGCCCAGCCTATAGGATGCTATGCCACTTCTCTGAACACAATTTAAATGTGCTTTAGCAATGAAAATGTTCCATTTCTGATATTAATTAGCATTTCTCAATGTTGGGTTTGCCCATATTATAAACAGTTCTATATTAATACACAGGGAACTAATATGAGCATTTTATTCATATGTTACTTACCTAATTAACTAATCCAGGCACAATTAAACCACTAAATTCACATAGTATTAATTTTTCTTCAGTTAGATTAATAAATACTAAATGTCTTTATAGGTTAAAATTTTCGTGGGCTTTCTACCATTCTGACATAGACCTGTGGTCTTCTTGAAATTCCCGAACTCAGAAATAATGAAGAGTTAGAGGTCTTGTATCTCATTGAGTTTCATAGTTCTTGTACCAGTATTGGGAAATGGTTTCAAAATGTATCAATAATGTGGGTATTAGAAAACCAGAAGCTTCAGTGAAAGGGCTGCAGAGTTCCAGGTGCTAAGGGGGATTAGCAAGAGAATAGAGAAAGCCCAGGGTCTTTTACATTCTAAAGATAAACTTCCCCAAGAATGTGAGGTAATGCCATGAGCCTCCAAGAGATCTCAGACACCAATAATCAACTAACATATTTTGGGGTATAACAAAAGACTTAGGGTCTGTGCCCGAAACAGGGCAGGTCTACAGGAATGAATCACACATCAAAAGACCTGCCCTGGAGAAAGGGCAGATCTAGACTGGTCAGAAGACTTGGTACAAAATGTCCTGGGTCCAGAAAAATCTCAGGTGACTTCCTTTCAAGTCACCCACCTATACTACCTCTGGTATAGGGCTTTATTAATTCTGTCCTATCTTTTTATCTTTGTAATAATAAACTTATTTAAGCTTACAACAAGGGTTTGGGCTACAGTTTTCTACACATAGCTCAGAACAAGAACCCATGGCTACACCTCACTGTTACCGTTTGGAAGCCCAATAGTGCCACCATAACTGTTCTCTCACTGTAACAGTTCTGGTTTTTAGAATATTCTGTCCAATTTCACCTGAATATCTTAGTAAAACATAACATCACACAACAAGTGACACTTGAAATTTTTAAGTAAAAGTAGTTAGCCCTTCCTTTTTTCATCATTAATTGTGTGAGAGTGAGGGAGGAAAAAGGGAGTAAGTAGACTATGGTGAATGCATGAACACATGAGGAAATTGTGCTATGAATTTTGGAAAATTGGAAGTCAAAGCCCCCACATGTCCTGTTTCCCTGATTGGAGCCATTGAAAGTGGCAGCATCATGAGTGGTTCTGCCTTATGTGGGTGACATGGTGGACATAAAATCACAGCCTCACTAGCACAATAATTTCTTGATGTAGCACCCTCCATCCTTGGCAGCATGGAGGTGATCTCAAGAGTTTCCAGTGGCTGTGGCCTAAAGATGAAGATGTCTAAATATGAAACCTGTAATGCATGTTGGAGAATTGTCATAGAAAGGAACATCAGGCAGAGATGTCCAAGCCAGGCATTAGATGTTACAGGAATCTAACAAGAGTATCAGTACTTCAGATATACAAAAAGTAAAGAATGATTCCGCAAAGAAATGTGGCCAAATTCTATAGTATTTTCTACTATAACATAAGCAGCATGCTATGATATCTTCTAAGGAATATGACTTAGAACTAAGTTTTATACTGGAAGTGATTCAATCAGGGACTCACAGTGACTTGGAAAATAAATTAATTGATCTGACAGTTTCCCAGAATTGGTGAGATTGACTTGGCTGCTAATCGAGCAACAGACTTGGTTTATATTGTTCTTAATATTATCCAGATCTCTTAAGCTGAGATGATGAAATTGCATTCCACTATTCAGCAGGGGATGTGTCAGTGAAAGATTATACATTTCCTAGGTAAGGAAACTTGGGTATAAATTCATTCTCTGTCATTAGACTTACTGGGTAACACTTAAGCAAGCTCTCTGCTTTCTCTTTCATCTATGTCAGGCTGAGGATAATAAAGTAATCAGAAGTGCTAGCATGTTGATGAGTATGTGATTGTGTATCAGATGCCAGTTTCTCTCTTTTGTGGGTGACATGGTGGACATAGGATCACAGCCTCACTAGACACAATAATTTCTTGATGTAGCACCTTCCATTCTTTTCTGAGTTTATTGACAGCATGGAGGTGATCTCAAGAGTTTCTAGTGGTCATAGCCCAAGGATGAAGGTAGCTAAACATGAAACATAAAGTTGTTTGAATAACTGAATCTTTCATTCCATATCTTATGAGAAACCCTTATAGAACTTATTGAAATTCCTGAGATTTTGCATGTCTCCCAAATCACTCCTGGCCTCAATTTCCATCTTCTAAAATCCCAACCATTACTCTCTGTTTTGTGGCTTGTTATTTTTGCTCCAGGGTGAATTCAAATTGAGACATATATTTTTTTTTCTTTCATTCTTCAGTCACTCTTCTCTAGTAGATTGTTATTATTCTTTCATGGAGTCCACACTGCAATAACACATAATAAATATATTTATATTGGATATTTTAAAATCCTGATCATTTAAAGGCCCTTTTTCAAGATCGTTTTGGGTATCTAGAGTCCATATTCCATATTAGGATAGATTTTGTTTCTGAAAAATAAATATATAAATATATGATAGTTTCACCTTAAAAATTAGAAAAAAAATATTCTCTGGTAAGAAAGAAAGCAAAAAGAAATATTGAAATGTTATCCTTAAGTCATCAAAAGCTTGGTATCAGAAAAATGAAACTGTTATGTGAAATTATCATTTTTAATTTTGGATAAATTGCTATAATACTAGATGTCAACCACTAAGCCAAGCATGGGAGGGAGGGATGGGGAGAGAATGGGGTGGGGATCGGGTGGGGGCTGACTGGGCGATGTGTGCGTGTATGTCTACATAAATTTGTATCCCACTATGATGTATGAATACAGTGCACCAATAAAAATAAATAAATATAAATAAATAAATAAATAAATAAATAAATAAAATAAAGGCCCCTTTCTGTTTCTGGCAAGGCAGGTTTAGCTGTCACCCCTCTGATCCTCAGCTTTCTTCTCTCTCTCTCTCTCTCTGTTTCTCTCTCTCTTTCTCCCTCCATCTTATTTTCCTCACTCTTCTTTCTTTTCTGAGTTCTTTTCACATTTCTTTTTTCTTTTTATTTACAAATAAAATACATATATACATATATGTCTATATACATATATACACACATATATATTTAATGAAAATTTTCAGAAATGAAAGAAACAATTACCCTAAAATCTCTTTACATAAAACCTTTAATATTAGTCATTAAAAACTACCATGTTAGGCCGGGTGTAGTGGCACATGCTTGTAATCCCAGCATTTGGGAGGCTGAAACAGGAGGATCACCACCTCAGTTACTTAGTGAGGCCCTCTGCAACTCATTGAGACTTTGTTCCATAATAAAGAATAAAAAATAGGGCTAGGGGTGTAGCTCAGAGGTAGAGTGTCCCTGGTGGCTTCTATCCCCAGTACTGAAAAAAAAAATCCCAAAAAACACCATGTTAGAATCCTGGATTTACCAATTATGCTGGATAATTCCCAAGACCCCACTATGCAGTTTTATCATATATACATTGGAGATAATAATTATGGCACTTGCCTCTACAGCTGTTGTGTTATTAAATGAAGTATCACATAAACAGTGTTTAGGAAATTCTTGTGCTGACTAAGCATGTACTAAGACATGCTAGTTGCTTTTATTATTATTGTCAGACATCATAATCACAGCTGTTAATTTATACATCTGTGTATATAGTGAGAAAAATAAAAAGAAATTAATAAAAATAATTTCAAAGTGAAATAATTAGTCTGATAAATGCTATTTATGAATTATTAAAATTTCTCAGTAAATTGTTATAAATTGTGAGAGAGAGAGAGAAAGAGAGAGAGAGAGAAAGAGAGAGAGGTAGGGAGAGAGAGACACAGAGAGAGAGACAGAGAGAGACAGAGAGAGTGGTGAGTTGAGAAATGGAGAGGGGACAGCTAGACCTGTATTGCTAGAAACAAAAGTGGGACTTTAAATATCTTGATTTAAACATTTTAAATATAGATTAAATATAGATGCATTTATTATGTTTAATTGCTGTGTGAACCTCTTAAAGGAATAATGACAATCTGGTAGAAGAGGAATGATAATAATTTACTAGTAAGATGTGCTTCAATTTTAAATTCACTACATAAAGGCATCACCTAGTCTGCCTTCCACAATTATCCCCTATTTGCTTAATCTGCTGGCCCTTTTCCCTTCTGTGTTCTTTAGGATTGTCCCCAAACTGTGTTCTAGTACAGAAGTTCAACTTTCAAGCACTCTATTTTATTTCCTGCTGTTTATAGTTTGTTGACATGTTCTATGACTGCTTACCTTCTCTTACTGCTGATGCATGTATTGCCATCTTTTTTTTTTTTGGTGGTACTGGGGTTCCTGGAAGCCCTTCTACCTCTGGACTACACTCCCAGACCTAGTTTATATTATTTCTATTTGGAAACAGGGTTTCCTAAGCCAACACGCGCAGCTGGCTTCGAACCTGTGCGATCTTCCTGTCTCCGCCTCCCAAGTGCGGGGATTACAAGTATGCGCCACCACGCCAGGCTTGCATTGCCATCTTTTTATCTGACTTCCTTTTTCTCATTGCACCACTCCTCATCCATTCACTTGCCACTCTTGGCCCTCTCCAAGGTCCTCCTCTGCTCATGATACTCATCACTACCCTCTTTCTAACCACTGCCTCACAAATATACAAGGATACTCTGATACTGACACTAACTCTGAGACTTTAGAAGGTTCCTGCCATCCAAGTCTTAGTATCCCCTCCTTTTTTATGGAATTCAAAGTAGAGTCTTCCATGATAATGATGGTAATGACAATGGCAGTAATTGATGCATATTGAGCCCTTGCTGAGTGATAAAAGTTACTTAAGTGACTTTTTAATCATTGCTTCATTTAACCTTAGTAAGAATTCTTTAAGAAAGGTGCTAGTACTATTATTATCCTCATTCTGTAGATGAGAAAATGAAGGCATGAAGTAATTAAGAAAAGCACCCAAAGTCAGACAGCAATTTAAAAGTGGTTGCTTAACAGAAAAGTGTTTATCCAATATATTTGGGAATTGATGTGTCTTTAGAGGCACAAAACAAATCACATAAAAGGAAGAGTGGAGCTCCCCAACCCACAGAGCCTGTGTTATAAATATCTTTAATAGCAAATGACATTGTTCATCTAATAGTCCCAATGCAGTCCATTTCATGCTGAGCTATTCCTATTCCAAAGTGGTCCTCCTGGGTCCAGCTACACCCATGCCAATACATTCCACACACACTTGTTAGTGTTATTTCGTGAGAATGTAGAATAAAGCAGGCTGCCTCTCCAAGTTTGTTTTCTGCTGCTGTAAAAGGATACCCAAGCATGAGTGATTTTAAAGAAATGTAGTTTTGTTGCTTCTTGGTCTAGAGTCTTAGACATTCAAGATCATAATTCTGCATCTTCATAGGTCCTGGTAAGGGTCTCATGTTGTGTCATGACATGGTGGAAGAGAAGAAGGAGAAATGAGTTCATGCTAAAATGAGAAAACTCAAGGGGCTGCATCACTTTATACAAACCAACACTTCCAGTAATTAGTCCAGTCCCAGAAGAGCAAGACTCTGTCAAAATTATCACAGTCTTCTCAGAGTAACATTAATTCATGACCCAAAGACTTCTTTAATGTACTACCAACACTACTACAATGAAAACAAAATTTCTACATGTGTTTTAGAAGAGACAAACCATATTTGAACAAAATTTCTATTCTTAAAAAGTATCCCAGAGGGTGTATTCATTTCGAGTCACCCCTCCATGCCAGTCTGGTAAAGAGCTGTATTTCTATTTTCTGTATTTCTATCTTTCTAATAAACTTCTTTAAATCTTCAGCAACTAAACAAAAAAGTATCCCAGTGATGTTAAGATAAGTTCCTAACCCTTTTATCTTAATTACAATATTATCTACAAGCTGGCCTTCACCCTGGCTCATCTATTGTTTAACTTTTTTAATTTTTCACTGCAAAAAAAATAAACTCTAATCTGTTTTTCAGATATTCTGAGTTCACATACCCTTGCTCTTCTTCTTAATTCCCTGCTTCTGCTCCTCTTCTTTGAGAAATCCCATGCATTCTTAGTGATATATTTTCCACGGGGCTTACCTTGACCCTATACAGGTATCATTCTTATAGTCCAACTTTAAATATTCAAAAACAAAATTTTATTGACATTACTCATTTACTATGTGGATTTGTTCAATTTTATTTTACCAGCACTTAAAAGTAAATTTGGAAAGTAGTAGGCTTGAGGTAAATTTTGGTTTATTGTTGAATGAATAAATATTATTTGAAAGTTAATACTTAAAATTTTTCTAAATGAGGAAGTTTTCAATGTAGTAGTTTAAGAAAGGAAGATGTACTTGATAGATGTACTTGGAGATGTATTTGTTTCTATGTCTAGTCAATATATTGAGTATTATTTATTTGAGGCCTATTTTCCTCACTAGATTGTGGGCTCCTTGAGGAGAGAGGCCATGTATCACTCATATCATAAACCCAGAAAACAGCAGCCTGTGAACAGCAACCTGGCTCAATAATTAATAAGCTTGTGTTTCCTTCATTATTAGTGCATACTTAAAGCTTACTGAACACTCAAAATAATCACACAGTCAACCAGACACTATCACTGTCTTCTTGAAAGAAAACTTCACACTGATTTTTCTGTGAGAAATCCATTGCATAGAGTAAAGCCTGATTCCATGTTTCTGTTTCAGGTCTGTTGAGTCATTTTGTATTCCCAGGCAATTGAGTTTCAATCACTTTTAAAGGGCACCATTCTTATTTTGGTTTGGAGTCTTCTTTGTTTGCTAATAAAGTTCCACCTACAGTAGGCCAATGATCAGGTTTCATTCCATTTCAAATAGGACATAATTTATAAACCCCAGGTACCATAACAGTGTGACAATATCTCTGGGAAGAAACTCTATACCCCAGCTTCATGAAAAAGACACTGGAAAGGCAAACCTGTTCTTCTGGACACAGTGTCCTCTGAGAGAGAGAGAAAGAGAGGACAATAGGCCTAAGAGCTGAAACTTCAAAAGCCAGCCACCCAGACAACCCACAGAGATGATGAATGAGCTGCCAAGGAGATGAATAAACAGTAACTCTACCATCACATTCAATACTCTATTTTGATCAAATAAATGTCATTATAGGGATACATCATTTGAGAATCATTGAGTTGGAGAGGACCTAAGAGATGTTATTAATAAGAGTAGCTAATATTCATTCAACATTATCTAGGGACTTGCTAATTTATATGGATTATCATATATATAGTCCTAACAACAACCATATAAGATAATTAAGTTGGTCCCATTGTTTCAGATGGGGTCACTGATGCATAAAGAAAAAAGCTAACTCATCCAAAGTCTCATTACTGTAAAAGAGCAGAACAAGAACCTGTGCCCTACACAATAGCTAATCTCTTTATCATAGAGATGAAGAAAGACAACAGTGTAAGCAGAGTCACAATTTATTTGATTTTAAATATGACTTCTTTGTAGAAACACCATATATTCATTGTACTATTTACTTCTCAAAATACAGTAAATATGAACTTACTGCTTCTAATTTATGAGTGAGTAAAGAGAGACTAAAAAAACAAATCATGACTTGCCCAAGGTCATAATCATAGTAAATTAAAGAAGCATGATTCAAACTAAGATATGAAGATAACACAACTCAATCATTATAGTCCATTGATCCAGAAGATCATGCAGGTAACCAATGCAAAAATCTAAGTGAGAATTCAGCTAAAATGATAGAAAGGTGGGACGGTGACTAGGGTACAAGATATCTGGAATCAAATACCAGTACCACTACTGACTCTTTCTCAAGATTTCCAAAGTAGCATCTGATTTCAGTATGCTGTTCCTTAAATAGTTCAAAATTGTGTTAATAGCAAGGACTAGCTCATCAGGTGTGAACCCTGAGTATGGTTCCTTTCAGCCTAAAGACTTGAGATAGAACATGGAAATTTAATACTATGAGATGGCTCAGTCTCATGCCCAACACCCTTCTCAGGTTAGTTTGGAAGATTAACTTAGCTGGACCCTTCTCTTTCTCCATGTATTCTCAGGGGCTCTCTACTTGGTATTTCTAATAGTACAAATTCATAGTTTCAAGAAGTAAGGCAGAGGCCTGCAGTCTTTTCCATGCTAGCAAAGTGTGATTTCCTCACTAGCCAATTAGTCCAAATAGTCATGGGATGGCCCAGGTTCAAAGAGAGGGAAACTGTCCCCACATCCCAAAGAAAGGGGTGCCATGAAATCTGTGTCAAATTTAATTATCCAGTTGATCTTCTGACCATAAATTATTTGTATTTCATCAAATCAGAAAGACATTCAAACTCTCTCTCTCAACACTTCCTAAGTAGCATCTCATGTCAGTACAGTTCTCACCATAAAAAAGGACAAAAATGTGCCCACAGTGAGAAGCAGCAGAAGTTCTTCAGGTGAGAATGTTGAGTGTAGTTCCTCTGCACCTAAACACTCTGGAAGGATTGTGCTGTGATGTGGCCTCTGCAGAGCCAATGCTTGAGGAAAGACAGGGAACCTCTCGTAGACACTCTAGTATAAACCTGAGAGATTTTGATAATATTTATTCTGCCTATCCAGGAGCAAGGGAGAGCTTTCCATCTTCTAAGATCTTCTTCAATTTCTTTCTTTAGTTTTTTAGTTTTTCTTTAGTTTTTATTTAGTTTTTCTTTAGTTCTTTAGTTCTTTAGTTTTAGTTTTTTTCTTTCTTTAGTTTCTTCAATTTCTTTCTTTAGTTATTTTTTTCTCTTGCCTCTTTGGTTATGTTTGTTTCTAGGTATTTTAATGGTTTTGAGATTATTGTGAATGGAATTGTTTTCTGGATTCATTTCTCAGTTGGTTCATGGTTGGCATATAGAAAAGCTACTAATTTTTTTAAGTTGATTTTGTATCCCACTACTTTGCTGAATTTGTTAATCAGCTCTAGTAGTCTTTTGGTTGAGTTTTTGGATCATATAAATATAGAATCATGTCATATGCAAATAAAAATAATTTTAATTCTCTTTCCTACTTGGATCCCTTTGTTATCTTTCTCTTGTCTTAAACCTCTGGTAAGAGTCTCAAGGACTATATTGAAAAGAAGGGGTGATAGTAGACATCCTCATTTTGTTCCTGATTTTAAAGAAAATTACCTGGTTTTCACTTTACAATATGATACTGGCTTTGGGTTTATTGCACCTTGCCTTAATGATGATGAGATATATTCCTTCTATTTAAATTTTCTTTTTTTGTGTGTGTGGTACTGGGGATGGAACCCAGGGCTGTCCAAGTGACACCTCCAGCCCTATTTTTTATTCTGTATTTTAAAACAGTATCTCATTGAGTTTCAAAGGGCCTCACTAAGTAGCTAAGGCTGAGGCTGTTCATGAATTACAATCCTCCTGATTTATCCTCCCAAGTGCTGGTATTACAAATGTGAGCCACCATGCCTGGCTTGCAGTGTATTTAACATGAATGAGTACTGGATTTTGTCAAATGCTATTTTGATACTTATTGAGGTGATCATGTGATTTTTGTCCTTTGTTCTATTTATATGGTGAATAGCATGCATTGATTTGCATATGTTGAACCAACCTTGCTTTCCTAGGATAAAACCAACTAGGTCATGGTGTATAATTTTTTATGTGGTTTTGGATGTGCATGGCTACAGAGTCAATGTGATTCTTATCAAAATAGCAATGTAATTGTTCACAGTCAGGCAAATCAATTATAAATTTCATATGGATAAACAAAAGACCCAGACTAGTCAAAGCAATTCTCAGCAATAAGAACCATGCAGGAGGCATCACAATTCAGATTTTAAATTGTACTACAGAGCTATATTAATAAAAATAGCATGGCATGGCATAAAAAATAGACATATACCAATGGAACTGAATAGAAGATACAAAAACAAATCCGCATACTTATAATCAATCGATTTTTGACAAAGGTGACAGACATGCTAGACAAAAAAGAGCCTTTTCAACATATGGTGTTGGGAAAACTAGTTAAAGAGTTGTAGAAAAATGACACTAAATTCTCAACCTGTACAAGAGTCAACTCAAGATGGATAAAAGACCTGTAAGTTAGAGCAGAGACTGTGAAGCTACTAAAGGAGAGCGTAGGTCCAACACTCTAACATATAGGCACATATCCATTCCTTCTGTTCCTCGAGAAGACCCCCAAAGCTCAGAAAATTAGAACATTAATAAGATGCATGGCATTAAAATACAAAGTTCCTGTGCATCAAAGGAAACGATCAAGAGTTTAATGAGGAAGTCTACAGAATGGGAGATCTTTGCCAGCTATCCCTTTGATAAAGGAACAATATCTAGAATATAGAAAAAATGTAAAAGACTTTATACTAAAACACAAATAACTCAATTAAGAAATGGGCAGTTGAATTTAATAGACATTTCACAAATATAGAGATACAAATGGCCAATAGATATATAAAAAAGTGTTCACCATCATTAGCAATCAGAAAGATGCAAATCAAAACTACACTGAGGGGACTTCCGGGAAGATGGCGACCGAGAAAAGCGGGGCTTAAAAGCCCCGCTAACAACCAATCTCCATTACCACAAAATCAGCGCCTTTCATAGCCAGAAAACACCATCACCAGAGAAACAAAAAAATCACCAGGCTCCAGAGAGAAAGCGGACTGAGAACAGAGCTCAGAGCCACAGAGGAGATAACCGGCCTCATGCCTGAGGACGCGGCAGCAGCATCATACTGCCGGCGGCAGCGGCAAATTCACTGGACAGCTACAGCAAGCCGAGGTGAGCCGCTGCGGAACAGCCAGGCGGGATTTCTCACTGCAGGTAAAATCTAAAGCTCCCAGTGGCTGAGCTCAGCACACGCCACAGGGATTCAGAGTGAAAATCAAAACCAAGAAGAAACACGCCAGCCTCACGGCCGAGGGCGGGGCAGCGGTGCCATATTGCCACTGGCGGCAGCAGCAGAGAATTCACCGAATCCAGTATAGCTACATCTGCATACTCAAGAACAGTGAGTCAAATTGCGGGCCACAGGGGAGAAATCCCAGTACTGTACTCCCTGGGACTTGACCCAGCGGGGGAGGGGTGGTGGCAGAGATATCACACCATAGGAGAACGTGCAACCTGGCACCCCCCACAGTCTAAAGCAGCCTCTATCGACTCTCTGGGTTGGAGACTCTGTGATACAACCCAGTAAAGGTGTAGTGGGGTCTGAGATACTACACCTTAAGTGAAGTCATAGTGACCCAAGGGAAGAACCCAGAGAAGGCACAAACTTGCTAAATCATGGGAAAGAGGAATAATACTGGAGCAATGAATGCACACAACCCCACAACATCAGAACCCGATAAAACAGAAAATCAGAGATTTCTAGAAGATCAAATCAGGAAAATAACTGTAGAAATAATAGAGGTGCTTCGAAAAGAACTCAGAGAGAGCCAAAAAGAGATAAAGGATGCAATTAATGAAGTAAAGGCCTCAATTCAAAGCACAAACAACCGATTAGACCACATGGAGAGCAGAATCTCGCTCTTAGAAGATGATCATTCCAAAAATGAACGCATAGTTTCTAATCTAGGAAAAAATATCTGACAGCAGGAATCTGATATTAAAGAAATATGGGCCCATTTTAAGAGAGCTAACCTAAGAATAATTGGAATAGAGGAGGGAAAAGAAAGTGAAACCAAAGGGATCAACAATCTCTTCAAGGAAGTAATAGCAGAAAATTTTCCAAACATAGAGCAAGAGGTTGATACACAGGTCCAGGAAACTTATAGAACTCCCTTTAGACAGGATCGGAGAAGAGGATCCCCATGCCACATAATTGTCAAAATGACCAATGTGGAAGCCAAGCAGAGAATCTTAAAGGCAACAAAAACAAAGGGCCAAGTGACATTCAGAGGCAAACCAATTAGAATCACTCCAGACTTCCCAAACCAAGTCATGAGAGCCAGAAGGGATTGGAGTAACATATTCCAAACTCTGAAAGAAAACAACTTCCAGCCAAAAATTTCCTAACCAGCAAAACTTTCTATCAAATTAGATGGAGAAATAAGAAGCTTCCATGACAAACAGAAACTGAAGGAATTTTTTCTTCAAAACCAGCACTAGAGAAAATACTCAAAGAGATTAACTACAAAGAAGAAATAGGTAACACACACCAGAACCAGAGAAACAAGAGTTTCCATCCAACAGACAACTAAGATTGGTTATCTGTGGAGATTCATTACTTATGTTAGTCTTTTACCTATCTCTAAATGGTATTGTTTGCCTTTATTGTTGTTAATTTTTAGGATTTCTAGTTGGAATATTAATATACCTTAAGATATATCATTTGGAAATATTTTATCCCATTCTATTAGTAACTGTTAACTCTGTTTACATTGTCTTTGGATATACAATATTTTGTTTATTTTTTAGGGAGTTTGTATACTCTTCTGTTGCCTGTGACATTGAAATCATATCCAAGAAATCACGGCCAATTTCAGTGTTGTGAGGTTTTATGACCCAGATTTTCTCCTAAAAGTTTATAGTCTTAAGATTTATATTTAGGTCTTTTATCTATTTTGAGTTAATATTTGTATATGGGATTAGGTAAGGGTCCAACTTTATTCTTTTCCATGTAATTATTATGTTTCAACAATATTTAGTTAAAATATTATTATTTCTACCACCAAATGTTCGTGGAAACCTTGTCAAAAATAACTTGACAATATAGGGAAGAATTTAGCTCTAGGCTTTTATTTAACTCCAATGGTTTATATATCTGCCTTTAGAATAGTACTACACTATTTCAATTATTGTAGCTTTATATGGTTTGAAATCAGAAAATATATATCTTCTAGCTTTGTTCTTTTTCAAGATCATTTTGGGTATCTAGAGTCTATATTCCATATTAGGATAGAGTTTTTTTCTGAAAAATAAATATATAAATATATGATAGTTTCACCTAAAAAAATAGAAAAAAAATATTCTCTGGTAAGAAAGAAAGTAAAAAGAAATATTGAAATGTTATCTTTAAGACATCAAAAGCTTGGTATCAGACAAATGCAACTGTTATGTGAGATTATCATTTTTAATTTTGGATAAATTGCTATAATACTAGATGTCAACCACTAAGCCAAGCATGGGAGGGAGGGATGGGGAGAGAATGGGGTATGGATCGGGTGGGGGCTGACTGGGCGATGTGTGCATGTATGTCTACAAAAGTTTGTATCCTACTATGATGTATGAATACAGTGCACCAATAAAAAAAATAACTACACTGAGATTCTACCTAACTTCATTCAGAATAACAATTATCAAGAAGTCAAAAAACAATAAATGTTGTCGAAGACATGAGTAAGTAGGAACTCCTGTATACTGTTGGTGTAATTGTGTATCAGTTCAGCTGTTATGGACACCAGTGTTGAGATTTCCTCAGAAAACCCAAATGGACCCATCATATGATCTAGCTATATAACTCCTGGGTATATTTTCAAAGGAATTGAACTCAGAGTACTATAGTGACATGTACATAATCATCTTCATAGCAGCACAGCTTAGAGTAGCCAAATTACACAACCAACCTAGGTGTTCATCAACAGAGGAAGGTATACAAAATTATGGAAAATAAACACAATGGAATTTCACTCAGCAATTAAGAAGAACAAAATAATGTCATTTGTAACAAAATGGAAGAACCTGGAGAATATTATTTTAAGTGAGATTAGCCAGTCACAGAAGCTGAAGGGTTGTATGTTTTCTCTAATATATGCAAGCTAGGGAGTAACTGGGTTATCAGTGAGATTCCAGATGATGGAGGAGAAAAGTCAGTGGAGCCAGGGAGGTAGTCTAAGACAAAGGAGAGGGAAGACTGAGGTTCATTAATGGAAATGCTGCAATCAACTACATCCATATATATGAATAATCCAGCATCAATCTCAGGACACTGTGCTGGGAAGGAGGGAAATGGGGAGGTGGGAGTCACCAAGTGCTCTGTGCATGTATGTCACTGTCAACATGATTTACCTTATGATGTGAGACTACAGTGTACCAATAAAAGCATATTAAAAATAAATAAATAACACAGAGATTAAGAGGCCTACTAAATTTACCAGTCCAGAAAAACTTTGAAATTAATTCATATGTATACTGCTATTCCCTTTATTTCATTTTAGTACTTTTTACTGGAATAATTTTCATGGGTTTTATCTCCGTCCTCTGTATTCTGATTTATGCTAAGAGGTTCTTTGTATTCTGACCTCTTTCTGTCTCTTTTCATTTGGAATTGGTATAATATACACCAATCAACTTATTTTAAAAACTTTATGGATTTTATTTGTATCTCTTTGGTGTTTACAACATAGACAAAGTTTGCGCTCATATTATTTTCCCAAAGGCTCTTTTTTTTACCTGGGTTTGACTGTAAAGTTGCTATGAAGCAAGACCTATAAAATTCTCCAAATTCCTCCTGCTTAACAATGAGAGTCCACAACACATGCCTTTAATTCTTGCTGAGATATTAACAAAAGATTCTACAGCCACACTCTACATTTTTTGCCCAGAAATTATGTATTACTGTCATGAATTTGATCTTTACTTTCTGCCATTTCTTATTTTGCGTATCTTTTCATTGCTAGAAGGATCTACATAAAATTGGTTTTCCTCAAAAAGGTAATGAATTCCATTTCTGTTTCTATTGCTATGGAACAAACTCCCCCTAAACTTAGTGCATTAGAGCAACAAATATTTTATAACAGCTCATGATTTAGTGGGTTGCAAATTCATATAGAAATAGACTGGGTTTCTCTTATGACAAAGATTTATTTGTAGAATTCAGTTAGTGGTCTGGTTGTCCTAGAGGGTCCAAGATGGTTTCTTTCATATGACCAGCGCCTTAGTGGAGGTGACTGGAAAGCTTAAATCAGCTTAACCTCATGCACTCTCAAGGTGTCTCCCTGTGTTCTTGTCAGCAGAGGCACTGGTGTCTTAAATGGTCTTAAATGATGACATAGGACTCCAAGAGGATCTAGGCTGAAGCCAGGGCTCCTAAAGATGAGACCCAGAACTGGGACGGTATCATCTCTGCCATCTTCCAATGATCAAAGCAGTCATAGGTTAGCCCATATTCAAGAGGAAGTATATCACACAACTTGCAACATTCTTTAATCCATCACTATTATCTAAAAGAATATGGAGAGAGACTAAAGTTTGGTTTAAAGAGAACTAAATGCTCAACTACCATAATATAATATCAGTAGATAGTATTTGCAATTATTAAATGAATAATAAGAAGTACAAATATATTTTAGAGATGAATATTAGGAATAATAGCTTTAAGAAATGAAAGTAAGAATATCTTGGGGCAGGACTTGTGGGTAAAGGGACACAAATCAACCTCCTGCTATATTTCATTTACAGTCTTTTAATAATATGGTTAATTTTCTATGCACATGTATTACGTGACAAAATTTAAAATTATTTTCAAAAGCATAGTTTCTCACCATTTTTTTTCATGCATGGTGGTAATTATATTTTGCTATCCTCATATACAGTTGAATGAGTTTGGTAACATTATTGTTCTGAAATAAGTAACAAAAGAATTTATTGAGAATCTCTATCTCTGATTCAGGATAAGTTCAGTAAACTTCCAACCTCAAAACTGAAGTGCACTAATTCCATAACTTTCAGAAGAAAACTGACAGAAATCATAAGTTCATATGTATTTTGTTCTTAATATAGTATTTTTATGCTTCCACAGTGTGTTAAAATGCATACTGATCTTATAACTGAACTCCAAAGTAACACCAGAGCTGGTTTTCCTGTTTCATATCTTGAGCTTTTCCCTACACTTGATACTCATCTGCCAGACCTTTAAAAGACCATGCCCAAAGTGTGGAGGGGAAATATGAGCATCTCATTCTGAAAAGTAGCATTACATTCAGATACTCTACAAAAATGGACAATCCTTCTATGTATAGTGGTAGCAGTATTTACTGACTACTTCTATACCAAGAAGAAAACAGTATTATTCTTGCTAAAAACAGTGAACTGAAAATGATTCCAATTCAGTAACATTTCAGTGAGAGTACTGCAAATATTCCTGTTAGGCCGGGAACATAACCCAGAGCACTTTCTTATGGTCAGTGCTAACATGTATGTAACATGAACTTTGCCAGGTCACAAACTGTCAACTATTCAAAGCCTGGTTTGCAGAAACCCTGGCATTATTGTTAAAAGAAGGAAACTGCAGGACTGGCATGGAGAGGGTTCATAGCTACATTGCGCAACACGGTACCCAGCTGCTCCTCTGGAAAGGACAGTGATGGCCATGCACACACTCTCTAGTAGACTCCACGGTGGAGCTGCAGCTCTGGCTTTGAGAGATAGGGCTGTAATTTTGTATAACTTGTTGAACCATTGAAATAAGACAAGTGGGTTACCCCTTAGTCAAAAGTTATTTTGGAGGGCCCAAAGCACATCACACTTCTGAATAATCACCCACTTATGAGTGGTAAATAAATGGCATTTTCCCAAAATGTGGTGTCCATACCACTTTTATCACATAAACAAGTCCTAGTCAAGAGAAAAATGAAGTTTTAAATAGTGATAGTCAATTTATTTTAATGAAGGTTATAATAAAAACTACATATCTCATTTGCTCTCAGATTTCACTACTATTATTGTTTGGAATGAAACTACAGTAGGTAATTAATTGTTTTAAGCTAGTTACGTCAAAAGAAAGAAAACAACAGAATGTAATATAAGGAGTTTACCTACTTATAAAATTCTTACAAGTGGAGAAGTAACTAGAAAACACTAGACCAAAAGAGTCTTTTCTGTTTAAAAATGCTAATAATTATATTTTATTTAAAAACAAGAAAATTAATAAAAATGAAAACATTTTCTAGTAATAAGATGCTAATACTAGTAGTTAACGTTTCATAACAGTGAAATTAAATAGCTAATACCTCCCCATTTAATAAAGAAGCAACCATACAGAGAAGTTTAGCAATTTGCCAAGAACCATCCAAGTACCATTCAGTTCCAGGCCTCAAAACCAGGTTCTCAGGAATAGCATGTTCCATGAAATTCCAAGTTAGCAACTTGGCTGTATTCATTTCTAGTTATAAGATGTTAAGCATGTTGCCGATCCTTCCTGTGCGGTGGTTTCCACATTTGTACACAAAGATGAATAATAATTATTATAACATTATCATGTATATAGAGTTCTTCTAAATATGTAATAAGATATCCATGCCAGACATACAGCACAACACCTGATGTGTGATGTCCAAATTGTTGCTGCTATTGTTGCTGTCATTGACATTTTGCCATGTTCTTTTTACAACTGACTTCAGTATCTTACCCTTGGCCATACTCATGCTGTGCTCTACTTTGTGTAAAGGACTTTCTTATACACATTTTTATTTGAATCTAAAGCCTTCCCCCTCTTTCTAAGCAGCCAGGTCTAAAACCTCATTTCCCACTGGATTATGCCATATCTCAATCATTTTTTGATCTTTAAAACACTCAGGGATGTGTGCATATATAAACTTGTCACTTTGAACCTTACTGATGTATAATTGCAATGCACCAATAAAGTATTAAAATGCTTTTAACGTATTAAGTGTCATGTTTTTCAGGCTTCTCAGGCTTTTTGTTTCCATCTCTCTCTCTCTTTTACTCACGCATGACAGAGTTTGGAAGACAATGTCATGAAGGACTATAGCTACCATGTATTGTATGGCTACTGGCATCAATGCCTTATATAAATTGTCTCAAACAATCCTGATGTCACACTTGATGTGGTTGTCTGCATCACCTCTTAGTGATGAGGACTTTGTGGTTCAGATAGATTGAGTGACTCTCCCACTTCATTGTAGATGTGACAAAGCCAGGATTCACACCTACCTCCATGTGACTCCACAATGCACAACCTTGGTTAGTACAATATTACCCACTTATGATTTACTATGATTTGAAATCCTGGTGGTCTTGGACTTCACAAAAATTTAGTCAGGAGCTGTCAAGTTTACTTGCAGATAGTTCCCCTATGACTAATACACTTCTACTGAGGAAACTTTTAGTTTGGGGTTCCAGAAACAGCAGTTCCATCTTTAAAGCATCAATCTTGCAGAGCAGTCTCCCAGGGTATCTTCTGGATAGATGAAAATATTTTGTTTTCTTGGTTAAAAAGTGATATCCTTATTCCAGATAAAAACATATTATCATTAACCAATTTAATCTGTTTACCAAATTAGACTTTCTGTTTAATATTATTTGGAATTTATTGGGTGATAATCACAAATTGTCAACAAGGATGTCAGAAGCTCTTTAAGTCTTGGTCCACAATGCAAGATTTGGAAAAACTCTCAAACATTGGAGGAGAATTCACTTCATCAGACCAAGACCCTCCAAACTCAAATAATTTTAAGGCTCTCAAAGAAAGCGGATATGTTGAAATAACATCAATCTTTACAACAAAATATCTGATCTGATGCCCCTTTCTCTTATGCTTTCATAATTTTTTGAGACAAGGTATTTTATTTTTATATTAATACAGAATTTTTCAAAATTTTAGATATTTTAGTGGTGCATTGTAGGCATACATCTTAATGAAGTATAAGATGTTAGAGGCACACATGCACACATAACTCATCCATTTCTAAATTCCATCCCATGCCCTCCCCCTCCCTCCTCATTTTGGTTTAATGATTGACTTTAATATGTTTGTGAATGTACATCATATACATAAGGGAATTTCCCTCTTTTCCTCTTGAAGGAGAAATCATAGATGAGCAAATAAGCTGATCATGATTTTTTTTCAGTAAAAAAAAAAAATTCTAGGAAGGAGAGAATTCTGTGTTATTTGTCTGTTTCTATCATGGTTTTGCTGGCAATTAGGTTACTTCTACTTGCCAATGGCACTGATGGCTATGTTAACTCAAATCTCTCCTCCTCAAGAGAATTAGCGTTAAACATCAATTTCTATTACAGATAGCACAAGTGCATTATTCTCATTTCATCTTAACGTGAACCATCTACCACCAAATCAACATCAACCTGATAGCTTAGTGACTTTCTTCCCTCTTTCTATCTCTTTCTCTTTGGGTCCTTTTATTTTGTGGACTTCCTTCTGGTTCCTCAGTTATGTGTGAATTCCCTGTGGTATATGCAGTGAGTAAAGGAAATAATGAAGTTGAATGTCTAGTAAAGGAGAAGAAGAGATAGGGAAGGATATTGGGAAATTAATCCAATGTGTTTGGCATTATTTTGGATCTTTGTGTCAATTCAGTACATGATAAGTTTAATCTTCACACCAACTTCATTTCTATGTGCCTGAACACAAGTACAAAGTAAAACCTGAGATAAGGTTTAGCTAATACAAATGACCCTTTATTGGGTGTGAACCTTTGGAAGATTTTATTATTTTCCATATTTGTACATTTTTGCATTTGCATAAGTCTTTGATTTTTATTTTTAATTTTTTTATTGGTGTATTGTAGTCATCTTAATAGAGTACAGGATGGTAGAGACATACATGTATACATCATTCATTTAGCCCTTTCCCAATTTCTACCCCATTCTCCCCACACTCTCTCCTTCTCATGTTTGGCTTAGTGATTGATTTTTATGTTTGTGAATGTACATCATGTACATTAGGGAGTTTCCTCTTGTTCCTTCCATCTCTCTCATTGCTTTATTTGCTCATTTATGGTTTCTCCTTTTTATCTAGAGTTCCTCCTATGACCCCTTTTCTCCCTAGCTTCCACATATTAGGGAGAGTATCCTATTTCTTACTTTTTGTGTCTGACTAATCTCACTTAGCATAATATTCTCCAGTTCCATCATTTCCATATAAGTGATGTAATTTTGTTCTCCTTTATGGCTGAGTAAAATTCCATTGTGTACATATCCCATAATTTTGTAATCCATTCATCTATTGATGGACATCCTGGCTAGTTTCATAGTTTGGGAATTGTGAATTGTCCAGCTATGAACATGGATACACATAAATTAGTTTGGTAGTTTAGTTTCTGTGCTTTTGAGTAGATACCCAGAAGTGGTATTGCTGGATCATATGGTAGGCTTGTTCCCATTCTTCTGAGGATCCTTTATACTGTTTTCCAAAGTGGTTGCACTCAATTGCAATCCCACCAACGATGTATTGGAGTTCCCACTTCTCTACATCCTCTCCAGCATTTGTCGTTGTTTGTGTTTTGAATGGCTGACATTCTAATTGGAGTGAGGTGAAATCTCTGGGTAGTTTAAATTTGCATTTTTCTGATTGTGATTTATGTTGAACTTGTTTTTTTTTTTTTTTGGTGGTACTGGGGTTCCTGGAAACCCTTCTACCTCCGGGCTATACTCCCAGACATATTATATATATTTTATATATATACTTTTTGCGATCCTCCTGTCTCTGCTTCCCATGTGCGGTGATTACAAGTGTACACCACCACATCCGGCTATGTTGAGCTTTTTTAACTCCTCCTCTTCCTCCTTCTCCTCCTCCTCCTCATCATCATCATCATGAAAGACTTATGTCATACTTGGGGTCTCCAGAAGCCAATATTGAGGCAGAGTTTTAACTCAAGTTGCTGTAAGGAGCAACATTTGTGAAGGAAACAGGAAAAGAGAGCAGAACAGGATGGAATGAACAGAAAAACTGATTCAGATCCCAAAGCCTCAGCAGACCTGTGAGATAGTCTGGAGCTTAAATAATCCATCCAATTTGCTACACCTGAAGCTGACATGACCAGTATTTTTTTTTTTCTTGTCAATCAGTTGGGTGCAGTCCACTCCCAAAAGTTGTGAGACCTTGAGCAAGAGGATGCCACACAGCTAAGTCTGTTTCTTAGTGGCTAGCAGCCAAAGACTGAAGGCTAGCAGCACACCTTGAAGCTGAGAAAAATTTCACCTTAAAGGAGGATCTGAGTGGCACCAGGGCCTGCTTTATGGGTGGATAGTCTCTGCAATCACACAAATCTCTTATATGGGCACATATTTGGGTCAATGCCATACAACTGCTGTTCTACAATATTAGCAACTTAATTTTTTTAATTTAATTTTTTATTGGTGCATTGTATTTAAACATCATAATGGGGTAAAATACTTGTGTAGGCATAAATATACACATGACCCCGCCAGCCCCCACACAGTCCCTACCTCACTCCCTCCCCATCCCTCCCTCCCATGCTTGGTTTAGTGGTTTAGTAACTTAAAATAGAGCCTTAGCCGGGTGTGGTGGCACACACTTGTAATACCCGCGCTTGGGAGGCTGAGACAGGAGGATCACACAGGTTCAAAGCCAGCCTCAGCTACTTAGTGAGGCTCTCAGCAACTTAGTGAGACCCTGTTTCCAACTAAAATATAAAATAGGTCTGGGAGTATAGCCCGGAAGTAGGAAGCCTCTGGGTTCCACCCCAAATACCACCAAAAAAAAAAAAAAAATAGAGCCTTATCTTTCATTTTGTACGCAGCCCCATAGATTAGGCTGCTGATCCTGGAGTTTCCACTCCCTGAAGTTCTGATGTGTCAATTGAGGGTGGTCCAATCATCAAAGATAGACTTCTAGAGTGAATTACGGTTAGCACATGCTTCTCCACAGTTGTGCTGAGGCAGAATAAAAGCCTTGAGATCCTCTGAAATAGACTTCAACATTCTTATAATTTAGCTAGTTAGGTCTAAGTATATGTAATTAGAAGTTCCTAAGTGAAATTAGACAATTGAGTCAAAATAAAGTAGAATAATTTTTTGTCTTTTTCATCTCAACTTTTTTTTTAAAACATTTTATTATAGTGGTAATTATTGACTAGATTCTGGACTGATTTGTTGACCTCATTCTTCTCTCTCTTCATTTTTCCTGGGAATGCTGGTAACAGACACAGAAATAAAATTGATTGCTGGGACTTGAATTCTCCAAGTCCAGTCCTGTATTTAATAAATGAAGAAAATGAGGTCCTGCAAGAATATTGCCCAGTATCACACAGATGCTCATACATAACCTGGAAACTAAAAGTATGTTTTCATAATGTTAAGTAATTTTTGTTTTGTGTTTTTGTTTCATTTTTGTTTTGGTACTAGGGATTGAACTCAGAGACATTCTACCTCTCATAATTTCCATTTGATTATATTTGTATTTTTGGAAAGAGAATTTAACTAAGATGCTGAGGCTCACCTCAAACCCGAGACCTCCTGACTTGGCCTCACAAGTACTGGGATTACAGGAATGTACCACCATGCCCAGCTAAGTAATGTATGTTTCACTGCCTTTGAGATACTGGTTTTAACTGTGTTTTATCACTGCTAATCCTGACACTGATTCTCTGGTTGGAGGGCTTTCAGTCCATGCATAATTCCAGAGTAGCTTGGAAAATCTCTAAAAACTCACATCCAAATTAAAATCTTTATACCCAAAGTGAGACAGCAGGCTCATGAGGCGACTTCCAGAGATGCCTATGCTGACTTGGAGTTACCAGTTGCTGCACCAAGAAGGTTTCCTTCTTAGTGGCCACAGCGAATTCACTTCAAGACGTTACCTGTTTCTCTTTACATAAGCAGAGAGCTGTCAAAACAGGAAGCCTGATTACGAGATGCCATAGAGTCAGCCTGAGGCTGTCTTTGTGTTTATGGTAACTTTGAATATAATATCCCCCTAAATGAGAATCTTCATAAAAAAATGTAGAGAGTAAAAACTATGATTTTGCTTTCCTAAACAAAATATCCTGATGGAAAGCTGATGGTTTGAAACAAAGCCAAGAAGCAAATGATGTCAAATATTATTGCTGTTGGGGTTGGTTGAAAAAATAATATATCCAGGCCAATGTTTCTTTCCTAGAAGCTAAAAACTGTCTGGTACAATGCAGTACAATCTTGGAGAGAGGCCAGAAGTGGTCTCAGAGTGTTGAGTAGCCCATAAAAGTCAGAATAAACTCTCTCTAGCACTTCAAATTTCTAGTAGCTTCAGGTGATGTGCTGTTTTTCCAATGTTCAGAATTTAAGATTTACCTATGCATTGTGACTTGACTCCTGTGGAAATCCATATTTGCCTCTATCTTAAAATATGGGTGGAAATAAAGAAAACTCACTTCTGCCTATGATCAGCATTTCTATAAAATAAGAATTAGATCAATTAGATTGATGAAGCCCAAGGGACATTTCTTTGTCACCTTACGTGGGTCCTTTCCATGGTTTTACTTTCAGAAAGTGAAGCCTACCAATTTTTAGCCAATGCATGGTCGATTAGTCTTATTTTATAGAGTGACATTATATTGGCATGTCCCATGCATTTGGCCATAATAATTTATTCAGACATGGATCCATAACCAGATTAGAGCCTCTGGCATGCTATGGATTCTGCAAGAAAGCAGCTCTGTCTCCTCCAATCCTGGCGGTGTAAGTATTCAAGGCTCAGAGTCATTTCACCACCATTAGATGATCCAAGCTTTCAGGAAACTCATTTAAAAGAAGGCAGATATGATGATGTACTTTGAGCAACACAGATCAAGCCATACATCTGCTTTATTCAGTTACGTGACATCCAGAATTTCCTTTCCAGTATGGAGACTTTGAGTACCTGTTTGTCTTCTATAGAATAAAAAGTAAGGGTTATTAAATTACCCAATCACACCAGATCCTTTAAGTGAACCCAACCTGTCCACCAAAGCATCCATCTAAGAATTCATAATATCCTGGGCTCAGGACTTGATCTTGTCTATAGATATTTGCCACTGCTTTTTCACTCCTTCTATATTATTGCTGTTCTTTCTTCCTTCCTGCAAATCTCCTCCTCAACTAGCCTCATTATTATTGGCTGCTACAGAGTTCAGTACTTACCTAAGAACCCCAGTTGTGGCAATCCATTTGGACTTGCCTCTCGAGGATACAGGAGAAAATCCCCCTTGAGAAATAGGTGAATGCAGGACCTTCAAAGTCACACTGCATGTGTGGGAGTAGAGGTTCCCACCATTTATACTTCTGATCGATGAGATGCGAAAAAATTGGATTCCTCTGGTTCTTAGTCTCTCGCTTGAAGAAAGAATAATTACATTACATTGACAGATATGTTTCTGTGGTAAAGGATTAGTCTTGTAAAGACATGGTGAAAGGTAAATGTATTTCTTTCCAGTAAAAAGAAAGTGATGGGCAAGGAGAAAATGGAACTTACCTGAAAGCAAAACACTTAGAGGTGCTTCTATGGTTTTTCAATCACATATTGTTTCCCAAGAAGATAATTTCTTAATTTATGAATTTTAAATTCCATAGTGAAATACATTTGAAGCTTTCTTGATAGGTTAAATTTTTTGGAGCCAGTAGCAAAGACCTCAATTATTTGTAACCACTCTCTGAAATAACAACTTAGCAAAACAGCCTAACCAAAAAAAAAAAAAAAAAAAAAAAAAAAAAAAATCTTCTCATCTGTTGATCATGTTAACTGACAAAGAGTGGGTACTGACCTCAGAGGCAGAGATCCACACTCATCTGAGCAAATAAGGAAACTAAGGCTCAGGAGTCTCCCTACACCTGCCCAAGAATAAGCTGAAACTTAGCTCAATGTTAGGAGGCCTAACAACCAGGCCTCTAAACAGTGTCCCTGTTCTGGATGTACTAGATCATTCATAGTACAACCACCACCTATTTGGCTAAATCTGATTGAATACCTGCTACAAGCAAGAGTCTATGCTGGTCATTTGGGATCTTAATCAGTAAGTCAATTTTATATTTTGAGAACATTGACTTCAACTTCCTGCATTCCATGCAAAAGGTTTGTGCTTCGTGTTAAGGGCTGCATTTATATACTTTTTTCAAGAAAGAAATCCAGTATTAGGGCTTCAGAAGACCCAAATTTATAGTTGAAGGAGGTCCAGGACTATCTTTAAATTCCTCCATGCTGAACGAATTGCACTTAATTACCTGTAGTTGTAACTTATCTTCATAGATTGATGTATTGATATGAAAAGCTGCCTTTTTTCTCTCTTCAGAAAACTACTAATAGAGATTTAGAAGTAACCATCGGCATAATATTCATGGTCCAAATTTCTCAAAACTTTTCTTCAATAGATTATTTTCTGGAACTTTGGTTTATCAAGATGGACTTTCATCAAGGTCTGTGGTTTTGACTCTTTTATAAATACAAGTGATTTCCAAATCTGCATTTCCAACCAAGATCTTCTTTTCAGTCCTGTATCTTCTTGTCCAAATATGCATTGTAGGGGCCCACTCGGCTGGACCGAGATGGCACCCAGGCTTGTTGCCAGCGTGGACTCAAGATGGCGCCTATGCTTGCAGCCAAGTCACGAGGCTCACGAGGCTGGCGGTGCTCTGAGCCTGCGCAGTGAGCCCTATCAGGCACCCTATGGATGATCAGTGACGCAGCGCCTCGTGCTACCACCAGCCCGCCTATGAGAGGGTTAGAAATGCGCATGCCCTAGCTGTGGGAAGCTTGGGGTTGGTGGAGTGATGAGGGAGGGGTTATGAGACTGATATATATTTGTCTGCTGTGCGCATTGAGGAGGGAGAGCATTGAAGAGAGGAGCATTAAAGAGGAAGCATCAGCAGCAGACTTGGCGTTTGTGTCTTCTTTCCTGGGGCTCTGCAGGACAGAGCCTTAGGGATGTGATAATGCATCAGTTATATCCAGCTGGAGGTCACACCAAAGCAGCTCAATTGTTCTGAACTCAGCAGGTCCAAATCAAAACCCTCCACCTTTCTTGCAAAGTGTGCTTCTTTCTCCTTTAGATGATTAGTGATTCTAATTACCTAAGCTGGAATAATTTTCCATTCTCCCAATATTCAACTGGTTCCTAAGGCTTAACAGTGTTTCCTAGTTGTGGCATCAATTTACTTCCTCCTTTCAAATCTCACATTGGGCTTTTATTTGACTGTTCACCTCATTTACAATTTCACCATCATAATTCCACTTTTTTTGGAAATAATCACATCAATTCTCTACCCAAAAGGAAGATTAATGGTGTTTATACTTTACCTAAAAATATATTAATACCTGACCATTGCTTATTAAATAAAGTTTTGATATTCTAGATTTTGTACAATCAGATTCCATTTACATCTCTTGTCTCTATCTTAATGGCTATCTCTTAAAGTGTGATATATCTAACCAAAACAAACAACTAGACATTACTGTAATATAACATAGGCATTTGGAGATTTTACTAGATTTTTATTCTCCAAATATTTACCTTTTTTGTGGAACTAGAGATTGATACCAAGAGCATTCTACTCATGCGCTATACCCAAGTCCTATTTTATTTATTTTTTTATTTGGAAAAAAGGTCTCACTAAGTTAGTTGCTGAGGGCCTTGCTAAGTTGCTGAAGCTGGCCTTGAACCTGAAATTCTCCTGTCTCAGTCTCCCAAGTACTGAGATTTCAGGAATGTGCCACCATGCCCAGCTGCCTGTCAAAATTTTATCCACCAATGTTCATGAGAGTCCAAACCTGAATATGAAACCGCTTCCCATCACTCTTCCAAATCAAACTAAGCCCACTTCCTATTTCAGTACAATCAGCCTTCTTCATGCATTTCTTACAGCTTTCTTCACATTACATTGTCATCAAATGCTTCTGTGTAGTGTACATTTTAACTAAGGAGATGAGCAGTCATGCAATGAACATCCTCTTAATTAAAATGTGGACTCTAAAAGGTGTGGAGTCATGACTTTTATCTTCTTTGGTAACCCTGATACCCTACATTTAGAAGGCAATTCAATAACTATTCAATAAAAGAACATGCAAATGAATTCATAAGTATGAAAAGGGAAGTTTTATAATTAGATCTATAAATGTTATATCTACATATACCTAGTTTAAATATCTCATCAGTATTTAAGAAAATGGAGTCTCAAAATGGCAGAGCCTACAAAAAAGAAAAAGAAAGAAAGAAAGAAAGAAAGAAAGAAAGAAAGAAAGAAAGAAAGAAAGAAAGAAAGAAAGGCAGGCTCCCACAGTTATCTGGGATGAAGGGGAACAGTTACATGTGGGTGCTTTAAATTCTGCTACAGATCTTTTTACTCAATTAGTTTGTCTCTATAGCTATGATCCCCCCTAATCTTTCCCTGCCAATTATGATGATGTCTTTTAAGAGACTTACTTAGGAGATAGTTGAAGCCAAAATTGATTTATATTTGTCAGCATAAAATAGGTGAATTCAGTCATTCATTACTTGATTGAGGTTCAGTATGACTAGGTCCTGATGCCAGTTTCTAGTCCTAGGAGCTACCAAGAGACCACATGGTATTTGAGAAACTGTCCTAGAGGTTGAGAAGTTAAATTTGCTAGTCCACTTCTCATGACCAAGTGAGTGTCACAAGGGCAGAGGTTTTTGGGTTAATCATCTTTTATACCCAATGCCTCAAATCATGTCTAATTGAAAAGCAAGCCATTAAGTATAGTAAATACTAGTTTAAAGAAATAAATAGATATTATATGCCAAGAATTGCTCTTGGAACTTTCTGTACATTACTTCATTTAAATTTTACCATCACTTTTTATAACAGGCTTTATTAGCTCTACTTTATAGATAAGAATACTGAGATCCAGGGGTAAAGATGCTGCAAAGGCACTAATATTATTTACTGTGAGAGAAGGTGCTAATATTCAAGTGTGTTCATCTTGTTATTCTTTTCTCATCTTCAAAATCAGAAAATTGGAAACATTCAAAGGCAAAAATACACATAAAATATATGCATACATAATATATATAGTAAGAGAAGAAATTCATCTTTGGATTTCTTTCCTCATCAAAAGACATGAAGTTGTTATAGAAATTTAGAATTATATCATACACTAGTATACTTATAAAATTGTCATTATTTACATACTTGATTTATATAGATAAGAAAAATAATAAAAAAATTTCTTAAAGAAATGTTAGGTCATTTGTAAAAGGTTTTTGTTCCCTTCCTTTCCCCTATGAATAAACAAATTCCTTAGAAAATATTTCTCAAATAATTCAAAATTTACATTTTTTTCTCGGCTTTTATATCTTTAGGACTAGAATACCACCAAGGTCTAATCAAACAATAAAAAATTTATGGTTGCAATAAAGTACAGAATAGAATATCAAGAGCCAAAATTATATATCCAGAGACCAAGTATGAAGAAAAATCAGGAAGAGAAAAGATAATTATTGCCTGAAGTCATAGAGGCAGACTTCAAAGGGTAACTAGGACATGAGCTATACCATAATGGCAGATTCCTGGGTTGGATTTTTTATTTTATTTTTGGCTTTTAGTTTTTTCTGCTCAGTATCCATTTCCCAATTCTGGTGTATTTTTGTAGCCTGGAACCCTACCTGGTACTCTCAATCTGGAGACAGGTTCTAGCCTTGAGTATGGCCGATCCATATTACATAGGTTTATTTAAAGTCTATAATAAACTTAGATTGGGAAAGGTCTAAATGAATGATGTGTGCTTTTATACCTCTACCATCTTGTACCCCATTAAGATATATGACTACAAGCACCAATAAAAATAAATAAATAAATAGACTTTTGCTAACTTATTTATGAAAGAAAAAGGGCCTCTTCCTACTAGAGGTGCTAAGTTGGTAGGATAAAATGTAGAGCTGATCATTGTAAAAGTGATCATTTTTTTAAATTCATGAAAGAAATTACAGAAAGGAGACCAAGACACAAATTTCTGTCATGGTTTAATGAGTTTTGGGATCTATCCATGTCCAAAGGAACTAGACATACCCATGGACTTTCATTCATAATAGTCACTTATTCCTTTTACATTTGAAGTCAGTCTGAGAAGGTCCTGTCACTTATAACCAAAAGAGTTCTAACTAACTCAAGCATGACCGTGACCTGTATTAGGATGAGTGAAGAACACCAGTGAAGGCATTCCAGATGAACCACTGTCTATAAGCAAAGGCCAGATGTAGGAACAGATGGTGCAATGGGCAAAACACCATCGATAATATACTGGGGAAGAACACATTATAAGTATTTGTACTGGTCAGATGGGACTAACAGATGGAAGACTTTAAACATTTGATGGAAGACCTCATGCCAGTGATGTCAGGTAAGCACTAAAGATCTTTGAGCAGTATTCTCACTGATGAAATGAATCAATATCTGTACAGAATTTTGTAGATTTCAGGGTGATTACTCAGGCATTTTTATTTGACCATCTACAAGCACATTATCTTTATACTTAGTTTATAGATGAGGGAACTATAAATGAGAGAGGTGATATAAAACATATCAAATCACATTTCTCCTGCTCAATTCCTCCATAGTCTTTTCATTGTTCTTAGAATAAATTCAAACTCCTTCCCAGAGAGAGCAATTTCTTTCTGATTTTACCCTGTGTATTTGTCAGCATTTTCAAACTTTGATCTGTAAGATCTAACCACATAATTTAGAGGAAGAAAGATTTATTTGACTTGCAGTTTTGGAGTTCAGTCCAGGTGAAGCCAAAGACCATGGATCTTAGGACATATCCGCAGAAGAGAGAGAGAGAGAGAGAGAGAGAGAGAGAGAGAGAGAGAGAGAGAGAGAGAGAGAGAGAATGAATTTTGATCTCACATCACTAAAGACTAAAGCCAGAAGCTAGAAAGAGAGAAGGAGAAGGAGAAACCACATATAATCCCCAAGCCCAAACCCCGGAGACCCACCTTCTCTATTCATACCCAACTGGCCTAGGCCACCACTCAGATAAGCCCATTTAAATTGTTTTATCCATTGCTAGAATTACAATTTTTGAGATTCAACTACATCACCTCCAAACACCCAATTATACGCTCTTCAAGCAGCCACTCTACATCTACTATAGCACCCATTTACAGTCCCCACCTTGTTCACAGTGCTCCGAGACACTGTGGTTTTACACTTCTTCAAAAAACCGAGCCCTTTATGACTTGGGATCTTAACACATTGCTGTTCCCTTGCCTGGAATCATCTTTCCAATTCTCTCCAATAAGCTGATTGGACAGGCTACAGTTTGAATGAATCTTAATCTCTAGTTCAGAAGTGTTGAGAGATTAGGCCTGATGGAAGGATTCTGGCCCTATAAATAAAGATCATACCAGTAGAAGTGGATTGATTCTCCCGAGGGTGGCTGTTTTGATCTGAAAGTAAAATGTCCCTTGAACCTCAAGCTCTGGAATTAGCCATGCTTAGAGGTGAGCCCCTGAGGGTGTGGCCTCTGAGGGCAGGGAATGGCCCCTGGGGATGTGCTAGGGGACTATATATGTCTCTAGCTCTTGCTCCCTTGCTCTTTCTGCTTCCTGTCATCACGCCCCAGGATATAAGGCTCAGTTCTTGCTTGGCAGTTGGCATAAATATACTACATATATGAACTGGAATCTTCAGACTCATAAGCAAATGAACCTTTAAATTTTAATGTCAGGTTAGAGATCAGAGACGTGAGAATTCAGAATAAACAGTGCCTTTGTCCTGAAAGCAAGCTCCCCACATGTGCTAACTTCCCTCTCCTTTTCTGCCATGAGACAGCATGGCATGAGACCCCTGGACAGACACTGCAATGCAATGCAATTGGACAGTCCAGTTTCTAGAACCATGAGCCAAGCAAGTTTTTTCTCTTTATGAATGACTGAAAGTGAACTAAACCACTACACATACTTCAGCTTTTAGCTTTCACTACAAAGATTTTCTTTGATCGCCTTTTTTCCCATATAAAGCAGGAATCATTACTATACTTTCTAATGAGTATTTCCATGAGAGTTTCTTTCAGAGTGTAATAATTCATAATTATATGTTAACTACTGTAATTATTGTTTAATATGATTTATGCCATTAGATTATGGTTTCTCTGAGAGAACTGGAGTCATTTCTATTTGGTTCTTGACTATATATCCAGATCTAAGGTCACTGAACTACAGGCAACCCGAATCAAAGCCATTGTATGACTTAAAGAATATGTGAATGAACAAACATTTTCCTTCCTGAATTATAAAAGTTAAATACAGCAAGCTAAAATATTTAAGCTTATCTTATTGTATTATTGTTAGAATTAAATAAGATAATGTTTGCCAAAAGTGGGTGTTATTTTTAGACAAACACACACACCTACATTTTCTTCTTTCAATTAAGTTTTCACTGCAGCATGAAAAAAGGTTTTTTTAATCATTATCTCTTCCCATTTTTAAGAAAACCATAGAGTTCTCCATATTCAGAGAAGTTATCCTTCTTATTTAAAGTAGACAGCTAGGCAATGAGATTTACTGTTCAATAGCAGAAAAATGTCAACATTATCAACATCCTTGTCACTGTCATCATAAACATTTTCTTAGCACTTACAATGTGTTAGACATCGTTCCCCATCCTTTGCATTCACCTACTAAAAAAAATCTCCATCAAAGTGCTATGGAAAGAGTTGCTATTACTGTCTAAATTTTCATGCAAAAAAGCTAACAAATTATTTTTCTAAAATTTTTTATTTGTGCATTGTACTTATACATCTTAATGGGATACAAGTTGATGGAAACATATATGCCCACGTCACCTAATTAGCTCTTACCCAATTCCCACCCCATTCCCTTCCCCTCCCTCTTTCTCATGCTTGGCTTAGCAATTGACTTCGATGTGTTTGTTAAAGTATATCATGTGAATTAGAGAATTTCCCTCTTCTCCCCTCCCATCCCCTAAGGTCGCCTTATTTGCTCATCTATAGGATCTCCTTCTTTATCTACAGTTCCTCCGATGATGCATTCCTCCCTAGCTTTCACATATTAGCAAGAAACACACCGTACAAATAAACAAATTACTTCATACCACGTAGTTGGGAACAGAGTTCAGACCAATCCAAGATGTCTAGCTCCCAGAGATGTGCTTTTAACCATCTGTCCATCCAACCTGTTCTATCACCACTAGGTTACAATGGCAAGAGAAGTACAGAAGGATTTGCTGCATCAAACTCATCTGTATGCATGTTACTAGACAGGGCAGAGTGGTCACATAGAAGAATTTTGCTGCACAGTTTCCCTGAGCTTCCTATTTTTCCCAGGGTACCTATATACAAAGAAAAAACCTAATAACTATTGGGGCACCTGTCAAGACAAGTAACTAGACAGGTAACTATGACCTATCAAAAGAGTTAGGGAATGGAAGACCAGGCAATGAGTGGGATAAGGATGTTGCTAAGAGTTGGCTTTTACAGCTAGAAGATGCCAAAGAGAGTCTGAGTAATTCTAGACACCCCTCAGAGGTTTGTAAAAGCAAAGACAGAGACCTGGTTAGGTTTTATAAGAATCACAAGCTTCAGCCACTGTGAAGAACTCTGGGACACCCATAAAATAACATTTATCTTCATTAAGTACAGAACTAACTTGTAATCAAGACAAAAGAATCAGCAATTAAAAAAAAAAAAGCTAGACATGGTAGCACACACTTGTAATCCCAGCATTTGGGAGGCTGAAACTGGAGGATTGTGGTTCGCAGATAGCCTCAGCTACTTAGTGAGGCCCTTCACAACTCAGTGAGACCCTGCTTCAAATTAAAGAATAAAAAAATAGGGCTGGAGGTGTAGCTTGGAGATATGATGCCCCTGGGTTCCATCCCCAGTACCACCAAAAAAAAAAAAATAGATTTTTAACTTCCATTATTTTATAACTAAGTATAGGTTGGAGGCACAGATTAGTGTGAGAAACCAAACTGAGACTAAAAACCTTATTGAGGAAGATTTTAATTAACAATTCTAATTGATTTACCTAACAATAGATGAGCAAATAAGGTGATGTAACTGAGGAGGAGAGAAGGGGAAAGAGGGAAATTCCCTAATATACATGATGTACATTCACAAACATATCAAATTCATTCACTAAGCCAAACATGAAAAGGAGGGAGGGGGAGAGAATGTGGTGGGAATTGGGGAAAGGCTAAATCAGTGATATGTGCCTGTATCCCTTTACCATTTTGTACCCATTAAGATGTATGACTACAATGTACTACTTAAAAAAAAAAAGAAATGTGAAAAAAGACAACCATTTCTCAACCTACTAATTCTTTCCCTCTTGGAGGAATAGCTGAAAATAAAGAAAGAGAAAGAAGCCTTAGAAAACATTAGAAATTAGACATAAAGCTTGTTATCAGCTTCAAATGCCATCAAGGCAAGAAGCAACCAAACGAAAAAGTGAAAGACCCAAATGTCAGATGAATGACTGGTTTCTCACATGCCCAAGGCCATCTTGAACAAAATGGAAAATAAAAACAATGATTCCAGAAGACCCAGAGAACTTCAGTCAGGAGAAACTGCTCCAGAAACTGGTTAAAGTTGTACATTAATTAGAAATAGCTCATGAGATATGTATACATTTAAAATTTTCTTGTAGCCATACTAAGTAAAAGTAAAAAACAATGAAATTAATTCAAATGCTACATATTAACCCAGATATTCAAAATGTTATCACTTCAATGTATAAAATATAAAAGTTAACAAATAGATTTACATTCTTTTGTATAAAGTCATTGAAATCTGATGCATATTTTATGTTTACATCTATGCCATTCTGAATTAGACAAAATCTATTTTATTTTATCTTTAAATAACTCCACAATTGTGTTGACTTAAAATTTTTACCTCATATTGGTCTCCAGGAGGGGATAAGTGGTTAACCTGAAGGTTTACATTAAATGCAAAGTAAAATGTAATTTGAAAATCTCAAGTGAGAGCAAAGGTGTTTAAATGTTCCACTTAGTTCCAAACGTTGGTAGGTTTGCAGGAGGACAATGTACAGCATTCACAAAGAACACTCGCTGTGAATTTTAGGGCTGGATGAAATCCACAGTTATTTATCAGCATCTACAAATTGCAATGGATTATCCAAAGACAAAAGGTGGAATGAAAAGTGAACAATTATCCAAAGAAGACATGACCTTTTTTAAAACCCTTACAATGTTTTTTCAGAAACTGACATAATGGATTGTTGGCTTCAAACAAGTATAGGTAGCTGAAGACTATAATTCATTATGCATGCGTAAACGTGTATATAAAACACTGCCAAATTTGCAAACTCTCCTCTGGCTTTGCTCTTATAATAAGTAGAATCTCAATTTCAGACAGTCATCCTAAGATCACATATTCCCCAAAACATCATTTTCTACTTTCCAAACTTGTCATATATTAAATGATTTTGTTTTTAAATTCAAGCCTTTTTTAAGTCATCTATAGGTTGTCTAGATAATCCGACAACAGTCATCATTCTCACATTCTTATTAGACTGTATTTGCCAAGTTATAAAGGCTATGGAAGTATATGTGGCCACTGGCCACGGTATTGAGTGGCACAAGTTAAAAATAATAAATTGACTAAATTTGAATTGGGCTTCATGCTATTTTTTTCTAGACACCAACACATGAGGATCAACAGACTAGAGCAAACATATAACAACTAAATGTCTTATATTTACATAGGTAAAGAGTTGCATTATGTTTGCAAATCTGTGTTACATGTTGGGTTAGAGCTTCTTCAACTTCTTTAACCTGCTCATATTTATAAATCTCTTCACAGTCTTTGGCACAAAGTAAAAAGCCAAGGAGAGTGAGCTATTTTTATTATCATTATAATTAATGGCAGGGACAGAATGGAGGACCAGGTCTCCTGGCTTCTAACCAAATGCCCTTTCCATAATCCCAGGGGGCCTCTCATGTTAGTGAAGCGTTTATACTACCAATACAATGTCATGGGTGGCCTCCAGCATTATTAAAACTTGCACACTGGATTCCTGGTGCTGTAAGATCTGAGGCGCTTCAAATCACCTGCTTGCAAAACAAAGCACTGAAAAACAAAACAATTTCATTTTCCTGAACTGACCTTTAAATCCACGCGTGCTGCCTCTACCATGCAGACCTGGCTGCTAAGCACCCTGGTGTTATTAAAGATGCAAGATCTGCCTTGCTAGCAGGAGGCACTGGATGCCTGTCAGGGATGAAAGTCGGTGTTGGGAGCCTGGGTTTTATGTGAATGTACTCCCATCAATGAAAAGAATTAATGAAGCCATACTTGAGCTCCATTCCTCTAATGAATCAACCAAGACAATAAAAGGTAAAAAGACTTCATAACCATCTTTTAGTAACATCCTTAGAACTAACAACTGGGGAAAATGTATTTTCTTAAGACAACAACATCTTGGGGACAACCGTAGTAACCAGATAAAAGCAAAATTATCACATGGAGGGGAGATGAAGAGCGTGGGTGGTTAAATACCTAATTAAACTTCTTTTCTAGACATGAATCCCCAGGATACATTTGTTGTCTCTTCTCACTAGATATTTCTTAAAGGTTATTCTGTTTCTCAGGAAACCTGTCCTTATATTAGTAATTCATTGAATAGAAGGAACAGGTAAAAAATGCTCAACCAAAGATATGATAGAATCACAGGTAGGCAAAATAGGACTCAAGCAAGACACAGTGGCACATGCCTGTAATCCCAGTACATGGAAGGATGAGGAAGGATTCCAGGTGTGAGGCCAGCCTCATCAAGTTAGTAAGAGCCTGTTTCAAAATAAAAAAAAATAAAATGTCTGAGGTAGAATACCCTTAGTTCAATCCAAAGTACCAAAATTTAAATTAAATTAAATGATTGTTAGGACTCTTAGACACACCCCTCTACAAGCAATGTGCAAAATTCATGTTTACTCTCTCTATGTGGCAAAAATGCAGGGCATGGGTTAGAGAGCCATTTTAAGAGCAAATAAATGAATAAGTAAATAAAATGCAGTTTCATTAATTCCTTTATCATTGTATGGTTGTTTTTCTACCATAGGCCAGGTACTATGCTACATCCTGAGGCTAAAAGATAAATGGAGCTCTGCCTTCCTGGAACTTAGGGAAAAAACATTAATGAAATAATCCCATAGGCACTTAATAATATATATGTATGTGTGTGTGTATATATATATATATATATATGCCATATATATATATATATATATATATATATATATATATATATATATATATATTTTATGCCAGGATCAGGAATCAATACTGAACACACATTACCTCAAGAAATTTTGCCAGTGGAAATGAACCTGAGGTTTCAACTAAAGTCTTTGCTACAAAGGAAAGGACCACTAGACAGGCACGGTGCTGCACACTTGTAATCCCAGTACTTGGGAGGCTGAGACAGAAGGATCATAGGTTGAGGGTCAGCCTCAGTAACCTAGAAAAATCCTGTTTCAAAAGCAAAAAATAAAAAAATAACTAGGCATATATATATATATATATATATATATATATATATATTAGAATGACCCTGAGTTCAATTCCCAGTGCCACAGGAGAGAGAGAGAGAGAGAGAGAGAGAGAGAGAGAGAGAGAGAGAGAGAGAGAGAGGGAAAGAGGAGCAGAGCACAGAGACACTGAGATATAATAGCAAATAAGGTAACTTTAGCATCTGGAGACATCAGGTGATCAGGAAGTGACTGGGAAGCAGGAGCACTCTGGTGAAGCTTGGAGGTTTAACAATTGGTTCTCCAGGTGAAAAGCATGATGTGTAGTTGTATTAGTCAACTTCACATCACTACAGTGACATTTCTGATGAGATTAATTACATAAAGCAAAGGTTTATTTAATTCAGACTTCTGAAAGTTCCAGTCCAAGAACAAGTGGACTAATTTGAGCCTTTCCTGAAGGAAAGAGGAGTAATGGCAGACAGTATATGTCAGAGCCAACGTGTCACATCACAAGCTGGGAGGTAGAGACTGGGATATTGGGTCCCAGGATCCCTTTCAAGGACACGCCCAATGACCTAAGGACCTCTCACTAGGGCTCCACCTCCCAGAACCACCAGCCTGGGGACCAAGAGCCTCTAACACATGGACCTGTGGGGGCACTTATCCAATCACAGCAGTAGAGTTTGCTCATTTCCAAAGCGTAAACACTCCTTTCAGGCAGTAAGATGAATGGCTCATGAATTGCCTGCTAAGGCTGCCACAGCAAAAGATCACAGTGTGAGTGGTTTAAACAATCCGGGTTTATTTTTCTCATAGTTCTGAAGGCTGGAAATTCAGATTGTTTCCAGCAGGGTAGTTTCTGTTGATTACTATCTTCCTCTTATGTAGACAACAATCTTTTCTCTGTGCATCTACAATCTTCCTCTTTCCTCTCTCCTTCCCTTTGCACTTCTGTGGAGGAAAGGGATGTCTGGTGTCTCTTTCAGTTGTTAGGTTGGTTAAAGTCCCACCTTTGTGATCTTATTTAATAGTAATTGCCTCCTCAAATGCCCTATCTCCAAATACCATCATATTTTGGTATGAATTTTGTGACAAAACAGTTCAGGCCATCACACATACCATAACCTTCCTTTGGCTAATGATTATATGAACTAGTTCTCTGATTCACAGGTTTCCAATCTGCAGGTAGGGAAAAGGGAATCCTTAGAATAAATTTTAGGAATCCAGCCAAGTATAAATGCATACTCACGGTCTACTTTTAGAATGATACCTAAAAGACATATATTATAATTAAGATTCTATTTATAATTTTTACCAAATCACTTTTAGATGACACTTTATTTTGTTTTACTTATCTATGCTAGAAAGCTCAAACTTGGGACCTTGAGTTTAAGGACAAAATCCTGTTTAGAAATAAAGGATTTGGAACAGACAGATGTTGTAGCTTCAAGCTAAACAACGATTTGTTTTCTCATTTTTAGAACTTTATAATTACTTTGTCTTAACATTTGGGATTTAAATCTGGGAGACAGCAAGAAATAAATAATGTCAAAAGTGTGGAGTAGATTCTAATTTCCAAGATCCCAATAGAGTTCTATATTTGATTTCTGTATAATGTTTAGTATATACAGACAAAATTAAGCCTTATCAAGAAATTTTTCCTCTTTTTTCCGTCCTTCCTTTTTCTTTTGTTTTACTATGAATTGAACCCAGACGCATTCTTCCTTCTACCTCTGATCTAAACTCCAAGGCCTACCTTATTTTTCATTTTAAAATAGGGTCTCACTAAGTTTCTGAAGGCCTCATTAGATTTATGAGGTCGGCCCTACTTTGATCCTCCTGCTCAGCAACCTAAATACTGGGGTTATTGGCAAGAGAAGATTCTTTGAGGAACCTTCTTACGTGATTTTATTCCTCTCAGTCACTGTGGCTCACTTCCCTTCTTGATCTCCTATTTGTAACTTAAAACTTATAAAGATGGTGGGAGACCTGTCAAATGAGACAAGCTGGCAGGACAATTTTATTCAACTTTTATTGTACCATATTAAAAATAGCCTTTGAGCAGTTACCTGCATCCCTCTATTAAATTCTTACATCAGTTCTAAGTAATGTTGTGGTTCCTATTTTATAGAATGAAGATCTGAAGTTTCACTTTCCTGGGCCACAAACGTCAGAAGAGAGCCCAAAAGACAGACTTTTCTCATTCTGACACCAGAACCTGGCTTGAACCAGGGTGCCTCACGTGTTGTCTTCTCCATTCTTCCCCATGTCCACTCAAAATCCAGGGGCCCTGGGTCTCTCCTGAACCTTCCTTAAATATTTGCTCCTGTTTCAAACCCCCTACTCAAGACTATCATCCAGCTCTAATCAGAATTCCAAATACAACCTTGACTAGATATCTACCTAGATTTGAAACCCTTTAATGATACCCAGTGTTTCATGATAAAATTGATTATTTTCATATTGTTGTAGGCGGCCATTCATGAGAAGACCCCTAGAGATTCCATCCCCTACATCTCACAACATATGTTCTAGATACACAGATTACTTATATCTAACCATCTAATAGATATGCAACATTATTTTTTTTAACCTGGGCACTTTACCAGTATTTACCGTGAGGTATTTCCACAGGCTCCAGAGAAGGAACCTTAGCTGTTGGCAAATCTGCAGACCAACATAACAATTTTTAAAATTATTATCTGATGTTATTTTTATAATAGAAATATAGGGCATTCATTCTTTTGTAAGCCCAACTGATTCTCTTAATTTCCTTCCATTTGACCTTTGAGTAGAAAGAGGGGCACAAAGGTGAACACTTCACTTTCATACACTTAGACTGGGCCCAAATCTGCCAGAAGTGAGCCATGAGATATAAAGCTAGCTCGCTGGCTTATTTCAATGACCCTTAGTGTCCTCATCGTGATATGATGTAGATTCACAAACATATCAAAGTCAATCACTAATCCATATATGAGAAGGAGGGAGAGGAAAGGGAATGGGGTGGGAATTGAGGAGGAGCTAAAGAGAGATGCATGCATGTGTCTCTATCGTTTTGTACTCCATTAAGAAGTATGACTACAATGCAACAATAAAAAAATTTAAAAAAAATTTGTTCTAGGATGAAATAATATTCTTCTGTCCTCGATAGTTGGGGAATGTCCAAAAATTCCCAAGTGGAGTCCTGTTCTGGTAAAGTACGAGAAATGGGGCAATTCTAATGGGGAGCTGCTGTTGAGCTCTGGTGTTTGAGTAATTTCTAGGGCCTTTATAGTTCATGCTGTGATTTCATAGTAGAAGAGAAAAAAGCTCTGTATGTTAAGCAGAGACCAATTGCAAGCAGAATTTGCACAGGGGTCAAGCCTACATCCTTCATTTTTCTAGGTTCCAGTCTCTCTTAAATAGGAAACGCAGTAGCTTCCACTTTACAGTTATAGGGACTAAATAAGGAAATGTTGATCTGTCCTTTGCACAGCTTTCTATATCACATATATGTCATTTATCATTACTTATTTCTCTGTATACATATCCTTATATATACACATAGATTAATATATATTACATATTACTTATATATGTATGCATATATATTTATATAGAGAGAAACCTTTACCCAATAGCAGAGTTCATTTAAAAATATAAGTGAATGTGAGCAATGTTCACTCTCCTATTTAAACTTTAGGATAAATTTTCTTTTGACATAAAGCAAAAAATGAAATCTTGACAGTGTATTGAAGTAGGGGTGAAATCATATGTCCAAATTTGCTTTGAAATCCTTCACAAAGAAAGAAAATGGGCATAAATAAGTAAATGTGACAAAATTTTTGTAACTATAAAATTTGTAAGTAGATGTCTGTTTACTGTACTGTTCTACCTTTTAAAATTTTTCATAATAAAACATTTAAAATCATCCAAAAAGAAAGGAATTAATGCCTTGATTACTGTCTTGTTAGATCTGTGGCCAACATACAAATAAATCTAGTTTCCCCAAAATATAGAAACCCTTTCAGAAGAGTTGAGAAAGGAATTTGTACAGAGTTCTTAGCAAGAGAAAAAAAGAAGTCCCTAAAGGAAAGTAGCATTTTTGCCTAATTTATTTTACTATTCATTTGGTATATTTTCAAAATGAAGGACCTACAACATAGAACCTAAAGATATTTAACCTCTCCCTAATATGCAAAAGCTAGGGAGATATGGGTAACAGGAGGAACTCTAGATAAGGAAAGAGATTCTATAGGTGAGCAAATAAGGTGACCTAACTGAGGGGATGAAAGAAGGAAAGAGGGAAACTCTCTAAAGCATCTGATGTACTTTAAAAAAATATCAAAATCAATCCCTAAGCCAAGCATGGGAAGGAGGAAGGGGCAGGGAATGGGGCAGGAATTGGAAAGGGCTAATTGAGTGATGTGTGCATGTATGACTCCACCATCTTTTATCCCATTAAGATGTATGACTACAATGCACCAATAACAAATAAAAATACTCTATGCTATGAAAATACATGGTGTGAAAAATGTTACAAAATTCTTTCCTTGTGAGACTAACTTTTGGTGAAGACGTCTGGGATCCCTGTACATGAGACTCTGCTTTGGGTCTGACTTCTAATGAGGTTTTTAGTTTCTAAAAAATGTAACTTCTGAAAGCCAGGTATGGTGGTGCATGCTTGTAATTCCAGCTTTTGGAAGGCTGAGACAGGAGGATATCAGTTCACAGACAGCCACAGCTACTTAGTGAGGCCCTTTGCAACCCAGTAAGAGCCTGTTTCAAAATAAAGAATAAAAATAGTGCTGAGGGTGTAGCTCAAAAATAGAATGCCCCTGGGTTCCAGTACTACCTACCTACCTACCAAAAAAAAAAAAAAAAAAAAAAATCAACTCCAGGAAAGCTTAAGACTTACTGTTAAGTTTGTAGCTATGCTATGCTTCAGATATCCATAAAATGATCTTATTTGTTGCAGAGGCTTGTTTGAGTACCTATTTCATAACAACAAAACAGACAAAATCCCCGCCCTACCCTAGATTGGAATGAGTAGATATTTTATGCCCTAATTATTACATGTCTGACATAAATTTTTTTCCTAAGTTGTTGGTCAGCTATAAGAATTGTCTTAAAGGAAGCTCTGTTAAGAATTAACCAACAAGACAGAAATGGTCACTCATGCCTGTAATCCTAGTACTTGGGAAGTTGAGATAGAAGGATTGCAGGTTCAAAGTCAGCCACCGCAAATTTACTAAGACCCTCAGCAGAGTAGTGAAACCCTGTTTCAAAACATAAAATAAAATCAAGTGAAAAGCTTTGGGGTGTAGCTTAGAGGCAGAATGCCCTTGAGTTCCACCTTCATCACCATAATAAAAGAAAGAAAAGAAGGAAAGAAGGAAAAAGAAAGGAAGATGAACCAATACCAAATGAAAATTACTGCTCTGTTTTAAACTCTAACTTTAAGATTAGAATAGTATGACCCAAAATATGGAAACCAAATAACCTTATATAGCTTGTGACAAGACCAGGACTGGACCCAACTCGCAGGCTCCCGGGATGATGATTTTCTACCAGCCATACTGCTTTTCTGCTCTACATTCCTTTGGAAAGCTGGCCTAAAGCAGATACTAATAGGTTTGAATAAGAATGTTAGAATATGAATCCCAGATAGATCAATTCTGTTTTCCTGGACCTTAATTTCCTCATCCATAAGATGTGTATTAATGCAATTTTAGGAACTCAAATCAGCTGATGAATTTTGTGCACACTCTTAAACTGTAAAATACAATACAGATGTTAACAATTATAGTCTGAGTCCCTTTTGTGGATATGTCTCAAAGTAAAATAATTGAAAGATGGAGAAAAAAATAATGAAAGTAAAATAAGATGTGCCAATTGACCAGATTGTTAGGGTAAAGCGAAATATAAAGTAGCATAACAAACACAATGTCATGTAACGGAACAAGACATAACGTCTAATTTGGACCCTGGCTTTGCTGCTTCCTGCATAATGTCAATTTGGAGAAGTCCTATGTATAGTGTATGATTGAAGATGGGTCTCCAGAAAGCCATGCAAATTCAGAAGTAGTCACTCCTCATCAAGTTTCCATTTCTTCAACTGTAAAACCATAATGATAACAAATAATAATAGAGCCCATTTTGTGAGGGCCATTCTTTAAGGCGGTGCTTTTAAAGCAGTTAGCACAAACATGCATTTCCAACCCCCGCTGAAGACACTCCTTTTAAGATCTGTGCCCCCTCCTCCCCTGCATTCCCACTGCTCCTTTGGTGCCTCCCAATTAACACCAAATGATGCTGAAAAGATCCTTGGTTCTTTTCAGCATCCCCCACCAGGGGGCAGTATCACCAACCTTGAGACCTAGATGATGCCCAGTGATGTTCATCTCTACCTAATTCTAAAATATTGACACACAAATATTCATGAGGTTTATATGAACTAAGGTAGACCGCACCCCCAACAAATGACCTACGTCTATAAGACATTAGAAAGGAGTCTTTTTCTTTCCTTCCTTTCTCCTCATGTGTGAAACTAACTAGCTGCAAAACTATTCTCACTGGAGAATTGCAATCTGAGGGAAAGGCTACAAGACAATTTTCTCCAGATTAGTGTTTCAAAAATTTTAGCATAAGGCAAAAATATTTCAGAGATTTTTTTCTTTTAAACAAAGAGCACTGTCTAGTTCCCTCCTTTTATGGAAAGAGATCTCAGAAATTTGATATTTAACAAATAATCCCAATACGCAAACAAAAGGTAAAAGGTCCCTGGGTGATCTAAAGTGTGGTCCTTGCTCTGGCAGCAGCAGTAACCCATGGGATTTGCTATAAAAGCAGAATCCCAGTCCTATCCCTGACCAGCGGAATCAGAGACCTCGTGGTAACAATGTCCCCAGGTGCTCTGGGGTGCTTCTGTGGACAGTGTTGGTCTAGCTCTGTCTCTAACTGGGTCTCTGCTCAATGATCTTGTTAGCTACTTCTCCTCTAAGACAATATCTTTATTACAATTTGCCACAAATGACAGCATTATGAAAGATGGGTGGAAAAAATAAGCAAATGGGTATATGCATCAACTTTTCCATTGAATTATTACCAGAGCTTTTTTTTTTCATTATATAGCTCAATATCTTTTGTTTTAAAAACATGACAAATGCTATTTAAAAGGAAAATTCTTATAAATATCTCTTTTTCCTAGTGACTTACTTCTTATTTTAAAATGGGTAGACAAATTATTAGGAATTTTATTGGCTTTAATTTTCATTGGCTGTATTTCAAGATTAACTTTGATATTCAATTACATAATATTGGCCTAGATTTTGAACATATTCATCTCTGCCTGTGAGTAGTTTCAGGTTTTTCACTATCCTTTTAAAGCTTTTTAAAAACAAAGATATAATTAATATGCTATAAAGTACACAACATAGCAGATGTCTTCATATTCATATACCCATATAACCACCACCCAGAATGAAATAAAGATTTTTTTATGTTTCCATAAGCTTACCTTGTGCCTGTTTTTCAGTCATTATCCCATTATTCTCAATTCTAACACCATAAATTAATTTTGGCCATTCTTAAATGTCATATAAATTGAAGCATAGAGTATATAATCCTGTGTCATCTTTTTTATTTAATGTAAATAGGTACCAGTATAATAATAATTTTTCATTTATTATTATTTTTCAACAATATTTAGTTAAAAGACTAGTATTTCCTCCAGTGTGTTTTTAATTTCTCTGTAATATTCTATTCTACGACTATACCCCAATCTTTTTTAAAATTCTTTATTGGTGCATGATATTCATTCATCATCTTCTGTTCATTCCTCAGTTGATGGGCTAGTTTGGGAGTATTATGAATAAAGCTGATGTGAACACTTGTATAGATCATTCTGTTGGACATGCACACTTGTTTCCATTGAGTATATACCTATAAATTAATTTTTCTGGGTGCATAAGCAAATCCTTTCTCAAACAGGTTAGTCATCCATTTGGGTTAAAAGGAAAGAAGAGCATACAAAGGACTAGGAACAGAGCAGACACTTAAAACAGTATTTCAAGAGCAGAGGTGTCCTGTTGTATGAGGGTGTGAGAAAATTCAGCAACCTGCAGCCCTGGAAAGTGTAGACCTTAGGTGGGTCATTTTCTACCTCTGGAAGGTTAGTTTATTTGTCCAAAAAAGGTGTTGGTAGACTAGATGTTCTCAATAATCCTTTCCACTTTGATAACCTAGGACTTTAAAAACTTTTTAAAAGTGAGTTATTTGACTGCATGAAAAGGAATATATTGAGCAGCCCTTTATGATTAATAGGTTATGGGGAGAGCACTTTTTATTCAAATATCAAAGATGGTTCCTCATGCCCCAGCTACCTCTCCTACTCCTTCCTGCATCCCTCTTGGAGGCAGGCCTTAGTAAGCTGACTGATCACCTTTTGCACTCACTGGGCCACGTTACCTGGAGGACAGGTCACTGAGCTTGTAGGAGAAACTCGAGTTACCTGTTTATTCCTCATGCTCTCTCTTGGTATAGCTCTTCCAAGCAGAATCTGAGCTCGAGGGGAGGCTGGATCTCCTCCATCTCCCTTTTCCCACTCCATGAGATTGGTTGGGTGACTGTGCTCAGGAAACTTGGCACCTAGCTAAGTAATCCTTTTTCTGTCGGTATGCTTTAGCCATGAGCTACAATATGTAAACTTGGGGATGACAAGACACCCCACTTCATCTTCACTTCATCACACTCTCACTCAAAATGATCAGAGATCTATGAATTCATGAAGATGGGATTCTTGGCTGACTTTAATAAGGCATTTTCTTTCAGGTTAGGTTGTTGGTCTTATTGTTCCCACTGCATATAGAGCTCCTTTCATATAAATCCCTGACTCAGCCCTAAGTAGAATGAAATTACATAATTATGTTCTGTACTGGAAAATAGATGAAAATGAAGAATATCATGGTAAGTGAGGTCAGCCAGACTCAGAAGTTAAGGCTCACATGTTTTCTCTCATATGTGGAAGTGACAGAGATAAAAATAAAAAGAAGAAAGATTTTATAAAAATATTAAGGTCACCAGAAATGGGGGCACACACCCATAATCTCAATAATTAGGAGGCTGAGACAGGAGGATTTCAGGGCTGAGCACAGCCTCAGCAAAATAGCAAGACTCTCAGCAACCTAGAAAGACCCTTTTAAAGAACAATACACTACAAGGTCTTGGAGGTAGAATGCCCTGGGTTCGATCCTTGCTCCCAGTACAAATTTAAATTAAATTTAAAAATAAAAGAACAATTGAATAGTGGAAGGGGAAGGATGAAAGAAGAGAAAGGAGTGGTATGGCAAAGGAAACAGACCACTGTATACCAAGTGCATATATACATATGTATCATATGAACTTCACTATTATGAACAATGATAATGCACCAGCAATTAAAAAAAACAGAAGAGAAAATAAGGGAAAAGTGATAAGATTATTCTGACCATATCTATGGCTTTGGAGACCAGACACAGAGAGAGTACAGAAATCCTGCACCAGGGTGGTCAAAGGTGGCACTGAAGAGCCAGTTGTTAAAACAGGGATCCATGGAGATAAACCTGCCATGCCTTGTGACTGCCAGGAGGCCACACTCCCCAAACATTCAAATCACAAGTCTCACAGCCAGAGACCATGAGGGCTGCTGGGGTTGGCATGCCAATTGGCATAAAGGCTCTCAAGGGAGGCAAGAGGAGCTTTGGGAACACCCTGACTCTGCAGATGTACCTGATGGACCAAAATGTGTCATGGGAACTGGTGTTGGCACCTGCCAAATGGCCCACCTGAGAGTTTACCTTTATATGACACATTCTCCTGCCTTCAACAGTTTTGATTATTATAGAGTTTTATATGCCTGTTCCAGATGTAAGGAAATGAAGATGTTACCTGCCCAATGCACACTGCAGATGGTGAAACCAACTCTAGACTTGGTCTAACCACAAAACCCATGATACTACCATGCTCAGCCATCTCTATATTCCATTCTGCAAATAAAGACTGCCAGCTCAAGTGGCCCTTGTATGTTGTCAGAGTCAAGACCCAAAGACAGGGCAGCAGACTCAGTCTCGGGTCAGTTCAGGGGCAGCAGCTCTATCTATTATGTCCACAAGGAGCAAAGTTCTATGTGGCTCTCAAAGCATTCATCCAAAAAGGATTGTTTTGTCATCCCAGTTTTAAAGACGCAGGTAGTGGAGTCCCATTGCTTTGCTTTGAAGCCCAGCTCTGGTACCTATAGCATAATACTGGCAAGCTACTGAGCTTTTCTGTGCTATAAGTAATTATTTATGAGATGAGTTAAATCATAGTGCCTTACATCAGGAGTTATGAAGACTGTGATAATACACATGAGTAGCTTATTATCATTTTGAACATTAATAACTATACCATAAATTTTAGACATTATTATTTCTGTCCCATATTTTATTCACTCCCAGGAAAGATGGTCCTACTGGGACACCGGGGAATTAGTAGTGAGGAGGGGGTTAGTTTGTTTCCATGACACTCACAGGTCTGTGGAAACATCCTTCCCTGGGGACTTGGGTAAGACCCTATGTCCTAGGTGAGATCAAAAGACTAGTCCAAATTCCAGACTTCATAATTACCTGACAGATGAGCTCCTTATGATTGCCAGACCCTATGCTGGGCTCCAAGACTCTATATATTAAAAGGACATCATTCTTCCCTTACTGTTCAGCCAGGGAAAGGGACATCATATTATAAAGAGTGTATAGTGGGATAGACCTTCTGTGCTGAGGATAAGGTGAAAGCTAATCTATTTGTAGACATAGGATTCTCAGACAGCAAAGCAGGCTGCTTCCAGAAAGCCTTTTGTCTTGATAACCAGGTGGATCTTCTAGAACAGGAGAGAATGTTCAGGGGTTGACAATCAAGCCTAAAATACTGGGAATATGTCTGAGGACCCCATAAGTCTGAGCTTCACATCCCTCATCTGCAAACTGAGCAGATTTAACTGCTAATACTACTATAGACATTAAATAGGAAATATTTTAGCATGTTGCAATTAAACATTAAATAGCAATCTAATAATAATAATAATAGCATACAGTAGGGTACAAAAAAAGAGATTCCATTAAAATGTTTTTGGAATCAGATCTGGATTGATTTGCTTTAATACCCTGAAAGAATTAAGAACTCATTAAAAAAACCTGAAAATGAAGTGCTTTTGCATTGAGGAGCTAAGTGTTCTAATCTTTGTTACATGATTCCTCCTCACTATTAGCAGAGCTTCAGAGCTCCAGGGAGATCAGGGCCCATTGGCCAGAGTTACATAAAAAAACACAGGGAAGAAAGCTGAAATAAGTCCTGGGATCACGAGAACACTTGAATAACCACCAAGGGGAATGTGTGAACCTTGAGGAATCCTGAAGGAGGTGAGGAGATGGGAGGGGAGCTAAGACATTGTAGTTGTGGTCATTCTTTGCAGTTGAGCCCAGATTCATGGGTGATTTTCCTTACTGGTATGATATCATCCTTTCCCCAGGCTGGATGGCGTAGAGAAGCAAGTGTGTGTGTGCACGCGTGCGTGTGTGTGTGTGTGTGTGTGCGCACGCGCGTGTGTGCCTGTGTCCCCCTGTAGAAGACCTATGGGATTAAACATCAGGAACTCCAAATATGACTAGAGGCAAGATCGTTTGGAGTGAAGGGAAGGAGGACTTTATGAATTAGTCCTTTGAGACCTGCAAATGCTGGCAGACCAGAGGCCACTGAAGCTGCCACTATGAATAGTAGAGCTGGGTGACTCCACTACCTGCCTTTTTAAAACTGAGGTGACAAAACAATCACTTTATGGCATTTCAGAAAAATGCTTTAAGAATCACACAGGGCTTTGTTCTGTGTGTGCACAACAACATAGGGAGCCGTAGAATTTGTCCTGACCCAGGAGTGAGTCTGCAGTCCCATTTTCTAGTCTTGGCTCTGCCAACCTACAAAAGCTGCCTGGGATACCATTTGTTTATTTGCTAAATGAAAGATGGTGATATTTGGGCATGGTAAAGATAGCAGGAGTTTTGTGATCAAACCAAGTATGAGTGTAGCAGAGAAAAAGGATTCATAGGCAACTACAGATATTTCGAAGCTGAGCCAAAGAAGTAATGGTATTTTCATAAACTGTAATGGAGCAGCACTCAATTAAACCTTCATGAAGGGAAAGAAGGAGGACATTAAAAGTTTCCTGCTGGACAGGAGAGTTGAAATTTATCCATGACATAGACCAAGGGTGATAGCCAGTAGGCAACTGGATCTACAAAGCTGGATTTCTGACAAAGATTCAACTTGCAGTTATAAATTTGAAAGTCAATAGCCTAGAGATGTTTAAGTCTTAAAACCAATGATACTATCAAAAGAATGAGTGCCCTGAAGTAAAAGAAAGTCCCAAGTGTTGAACTCTGAAATGCAATAGCCATAATTTCTATCCTACATTCATGGCACATATATATTATAAAATAAAAACAGTAAATTCAAATTAATATGATTCTGTTTGGCTAAAGAGAAAGTGGAATAAAGTGACGTGAGGGTACGGGAGGGGGAAAGACAGAAATTCTCTAACGTACATGATGTACTTTAACAAACATATCAATGCCAATCACCAAGCCAAACAAGAGAAGGAGGGAGGGGGAGGGAATGGGGTGAGAATTGGGTAGCACTAATTGGGTGGTGTGTGCATGTATGTCTCCACCATCTTGCATCTGATTAAGATGTATGAATACAATGCACCAATAAAAAGAAAATGTCAAAAAAAAACAAAGTGAAAGGGAACACTTGAGATTATTAATACTGGTTACCAAGGCAGGGAGAGTGGAATAAACATATCACCCATAAAGGGAACCATTGACTGTGCCTTTAAATATCTTTGTCATCGTGTTTGTTCTTACTTATTACAGCAGGTAATTGCTATAATTTGTGAAATATCAAATGAAGAACATAAAATGAAGTTTACTCTCCTCTCATGTGCCAAACTAGTTATTACTGGTTAACTTCAATGTGGAGGAAATAAAGATACAATTTCTTTGCAAAGTCTGGTACAAACATTAAGGCCAGGTTGGCAGGGCAGGAAAGCTTCTTTCTTCTTTACTGTTGATACTCTACATGTTAGCCACAGGTTGCATGAAAGGAAGCTGGCATCAACAGTTTGCCTTGGGGGAGAGCTCAACTCTAAAGGAAGGTTCAGCCGATCTGTTCCAGATGTGGCCAGCTGAGGTGGAGAAGAGCATCATTCATTCATTCTGTGATGAAAATTGGGAAAAGCATATCGAAAGAGGCAAGAAAGTTTCAATTGGAAAATATACGAGAAGCAGAAGCACAGGAAGGGCCCCCCATGCTGGGCTGAGATTGCAAGAAGAGCTCTCACATTTTCACAGGTTCCAGGAGCCAATTCTGGGCTGGAAACAGGTGTCACCTATGCAAGACACTGGATGAGACTCCTGGCTCTGGGTTGTCACTGCTTCGTGTACAGCTCTGCAAGCCCATTTGTTGCACCCAGAATAAGTGATTGTGCCTTTTTGTATCTCAGCTTTCTCCTATGAAAATAATGGGGTGATGATGGTAATGGTGATGATGGTGATGGTGGTGATGATGATGATGACAACGATGATGATGACGATAACAACGATGATATAGGCTTGCTTCATAGAAATGTTTTATTAAATAAGGCAATTCTTATAAGATATTTCAATGCCTAGTACATAACAGGAATATTCTAAATGTCTGCCATTATTATTGGTTTTAATTTAGAAATTTAATATTTGTGAATACTTTGCATTTAATGAAATAGCTTCCTGCAATATTGTCTTTAGAGGATGCACAAATGATAACTTCTGGGGCACTCAGGACTGTCACTCTTACGAGCTTCCCAAGTGGAACGGCAGCAAAGAAACAGGAATCATGAGAAAGTGCAAGCGCAGGGTGCCAAGCTCTGGGCTTAACTCACACTTGAGATTAGAGAACACAGACTTGTTATGGTCCCAGCTATCACACTCATGGGGATTTCTCTGGCAAGAGCAGCTTGCAAGAAGGATCTAGTAGACTTGGCAGTGCATGGATGCTGGGCAAGTTGTCGAGCAGGTAGACTGAAGAAGCCAGCCAAGTTCTTCACGACTGCACGTGATTCCATAACTACATGTGAGACTTTTGGTCAGACATGTTTCTTTTCTCTCTATGCCCCCTAACAACAAACACATGTATATGCACACACACAAACATACTGGTAGACATTGATGTGTGCACACATTTGAATAAAAGTTTAGAAAAATAGACTATTTCATAACACCTCAGAGATACAGATTCTCAATGGACAGTTATTTCTTGTTCCTGAGACACTGAAAGCTAATAAGGATAGCTACCCTTGTCAAAGATGAACCAAGTCTCTCCCAATTCATGTTTAAAGCAGCTCTTGAAAATGAGTATTTATTATGCTCATTTCACAGATGAAGAATCTTCAGCTCAGAGAGATGAAATAACTTGGTCAAGATCCTGAGCTGGTGAATGAAGGGGCTGAGATTCATCCCCATGTCTTTCTGATTGAGAGCTCAGATCTTGACAGAGCACATAGAGTGCAATCCCTATTCTGCTCATGCCTTAAGGTTTTTTTTATTCTGGAAATCTAAAATTAGCCTATACATCTTTGAAGTTCCAAATTACCAAGCTACTACCTCCAATCCAAACTTTGTTTCAAGACGTTACATACTTTACTTCTCACCTAGTTCTACTAACTTGTATTTTATGTAAACATTGGTTATCTTAAAAAGTATAAACTTTCTTTTTATTATTATAACTGGGAATTGAATGAAGGGACATTCTATTCCCAAGCTATGCCTTCAGCCTTTTTTATTTTCTTTATTTTTTTATTTGAAACACAGCCTTAATAAATTGTTGAGAGTCTTGCTAAATTGCCTAAGCTGTTCATGAACCTGCATTCCTGCCTCAGCCTCTAAAGTACTGGGATTATAGGCATGTACCACCATGCCCAGCTATGTAGATTTTATGAAAGGATAAACCATAGTTCCAGTCTCCTAAACTTTTTATTCATTTAGTCCGTAAATATTTATTATAAAGAAAACCTAAGCCAGATACTTGGACATGCAATGAATGTCTCTAGCTTCAAGGAGTTGATAGTACAGCTAAGTTAAAAACAAGAGACACATAAAAATGCAAACTAGCAATGAGATGACAGTTATCCCATTGACACAGTGTACCATAAAAGCCCAGACAGACATCAACCTGAGTCAGACAGGATATCCTGATGGATGCAGTAGGAAAAAAAATATGAATTGAGCAAGTGCAAAAGAGGATTTGCCATCCTATGAGATGGAAAGGTGACAGAGCCGAGCATATTGAGATGGTGGGTGGAGTGAGGAGATAAAGGACATGTCTAGTTGGAGTTGTCTACTAGATTTCAACAAACACACGTGAAATAAACACTTGAATAGTGAACAAGGAATTTGGGCGAGAGATCCAGAGCTTTGCAGGACATTCATAATGTCTAAAGCCTCATTCAGGATGAAATCATCAAGGGAATGAATTTATAAGAGAAGAAAAGACAGGCTAAGGTACTAGATGACATCAGGAAGTTAAGACATGAGGAAATGAAACTGAGAAAGAATCAATAGTAAAGTAAGACGAAAATCAAGATTTTTGTCACTGTTGCTGTTGAAATAGACATATTATTTATTTATTTATTTATTATATTTTATTTTAATGTTGAAAATATTGAAAACGGTATACATTTAGACTGTGCTTGGTGCCCCTCCCCCAGTTCTCCTTCCCCCATCACAACAATGAGTGTCCAGATTAACCATGCTATATTCATACATTTACACATATTCAGATGTAGCTCCTCCATTAATCAACCTCAGCCTTCTTCCTCTCCTACCCTTCCTTTCTAGCTTTGCTGAGGTTTCCTCTCCATTATCTGGAATCCCTCCGGTATCCCAAATACTCCCTAGTTTGGGCATATTAGAGAAAACATATGTTCCTTCTCTTTCTATGCTTGGCTGATCTCACTCAACATAATATTTTCCATGTCTTTCCATCTTCTTGTGAATGACATGATTTTGTTCTTCTTTATAGCTTAGTAGAATTCCATTGTGTGTATTTGCCATAATTTTGCAATCCATTCATCTGTTGATGGAGACCTAGGTTGGTTCCATATTTTAGCTATTGCAAATTGTTCTATAAACAAGGGTATGCATATGTTACTGTAGTTCTCTGATTTCAACCCCTTTAACCAAATATCCAGGAGTGGTATAGCTGGGTCATATGGTGGATCTATTCCCAATTTTCTAAGGAATCTCCACACTGATCTCCATAGTGGTTCAACTAGTTTGCACTCCCACCAACAGTGTAAAAGAGTTCCTTTTCCCCCACACCCTCATCAGTATTTGTTGTTATTTGACTTCTTTATGCTTGCCACTCTCATTGGAGTTGGAATGTCAGTGTAGTTTTGATTTGCATCTCCCTATTGGCTAATGATGTTGAACATCTTTTCATGTATCTACTGGCCGTTTGTATCTCTTCTTTTGTGAAGTATCTATTCAGTTCAGTTGCCCATTTCTTAACTGAGTTATTTGTTTTGCTAATGTAGAGTCTTTTGAGCTCTTTGTATATTCTGGATACTAGCCCTCTATCAGAGTGGTGGCTGGTAAAGATCTTCTTCCATTCTGTAGGCTTTCTCTTTAGGTTCTTGGTGGTTTGCTTTGATGAGAAGAAATTTTTTAGTTTGATGCCATCCCACTTGTTAATTCTTGCTTTAATTTTCTGTGCTTTGGTGGTCTTGTTGGGAAAGTTAGAGCCTGTGCCTGTATGTTGGCATGTTGAGCCTATGCCCTCCTCTAATAACTTCACTGTCTCTGGTCTAATTTCTAAGTCTTTGATCCATCTCAAGTTGATTCCTATGCAGTGAGAAGTAAAAATTTCATTCCATCTTTCTACAAATTGATAGCCAGTTCTCCCAGCACCATTTGTTGAAAAGACTGTCTTTTCTCCAGCATATGAGTTTGGCTCCATTGTCAAAGATTAATTGACTACAGGTGTGTGGGTTTGTTTCTGTATCTTCCATTCTGTTCCACTGATCAGTATGCCTATAGTTGTGCCAATAACATGCTTTTTTTTTTACAACTATTGCTCTATAGTATAATTTGAAGTCTGGGATTGTGATGCATCCTGCATGGTTCTTGTTGCTGAGTATTACTTTGGCTATTCTGGTTCTTTTCTTTCTCCATATAAAATTCATGACTGAATTTTCTTGGTCTATGAAAAATGTTGTTGGTATTTTAATGGGAATTGCATTAAATTGATAGATCCCTTTTGACAGAATGGCCATTTTTTATTATATTTATTCTGCCTATCCATGAGCAAGGGAGGTCTTTCCATCTTCCAATGTCTTCTTCAATTTCTTTCTTGAATGTTTTGTAGTTTTCTCTGTAGAGGTCTTTTACATCTTTGGTTAGGTTTATTCCTAGGTATTTTATTGGTTTTGGTTAATGGAATTGTTTTCTTTATTTCTTTCGTTGTGAATTCATTATTGGCATAAAGAAAAGTGACTGATTTTCAGACCCTTTACATACCCCAATGGAGCTTGTAGCATTCGACAGTGTAATAGTATGTTGGATTCTCCATGAGTCCCAAGGGCAAGAACATTATTTTAAAGAATTGTCTTTTTTTTTTTTTTTGGTAGTAATGGGGATGGAATCCTTCTACCTCTGGGCTGCACTCCCAGACCTATTTTATTTGGAAACAAGGTCTCTTAAACCAGCGAGGCTAGCTTCGAACCTACATGATCTTCCTGTCTCTGCCTCCCAAGCCCGGGGATTACAAGTGTGTGTCACCACGCCCGGCTAAAGATTGGTCTTTTATAAAATCCAGAATCCTACCTAACACATCCTAAAGGTTCACTAAGAATCTGTATATGACTGGATGAAAGTACAAACAGATGAAGGGTGGCCTTGTGTGTGCTGTGCCTACCGCCTCTTTGCTCCTTGCTGACAAGTCTAATGTGGAGATAATGCATCTTACTCTTCTCTGTGTCCTTCAAAGGGCCTTGCCCAGAGCAAGTATGCAATTCTGTGTTATTGATTGATTCCCATCAAAAATTAATCCCGATTGAAAAAATTTCAGATGTTACTGACGGTGTTAACCTGAGGGCTTCCAGTTCTAATAACTTAACCCAGAATTCATTTTCAAAAGCTTATCCCTTGCACTTGTCCTAATAAATCCTTTAGCGTTCTGCACTGCCTGTGCATTCCCAATGAGATATACACTTCAGTATCTCTGTTTTTGTCTATGATGTTGTCTCTACTGAGAATTCCATTCACCTACTATCCAGGTAGGACACCTTTGCCATATCCAAGGGTTCGGTTTCAATGCCTGCTTCTCCTGCCAGCCTCCTATTACACTTTGCATCCGCTTTTATCATAGTTTCTTTTACATCTTAATTCATGTACTAAGCCAGGTGTGGCACCCCCAGTACTTGAGAGGCTAAGACAGGAGGACAGTAGGTTATGGGCCAGCCTCAGCAACTTAGAGAGGCCCTCCTATACTTTTATTCTATACTTAAATTTATGTACTAAGCCATATGTGGTAGTACCAGTACTTGAGAGGCTGAGACAGGAGGATAGCAGGTTCTGATCCAGCCTCAGCAACTTAGAGAGTTCCTCCACAACTTAGTGAGACCCTGTTTAAAAAAAAAAAAAACATAAAAAGGACTATGGATATAGTTCGGGGATAAAATACCTCTGTGTTTGATCCATAATACCACAAAAATATTTATGTAATACAGCTGTACAATACAGTTGGTCCATTAGGCTGTGAGATTCTTGAAATTGCAGCACTGCCTTACTGTATGTTTTACTCTAATGCCCATAGCTTACCCTGAGGCCTAGGACATTAAGGTGCTCAGATGAAGGACTCCATGATGCTCAGTTTGACCCAACCAGAACTCAGGAGCTTAACCACATCATTACACCTAGATTCTCTACTGTTGGAACCATTTTCAAGAAAAATTAGCTGAAACACACAAAAGGCAAGTAGCCGAACCTGGATATCTCCTAAGTTAAGAGAGTTGCTGGAGGGAGAACACCAACACCCAGTCCTAGTGTGCGGCCTTTCCCACTCATTGGCCCAGAGCCTCCAGCTTGGTCTTCCATGTTTCTTCTTTTATTACTGGCTAAAAAAGCAGTCCATTGTGGGGATCCAGGGTGCCTGAGAGTCTGTGCACTCCTCTGACTGCAGTGAGCAAGGAACTTGTTGTTCTGGTCCGATGTGCCCTCCCCGAAGAGGCTGCAGATAAGAACTTGACTTGCTCCTTCTCAATTGTCTATAAAATGCAAATGTGTTCTGCTCACACACCAGAAGCATCCATTGTCTGCTCCTTCGCAGGGGTCCATAATGCCAATTAAATGCCAGGGCTCATGTAATAGGTATGCCAATTACCCCAGTGAACAGCCCTCTGGGTGTGAAGCAGACTGGAAGAACATTCTGTCTCCCCTACTCCTCATCTTGGCTATGAACTCTTACATGTTGTCCTTGTTGCCAAGAATTATCTTTTCTCCCTAAGAACCAAACCAACATCATACTACTACATATGTACAAGCTAAACCAGTCCCACCCTGATCACTGACCTCCTTACCACTACTGCACGTCCCCCTGTGCACCTGGTCCCACCCAGCCCCATCCTCCTCTCTAACCACTTCACTCACAGCTTCCTGATAGATCTTTCTAGAGAGGCACAGCTCCGTCTGTCATTTCCCTACTCAAAGGCCTGCAGTGACTTCCTACTGTCTGTTCAATCAAGTGCATATTCTTCAGTGTGACTCTAAAAGTCCTTTATTGGCCCTATCCTATTTTTGCAATTCCTATGGTGCCATCAGCCAACAATCCTGAGCTTTATGCTCTTCACGTTGGCTTCCTGGAGAGATGAGAACTTCTTTCTCTTTCTCCCACATTCTCAAAGTGATTGGTGTAAAATTACTAGGTTTTGAGCATTTACTACACATACTTGATGCATGTCAATTGCTTGGTTCCTATAACATAATTTCATCTTTTCCAAATTAAATAATGTTATTCTCATTTTATAGATGGGGAAACCGATTTTATCAGTGATAAAATGACTTTCCCAAAGTCCCAGAGTTAACATAAATCACAGCCCAGCACTAAATGTGGCTCTGGAGTACTTCCAGTACACTGGCTCTTACTAGTTTGTGTTGGCATCCTGGGTATGACATTTATTACTGACTGACATATATATGACAACTATCCATTTCTGTCACCACCTCTGTCATCAACTTATGAATCCTGAGAGAGGAGGGAGCCTGCCATTTTCACATGTGCATCCATCCTATTCAAAAGCAGAAACTCAAAAGCAGATGTTGTTAAAATATCCTGGGGCAAGGATGTCTCTGTTCCTGCCTCCACATTTTACCTTAAGGATGTTTATAGGCATGTTGCATGAGTATGTGGATTTAAGTCCTCCTGGCATAGAAGCCAGTCATTCTGTACCCAAGATGTACTGCTGGAAGACAAATCAGAGACTTATTTCATGTTTACAGGCTATAAAATCAAATGGATTCACCCCAGACCCCTCAGAACACCATATTCTCATCACCTTTGCTTTCTGCTCTCTACTGGCACAAGATCCTCCCCAGAAGGAAGAATGTCCCATCTCTGCTGCCTTCCATCCCCTAAATCCGCAGTTCCATGACAGCCCTGCTGCTCTCAGATGGCCCTGCAAAGAAGCTTGCCCAAAGACAATTTTCATTTCAAAGCTCAAACATGAAAAGCGCTCCCTCGCTGAGTAAATGAACCCAGTGTTTCCTTGCTAAATCAAGCTCTGTTGAGGGGAAGCTGAAGAATAAAGCTGGCAGACAGACTGAGGAGACAGCAGTGGAAGACAAAACTTTGATCACTCTATTTTTTTTCTTCTTTTTTCTTTTTGAATTTTTCAACTAAGCTTAACTTGACTGAGTGAATGAACTGTTTTCTTAAAATGCACTGAGAAAGGTGGAGAAGAGTTGTTTATGGATAAGGTCATGTTTGTGGCTCTAGATCTAAACTAAATGACAAATTAGGCAGCTCACTCCAGCACCCTACAGTAGCTGGGACTTCGTGTGTAGAGAAGGGTCATAAACATCCATCTTCCTTTTGCAAGGGGTTGGAAGTTCAACTTCCTGGAACTGAATACCCATTAAATAGCAATCTTTTGGCTACCTCTGGAAGCTGCCCCCCCAAGGAAAAAAAAAAAACACCACAAACTTTTCATAAGTGCAATGGGGCGGATCCTACTTTCCTTGAATTCCTCAGGCTCTCTGGCTTTAAGCCTTTGTAACAAGAGGATAGAGTGCAAATGAATGAATGATTTGTAGACGTCAGCTACTCAATTCCCTGGTACAAGAAGAGAACAGTGGTTACTAGGGGCTGGGGTTGAGGGAGAAGGGCAACTGAGGAGATGCCAGTCAAAGGATATGAAAGATCAGACCACAATCAGGGCAGCAGGTCTATTATATACCATGGTGGTTGTAGTTATTAGCAATGTACTATATATTTGAAAATTACTAAGAAGGGAGATTTTAAATGTTTTCACACCAGTATGATTATAAAGAGGAGCAAAGAGACCAAGAGAAACACATTTCCTCACCTAAGATCAAAGTCAGCCCATTTCACTATAATTATATGCAAGCAAGATTTTAAAAGGGAGAGGGAGAAACAGAGACAGGGAGAGACAGTGCCATGGAGCAACACACAGAGGGAGGTCTCTTCCTGCTCCCAATCTAATCCCTGTATCAGTAAATCAAGGAGGCCAGGTTCACTGGAGAGGAGGAAGAAAGACAGGTAGAGATGGAGAGCCTTCTTTGGTTCGCAGATTGGCCTCTTCCCGTTTGTACCTGAGCAGCTCAGAAGAGAGCTGCTTTTTCATTTATTCTTCTTAACATACACTGTGACTCCATCCCCAAGTGAGCTATCAGTGGTTTGACTATAACTAGAAAAACTGTTCTGCTCTTTAAGGATATGATATGAAGGAGAATGAAAGGACCACATAGGGGCAAGAAAATATTCTGTGTACAACTAAGATGCAGTGTTATGTAGAGGAAAATAGAAAAATTGAAGGAATGAGAATGGTAGAAGAAATGTGTTTGAACACTCAGGATACAATTCAAAATTGAGCAGGATACATGCTGTTTCAAATATCAAAGCCATAGAGGAAGTGTGAAATTTTGGAAAAAGCACAGGCTTTAGGATAAAAAGAGATTTCTGGTCCTGAATGCACAATAAACAAGTCCCATGTTATTCCTTCTGCTAATCATGCTTTAAAAAACTGGACAAATAAAACTCCACTTTTTGTATATACCACATCTTCTTTATTCATACATATGTTGATAGATACCTAGGTTGGTTCCATAACTTGGTTATTGTGAATTGTGCTGCATACTCATACTGCAACAATAAAAATTAAAATTAAAAACTGGACAAAATGAGTGTCATATACAAGATGATTCTGAAAGGTGGAGAGAAGAAGGATGCCTGGCTAAGGACCTTGGGACATAAGCATGCACAAAACTCTACTCCTGAGTGAAGTCTATGGACAGCATTCTGACCTGCCTTTTTACCCTGCAGAGACTGAGTGGTACCATACTCCTGCACAGGGGCCACCATGGACTCTGAGCCACAATGCTGTCACTTGGGTGACACACACATTGAGCAGAACCAGAATAACACTTTAGAGGTTTTTAAAAATTAACATTTAAACCACAAGAAAGATAGAATGTGAATTCCAAGCCAGAATAAGTTAGCCCCTTGCTTAAAAAGATTTGTATAGGAAGTAGTGACTGAATGCTCAAAACGTTTCATATACAGTCCAATTATATAACTTACTAAATAAAAACAGGAAAATCTCAACTTGAACAAGAAAATACAATCCATAGACACATACCTGTGATACATATGTTGAAACTATCAGGCAATTATTTTATAGTAGCTATGACAATGAGCAATTATAAGCACTGTTTAAACAGCAGCAAAAAATTAAACAATTTTCAGCAAAGAATTTGACAATATACAATAGAATTGAATGAAATCTCTGTTCTGAAATCAAAATAACCAGAAGAGAATAAACATCCCTTGAATTGAATGCAGCTACTTAACAGTCTTGCTATTCTGTTAAGATGACAACCTCTTAGAACTATAACTGCATGAATTCTTACTTCTCAGCTTGGGTTTGTATATGAAATGAAAAGAATATGTAATATCTCTTAAAGTTACTGAAAGATTTAAATGCCATCAAACAATAATTTTTAAGTGAGTCTTAGTTATCACTTGCTATGTAACAAACTACCTCCAAACTTAGCAGCTTAAAGCAATGAAAACATTGGCCTTTTTCATGAATCTGAAATTATGACAGGGCCTGGGCCCATCTCTGCTTGAATTAGCTTCAGCTGGAGTGGATGGATAGTTGGGAATTGGAATCATTTGAAAGATCATTCATGCACTCACTGACATTGTAGCTGAGAAGACTCAAACAGGTAATGGCCAGGACTGGCTGTTCTTTCTCCATGTTAGTCTACAGCACAGCAGTTTCTTAGTAGCTGGAATTCTTATATGTAAGATCACGGCTTCCAAGTTGTATGTTTAAAGAAAGACAGGTGGAAACTGCCTGTCCTTGGATAACAGTTTGGAAGTCAGATAGCTGCCTTCCAGGCCCATACAAATTCAGGAAGAAGAAGCACCATCAACACCTCCCACTTCCAAGGAAGAGTATCAACAAAACTCTGTAATAGGCGCATACAATATCTTTGATTTTTTTATTAAGTGTTTTCTTAAATATTTCCTAATGATTGGCTTATTCTCAGAATTGAAATCTCAGGTTCTACTTATGGCATCTGTTTGGAGAGGCCATCCATATTCATTCACCCTAAAGTACCTCCGCACCCTCAATTCCCAGGATCCTACCCCATTATTGTGTTATTTTCCTCTTTACATGCATCATTATTGGGAATTTTTGTGTCTACTCACACAATAGTCTTTACTACAGAATATGTTTCATAACGCTAGAGAAGACATTATTTTTGTTGGTGGTAGTGTATAGAGCACTCCTGGGATACTAGCCTCTCCTTAATACCAGAGAATATGAACAGGTATGGCAGTTTTTCTCCAATAGATTAATTTTAAAGAAAGTATTTTTATTAATGTTTTCTGTATCTTGGGCACTCTGCAGAGTGAAAGAAATACAATGAACATATCTCAAAGTTTCCAAGCACCGGTCCAAGTGACATGTCCCTTAGAATTTACATCTTAGGATTCTAATGAAGATTCCAACAATCACTTGATATTTTCTATAAGTTAAACATGTGTTTATTTGTCACAAACTCTTTGAGGACAGAGATCATATGTTTTCTCCTGTGTTTAGCCATATCTGGGAGTTAATGAGCATGGCCCATCCTCAGGCCACCATATATACTTCAAAACTGCAGAGAGAAAATACCCAGTGAACAGAGGCCAGCCACAACAAAAGGAAAAGCCCAGATGAAAAAGAAATAAGGTGGAATCCAATCACAACTTACTGGAGAAGGTTAGGCCTGAGCATGGTTTGGGGTATCTCAAGTGTTTTAAGCAAGAAAGAAAGAACTCAGAAATAAAAAGAATAGTAAATTATAGTTCACATTATCACCATGTACAAAATTTTATGCATAGCATTAACACTGACTATCGTATTTATTTCTCACATCAATCAGATGACAGGTAATGACTACCTCCTACTTTAAAGGACACATAATTTGAGAAAGGATTTAAACCCAGATCAGTTTAAAAATAATGATAATAGAAACTAGTATTTATACAGTAATTACTATATACCATATGCTATCCTGAATAATTGCTGTCTATTATTTCATTTCACCAAATAAGAAAGGTACTATTATTATTTCCAGTCTTTAAATAAAGAAGTTAAAAAGAAAAACAGAGATTATGTAAGTTTCCCAGGTTTGCTAAGCTTGTACATTAGACAATCAGTGTGGGCTTGAGGTCCTCTTCCAATCACTTCCTTACTCGTTGGGATCCATTATTTCTTCTTGTCTTTTCATGTTGTTATTTATAATATCTCTGGTCATAGCCATCATAGTATACATTTACATACATGTTTAGTTTGGATTGACCATACAATTTGGTGTGGGGAAAATACTGAGTGAGAACAGATGAGTATGCATAAGTCAAAGAGGTTCGTACCATGAAGGACCTCAGGTGACATAGTTGGAATTATTTTGAATTATGCACCAAGGAAGTATAAACAAAGAATCTTTAGTAGAACCCCAAATATAAAGTTACCATTGTTCTTTTTGTTGTACTGTTTCATGAAAATGGCATTGAAATGTCTGTGCTAGATCAGCCTGAATGTGTGGCTGCATGTGGATTAGCAGAGTCAAATTTCATCAGCATTGGTAGACAGCACGTTAATTGTAGAAACCTCGGAATTCTGGCTTTGAATCTCTGGTTCTGTTAATCCACTAGTCATATGAGTTTGGGAAATTCTCTTAAATCCTCTAACCCCAGTTTAAACATTTATGAAATGGAGCTAGTATTAGTTGCCAGGTCCTCAGGCTATTGTGAGAAGTAAATGACTTAAACCCAGATCACATTTGCCCTTGATTGAACCCATTAGCAAAACTGACGTATTTTATGATATGTCCTATGCATCGTAGGCAGTCTAAATAAGTAAACTGAATAAGGAGTTTGCACCCGGTATTTCACCTGATCTAAATTATACCCCCAGTGGGAATACACCTGGCATGTTTATATGCAGATCACAAGAAAGCAAAATGATGATTTGACAAGGAAGAAGGAAGCAATCTAGATAAGAATGACACTGCTAGAAACATAAAAAATGATAATTACCAGAAAAGGAAAGATAGTCACCTTTTTATTGTCTGTTGTAAGTGAAAACTAGAAGCAAGGCCCTAGCTTCTAGAACTGCTTTCTCTCTTTTAAAATTTTTTTTTATTGGTGTGTTGTATTCATACATCATAATGGGATAAAAAAAAAAACTTGTGTAGACATACACACACACACCGCCCAGTTAGCCCCTACCTTATCCCCTGTGTTGGAGGCACCAGCAGGGTGGTGGTTCAGACTGCATAATTAGATGCTGAATGATAATTAATCTTGGTCCCTGAGCCAGTGCCCCACCAGTGTACTTCCTTTTTCTGTACCATTTCTCCATTGCAAAGACCCCCTCAGAATCCTAAACCCAAAACCATTAATTTCAATTCGGCTTAATTAATTTCCCTTCCGAAATCGCCCCCTCTTGCTTTTGCTCTTTGTTAAGCTTCTAGCAAATTTCCCCATAGATTCTATTTGTTTCTGAAGAGCCTGGAGGAAGGACAATAAATGTGCAATCCCCTACGCTTTCCCATAGTCTTTAAGGATTTGGTAGAGGATCTCTCTTCCTTTCTCTTTTTGATTAAAATCTACGTGCATTTCATATGAGGTACTTGTATATCATTTGTAAAAGACTGCTAAAAAAATAAGCCAGGAGGAATAGCCCTGGTTTATGTTCTATTTTGAATAAGCAAGGTTCAACATGCTTCAGCAGTCTCTACTGTCACCAAAGCCACTTAAATTGCTCCTGGGGAGCCCTTGCTGAACTTCATATGCATGATGTGAAGGAGGAAGTAGGCTTGGAGCCTGGCTGGCGAAGAGTTGAAGGTGCCACCGTTTTCTGCTTTTATATTAGAATGGGTCAGGTGGCATTCTTTGCGAAGGGAAGAGAAGCAGAGTGGAACAGAAAATGTTAGTGGGTTCAATTTTGGAGATGGTGAGTTTGAGTTTCCTGTGGGACTTTAATAATCTTGACCCCCAATTTCCTTTCTTTAGAGAGAACTTCCAGCAAGAGATATTTATGCTTGCAGTCTTAGGCTAGGGTTGACAGAAGACCCAAGAGAAGGCTTGAGGCTCAAGTTAGGAAGTGTGTCTCAGGTAGAGTTCCACAGATGGCAACCTTGGCTAAATCCCTCAAGGTGGCAAAGAGATGGTGCAAATTACAATGTGACCAAATGAGAGATGCAGGGAATAAAGCCTCAGAGTCTTCACATGTATAGTTTCTCTACTCAAAATACACTCCTCTTTGATTTTTGCAGGTCTAGATTATTATACTATATCTCTACTCAAACATCATATTCTCATGGGGGTTTTCACTGACTACCTAATATAACCTGCAATCACCACTTAAGAACCCTTGAGCCACCTCTCCTAGACCACCAGGACCTCCATTAGAAACTGCAGTCTGTGGCCCTCCAACCTTGCTTCAATGTTCTCTCTGCACAGCTTGATAGTGTGTTACATATCGTACTTGTTTAGAATTGTCTGTCTCACCACTTTTAATATAGACTCATTGAGAACAAGTACTGTCTGCAGTTTAATTTAGAATCCTTAAGATGGCAAGTAAAACCTCCGATGAGCAAGAGAGATACAAGGTTGAAATAATAATTTGTATGATTTTCAGGTCCTGAGACATTCCAGGAGGCAACACACAAAGAGGTCAGAGAGATTATGGAAAGAGAGAAGGGAGCCCATGAGTCCAGTCCTTTACTGGGTTCTGGATGGGTGTCTTCTAAATAGGTTTTCATAAAGGATTTGAATCAAAGGAATCAGGCTCAATTTTCAGGAGGATAGATAGTGACTGTGAGGTGGCCCCCGTGAAACACCTTCAGAGTCCATGTCAGCTATCCAATCATTGGAGACAGTCAAGTAGGGTGCATGGATCTGTCTCATGGGGAGGTGTCAGCAGGAGGAAGCTATGTGAATCAGGATCAGCCATCCTAAGCGACTTGGTGAAGTTAGAAAACTAGAAACCGGCAGTGGAGAATGAGCCCTACTTCTGGAACAAGAAAGCACAACTTATATTCCAAAGGGATGTGATTAAAATTCACTGCAAGCAAATTTATCACTGTGTGGAACATGTCTGTCACATGGCAAGCATAAGAGTGCAGAGCTTGGTGGTGGTAAGGTTATGGAGAAAAAGAAATGCTTATGCACTGGTAGTGGGTTGTAAATGAGTACAGCCACTATGAAGTTCAGTACAGAGGTTCCTCAAAAGACGAGGAATAGAACTACCATGTGAGCTAGGTACAACACCCCTCATTATCTTTCCAAAAGAATGTCAAAGTACTCTGGCGACACATGCATAATCACGTTTAGAGCAGCTCACTTCACAGTACTATGGAGCCAAACTAGATGTGAAAAAATGTTGTATAGATACATCATGGAGTTTTACTCAACCATAAAAAGAACAAAAGTGGGACATTTTCATGACATAGATAGAATGGGAGACCATCACACTAAGTGAGATAAGCCAGACTCGGAAAATCAGAGGCCTCGTGTTTTCTTTCATGTGGAAACCAGAAAGAAAATAGGAAAAAAAGGGGTCTTGATGAAAATGAGGAGACAGACTGGAGAAATAACGGTAGGGGATTGGGGGAGAAAAGGGAAAAGATGAAGGAGATACAGGGAAAGAATAGACCATGTGGTGTTATGTGCATATGTGAAAGTATCATTATGAATCTCACTGTCATGCATAATTACAACACAAATTTTAAAAAATAAGCATGCATAGCTAGGCTTATTGGCACATGCCTGTAATCCCAGTAATTGGAATGCTAAGACAAAATGATAACAGGTTCGAGGCCAGCCCTGGCAACTTAGTGAAACCCTGTTTTAAAATAAAAAATAATAATAACAAAAGAAAGGGCTGAGGGTGTAGCTTGAAGACAGAATCCCATGAATTTAATCCCCAGTAAAAAATATGTAAGTAAAGAAATAAACAATAAATGAGCATGTTATTAAATAAGCATGTTAGCTTGGTTGCCAGTTACAAGATCCCTCATGAAGAACTAGAGAAATGGGCCACAATGGAGGAAATGAGAAGGAAATGAAAAACCTAGGAAAGAAGTGAAATTTCCCAGGGAAAGGGAACCACTCCTTTTGAAACTGAAAATGAGGGTCGTGAGGTCAGGAGAGGACTGAGAGTCCTCTCCTCTGACAGGCTCCAGTTTCTCTGTGTGATGGGAGGACACTTACACATTTTTCCCCTGCAGCTACAGGTAAGCTCATTAAGCATAGTCTTAGGTATTTTCTACATTCTTTAACAGTTCCATTTAGTAATCTTATTTTATGAGCTTATCAATTAATCCGGTGCACTCCATTCATGCTTGATATTAAAAGCCTTCATGCCATGTCATATACTGGTAACCAGACACTCACAGGATGGAGGAGAAATGAGCTCAGAGATGGAGCCCCAGGTTTGCCAGTGCCAGGACCGCAGCAAGGGCAGCATGCTTTACAGAAAGGAATTTCAGCCCCTGACCCAGAAAGAAGCCCCACTGCTGGTGGCTGAGACATCTCAGAAAATACATCCTCTTGGTTCTTAGTTCTTTGGGGCCTAAAGGCTGCACAGTGTAAGTTGACCTGGCTGGGAGATTCTTACAACTCTGAGATGCTTTCTACAAAACCTAAAACAGGCTCAGCAGAGTGAGTCAACTTTCCCAAAGCCACACAGCTCCTGAGATGTAGAGCCACCTGGATGGCCCAGTTCCAAATCAGCCCTTTCCCTGCCCTGGCATTCTAC